>NC_134271.1:84826953-85523521 GCF_031893055.1 Leptodactylus fuscus
GTGGACCATCTTTTTCTTCTTTCACATTACTGATTTTCCTCTTCAATCCGGAGGCCTGGTTTAGCACCCCAAAGTACTTCAATATATGTGGTAAGCGCAAGTTTTCAGCTACTTTTTTTCTTATATGCAGACATTTGTAATGGATACAAGCAGTAAATTTCTCTCTGGATGATTCGTGCGGACGCCACACAGACCCCATTATACTCTATGGGGTCCGTGTGGTTTTGTTTTTTTTAGCTAACTTAGCTAACTTTTTAATGCGTTCGGTATTCTGTTCATGGGGTCCCCAAGCTGACTCCCTGAACAGAATACCGAACGCAGATGTGAACCAGGTATAAGGCATTACATTTACCTGTGCCATTGTCTTTTCTCTTAGGGTGGGCACACTCCAGTGCCGGGTCTCTGCTTTAGGCAATCTGCTGGATTTCTGTCTCCTGCCCGAGAAACTGGAGAGGAGACGGAAACCTGGTAGTCAGTTTTCAAATCCATTCACTTGAATGGGTTTGTAAAGTGACTGCCCGTGTGCATCTTGTGTCTCTCCGCAGCAAAACCTTTTTTTTTTTTTTTTTTAACTGGTCACAAAGTTCTGCATGTCCGACTTTGCGTCCGGGTAGAAAAACCGCTTTCGCTGCGGAGAGGCACAAGACACACACGGGTGGTCACTTTGCAAATCCATTCAAGTGAATGGATTTGAAAACTAACTGCTGGGTTTCCGTCCCCTCTCCAGTTTCTCAGGCAGAAGACGGAAACCCATCGAATTGCCTGGAATGGAGACTGGGCGCAGATGTGAACCCGCTTTAAGAGAGTTGTTTCTTTCTTTTATAATCTCTCCATTAACCCATTTGTTATCTGTTTGTGTACTCAGTGCTAAAATAATACAGTGCTGCGATGGAGAATACACAGAAGCTGTGTCTGCTACATAGTTGCCAGGTGCTGGATATATTATACTGCTGGCACCTGGCTCTCTCACTGCCAAAGTCAGTGATAACTCCAGTCCAGCAATTTATCCCCTTAAATGCTGTAATCAATACTGATCACAGAATTTAAGAGGTTGGGGTGGGTTCCTTCTCTCCCTCCCTTTGCCCCCTGCAATGAGAATGCAAGCAAGGGGGTACCATGGTAGCCAGAAAGCCCAAAATGACCTCTAGGCTATCATGTATAGAAGCCTATTAGGCCCTGCCAGAAATGACCCTGCCTAATAAGCATTTACAGAGATGTCCAATATCATGTTCAAGTTCTCTTAAGAGACTAAATTAAAAATAAAAACTTGAACACCCAAAAATCTATAAAATAAATTACAGAATTGCTCTTTGTTCCTGCAATAACCATAAAAAATATAGCTAGTCACTCAAAAAAACAAGCTCCTGTATGGAAATGTTGACTGGAAAATTTGGAAAAAAAAGACTTTTGACATGTGGACATTCAGAAACAGAAGAAGTTGCTTCATCATTAATGGGTTAATGTTTTTCTTCCACTTATTCAAGTCGTAAAATATGCTTTCTTCATTCCCCCTCCCCCCTTTATGCAGGAGTCAGAATGAAGTCCTCATATGGGGGGACCATCCTGAGCTCTTAATTTATAAGAATCCTCTATAAGGGTAAGTTCACACTGAGTTTATTGGTCAGGATTTTGAGGCCATATCCACCTCAAAATCCTGACCAAAAAGACTGATTTCAATGGGAGCCGCTCAGGTCTTTTTTCCAGGATCCATTTATTCCCGCTCCCGGAAAAAAGAAGCGAGATGCTCATTCTTCAGACCGTTTTGCCTCGCGATTCGGCCTGAAGACACACTCTCCTCCGGACTAGGCCCATTCATTGGGCCTAATCCAGAGCGGAGTGTGCGGCTGGATGCCAGTGCAGTGCATCGGCTTTCAGTTGTGGCTACAGGTTTTTGGATCACAACCTGAGGTGGCCTCCACCGCAGGTTGCGATCCAAACAACCCTGTGTGAACTTAATAATAAGTTCACATGGGTTTTTTTGGATCGGAACTTGAGGCAGCCTTCTGATCCAAAAACCGGGTAGCTGCGACTGAAAGCCGGTGCACTGCACCGACATCCAGCCGCACACTCCGCTCTGGATTAGGCCCAATGAATGGGCCTAGTCCGGAGGAGAGTGTGTCTTCAGGCCGAATCGCGAGGCAAAACGGTCTGAAGAATGAGCATCTTGCTTCTTTTTTCCGGGAGCCGGAAGAAACGGCTCACGGAAAAAAAGACCTGAGCGGCTCCCATTGATTTCAATGGGAGCCGTCTTTTTGATCAGGGTTTAGAGGCGAATACGGCCTCAAAACCCTGACAAAAAAAACTCTGTGTAAACTTACCCTTATGGAAGGTTCTGTAGCTTTGTAATATACATTGGCACATATTACTAATCCTGTTAAAAATTTAGACCAAACTTGTTAACATTTCTGGACTGTTGACCTTGTGCGATGTATGTGGCTTCCATAGTATGCTCTTTTTATCACACAGCACAGCCAAGTCTCATTTTTTAAATCCCATGCCCATTTGATGGGGGACATTGAATGTTCAATGAAGCCTTGAGGAGATGTAAAAACTCTTGCAAGATTCTGAGAATACTTCCCCTTTTCCAGGAGCCTCCTAGACATTCCAGAACAGTCAACAATTTTGATTTAGACAGAGCAAATGAAGATTAAACAGTCTAAAAATGCACCAGATTTATCACAGTAACTGATGCTGGATGATAAATTTGGTGAACATTATGTATATGTTTACACTGCCTGTTGGCTGGCTTTTATTGTAGCAGAACTATTCAGAAAAATTTGGAGCATTCTAAATATTTTCAACAAAAATGAGAAATGATTCTTTGTCCTCTTATCAACCCCCGAACTGACATTGACTTTGCTAGTACGTCTTGGACTCTCATGATGGACTGCAAATTGCAGAAGTATAACATTACATAGAAGTCTATGAAAAGGGGGAGTGAGCAGGAGCCAAATGAGAGTGACAAAGGCATAGACAAAGGCTGCTAGAGCTTAATAGTAATTTCTATCTTACCTTAACACAGGTCAACGCTTCCTTAAAATGTCCTATATGGAGACTTCTGTGTGTGAGGGAGAGGGAGCTTTTCGCTACTACTTTGTGTGTAGTGTATGGGAGACATCATAGCAATTAGTCTTCACCCAACAGCTCAAGGAGAAGTGAAAATTAGATATTGATCTCGCAGAAAGCGAAACTGCTAAATATACTGAACAAATATAATGGCCAGGAATATAGTTACTCCTCATGCACACATATTGTACTATTGATTTATGTAAAGTTTTTTAAAAGTTTAGGTAGACTTTAAGCTCCACCCCTTGTATGACAAGCATTTCCCTTCAAGTCACACCTTCTTGTCAGAAAAGAAAAGAAAAGCAGCATATAAACACATAAATGGGGCACAAGGCAGATGCACCCGTTTTTGGACACAATTTAAGGCTACATGCAAACAAATGTGCATTATAGCGTCCATGATCTGTGTGCCGTCTGTGCCCTCCAAGGGCCATTTCTATTTCTCCATTGAGCCTGGGTCTCAAATCGGGCAGGAATAGAACCTGTCCTCAGTTTTGCACTCTGTTCATGGCACCCTACACGATCCCATGATTATACATAGTTGCACATACGGGAGCCATTGAAAATAACTGGTCAGTGTGCTAGTCAATAAAAACACAGCTAGCAAACTGAAAAAGCACATGTTCATGTGCATAGAGCCAAAAAATATGGGACATTGGGGAGGAATTCATCAAATTCTCTACACAACAGTGGCATCGAATAATAGTAAATTGCTGATTTGCAAGTAAATAAAGGTGCAAGTCACATTTTCTGAAAGTGGGTGGGGCCAGGGTGAGCATGGGCGGGGCCACTGACCACTATGCTGATCAACATTTATACCCTGTAGCTGTCCACTTTGGTGGTTGGCAAAGGGAACATAAAGACTAGTGTACAATATTCCAGCCTTCACAAATCCCTCCCATTATCTTAGAAATGTTTCCCTTTGCGTTTTGCCTTATCATAATTTTCCAGATTTCTGCTGTTAATGAATGTGAATATTCTGATTTACATCCACAGACTAAAGTCTCATCATGAACATGTCCAATTGATACAGGTTGATGCAGGAGAGATCTACACTAAATATAACAAAGTACCTACCTGTGTCCATTGGATAGGTTCACATTCACTGACAACAAGCAGGAATACCTACAGCAACCAATCATAGCACAGCTTTCATTTCTTAAATCACTCATGAAAAATTAAAGCTGCTCTGTGATTGGTTGCAAAATGCAACAAAGACAGTCCTATTGGAAGAATGCAGGGCTCCTTGTATTAATATTTGTCAGGGGCTCAGCAGGGGGAGGGTTAAAGTTTTGGCTTATACTGGGGATGTGTGGGATGATGGCGATCATCTGCAGAATGTGTGTAAAGTGTGACTTTCTGCGGGTAATGGAGACATACAATGTGCTTTACAGATGTGCAGTACAACAGAAAGAACAGGAGGGAGAGGTACAAGTGGTTGCCTGCTGTGGTACTACAAGTCTCAGCATTTCCTTTTAATTTGTGAAGCACAGATGTTAAAGAGTTTACGCTCACATAGATAGAAGATGGCGGTTTTTAGGATTGAATTGAAAAAAAATTGGCAAGGTGTATTCTCCTGAAAGGATGTGGTTGCATTTATCTTAGAAAATCAATGCGAGGATCTGGGTCCTCAAAAATGGAAAAGGGTCTCTGCCCTGGTTGGTCCATAAACTCACGTTGCACTTTACAATACCAGCAAAGTGAATGACATTTTGGTTCATGTAATACACATGTTGCAGAAAAAAAAATTACATGGAAAAGCTGTGCTTTCACAGCACCAGAATGAAAATCTGGCGTAGATTCCTATTCTAATTCACCTCAGGAAATTGGTGTAAGTTTTAGTAAATCAGCTGGTCCCCACCTCGGGCTGCCCCCATCCTTGCCCTGCAATGCCTACAGTTACAGAATGTGGTTGGCGAGGTGCAGATCAGGACCTGAGGTGCACATTTGGCACAAGAAAGGGTGTTGTGCCAAACATGCACCCCAATATATATCATGGGGGCTTTCCATAGGAGAGCAGATAACTTGCAAATGTGTGGAGGCCCAGTCGCCTCAGATCTCTACTGACCTTTTGTCCCCTATTGTAAATAAAGTGATGGCCAAGGATAGGGAATCATTTGTTTTCATGGGAAAACCCCTTCAGGCTTAGGCCCCATGTTGTGGAAACGGCACATTTTTGCTGCCGATTTTACTGAAGGCTTTTGAACCAAAGTCAGAAGTGACTTAAAAAGGAATGGTAATTAGAGATGAGCGAACAGTGTTCTATCGAACACATGTTCGATCGGATATCAGGGTGTTCGCCATGTTCGAATCGAATCGAACACCACGTGGTAAAGTGCGCCAAAATTCGATTCCCCTCCCACCTTCCCTGGCGCCTTTTTTGCACCAATAACAGCGCAGGGGAGGTGGGACAGGAACTACGACACCGGGGGCATTGAAAAAAATTGGAAAAAGTCATTGGCTGCCGAAATCAGGTGACCTCCATTTTAGACGAATAGTGGATTTCAAATCCGGGTCATATGAGAATGTGAACTTTGTGACTATGAGACAGGGATAGCTGTACAGGCAGGGATAGCTAGGGATAACCTTTATTTAGGGGGGAATGTTATTAAAAATAACTTTTTGGGGCTCTATCGGGTGTGTAATTGTGATTTTTGTGAGATAAACTTTTTCCCATAGGGATGCATTGGCCAGCGCTGATTGGCCGAATTCCGTACTCTGGCCAATCAGTGCTGGCCAATGCATTCTATTAGCTTGATGAAGCAGAGTGTGCACAAGGGTTCAAGCGCACCCTCGGCTCTCCTACATCAGAGCCGAGGGTGCGCTTGAACCCTTGTGCAGCCTCGGCTCTGCTACATCAGAGCCGAGGGTGCGCTTGAACCCTTGTGCACACTCTGCTTCATCAAGCTAATAGAATGCATTGGCCAGCGCTGATTGGCCAATGTATTCTATTAGCCTGATGAAGTAGAGCTGAATGTGTGTGCTAAGCACACACATTCAGCTCTACTTCATCGGGCTAATAGAATGCATTGGCCAGCGCTGATTGGCCAGAGTACGGAACTCGACCAATCAGCGCTGGCTCTGCTGGAGGAGGCGGAGTCTAAGATCGCTCCACACCAGTCTCCATTCAGGTCCGACCTTAGACTCCGCCTCCTCCGGCAGAGCCAGCGCTGATTGGCCGAAGGCTGGCCAATGCATTCCTATGCGAATGCAGAGACTTAGCAGTGCTGAGTCAGTTTTGCTCAACTACACATCTGATGCACACTCGGCACTGCTACATCAGATGTAGCAATCTGATGTAGCAGAGCCGAGGGTGCACTAGAACCCCTGTGCAAACTCAGTTCACGCTAATAGAATGCATTGGCCAGCGCTGATTGGCCAATGCATTCTATTAGCCCGATGAAGTAGAGCTGAATGTGTGTGCTAAGCACACACATTCAGCACTGCTTCATCACGCCAATACAATGCATTAGCCAGTGCTGATTGGCCAGAGTACGGAATTCGGCCAATCAGCGCTGGCCAATGCATTCTATTAGCCCGATGAAGTAGAGCTGAATGTGTGTGCTAAGCACACACATTCAGCACTGCTTCATCACGCCAATACAATGCATTAGCCAGTGCTGATTGGCCAGAGTACGGAATTCGGCCAATCAGCGCTGGCTCTGCTGGAGGAGGCGGAGTCTAAGATCGCTCCACACCAGTCTCCATTCAGGTCCGACCTTAGACTCCGCCTCCTCCAGCAGAGCCAGCGCTGATTGGCCGAATTCCGTACTCTGGCCAATCAGCACTGGCTAATGCATTGTATTGGCGTGATGAAGCAGTGCTGAATGAGTGTGCTTAGCACACACATTCAGCTCTACTTCATCGGGCTAATAGAATGCATTGGCCAATCAGCGCTGGCCAATGCATTCTATTAGCGTGAACTGAGTTTGCACAGGGGTTCTAGTGCACCCTCGGCTCTGCTACATCAGATTGCTACATCTGATGTAGCAGTGCCGAGTGTGCATCAGATGTGTAGTTGAGCAAAACTGACTCAGCACTGCTAAGTCTGCATTCGCATAGGAATGCATTGGCCAGCGTTCGGCCAATCAGCGCTGGCTCTGCCGGAGGAGGCGGAGTCTAAGGTCGGACCTGAATGGAGACTGGTGTGGAGCGATCTTAGACTCCGCCTCCTCCAGCAGAGCCAGTGCTGATTGGTCGAGTTCCGTACTCTGGCCAATCAGCACTGGCCAATGCATTTCTATGGGGAAAAGTTAGCTTGCGAAAATCGCAAACTGACAGGGATTTCCATGAAATAAAGTGACTTTTATGCCCCCAGACATGCTTCCCCTGCTGTCCCAGTGTCATTCCAGGGTGTTGGTATCATTTCCTGGGGTGTCATAGTGGACTTGGTGACCCTCCAGACACGAATTTGGGTTTCCCCCTTAACGAGTTTATGTTCCCCATAGACTATAATGGGGTTCGAAACCCATTCGAACACTCGAACAGTGAGCGGCTGTTCGAATCGAATTTCGAACCTCGAACATTTTAGTGTTCGCTCATCTCTAATGGTAATCTTAAAAGGAAGGTCTTTCACATTGCCTGTATATTAAATCCACTGCGGACTTTGGCTCATAAAAACACAAAATCTTCAACAAAAAAGTTGCGTTCCTGTGCCTTTATCTGTCTAGTCGCTTTGTTAGCACTTGGGGGAAGGGAGATGCATCAAGCTGCTTAAGTGTAGTTTTCTGGCACAAAAAATACATATTTTTTAGTAAAATTATAACTTTTTATGTCACTCCTAGTACTTTCCTAAAAATGCCAGAACGTGGCGTATATTATTTTTAAAATATATGGCAGCAAGGGTAGCATGTGTTTTCTGTTGCGCAAAGAGACGGAAATGCGCCTGTGTGTGTGGTGGATTTTCCAACCTGAACAGGATTCCAGGAGCGGGACTCCTTGCATTAGAGATAACTACACTGCTAGGAGTCACTCTCCTTGCACACTGTACAGGTTGGGTATTCCAGAACACACTTGTACAGAGTTTCATGAGTGAAATTTAGCCATATGAATCCATTGAATGGAGTTTACCACCACCAAGCTTCCCTCTAAATCACTTCTATACTATAGGGCCGGTAAGTGACATAGTGAACAGAACTTTTTGTGTAATCTTTCTGCCAATAAAATAAACTTTATCCGACCGTAACCAATTTAGCCATTCACGGCACCCAAGATATGGCCACACCTGCCAGAGCAACCATTCTCACCTGTGGTTGCCACCCGGAGCCGCCCTTTACTGTATACAGTTGACAGGTGCCGATGTGCAGAGATCACAGGCAGAAACACTTGCTCTGACAGGCTCGGCCGTGCCCCAGATACGCCCAACAGTTCATTCCCATATGGTTTAAAAGTTGATTTTCGCAACAGCAGGTTTGCATTTTAGCACAAAATCTCATGTCACTAACAGCCCCTACAGCAGCATAGAAGTGGTTTAGAAGTGTCTTAGGTGGTGGTAGAGTCCCTTTTATAGGGATATGCCGCTTAATGAATTTGTGTTGTTGTATCCTCCTTATTCTTGTACTTATCTTATACACCAGTTACATCATGCATAATACTCCAGTCACATTCATTAGTTTCTTGTGATTAGCAAGTGTATCAGTGTAACATTGTTGCTTTGAAAAACATTTGATGTTATAAGCATATAAGAATAGAAATAAAATTATTCCAAACTGATACAAGTAACAACGTGACGTACCTCGCAAACAAGTCAGGCTCTATTCAAAAAATGGATGCAACATAAACTTGAATGTTTTTTGGATGGACACAAAAGTATTTTATATGGCAGCAACAGATTTATTTATTTTTTTTAAACGTTGATGGCTGATCAACACTGATGGCCATCCGTTTGCATCCGTTAAATGGATGTCTACAAGGTGATCTGTATATTACTAGCCATACTAGTAACCTAGAAATGACACTGTCCAAGCCAGATAACTATAAAAATAAGGCTTTGTTGAAAATTAAAATATTAGTTTCAATTTAATGTATTGGAGCAGATACATATAAGTATCATATACAAGCTCTTAAATAAAAGTGTATAAAATGAAAAGATAAACCACTGAAAATACTACTATCTCCTGGTTCTGGTTATATTACTTATCTTTCCTTATAGCACAGTGTACAATGGAAAGCAGTCATGCGAAAATAATAAAAATTACTGAAAAAACAAAAAATAATCGCAAAATCTCATGAGATCTTTCTCTAGAGCAAACCCCACCGGTCCATGGCTCAGACGACAGGCTGCACTCCCCAATTCAGGGGGTTCTGATACAAGCATAGCAGAGATGTGGGCACCAGGCCCCCCATTACCCAGCAGGACAGAGTAATCTAGAACCTTACCTGAAGTTGAGCATGGTGAGGGATGTGGACGCCCAGGGTGCAGTTGAGGAATCAGCAGCTGAGGGGGTCTCTCTGAGTTTCTTGGTGTGGGAATGGAGGATGATGTCAGGAGGAGGGAGAGCTCTGCAGCCAGCCCCGTCCACACTGAAGTGAGCTCTGGGGGTGCACCTGGTTCAGCTTAGCCCGACTGTAATTCTACATTAGACCAGTCGTAGGAGGAATGTAAGAAATGAGCTCTTCATTTTCGGAGTATGCTAAACAATGCAAATAGGGGCCTCGTCTGAGACAGATGGTTCTGATTAGTCAGTTCACCAACTGGCCAGACTCCTCACAACAATCTTGGGGTGACTGCCAAAGAAAAAGGAAGGGGGGTAAGGTTATACACATTAACCCTTCCCCTGCAGTAAAAGCCTCTTGTTTTGGACTTTTCCTGTAAAACATAAAAGCAACAGGAGTGGAAACTGGAGAAAAAAAAAAGTACTTTGACTGAATTCCTAAATCCCTGTCTCATTGAGTAATTAACTTTCCTCCTCTGTGTAATTATTACAGTGATTTATTACAGTACATGGGAACTACAGTAAGAAATGCTAGAGAAGGGAATGTGGGACCTGGCCATTGGACACCAGCTGCTCTCACCGCTGACATTGATACAATGGGCAACAAGGTGACTACTAGATCCATTTACAGAGTGTTCTGGTCCAGGACACGCAATACAAAGCTAAAAGTAGCAATACTGAAAAATCCACATATTTTCCATTTCATGACTGCGCACTGATCATTACAAGGAGGAGGGATCACATTGAATAGTTATCTTATGAGGGAACTAACCCCACAAGCAGAAGAGCCGCTTCATTTGACTAGTTGCCATATGACCGTTTCCGCTGTGGATGGACCCAATTTCCATCAGCGATACAGTCTGCTGGGAGATGTGGGGGAAGGGGCACAGACAGACTGAAAAGTTTCTAAATCGATGGGAGCCCTGGTCCCATTGGGCACTTGTATATTATGTGTCCTCTCCCACCCATGTGACTATTCTTCTACCTCAGCTCTCACATAAAACTGAAACCTACGGCAACAGGTTCACTTTATGACAGATTTCATCAAGACAGGACACCTAAAATCATAGTAGTTTTATCTTCATTCTCACCCCATTATAGAAGCCTCCATTACTAAAGGGATAACTGGGCAAAGTGAAAAGTGGGCTCCCAATTCTGAAATATTGTACCAGTCATATAAGTGACTGCATACAGTAAGATCCAGTGATTTATAGGTGACATCTCCTCCGATGGTGGTGAATAGACAGAATCAGGGCTTTGGAGTTGGTAGGCCTCTATTTTTCCACAGAACAACTCAAATTCCTGCTCCGACTACTTCACGAAAGGATGACAACGGGCGGTCAGATGCCGCGAACCTCAAATACATTAAAAAGTCAGCAATTGAATGCCTATAAAAATAAACGTAACACACTATAACTAATTCATTATGTAATATCAATAATAGAATTAAAAATAATCATTTTATTTTTAAGCCATCGGTAACTTTTTCTCTGACTCCACCACACTGGATAGGATGAATGGATGAATGTCATTGCTCATACCCACAACATGAACCAATTATTATATAAAGCCACCATCAGGTATATGGACACAATGCAACATTTCAGGCAGGTACTCTTCATCTGTTACAAGTTATAAGAGACAGAGAGAAGCTGCCCGGGCCCAGGCTGGGTGCAGGGGAGAATTCATAAACAAGTTGTAATATAAAGAGGCACACCGCACTGTGGGTCATGGAAATTCACGGAGGAAAAAGAAAAAGTGTTATTTCTTTTGAATCACATATGGTAACAATTTTCCAATAAAGAATATTTGCACTATTTAAGATAAAAAAAACTTTGTGATGTATCTTTTCACAGGAAAATGCCTCTTTTTCCACTTATCAGGCCCCTCGCTCACTCCTCTGCCTCCTTACACACTCACCCAGAATTCACATTCCTCAGGAAAGAGTAGTTAGCAGCTCATAAAATGATCCAGTAACTTCTACAGCTTATAGAAGTCTATAGAGAGGGAATGGGGAGTAGAGGCGGCTGGAAAGAGACTAGTAAGCGACTTACTGTCCCACTAAACTGCTCAGTACTGCTGTATGTTTTCATACTGATGCTGGATCTGCTCCTCTTCTCTATGTGCAGTTTATGGAATAAATCCTATAAACTACTAGTGTGTTAAAGGGGGTGTCCCGGACAAGGATATTGAGCTCCACTTCCTTGTGCCGTGCCAGTAATATCATGCCTATTGGTCACATGGCTATCCTGCAGTTCAGACCCATTCAAATGAATGGGTCAGAGCAACAATACCAAACACATGCACTATACAATGTACAGCATGGTGCTTGCTAAGTAGTGACAAAGGTGAAAATCATAGTCCTGAATATCCCCTTAAAATACTTTCTTCATATTCCTATGGAAACTGGATAGTATATAATAATGTTTTGTTTTTCCATGGTGGTTCATTTCGTTACCTTACAAGTGGATAATAGAAGACATTTCTTTTTTTACACTGCTAGTGTTAGACCCAGGCTGTGCAGCAAGATGGACCAACCAATTTAGGTGGGAATTTAGGCTATGATAAAGTAGAACGCCTGCTGGAAAGGCACATGATGCAAATTGTAGTAAACATAACCATCTTAATGATGGCTGTATTTGTGAGTTCTTCTGCGACAATGACTCCTCTGCGTCTATAACCTTCCCCCTCTCTCTCACAGTCAAGTCACTATGACCCTGTTACTTTACAGTAGATCCTACAATAGAGAGGGTAAAATCAGGGGCTGCCAGGTGTGCTGTAGATCCAGTAGTTGGCGCTCCATCATGTGACTGTTATTATAAGGCATCACCTGCTGTGTCCACATCATATCAGGCAGGTTAAGGTTTCATATAGGAAAGGCAATGCAACAACAAAATACTGAAGCTACAGGTGTGCTGTCTGGCCCATCACAGCTCCCATCGCTTGTTTAGGCTAAAGCCCCATGTTGCGGAAACGTAGCTTTAGTTTTTTTTGTAGATTTTGTTTAGTTTTTTTGAGTCAAAGTCAGGAGTGGATTAAGCAGAAGGTAGAAGTGTAAGCACTTTCTATAAATTACCCATTCCTTTATAGCCATTTTTGATTTTGGCTCGAAAAACGACAGCAAAATCTGCAACAAAAAATGCTGTGTTTCTGCAATGTGGGGTCCCAGCCTCAAAGTGTAGGACTCATTAAAGTCAGTAAGAGTTAGGTATGAACCAACGTTGAACCAGATGAGAAAGGATCAATTTCCAACCCTAAATTATAACACATTAAAACAGGTGAACACATCTATCATTTAAAATGACAGTGACCGTTCTCTCTTATCTCATCAAATATACCATTAAAAGGTGATGTATATAGATCCCTACTCAGACAGTAATATACTTTCTTATAGCTATAACTGAATATATAAATCTTTCAATTCCATCTCCTAACCGTGGCTAGCTCATGCATTTCTCTCTGAAATAATCCTAACTAGAGATGAGCGAACACTAAAATGTTCGAGGTTCGAAATTCGATTCGAACAGCCGCTCACTGTTCGAGTGTTCGAATGGGTTTCGAACCCCATTATAGTCTATGGGGAACATAAACTCGTTAAGGGGGAAACCCAAATTCGTGTCTGGAGGGTCACCAAGTCCACTATGACACCCCAGGAAATGATACCAACACCCTGGAATGACACTGGGACAGCAGGGGAAGCATGTCTGGGGGCATA
The DNA here is from genome assembly GCF_031893055.1 of Leptodactylus fuscus. Lineage (NCBI taxonomy): Eukaryota > Metazoa > Chordata > Amphibia > Anura > Leptodactylidae > Leptodactylus > Leptodactylus fuscus. Next base: position 84,840,169 of record NC_134271.1, read on the forward strand.
AAAGTCACTTTATTTCATGGAAATCCCTGTCAGTTTGCGATTTTCGCAAGCTAACTTTTCCCCATAGAAATGCATTGGCCAGTGCTGATTGGCCAGAGTACGGAACTCGACCAATCAGCGCTGGCTCTGCTGGAGGAGGCGGAGTCTAAGATCGCTCCACACCAGTCTCCATTCAGGTCCGACCTTAGACTCCGCCTCCTCCGGCAGAGCCAGCGCTGATTGGCCGAAGGCTGGCCAATGCATTCCTATGCGAATGCAGACTTAGCAGTGCTGAGTCAGTTTTGCTCAACTACACATCTGATGCACACTCGGCACTGCTACATCAGATGTAGCAATCTGATGTAGCAGAGCCGAGGGTGCACTAGAACCCCTGTGCAAACTCAGTTCACGCTAATAGAATGCATTGGCCAGCGCTGATTGGCCAATGCATTCTATTAGCCCGATGAAGTAGAGCTGAATGTGAATGCACACACATTCAGCACTGCTTCATCACGCCAATACAATGCATTAGCCAGTGCTGATTGGCCAGAGTACGGAATTCGGCCAATCAGCGCTGGCTCTGCTGGAGGAGGCGGAGTCTAAGGTCGGACCTGAATGGAGACTGGTGTGGAGCGATCTTAGACTCCGCCTCCTCCAGCAGAGCCAGCGCTGATTGGCCGAATTCCATACTCTGGCCAATCAGCACTGGCTAATGCATTGTATTGGCGTGATGAAGCAGTGCTGAATGTGTGTGCTTAGCACACACATTCAGCTCTACTTCATCGGGCTAATAGAATGCATTGGCCAGCGCTGATTGGCCGAATTCCGTACTCTGACCAATCAGTGCTGGCCAATGCATTCTATTAGCTTGATGAAGCAGAGTGTGTACAAGGGTTCAAGCGCACCCTCGGCTCTGATGTAGCAGAGCCGAGGCTGCACAAGGGTTCAAGCGCACCCTCGGCTCTGATGTAGGAGAGCCGAGGGTGCACTTGAACCCTTGTGCACCCTCAGCTCTGCTACATCAGAGCCGAGGGTGCGCTTGAACCCTTGTGCACACTCTGCTTCATCAAGCTAATAGAATGCATTGGCCAGCGCTGATTGGCCAATGTATTCTATTAGCCTGATGAAGTAGAGCTGAATGTGTGTGCTAAGCACACACATTCAGCTCTACTTCATCGGGCTAATAGAATGCATTGGCCAGCGCTGATTGGCCAGAGTACGGAACTCGACCAATCAGCGCTGGCTCTGCTGGAGGAGGCGGAGTCTAAGATCGCTCCACACCAGTCTCCATTCAGGTCCGACCTTAGACTCCGCCTCCTCCAGCAGAGCCAGCGCTGATTGGCCGAATTCCGTACTCTGGCCAATCAGCACTGGCTAATGCATTGTATTGGCGTGATGAAGCAGTGCTGAATGTGTGTGCTTAGCACACACATTCAGCTCTACTTCATCGGGCTAATAGAATGCATTGGCCAATCAGCGCTGGCCAATGCATTCTATTAGCGTGAACTGAGTTTGCACAGGGGTTCTAGTGCACCCTCGGCTCTGCTACATCAGATTGCTACATCTGATGTAGCAGTGCCGAGTGTGCATCAGATGTGTAGTTGAGCAAAACTGACTCAGCACTGCTAAGTCTCTGCATTCGCATAGGAATGCATTGGCCAGCCTTCGGCCAATCAGCGCTGGCTCTGCCGGAGGAGGCGGAGTCTAAGGTCGGACCTGAATGGAGACTGGTGTGGAGCGATCTTAGACTCCGCCTCCTCCAGCAGAGCCAGCGCTGATTGGTCAAGTTCCGTACTCTGGCCAATCAGCGCTGGCCAATGCATTCTATTAGCCCGATGAAGTAGAGCTGAATGTGTGTGCTTAGCACACACATTCAGCTCTACTTCATCAGGCTAATAGAATACATTGGCCAATCAGCACTGGCCAATGCATTCTATTAGCTTGATGAAGCAGAGTGTGCACAAGGGTTCAAGCGCACCCTCGGCTCTGATGTAGCAGAGCTGAGGGTGCACAAGGGTTCAAGTGCACCCTCGGCTCTCCTACATCAGAGCCGAGGGTGCGCTTGAACCCTTGTGCAGCCTCGGCTCTGCTACATCAGAGCCGAGGGTGCGCTTGAACCCTTGTGCACACTCTGCTTCATCAAGCTAATAGAATGCATTGGCCAGCACTGATTGGCCAGAGTACGGAATTCGGCCAATCAGCGCTGGCCAATGCATCCCTATGGGAAAAAGTTTATCTCACAAAAATCACAATTACACACCCGATAGAGCCCCAAAAAGTTATTTTTAATAACATTCCCCCCTAAATAAAGGTTATCCCTAGCTATCCCTGCCTGTACAGCTATCCCTGTCTCATAGTCACAAAGTTCACATTCTCATATGACCCGGATTTGAAATCCACTATTCGTCTAAAATGGAGGTCACCTGATTTCGGCAGCCAATGACTTTTTCCAATTTTTTTCAATGCCCCCGGTGTCGTAGTTCCTGTCCCACCTCCCCTGCGCTGTTATTGGTGCAAAAAAGGCGCCAGGGAAGGTGGGAGGGGAATCGAATTTTGGCGCACTTTACCACGTGGTGTTCGATTCGATTCGAACATGGCGAACACCCTGATATCCGATCGAACATGTGTTCGATAGAACACTGTTCGCTCATCTCTAATCCTAACGTTATTTGGGATCTTCCACCATCATATTTGTTATCTAAAGAGACACTAGAAATTCAGTGACTGATCTAAAACAAAGATACCAGAAGCCCCCCGCCATGTTTTTACTTATACTGACATCCTCATGTCATATTACTTTAAGTTAGCGAGCATGCTCAGTAGTGATCAGGTCTGTAATAGTAAAAACCCAGACAATTTAGAACAGATGGGTTGAAATACGATTGGTAGCCAGTAATAGAGTGAGGTCTTGTGCTTCAATAATAGCTGGTGATTTGATAAAAAAAGGAGGGGAGGATTGGAGTGGAAATTGAAACCTTAGTCCACACAGCTAAGCCCCCTTGTAGACAACCGTATGACTGGTCAGTATGCTATACAGGTTTTTTCCTGCAAAATATGGAACAGGTCCTATTCCTGTCAAATTTTGCAGCCCTGCTTCCATGGCTCCTATTCATTTAATAAAAGGAGACACGCAAGCACGGCTGGTGCACGGGTGACATTGTCCCGTGTGCCACCTATTCACAGCAGCCGATTAGCATACAGTTGTGTGCAAGCAGCTTCACCTTACCGGATCCGTGACTCACCTGATGTAAACCACTCCATTCTAGACCCAACCATTACTTTATCCAATGTGGTCATCAGCATCTGTTGCAGCCTCCAGGACCTGTAATGACATCATCCTCACAAAGGAGGGGGAGTATCACTTTAAGCTACTAGTAGAGCAGTCTGGCAATGGCTTACCCAACACTCCCCACTGAAAACACATGTAAGCCTGGCAAAACAGAGTGTATGTCTATAGGAGAGTTGGGAGGAATAGCTGTAGGGCGGACTGTGCGATTACACAATATGAAGATAAATAGGAGATAGTAAATGACATTTTCCCTTCATTATTTGATTTTCCTGAAGCCACATATCAAAGAACTTGCATAAAAAACACAGGACATAAATTAGATCCATTAATTTATTCTGTATACATTATATTCACACTATAGCCCTGCCATGATACAGTATATTCCGAACTTCTATGTAACAAAACTAATTTACAGGAGTAATGAAAAGTCTACAAAACGTGTCATTGAACTCTGTTGGGAGAGGTGGGGAAGGGGCACAGAAAGACGTTGTAGTCCAGAATTAAGTCACTGAGGTCAGTGGGACTTCATGTACCAAAATTATCTTAAAAGGACCACATCACCTGCATAGCAGGATTTATATTACAACATCTACAGACTGTGCAAGTTTTCAGTAAAACACCCTGAAGTGCCAATCAGAGCCGGTCGCGCACCCTAAACATGCCAGCTTGTAAGTAACTGAAGTAGAGCTTATTTTATGAAGAAAATAAAATGTTATTTTTTAAGTGTTCAGGTAAAGATAGACTCAGTAACATACTTTATATAAGTGTCTGTTTATTCACTCATTATCCTTCTTCTGCCACTGATTAAATCTGTACAATAGAACTCTATGGAGAAGGGAGGGGGAGGAGATCTACTCAGAGAAACACCAGCAATATACAGAAATAGTTCTGTTTAACAACACAATTGGATTAGGACTCCAGCCATCTTCTGAAAGAGGTGTCACGTCTAATGTTGAAGAAAACCTCATATCTGTGTTTTTCTCCTTCCCTCCTCCCTCCATAGAGCCTATAGTAAGCGGAGACTGCTTGTGTATGAGTAAGTTTACTTCTGCTTTAAGCAACTGTGATTGGCACTTCAGGGGGGCATTAAGCAGACAGAACCATGCCCACCGGTACAATATAGGACAGGTGCTGTAATTTAACATTTTGATGTTAGGTGCCCTCTAAGCTGACTGGGAGGACCAGTGACCAAAGAAAGGTTTAGTAGGTTGTCCAGTGTTATATAAATTTCAGTTTCCTCGCTGTATAAATGAAAGATCCTCCAACTTTTTAGCAGACTTTCTGTTTCAATTCCTCAACAAGTTCTCTGTCTGCTGTTGGTAAAGTAATAAAATATAACTTTATATCCAGAAGCTGCGATTAGATTCTGACCCAGACACTCATTTGGGCACCATAAGGAAAGTTTAACTAAGTTCTCAAAAGATATAAGCGAAGAGCCAAATCACTGCATGTGAGCAGCGCCATGGACTGCCAAAGCATGCTGGGAGTAGTAGTACTATAACAGCTAAATCTGGCCTTGCTGAAGGTGCTCTCAATACATGCAGCTCATTGACGTTAGTGGTAAATGCCATGAATGAAGTAAAAGCCTCAATTACAGTGTTCTGAGGCTAAGGCCCCATGTTGCAGAAACGCAACTTTTTTTGTTGCAGATTTTGTTGAAGTTTTTTAAGCCAAAACCAAGCAATCTACAGAAGGAATGGGAAATATATAGGAAGTTCTTATACTTCTTCCTTCTGCTCAATCCATTCCTGACTTTGGCTCAAAAAACTGCAACAAAAAAAAGTCGTGTTTCCGGATTGTGGGGCCTTAGCCTGATAAACATTGTCCTGGACCCAAAAATACCCATCCCAAAAAATACCTCCTCCAACCTCTCATGTGCTGGCAGCATGCCCATCATCAGGTGACCTCATTCTTGCAGCCATGTTGCCATCTATAAATCTGCAGAACAACATTCCAAAAATAGTTAAGAACTCGTTTGATGCCCACTGCAGGATATATGGAGGCGGAGAAGGACTCCTTTCTTTCATGTTCTTTCTATGTCAGGCTCTGTCCCTCAGGCCCTGGACTAGACAGAACAGTATTCATTTTATCTGGAGTGTTCCTTAAATGAATCTAAATGGCAATAAACCTGCTTGCATAGAATTCCCCTTTTCTACGCCCATATCCTAATACATAAAATATTAAAAGTTTTTCATACTTTGTTTCATTGTCATAAAAAGCAATGATATTTATGGTTTTCCCACAAATTATATAAAACCTGTGTAGGATTGTCAACTGTAGAGCTTGAAAAATATTATTATAATAAAGACTTCACCTCTATCCATAAAACTCCACCTCTCCAATTGTAACATCACGCCTGCATTTACTGCGAGTGAGGGAGATAATAACACTGAGAAGTTTGGCAGAGACGATTATCAGAATCTTTAACACTGGAAACAATGTTGGGGTCATATGAGCAGCGAGAACTAAACTGAAGCCAATGTGACAGGACAACCCGGCTATGAGCCATGTGTTAGTTGCATAAAATGGGAGGACACACGTTGCGGTTTTGTAGCCACACCCCCTTACACAAACAGTACACAAAGACTGCCATATTTGTGTGATTTTGTGTCCTTTCTTCAATATATTATAAAATATTCCATCAAATTTCTAACATCCAAACCACGCAAATGTTTTTACTGACCCTCCCTCCGTGTGCAATAGTAAATCATAGGATGCTGGCGGTTACTGCTGCACCCTGAATGCTGGACATTTCCAGGTCACTCTGGGCAGAGTTTTCTTAAATAAACAGTCTTCAGATTGTAGAATGAAGGCCTCTTTGGATTTTCCTATATACAATAGTGTATTCCTTTATAAAGTGCTACATTGTTCCGGAGTCTCTGCTGCAGACCAGTCTATTGCTTTAGGAGGTCCTTCAGCACTGCCCCGGCACTGGCATCAGAAGAGACAGGCAGAGGCGTGAAAGTGGGCAGAGCTTCTGAGATCGGCTTCATGAGGAGATGCCCTGACGTGCCTGCTCCCAAGGAAGAGGTGGAAATGAGGGGGACGGCAGCTGAACGAGGGGCCAGGAAAGGATTCGACTCCTGACGTCGACTCGACCCAGTTCCTACAGCGCACAAAGAAAATTCAAACTTTAGAATTACTATGCCTCCTATGTGTACAGTTTTAGAAGTTCCATATTAAACTGCAGGTAAATTCCATTCAGAGGTCTAGATTCGGTATCAACCCTTCTCACTTAACTCAAAGCGTGCCACACCCCAACTTTATGTAGTCTATGGTGAAGTAGGTTAACTGATTTGGATGAAGATCTAAACTGTGACACAGAGAATAGTATCTGTGCTGAATTTCATTTTTAGATTCACGACAGAGTATGACTGCAGCAGACACATGTCCCCAACCAAAACACTGAGTTCTCATGGCACAAATGTAATAAAATATTACCAAATTTATTGAAGCCAAAATATACTACGATATACTATTCCAGTTGGCCAGGTTTCTATGTGCTACCAAAATAGTAAAATGTGCCTCACCTGAGGATAGTAAGGCACGTGGGCTCTGCCCATGCACATGCCTGCTGCAACATCTCCTGTGCCACATTTACATACGGTAACTCTCACTTCATTCTTTTAACCTCATCTGCTTTTATATTTTGACTTCAATAAATTTGGTAATATTTTATTACATTGGTGCTACTGGTTTTCTTTTTTTGGTTGGGCTGAGTATTTGTTATAAGGGAGATCTATTTTGTTTTGTGATCAGTTACATATTTTTATTACGTTGGCCTACACTTTTCTTTAGTTTTCTTTATCGCAGTAGAAATCTCAGCATGTCGCTAACTTAATAGATGTCCTATCTCCCTTCTAGATTTCTGCTAGTAATCTTGGATACATTGCCCATGAACTAACAGTTCACAAGTATTTCCTCTACACTTAAGTCAATGTCGTACAATTTTTGAACTCTGGAGGTAATTACTGGGATGGGGAGGGTGACCTGCTCCATGTCAGAAGTGAAAATGTGATGTTGGAGGGGGACAAGGGGGATCACTTTATTAAGACTTTTATGTCAGCTGTGGATATTATTGTGTCTCACTGTGATGATGGATTCACTGATAAAGGATGAGATCATGTCTGCAGGCTGCACTTTGTTAGGGTCTCTTTAGCAGGAATCTAGCAATGCAATGCACACAGTACCTGGAGCGGACACAGTGGTATTCTGACTCCCGCTAGTGGTTGCACCCAACGGCGCCATGTCCTGCATCGTCAGCTTTAGTGGAGGAAGCTTGGGTAGTGATTCTGTTTCCAGAAACTTTACGAAAAGCTCAGAAAAAGACTTCAAAAGACACAGAGCACAATGTCAATATCATAATAAAATTTGGGAAAAAATAAATAAAAATAGATAATAGATAAATTGCCCACATACACTATTAAATAGTGAGTGATGGTTAGGTCTTTGTGGAGTACTGGGAACACTCTTAGGGTGAACTGTTCCCCCTCCAAACCAGCCAGACACCCATCGCGTCACACCACGATTCTCTTCCAGCAGAAGCTGTGGGATGGAGTTAAATAAGTTAGTAGTGGAGACTGGAAAAGTAAGGGCTAATCACACGGGGCAAGAGAGGGTGGATTTTGGGCGGGAAGAATAGGACCAAAATGCACCTGCCGCGACTGTCGCAGCTTCCTGCGCCAGAGTAGGCCCAAATGAATGGGCCTAGTCCGGAGGGTGCTGTCGCGAGGCGGATGCCACGGCTTGACCAGCCGCGGAATCCACCTGAAGAAAGGGCAGCTTGCTTCTTTTTTGCGCGAGCGGGAACACACCGCTTGCGCAAAAAAGGAACGCTAGTGGTCTACATAGACCTCTTTCTGAGGGGGCGAATTTTGAGGTCAAAATGCACCCCTTCTTGCCCCTTGTGAACGAGCCCTTAATGATGTCTATTCTACAAAGATCATCGAAACTGCAGCCACTTACTTCATCCAAGTCTACTTTCTTCAGTCCAAGAATGCTCCCCATCAACCGCAGAACCTCGTGACGCTTAGTTTTTGGTGTGTGGAAATGACCAACAAAAAGATTCCTCATTAATACCCTGGAAGACAAGAGATAACACAACACATAACATGTAGAACAACCTGTATGACTAATACATGAAGGAAACAGAAAATCCTGTCGGACTGCAGTGGTGGGGTGGACTATTAGAAAGTTGCACGCTATCGTGATTGTTACTCATGGAGAAGTTCCACTAAGTAGGTTCCTATATAAGATAGTGATTATGGTAAAAGAAACAATATGGAAAGATCTTACTCGACCCCACCTACCACCAAAATTAGAAAAGTGGTTCTCTCTCCACAAACAGATTTCACAATGAACCTTCTTGTTTGCTTTTTTTGGGGCACATAGTTTACTGGCAGATTACAGTAACTTCAGGCTCCACATGTGGAAGTAATCGAGAGAGCCTTCAGCTATTGAGGTCTTCTTGAGATCTGTCTAATATCTCTGATCTCACCACAAAAAAATAAGAGACATCAAATATACAGAAAAGTTCAATGCAACAACAGGATCTAAAACCTGTGGGCACTTTGGGGCAGCAAGATTTGGAGTGTTCAGATGTTGCTTGACAACATTAGCAGGGGATGCAAGCGATTCAATCCACCCACACAGGTTCGCTAGGGCCCACAGACATGTTAATGTCACTTACTTATCTACCTTCCCTTCGGTGCTGTTCAGTAGGTTCATCAGCTTACTCTGAGCGTCATCCAGCATCTCCTGCTTTAGGTCACCTGATGGAAGACAAGGGTATTATACAGTTACTAGTGGGCACAATACATCGGATAACTTTCCTCCTCCACCCTAGAACAGCTCTTATTAAATGATATCTGTTTTCCACAGTATTGCGGCCCTGATCCAAGGGAACAATTGGCATATTGGGGGGAGGGGGGCAGAGCAGACTGCATTGTTTTTCTAGTATATCTTGATTTTTCACAAGATGTGGAATGTTGTTCCTCTGATTAGTAAATGACCTTAAATATTCCCTCATGGATTCTCCACCCAAAGTGTGAGAACGTGAGAACATATGTAGGCAAATGCCCGCTCCATATATGTAGATATTGGAGCCTAGACAATTCCACAGTAAGAGGCTGAGGGGGGCTAGCAGTATGACTAAAATAAATAGGTGCTGAAATGTGTTATGTTGGCCATACACTTCAGGACGACTGACTAGTTCTGCCTCTCCCCCCTGAAAGCATGTTTAGCTGGGCTGAGCATACATATGTTCCTAATAGGAAGAGGGCAATAAGTTGCTGACGCACCTCTGCTGGCTGCTTATCTTTATTGAGACATTTGGAGAAAGGTGGTTCAGGCATGTTGGATATCAGTTCTCAACCTCCTCTACATACCTACTAGCTGCTTCTAAATATGGTGCTTACTTTAGAAAATCCCATTTATACATGCATAACAATTCACCATTTTAGGTTTACAAAGAGTGGGGTGGGCTCAATAAAAACTAAAATGGAGCACACTCATTGGACAACCCCCCACCCCCTTGTCCCAGTGTTTAAAGAGGTTATATGATCCCCAACCCAGCACACATTAGTTATATATTAACAGCAGTCCACAATGTGTGAATCTTCAGCTGTAGTGACACTACAACATCCAGCATGCCCAGATAACCAGTGAGTGGTTGGAGATTACTGGCAAATAAGGACATTGTAGGGTCCAAGAGTGGGCTCACCAATGATTCTGTGGGTGAACAAGATCCTATCCTGGTGTTTTGTGGAGATATGATTCCATATGGCGCGGTTATGGAAAATAAAAGGACAGCGACATATGTGGTCGCTCTTTCCAGTTAGCCAGTCCTAGAACCCCACTGTTTTTTGTCTTTCGGGTTATTGAAAACATCAAAACAACATGACGGCACATTATAGCCAATTGTCACTCTGCTCTGTACACTGGATATATTGGTCTGATGGATATTCCTATAATGGAAGCCTCCAGTGTAAGTCACTGTATTGGCATAAAGTAGCATACATTGCCCATAGCCTGCCAGCAAAAAAAAAAAAAAAAAAGAAAAAAGGCTAAACTGATATACTTGATAGAGGGAGGCCAAAAGGACACTGGTATATTAGTGAAATAATGACCTATGGATATGTTTAATGAACATGCCCAAACCCTCCCAACCTATACATACAATATATATGCAATGTGAGTGCACCCTAAATAAGAATAGGTATGCAGGAATAGATTCACATTGTCTGATACACTGGCTGAACCCTACACTGAAGCACAGGGAGGAGCCTGAACAGCCCTTGCTCCTCCCACCACATACCTTCTATGCCCCTATACACAGGGGGTTCTGGGTCAGGCACTGGCTCCAAGTATGAGCTTTTCACTCTGCACTAAAGAAGTATAAAGAAAAAATCTCACTTGGCATGGACTAGGGTCTGGAGAGACCTGTGCTTGGAAACAGCAAGATTGGGAATGGTCAGAATCAATTTGTTAACCATTTAAGGCAATTCAGAAAAGTGTAACTGGCAAAGTTGGGTCTCTGTGTGAATCCAGTCGACTGCCAGCACGTCCATAAAGAAATCCTTCACGAGATTTGGCTACGGCTGCGTCTGAGAATGCATTTGGGACCAGTTTCAATAGTTTTTTTTTTTTGTTCTTTTTTTTTTAAACGTCTATAGCAAGAAGTAACTCTTTCCCTGCCAAATCAGGCTGACAAGTCTGCAGATTAGAGAGAGAATGTGGTTTCATAACTGCTATGATGTAGATCATAACAGTTCCAAAAGCCACCAAAGTTACAGTTTATCAGACACTTCCCAATTAGAAAAGCTCAGGTAGATCTTCCTAGATCGTTCTATAACCAGTGCCCCATGTTTCCTCTGCCACCAGACAAGGTCAATGCACAATTTTCAAGTAGACCTGGAGATGACCCAATATTCAGATGCTGTCCATGAGTAGAGTGACCAACAGTGACCCTGAACTTTTTTTTTTTTTTTTTTTTTTACTGTCCTGTGTGGCTTTAATGGCACTTTAAAGAGTTGGCTCAACTTCAGGTCACCTGCACCCCACATTCTTGTGTTGATGAAGGATGAAAACCTGTACAATTTTTATTGCTCACCAAATGGACTGGAGCATCCGAGATGTCAACCGCAACCAAACTGAAAAGAATCAGATGGTTGTGATGCTGATTTGCTGCTTTAGGGAGATGCTGTCAATTTAAAGCACTGACTAGCACAATATAATAATGATCTATAATACTGATTATGGTGGGACTATTAAAGGATGGTCTGATCTTTTCTGGATGGACAGATTACTGCTACTGTTAACTGTACTAGCTTTTATTGCATGCAGTCTTGGTTCCCAAGGTTGACTACCTGATGTTATAGACTAGGGGGAACTCAACTATTTGTAGTTAAGATCTACTGACCTGGGTCTACCATCATGTGAAGGTCTGAGCTGAACAATAGCTTTACGTGTCTAGTTATTACTTCTGATAAACTGCACCTATAACCCCCGCCAATGTTCCCCTTTTCACTGCACGTAATCCGTTGCTTTCTTCCACCATACAGTAATAGCGCTCCACTCTGTGTAATACACAGTTGTGAAGTGGCCCCACATAGCATAAATGCTCATTGCCACCCCCTTCCCAAAAAAAGCTCATTGCCACACACAGTAGATGCCCCCTTAGCAGCTTCCATATGGTATAATACCCTAGTGGTGCCCCTCACTCAGTATAATGTTCCTTACACAGTATAATTATCCCTTAGTGCCACATGAATCCCCCCCTTCAATATTTTGATGCACCTTAACAGCTTCTATATGGTATAATGCCCCATTAGTGTCCACATACAATACAATGCCTCCTTAGTACTCCCATTTAGTCTAAGCCATCACATCACTTCCACATAGAATAATGCCCCACAAGCTTCAAAGGTTTAGGAAGCTTGTAGAAAACTCTCCCTTCTTGCTCCAGCACAATTACAGTGGATGGGAAAAAGAATGATATCCAGATGACAGTCCCTCTTAAAAAAGATGGCTGACTGTAGCAGCTGGGAATGATGCTTGTCCTTGCTGCCTACACAGATGCAGTATAGTCATGCTTATGTATGTGCTATATTATACTTTCTCCCAACCACTGCCATTATGTTGGAGCAAGGATAGAGATTCACGTGGGCCGCCTACATCTTGCTTGTACCATACAGGTATAGACCGTGGCCCAGCAGTTGAATACCCCCCACTATACAAGTTTAGTATGAGATTATAAGAAACAGCACCCACAAGCGGTTTCTGGTACTCTTTCAAACTGGGCTGGCGCAGTTTCTGGAACGCTCTTCAATTCTTCCCTATAAAGTAAATAACAGGGTGCCCTGATTGTTGCCATTGATGCAGGGGTTAAAAATAATAATCTAGCAGCGCGTGTCTGGCTCCTGGGCTTCTCCAACTCATACAGACTTGATTAATCCTGCACCTTGAAAACACATTATCAGCTCCGTCCTACCAAGGAGATTCACGTGGGGGAAAGAATAATAAGAGTAGGCTCCAGAAACTAAAAGGCTGTTCCTCTTTAAACTCTATATAAAAAGGATGACCTAGCACTACTACTACTGACAGGTAATGACAATTCCGGAGACGCTAGGGGGCAGATTTACTATTGTTAATGAGCCATAATGTTGGAGCACACTGGTATATTAATTTTTTTGTGTGCCAAAAGCAACAAATCTTTAATCTTTGCTATGTACTTTTCAAAAGTCTGACAATAAAGGTGTAGAATTATTATGCTAGGTTCACACTGCAGAACTTAGAGATTTGAGGGGGGTCTTCCAGCTTTCTGCTATAGGTTTGCTCACAGACAAGTTTCAGACACAAAGGGTATAGTCAGCATGAGAGCCGCGCAATGAGGATTCTGCAGTTTATTCCGCAGGAAGGTCAAGCAGGACGCTTCTTTATTGCAGCATGCAGTCGGTTACTATCTCCAAGTGTGAACAATGGAAGGCAGATTTCAGCAAGAATTTGAAGCTGATTTTTGAGGAGGAATCTGTCTTAAAATCAACTCCAAATGACTCCAATGTGAACCTAGCCTTAGTAGCCAGTTCTTAGCTCCAAAATACTGATCTAAATTATGCCACCTAAGAGATGCCCCAATAAAACAGCATGCACCACGGTGTTAGATCCTGACTATCCTTCTCGTCTTCTGACTACCCTGTTGCCGATTATGTTGTCTGAATGCTAAACTGATAAGTGAGTGTTACCAAGGGATATACCTCAACTAGTTACATAGTAGATGAGGTTGGATAAAGACATCAGTACATCAAGTCCAACCAATAAACCTACAATCCCTAGTGTTGATCCAGTGTTGCCCAGTTGTCAATATACTCACCAATTTCTAATAGGAATAATGAATGGACGCCAATGAGAGTTTTGAAAAAAAACATGTCCTAAAATTACTGTATATTTTGGGTAATACAATAAATGGGTTTTCCGGGACTTAAAAATTAATTACAAATCCTTAGAGCAGGTCACCAATTGATGATTAACAGGGGTCTGAAACTTAGAACCAACATGGATCAGCTGACTGAAGCGAATTTTTCACTTCACAAGCCATGTGACATGACGTTCTTTGGTCACATGGCTTGTTTGTAGCTCAATCCCACTATACAAAAACTGAACGCTATGCCTGGTAAATAGTGAAGAGGCCACAGTATTCACCTGACAACCCGCCAACCTTCAATTGATGATGATGACCTATTCTAAGGATAGGTCATCAATTAAAGGGATTCTACCACTAAAACACATTTTTTTCTAGTTACCACGTCGGAATAGCCTTTAAAAAGGCTATTCGTCTCCTACCTGTGGAAGTGCTCTCCGCCACGCCGTTCGTTCAAAATACCAGTTTGTACCGGTATGCTAATTAGTTCTCTCGCAGCGATGGGGGCGTCCCCATTGCAGCTCGAAAACCGACCGCAGCGCCGCCTCTATGGTCTTCTGTATGCTCCCCTTGCTTCTTCAGCGTCTGTCGGACGCCTGCGCAGTACGCTCTGTTCGGCGAAGATTGCCGAACTTACTGCGCAGGCGCGAAATTGCGGTGCCCGCACTATGGCTGGGACCGCAATTTCGCGCGTGTGCGCAGTACGTTCGGCAATCTTCGCCGAACAGAGCGTACTGCGCAGGCGTCCGACAGACGCTGAAGAAGCAAGGGGAGGACACCAAAGACCACAGAGGCGGCGCTGCGGTCGGTTTTCGAGCTGCAATGGGGACGCCCCCATCGCTGCTCCTGCGATGGGGACGCCCCCATCGCTGCGAGAGAGAACTAATTAGCATACCGGTACAAACCGGTATTTTGAACGAACGGCGCGGCGGAGAGCACTTCCACAGGTAGGAGACGAATAGCCTTTTTAAAGGCTATTCCGACGTGGTAACTAGAAAAAAATGTGTTTTAGTGGTAGAATCCCTTTAAGCCTAGATGTCAATTCACTAAACATGTCAGCACGTAACTGCTACAGCACATATCACCCTAATAGTCTATGGAAACGAAAGCTTATACATTTACTATGCCAAATGAAGCCAAAAGAGATGGGGAGTGGGCAGCACACAAACAGTTAATACATAGGATTCTTTCCAGACTCTGGATTTTTCGGACACTTCAGTAAACGTGGCCGGCGTGTGCCCCGACATTCATTAATCTGCCCCCAGAACAAACATTATTTATATTATGGAATTTCCCGTCTAGTCAACCTAATGTGTTTAGAATATGGGAATGTTTTATGGCAACGTCAACACTCACAGCATAATCTCCCAGAGAAAACAATTAATGCCCTGCAAAGACTAAGAAGTCACATCTAATCTAATCTTTGCAAATAGCAGGAAAGGGGGAGGGTAAAATATTACTTTGCCACTTACTATGGCGTGCTGCCAGCTGGTACAATAGACTCAAGAAATCACCCAAACACGGGATGTGCCTCTGAGCCGCTACGCTCGGAGAGGTGGCAGCAGCTAAAGGCTACAGCTTACTAAATCAACACCCTGATACATTTACCATATGGGTGTAAAGAAAAATATTATGCTCAGTTATATTACATTTTTTCCTTTCCCTACTGAAACCCCAAATCAGTTCTTATAGACTTTATAGAATAGGATTTATTACACTATATTCATAGAGATGTATAAATTATACCTGCTATACATGTATAATTATATACAGGAGATGTCCAGGTTATACTAGCATGGTCCATGTCACTATATACAAGAAAATGTACAACTTATATCAGCTGAATAATTCTATACAGAAAACCACTGCTTTGAGAAGGACCCCTCTTAAAAAGAGCACCTTTCACCACCATCACCAATTCAAGTTCTTTGTATGTGTTAAAAGTCGCTGCTTCATTGATTCGAGCACAGCTCCATTATTTTCCAATATTATGTGCTCCACAGTGGAGCATATAATACTGTGTGGAGCCCCTTCACTATTAACATCACACACCATTTGTTTTATAGCAGCCGTGCACTATTATTACTGGCTATAATAAGGACAAAAAGTTTGCATTGGGTCCCACATGACTTTACTTACACCCCTGGCCACCATTCCTGAGTAACAAGTGTAGGTAGTTTTGATGCAACATGTCCCATTTAAGCCCTGTAATATCAGAAGGGCAGTGTCAGGCAGGGGGCATAATTTACAGCTCCAATTAGAGGCAGCCAGTGTCAGAGCTCAGACTCACACCCCTTGTCTGATCCTGCCTGACAGCACAGAAGCTAAACAGCGTGTCATGCACCAAAACGAACAACATTTATTGCTCAGGAATGGTGGAGGGTAGAGAAACAATTCCAACTGTGCCAGAGAGCTGGACATGTTTGGAGTAATGAAAGGTCCTCTTTAGCACTTTACTTGCCAAGCGCGTAAGCTCTACGTCCTCCCAGGGTGTCATCTGTCTAGCCGACGACGTAGCTACTACGTACTTACTTCTAATGCCCATATCTCGTTCTAATGCCCATGGACTTGTTTGGACTATAAAGATAATTTTAGATTCACATTAAAGATGAGAATCTCATCTTTAAAATGATACCAAGGTCTTCATGTTAACCCTTACTATGCAAAAGCGATTCACTGTTGAAAACGCTATTGGGGATTGAGATCTCATTGAAGATCTCAATTCCCCGCAGCATTTTTAACAGCAATTCGCTAAAAATCTGTAAGGGCTATTATGAACTTAATATAATTTAAAGAAGAGATTATCATCTTTAAAATGAATCTAAAATTATCTTCATAGCCCAAATGAGTCCTGAGATACAGGACTTTAAATTGCCCCCCCCCCCTCCTGTCTCGAGAAGCATTAGTGAATTTTAACAGGAAGGGGAGGAGGGAGGAGGACTCCTGCAGCGAGCACAGAGAAGCATTTTTTCTGTCTCTGTGCACAACCTGGATGTGACCCCAAGGGGGGGAGGGGGGGAGGAGGGATTCAGTCCCTATTCCCCCTTCCTGTCAATCAGAGAGCATACTGTACTTTTGCACTCTGATTGTCACATACAGGTATAACGTAATTTCCTACTGAGCTTTACTAGTGGGGTATTCTTCTGTAATACCCCCTGAACATAACCAGGTAGTTTATTGGCGCTGAGACCCAGACATCTATCATTGTCCAGGTCGCAGCGCCCAAAAAAAAGAGGCACCAAATACTTACACAACATATACACAAAATCATGAATAAAGTTAAATTTAACCCAATCCCTGTCCTGTGTATACCTGAGCTTTCTAGAGTAAAATACGCCTCTAGCGATGTCCGTTACACGCTAAAATAATAGTATTAACGATTATCAGTAGAGATGAATGTATAGATTGCTAAAATTTGTATAGGGGGGATGGAAAATAATATTTTTATATAAAGTCCTATTTAATTTGCATGCACAAAATGGCGATTCTTTAACACCCGCCCCTGTAAATATATACATGTGTGGTATGTATGAACTCCTAACATATTGCAGTTTTTTAGAAAGTACATTTTGTTTGGGATTGCTTGAGTCACACTTTAGTGGCAAATTTGAATTTTTGGGCAATCTTTGCTTGCAATCTCTGTCGCAACGTTGTATGAAGGTGGTTGTATATATGAAACATTAAGTTATGTACGGTATGCTGTGCAATCTCAAAAAAGTTTGCTAGGTGCAGTATAGCTTCTTAACTTATTAGTGAATAACAGCAAAATCCTGCCTGTCTGCTGTATTCGTGTTTTTGGGAGTCCGAGCTCTTGTTGTAGTTGATGTTTGCGGTACATATAGTATATATACACATTGTATACACCATAAGCTATTATTTTAAGTTTATTTTGTATATGAATGTAAGATTGAACATGAGTTTTAGGTGCAAATATGTGTTTTAGTGCGTTTTTTCAAAAAATGTTTTGTGTTTGTCACAAAGTTGCATGAAGGTGGATGTGGCTATTGATGACCCATTGAGACATACAGTATGCAATCTTCAGGTTGTCTACTTTCAAATAATATATAGGGTTTAGGGGTTCACTTACTTTTCATGGTGTGCAATCACTACATTTTATAGGATGATACTTTTTTAACATTTCCAGCTTCAAAGCAGATTTTTGTTCCTTCCAGCTCTAGCTATTTTCTGAAGACTCATGCATGCGGGTACAGGCCATAGTGAATGAATGAACCCTGCACATGTTGAACTCTTATTTTTAGGAGGTTTTGTGCATATAATTTATTGTTTGGTTTCCACTCTTAACAACTAATATACATTTATTTGCATTTTTTCATAAAACATTCACTTTAAATCAAAATTGCATGAAGGTGCCTGTTCGTATATTGTACCAAGTGGCATTGAGACAATGCTGCAGGTGTTTAAGAAAATATATAGCTATGGGGGGGGGGAAGGGGGTTGGATGCTTTTTTAATATTGCAATTTAGCTTTGATTTATCCATCTCAAAACTGTGAAAACTGCTCTGGCAGTTAAAATCATTTATTTATTTTTCCAAGTTACTGATTCAATATATTCTATGGAAGCTACCCATCTATAAGCAGACCATCCCCTTAAAAAACGACCACTTTTTTTTTTTTTTTTTTTAGCAGCAGGAAGCCCTCTGAAAAGACTACACATCAAATGTAGTCAATGCAATCTGCCATTGAGATGCCAAACATGCATGCCAATTGTCCCAATTTTACCAGGACAATCTCAAAAACTCACAAAAGGGACGCGTTTAATGTATACACCACACTAAGATATACCTAAAGTGGGCTGTATAGTCAGAATTTTGTCCTGCAGAACCATACTGGGGTCCAGGAATGAGAGGGAAGCCATGTTGGGGAACATGATTTAAAAGGGATACCATGCTGATGACAGGGAACCAGAGGAGAAACATACTGAAGATCACAATTTAAAAAAGGGATTTTTCAGCCCCCAATGCATGTTTGTTACGGATAACCTATCCACAGGATAGGACATCAGGATCTGATGTGTTAGGGGGCCAACATCTGAAACCCACACAGATCAGCTGTTCTGGCAGGCGCTGAAGGGCGGGAAGCCCGTGCAGCTGCTCCTATTCAAGTAACAGAAGTGGAGTTGCAGCCCCCATCCACTGTATAGTGTCGGCGCCAGAAAACTAAAGCTCTGGTCCTATTTCTTGCTTTCCATCCCCTGCAGCAGCTGCCGGCACCTGGAGAAGTGAGTGTCGGATTCCTATAATTCAGATACTGATGGCCTATGCTGTGGCTAGGTCTTTAGTATCAAACCTGTACACTAGGAACTAGGAATGAGAGGGGAACTATGCCTAGGATGATAATTTAAAGGGACACTGTGCTGTGGACCAGAAATGAGAGGGGGAGCCGTACTGAGGACCCGTTTTAAAAGGGACACCATCCTGGGGACCAGGAATGAGAGGGGAAGATATGCTGATGACTAGAAGCAAGATGTAAGCCATGCTGAGGACCAAAAATTTGGTGCCACGGTTAGCTAGGATATGTGCAGGTCACTAAGGGAGTAAAAAAAAGCTGAGGACCTCTATGGCTTTGTATGTGGATTGGAGTGACTTGTGTACAGTACCATGGCTGAGATATTAGACCAGGTCTAAGCTTGGTTCTGTAATATGCTGATGTAATGCCTCGTTCACATTAGCAAGAAATACATTCATTTGGTTCTTGGTTTGAGGGCTGTACATGTTTGATGACTCCTTTGGACACTATAACCTGCATTCCGTATACTTTTTTCTTTGAGAGGACAACCATTTTTCTGTGCAAATTTGAATGGGAGGCTCAAAGAGGTTTCACTGTAATAATATACTAGACCAGTGTTTCTCAATCTTTTCAAGCAAAGAACTCCCTATTGAAAGAAGTCCTGAATGAGGATGCCCAATATAACAATCACTTATAAAAGTTATCAAAATAAGACTCTGGAGCCTCCGTCAGCAGTTATACAATGCCCCAGCATTTGATACCACCGCATACAGTTGTGTTTGTGAGACCCATACACTGGCGCTTGCCAGCTCTAATTGTTTTGGGTGTAAAGGGGTACGGTGAGTAGATCCCCTGAAAGCATCCACTGAAAATAAGCCCTAAACCTTCTTTAGGAGCAAAGAATAATATAAGACCCTGTCTTATTTTTGGAGAAGATACCCAGGTTACACTAGCATGGCCCATACCAGTAATACAAGATGATGTACAACTTGTACTATCTGTGAATATATTAAAGTAATATATAAAAGTCTACGAGATAGGTTTGTGGTAAAAACACTTTAAGGCTAAGGGCCCATGTTGTGGAAATGCAGATTTTTTTTTTTTTATTTTGTTGCAGATTTTGCTGCATTTTTTTTTAGCCATAGCCAGGAGTTAAGAAAGGATTGAGCAGAAGGAACAACTTCCTACATATTTCCCATTCCTTTTGTAGCCTTTCTTGGCTTTGGCTCTTTAAAAACGCAGCAAAATCTGCAACAAAAAAGCTGTTTCCACAACATGGCGCCTCAGCCTAAAAGGGTTTTTCTTGGCCCCAAATCAACTTTTCATACATATGACCTATTCACAGGGTAGGTCATCATTATGTATGTCCGTGGAGTGCCCTGAATCAGCACATATCAGCTGTTGCAGCAGCCTCCGGGTGCTGGAAACTGCTTGTGGATGGGTAGTGTGTACAGCACCACTCCAATTCAAGTTATATTAGTGGCATAGCAGCCCCATATACTGCACAATAATTATTTTGGGGAACTACAGTATGAAAAATCAATTTAGGGACAGAAAAACCCTTTAAACATTTTTTTTCCAACACAAATACAACTTCTATCTTATCCAGGGAATAAGTGTCTGCAACTACTGGTAACCCCACTAACCTTCCCCCACCTTCCTCCGTGGTCATGAGAAAGTGCACAAGTGAACATAGTGGTGGTACGCATGCAGGAGCCCCACTCCACTCTCTGCTATGGGAGTGGGGTACAATGTATCCTGCTACTTCTACTGTCCAAAAGTGGTCAAGCAAATGCATTACTGCTCCATTTTACACAAAAAAATTGAGACCTTCAACAGTCATGAGATCAGAGTTTCCTAGCAGTAGGACCCTTGATCAGACATTTATCCTCTTTGCATGCTTGGCACACACTTAGTGTTAACAATAATTGGGCACAATGCTCCATCAGTACAATAGAAGAGAGGGTTCTGTTCACTCGGGCACTCCCTTTTTAGGAAAGTGGTTATCATCTGCTACGTGTGGTAATCCAGTAGGTGATACCACAAAGTCACTCTGTGGGGGCCATTATTTTCTAGGGGGCCATATGAAAAATGCCCTTACAATATGGGGGGCTTGTAAAGGGATTTAGGGTAATTTTCTGCTGTAAATTATAAGTATTCTTGGCTGCTGAAGTCTTGCCCATCCCACTTTTTTGAAAACACAGTGTAAAACACCTAAAAAGTTTTTACATAAGTGGAGCTCGTGTCAAAATTTGCAACTTTTTGCCAGAAAATTTCCAAAGGAGGTGTAATAAACATACCTCTATGTTTCCTCACAAGATTTCCTACCAATAACCCTATCCAGAAACCCTTTATTGATCTACCACTTTTTACAGCTGAAGGTTTGTATTGTACCTAGACAATCTGTCTGTGAACTAATCACATCCATAGCACAAATTGTCTCTTCTCTGATATCTCAGACTCTGGAGATATTATATGAAGATAGAGCTCTCTGGGAAAGGTTATTATGGTCAAACAAAGTAAAAAGAAAAGGAAGGAATTCATGAACAAGAAATGTAGAAGCCTGAAGACCCTTTCCCCACCACCCTCAAAAAAAAAAAAAAAAAAAAAAAAATCTGGGAAACACTGGTCATATGGGAACCTGCAGTCAAACACACCTGATAACTAATAGTATAATTCTATTATTACCATCACACCCTATGGAAGTTACTGTATACATAGTCAGAAATATTATAGTGTCCCTGAAATCAGTCATAGCCCACAGGAACAAACACTACTTAAATAAGCTGCAAACCCTGACTACAGCACCACGGTTAACTTCTTCCGGCACACCCTGCTTTCCATTGATCAGATAAACATATAGAGACATAAGACACTCACCTTGCCGCTTGAGCTCCTCTATCTGCTCCTCTTTAAGGTCCAGCTGCTCTGTAAGTCGTGAAGCCGCCTCCAGGGCACTGTTCGCTTCATCCAATCTTTCCTAGAGCAGACGATGAGCATTTTAGTTATTCAATGCTTGCAGCTATAATCTAAGGTAATGACCAAAACCTTTACAATAAATGGTCATGCCTCGTATTAAAGAAGCAGAGATTAATAGTGTGAATGTGGAGCATAGTCAATAGCCAAATTATCTGGATTTGACCTGGGTGACATCACTTGATTGATTTCATATGAAACAAGATTTAATACATTATATATAGTGTATATTATACTATAGAGCAGCTCTCACTATTTCACTAGTGAAGTCACTGTGTACATACATTACATCACTTATCCTATACAGATTCTGAGTACACCCAGTATTACACTTAAGAGCAGCACTCACTATTCTGCTTGTGGTGTCAGGTGGCATTTAGAAAAGAATTTTCACACCACCTCTCATATTCCCTTCATCATTGGAGGGGTGCGCTGTTTTTTATAAGGCAGCACGCTCCTCAAAAATCAGGTGCATCCCTCTGCCAGGCTGTGTGCCTGCACTAAAATCTACTCTAGCTTGTAGCTGGTGTAATATATTGCTGTTAATTTATACCAGTAAAAAGTGGCAAGTTTGGAACAAAAATGCAAAAACCTTATTTGCACAAACAAACTTTTTCATGCCTTGCTTGCCAGAAACTTGGCATATAAGACAAAATAAATCCACCTCACTGTGTACATTACTTAACGCATCCTGTATTGATTGTTTGTTACATCCTATATTATACTCCAGAGCTGTACTCACTATTCTGCTGGCTGATAAAAGAAACAGCCAGCATTCTTGACAACAGAGCGCTATATAAAAGCTTAGCTAAGCGGTGTTAATATAAAGAAGCCGTTAGCCTTTCTTATAAGATACCTATACAGAGACTGGATAACAGTACACAGCCTGGACACTTCATAGAATACAAAACACCTGAGTAAGCTTTGTGCAGATGTTGAACAAGCAGTTAATGATGGATGAGGCTCTGGATGGCGCTTTTGGTACATTAAGAAACATTTTGATTTAACTGTAAGTTTATTGGAAATTTACCAAAAAAAAACAAGACTATATTCAGTATACTAAGTACAATTGTGCAGGAGAGAATTATACAGAAGAAAAAGTAGAACTGTCCATAAAAACCTATAAGAAACATTTTGGATTGTATGTCTAAGGGTAGGAACAGCATAATATGTGATTAAGTTCTTTGGCTCTATAGGTGATAGTAAAGTGACTGCTGCTCTGACCTTTCCATACCTTTCATAAAGACGTAACTGTCTTCTAACCAGGGGCGGAACTTGGGGGGGGGGGGGGAGGGGTTGCAGTCGCACCAGGCCCTGGAGCCTTAGGGGGCCCATAAGCACTGGCATCAGTATTGGGAATGCAGCTTCCATCTGGCCCATAAACCAAGGAGACCCACAGATTACCTTGACCACACTAAGGTGGATTAAACTCCTTAGGACCCGAAACAATCACTATCAAGAATTCGCTGTAGGGATGAAGTAGGGGGCCCAGACAAAAGATTGCAGCGGGGCCCACAAGACTTTAGTTACGCCGCTGCTTCTTACCTGTAGTGACACAACCTTATCTTCCAGTTTCTCCACTTTCTGTCTGAAGTCTACATTCTGCTTCTTGTATCTCTCTAGCTCCGCTGTATACATGGCTTTCTCCTCTGAAAGATGAAATCAAAACGGCAGTTACCATATAAACCCCATTTATTCCTAGGAATTGTAGGTGCTATAGAGTCATACACTGTAGCTTCAGTATGCTGGGGTTTCAGTATATAAGGCTTGAATAATGAAATCTTCCGTCAACTTTCTAACTTCACATAATATTCAAGATTGGAACTTTCTGTTGATCTGAAAACCTGTCTCAGCTGCACAAACGGCAGGACTAGTCTCTGCAATCCTATCAGCTAAACACAGCATCTTCTCTTGCTATTCCCAGCTCACATTAACGGACAGCAAACAGAAATCATGAAAATAGTGAGCAACTAAAACAAACAATACACAAGATATTAACACAGAATTTCATTATACAATAATTAAACTATTTTTACATAAGAACGAATGAGCAAACAATTCTTGTACATAACCTTTTTGTATAACTATTATTTGCACATTTGCTACTATTGAGCAGCTACCAGTATTTTGCTGCTGGATTTTCTAGGGGTGTGATAAGAAAGCAGCCACCAGTGAACCTCTTGTTTCTATGTGGTGTATTATTTACATAGAGCATGTCAGATTTGTACAGAAAGTCTCACCTTGCTGGAACTGCTCTAGCACCATCTGCAGGTTGCTCAGTGACAGTGCGTACTGTTTAACTTGCTCTTGAGACATGTTAAACTGAAGCAAAGCTTCATCTCTTTGCCTAGAGACAAGGTTCAGCTGCTCCTGCAGAGATTCCACCTGCATCGTCGCCTGATGGCTGTAAAAATAATGTACATATATATGTAATTATTGACTGTCAAAAATATACAACACATAAAACAGAACCACCGGGTGTGACAATCACCTGGCTGTTTCCACAGCAGTGGATGAGGACAGTAGTCTCTCCTCCAGGACTGTCACCTTCTTTTTTAACTCAGTTTCTCGGTCTTCTGCCGCCAGTGCTTCGCGAGTGTATGAGTCCTCCATCTCCAACAGGTGATTGCGCAGCCTCTCCAGCTCCTGATTCAGACGCTGCTCCTTTTCCTTTAAATGCTGCACCTAAAATAAGAGAAAAAGAATGACATAAATGAATCCAAAGAACCTGGGGATCTAAACGCATCCAATGCTCTATTCCCATGAATGTTAAACATGTCTAACGGGCAATTACATTTTTTTTTTTTTTTTTTTTTAACAGGTGTCACATTGCTGCTTTAAAATCAGTGCCTTTGCCCATTTTCACAGATCCCTCAAGGCTTGAAACTACACATCACGATCGTTTGTATAGAGCCCAAGACAAATATACTAAACTGGAATGACATTAGTGATCAATATATTCATTTGTACAATCTCTTAATTTTTTTTTGTAAATAAAGCATAACTCTATAAGACCAAACCAGTTTTAGTCTTAAAAGTGGTTATCCAGAGACTTTGCATGCACTTACTTTCTGACTGGGTTCTATTTAGTCTGAACCCTGGGTGTCAAGTGCAGATTTCCATCATGTGACCCTGAGTTGGAAAGCCTAGAAACTTATGTTGCTGTGCCCTCTCCTTCTTCTACCTGTTCAGTGTGTATTACTTGTAATATGAAGGCTGGGGTTACTATGTACTCAGCCTCCATACTACAGGTAATACACACTGAACAGGTAAAGGAAGAAGGCAGAGCGATTTGGGTGCCAGGAACCGGTTTGAATCAGCTGACTCAAACTTTTCATTTTACCTTACAGCATTCTATCTGCCAAACCTTTATTTTTTTTTACATTTCCATCTAAAAAGCTGTCTAGGGCAATGTTTTTGTGAGATGAATTGTAGATTTTTAAAATTTGTTTGGTATACATAGGTGGATGTTTAGTTTAAAAGTTTCCTAATAGAAGATTGTATAAAAAATACAAGTTTAAAAATGTATGTCTGGAGAAAGACAACATGTATAATTTTTACTATTAGCGCTAGGTTCACACTACTGTTATGCTCTCCATTGCTTGGGTCTGCCGGGGGACCTGAACAATGGAGAGCCAGACAGATAAAAC
Source organism: Leptodactylus fuscus (assembly GCF_031893055.1). NCBI lineage: Eukaryota > Metazoa > Chordata > Amphibia > Anura > Leptodactylidae > Leptodactylus > Leptodactylus fuscus. Next base: position 84,865,727 of record NC_134271.1, read on the forward strand.
AGAGGTCACACGACTATAATGGGGCCGCAGTTTTCAAACTGAATATGGTTTCTGTGTCAGTCTCCAACGTACAGCCTTATTTATAAAGGACAGCTAGAGATCAGCTTACAGAAATATTAGCTCTGTGCAGGTTTGGACCACTGGATATAAAGACTGTTCTGACTCACCGATCTGAAAGTCTCAGACATTTATTTCACATTGACCCAAAAGGAATGAATAATACTGTATTAGAATACTAACTTCTAAGACATTTTGCATCTAAGGTGCAATTTCTAATAAAGGTTTTTCATGCCTAAAGATATTGATGACCTATTAGTTAGTCTTATCATGAATATCATTAGGCTGGAAAATGCCTTTAACACTATACTGCAAGCCATAAGTCATCATCTGTGACCTATACATGACACCAGGATAACAAAAGAGAAGGTGATGTTTAATCATTACTGTGCTGGTGCCAACTCTTATTTATGGGGATTACAGCAGCAATTCTATTACTACAGGTCTATGTCATATAGAGGGATAGAGCAGCAATTGCAGCAGCCTGAAAACCTGCTCGTAATGTGACTGTAGCCCTGTGCAGACGGCACACCTGCTCAGCCTGGTTACTAACCTCACCTGCTCAGCCTGGTTACTAACCTCATTTTGCAGGGCGACACTTTCCATTTGCTTCTGTTTCAGAGCTAGCATCACCTGGTCTCTCTCATGCTGAAATAAAATAGCTTTCTCCTGCATTGACTTCACCTCATTCAACAAATGGTTCAATTCACCGGCCTTCCCCTGTAAAATAAACAATGTAAACAAACAATAATGCAGAATAACTGAGTGGTCCTGCTTCTCAGTGACCTTGTTCATGTCTGCAGATTTATAGTCTTCTGGCTTAAGTGACACAATGTAATTAGAACAAAAGGAATAAGAATTTCCCCTGCAGCACCTCCTTGTTAGGAAACAAAATGTATTTTACCTTTGCACTTCTGCCCTACTCCCTCTCCACCTCCTGGCCGCCCCTGGACTATATGGCCCTTTGATACACCACTCTAGTACTGTCCATAGTAACTCAACATGCCACATAAATTACTACCAGCTTGGTTATAGTAAAATATTATGGATCATGCTAGACTTAAATGAATCCTGTTAAAATGTTCACCACTTTACCGTTTCCTTTGTTAAATGGATTTTTGTATGTTTTTTGTTTGCCATAAAATCCTTTTCTCGTTCTATGCATTTGGGGGGCACATGCGTATAGACCTGGCCAATAGCAGGCTGACATTATGAATAACAAAAGATGTCGGTTCCGCCTGAGCTATACACTCTCCATAGATACTATGCTAGCCCGTTTGTACCGCAGGAGTAGGAGAGAACACAAATAAAATAAAGAATACAGAATACGGAACCAGCCACCACTAATGTGTTCTGAAGTAGACACCCCATGACCAAAAGCAGTCCGGGCCAGGACCAAGAAAAAAGGGTGTGATCTCTGCCCCCAGTGAATACAATGAGATAGAAGATTTTACATTAAGTACAAAAATCAATTTTTCTTGCTTAAATCATTGGAGGACACCGCTCCATGGGATGTTCTAACATAGTCCCGTAGGATGGTAATCACATGGCCATGCGAGCAAGAGTCCAAAGACATCCCTGATAGCAGACCGAATCCATCTGGAGATAGAAGCCTTGGAAGCAGCCAGACAGTTATGAGAGAACAAACAAGGCGTCCGAATGATGGAAGGGGTCAGCAAGAGACAAATAAAGCTCGTTTGCCTGGACAACATCCAGGCAGTGAAGAGAGAACTCATGCGGGTGCTTGCGGACTGGTCGGAAAGATGATAAGATGAGGTCCTCATTAATGTGGAAAGAAGCAAGCACCTAAGGCAGGAAAGACAGTGGCGGACAGAGAATCACCTTGTCCTTGTGGAGAACAAGAAAAGGAGGCTTCTGGGACATGTTAGCCAGTTAGGAGGCCCTGCAGATGGATGTATCAGCCACCAGGAAGGCAACCTTCAAGGAAAGAATGTGAAGCGAGATCTCACGCAAAGGCTCGAAGAGGGGTGGGGTGAGCCTGAAAATCTTCACCTGAGGCCAGAAAGATAGAGTCTTCTGAAAAAGAATGGAAGGGCAGACACCTGCTCTATAAGAGAAGAAAGACTAAGTCCCTGATCCAAAATAGATTGGAGAAGGGCCAGAAAGGAAAAAGGGGAGAGGCTGAAAGTCATTACTCTTGTACCACGACAGGTAGGTCTTCTACGTGCAATGATAGATCTTGGCAGACTGAGTCTTGAGCATGGTCTTGATAACATGCTCCGAAAAACCACGACACCTCAGGACCTTAACATCAAAAGCCACATCATCAAACACAACTAATGTTAGGTGGAATGCAACAGCGGACCTTGGGATAGAAGGTCAACTTGCAGAAGCAGCATCCGCCAGCTGGAACAGGAGATCCGCATACCAGGCCCTGCCGGGCCAATCTGGAGCCACCCGGATGGCTGGTACCCTCTTATTCTTGAGAACCCAAGGGAGAAGAGTAGGAAACAGGTAAAGGCGGCGGAATTCCAAAAAGGAAATTACAAGAGTGTCAGCAGCGATGGACAGAAGGTCCTCGGACCTGGCCATATAGTGAGGAAGATTGTGGTACAGGAGGGAGGCTAAGAGGTCAATGTCTGGTGTGCCCTACCAGGGGCACAACTGGAGAAAGATCTGCTGGTGAAGCGACCACTTACCTGGGTTGAACTTTTCTTTGCTTAGGTAGTCTGCCACACAATTGTCCATGCCTGGAATGTGAACCGCAAACAGGGCTGAAACGAGACTCTCCACAGAAGACTTCTTGCATGGCCATTCTGGTGCCTAGATGGTTCAAGTAGGCGACCACAGTAGTGTTGTCAGTCTGAACTCTGACCAGATGCCCTTGAAGGATAGTCCAATAAGACAGGGCAAGGAAGATGGCTCTCAGTTCCAACAGGTTCATCTGGAGGGAGGACTCTGACTTGGACCAAAGGCTCTGAACAGTCATGGCACCGAAGACCGCTCCCCAATCGGAAAGACTGGTGAGGGGGAGAAAGGACTTTCCGTGGGAGATCCCTGGGGAGGAAAGCCACCAAAACAGCTCCCGTGGAAGCAAAAGGATCAGACGGATGAGGCTGGATGGAGATTTTTCACAGGGGGCCAGAATCGCCAATTGCAAAGGACATGGAGTGGAAATGAGCATAAGGTATAACTTCGAAGGACGACACAATCATTCACAGAACAGCCTGTAGAAAGGCGTCTGCTTGACCAGGGGAAGAAGGTAAAGCAGATGGAAAAAATCTTGAATGAAGAAGGGAGGAGAACTTGATAGAGATCCTCAGATCCTGGTGTCGTCAATGCTGGCACGACAAATCTCCCGAAAAGAGAGCAGATGTCCCTCCACCTGAGGAACCCTAAGTGGGTGAGGAAGACATTCATGCAGAGAGAGGGCTTGGATGAGGATGGCCTGAAGAACCTGGCCTTGAAGGAGGACTCCTTGTAATGGGAATCTCGGAAAGACTGCCCTCCAGAGTGACAAGTGGAGCCCCGAAAGGAGCAAAAATGCTGAGAGGGGCAAGAGGAGGACAGCTGACATTTATGACGCTGCTAAGGAAGGAGGGAACTTTTTCTCCCAGTAGCTTCCAAGATCAGCTTCTCTAAGTCCTTGCCAAAAATCTGCCCTGTTTGTCCCGAGAGAAGAGAACAGCCACGACCACCATCAACATTCCAAGATCAGATTTAAATGGAATGGCAGATGCCACCATGCTGGTAGCTGCCTTGGCAGAACAGCAAGCTGTTCACACAGGTACTTAAAAGCATTCAGGATTTGTGAAACAAACAGCTTTTTGTCCTGGAGGGAGGCTCCAGTGGAGAGGCCCATCTGAAGCTGTTTGGCTCAAAAATGCAGGACTTGCTGACCGAAGATGCAGCAAAGGAAGGCCACAGGGAGGAGCCAGCAGTCAAAAAGGCACCTTGCAGAGGGTGTCCACCCTCTTGTCCGAGGGTTCACCGAGGGATGTGGAACCCGCCAAAGGCAGAATGGTAGACAGTGATAGCCGAGCTATCGTGGAGTCCACTGCAGGAGGTTCTGACAACGTAGAAACACACTGGTCTGGAAAAGGAAACAGGACGTCTGACTTCTTAGTGGAAAGGGGGGGGGGATGGTCCTGGTGAAGACACTTTTTTTTTTTTTTTTTAAAGATATGATGAAATGCCCCGTGGTAGGAGAAGACCAGGGGAGGGCAGCATCTATGGCGGAAGGAGATGTCATCTTAAGAATTAGGATCCGGGTCCTCTGAGATATGGAGCGTCTCTCTGATAACATGGATGAGCTCCTGCGCAGCAGTGGATATAAATGTGCCTAACTGAAGCTCCAGGATGGACTCAGAGGTGTCCACAGGAGAATCAGATGACACAGGGGGAGACAAGGTTCTGTCTGTTGGAGTAGAGCTGTGGCTCTATCTGGAGAATGCCCAGAGGAAGTGAAGAAGGACAATGATCTGTATGAGAATTTCCTAGTCTTTTCCTTTTGCAGGACGGCTCCTGGAGCTGGAACCAGAGCAAACAGGACGCCTGGAGGACGCTAACTGAGCGGCAATCTGGGAATGCAGGAAAATGGCCGATGGACATGCGCAGTTGGTGCTTTTGAATGAAGACGTGGTCTGGAGAAGAAGACAGAGGCGTCGCTGGAGAGTTTTCAGACAGTACAGGGGACACCCCCTGTGCTGTTTCAGCGCTGTGGAACGCCCCCGGTGCTGTCTCAACTCATTTACATATGGAAGAAAGAAGAAATTTCTCAGGAATGGCAGCACCGATCAGAATAATAAAGGTATAAGGCTATTCCTACGTGCATTTAGTTAAAAAAGGGTATCCTAATGATAGAATCCCTTTAAAGCAATGAATCTCTACTTTATTAATGCATTGGAATTGTGCTTCTGTATGCTGCAGAGGTAGAGATGCAATCAATCAAACATACAGTTAGGAATGGGAGTTGTATCCGCAATTCCTATTCTCATCAGTGTCCTAAACAGATCGCTCCTGTTCTGCAGCACAAGAAATTGTGAGCCTGGTGGGGTTTAAAACCTGATTCTCCTCTTTGAAACGGCTCTGTAACCATTGTCTCAGGTACTAAAGAGCCCAACATACCAGCATATGAAGTTCTTGCCCCCTCCAGCCTTGGTGTGATTCATCCCCTCATAGATCAGGCCTCAGCTAATTCACATACAGACTTCTGAGGAATCTTGTCTAGGTAAATGGGAGATTTCTAACATAACAGAGGTAACACCTAGTCGACGGTGCTGTGGGTTTAAATCCCTCAGTAGAGTAGTGGAGAATAAAAGGAGTAAACAGGTGCACAATTTTTAAAGTTTAAGGACTTTGAAAGTTCTTGAAAAAGCTTAACAGATTGGATTTTATGTTATACTTACGTTTTTTTTCTGCAACAGCTGTGCATTTATCAGAGTTGCTTCCTGCACTAGTTAAAACACAGGTCGTAAAACTGGTAGACAGGGTTTAGGGTGAAAGATGTGCGATTACATGTTAGGGAGCATTCACACTACCGTCAGTGTCCGACAGGTAGTGTCCGCTGCTAATGTCCATTCAAAATCTTGCACGGACATTAGGAGTGAACACTAGCTGTGTCCGTGACAATTTTCATTAATTTAAATGGACATCGGGTGCGTTCTTTTACACTCCGTACCTGTCCTTAAATGTCTGTTCCTAAAGATGTCCGACTTTTCAAGCGGACAGAAAAAACCTACGTCGGGTTTTGCTGTCCGCTTGAAAAGTCGAACATTTTTCGGAACGGACACTTAAGGACAGGCACGGAGCGTAAAACAACGCACCCGATCTACATTTAAATGAATGAAAAAGGTCACGGACACAGCTAGTGTCCGCTGCTAATGTCTGTGCAAGATTTTGAACGGACACTAGCAGCGGACACTACCTGTCAGACACTGACGGTAGTGTGAATGCCCCCTTATAGCCTAGACCTTACAGACCATAGACAGCAAGCATGTTATACCATAATTGTTTGCTAGTCACATCCCTAAGATGCTTACAGATTTCTCTATAACTTCAGTGTTGTCAAACTTAACATCTGAGCTCGAATGACAAGATATCTAAGCTCCTACCCCACATTGTTTTCTCCGCAACAAGAAACCAGAAGAATTCTGAAGTTAACTTTTGACATGAACAAAGAACAACTCAAAATGGTATAATACATTTTTTTGCAAAGTAACGCAACTAACAAACCAACCTGCTCCTTTTCTTTTAGAAGGTTCTCCAGGGCTAAAGCTTTTTCCCTCATGGAGTTGGACTCAAATTCCTTCTCTCGCAGTAGCATTGAAAACTGCATGTTAGTCTCATGCAGAGCTCGGAATTCACTTTCTTTCTCCTTCTCTTTGGCCATCACCCTCTCATTCTCTTCCTTTAACTTGTTGATGTCCATCTCCAGGATCAGAGCCCTTTCTTTAAGGTTTGTGACAGCCTGTTTAAGGACCTCGTTCTCATTCTCCTTGTTCCGCAGGTTTTCAGTGGCAGAGTTTAACTTGTCTCCTATTGTCTTTATTAAGATATCTTTTTCTTTAAGTGACTTTTGTAAGAGTTGACTCTTCTCCTTAGTCTGCTTTGCCTCAAGGATGGCCTCTTCCTGGCTCCTGCGGCCTTCTTCAGATGTCCGAGCAATGGAGTCCGACAAGCGCTGATTGTTTTCTTGAAGTGTTCTGATGTTTGAGTCTTTCTGTTGTATTTGGAGTTTTAGCTGTTCATATTCCTGGAGAACCTTGGGAAAGTCACTTTCTTTTACATCCGAAGTTGAGGCCAATGGACGATCAATTTCGGGCAACACTGTACTCTTACTTGTTTGAAGCTTGGCTGTGTCAAGATGACCAAGAATTCGTTCTTTTGTGTTGTTTAGTTCCCCAATACTGTTTTGCACATTGCTCAACTCTGTGCCAAGACTCTTCAGCTTCTTCTCATTGTGTTCATAGCTCTGGATAAGGTTGTTGTAGTCTACCTGCAGCCGAGAGTTGGAATCACTATCTAAACTTATCTGACCTTGGAGCTTGTGCAGCTCCTCCTGTAGGTGAGCAGATTCATGTTGCATGTTCTGGACAGTGGTCATCACTTGTTGCTTCCATTCTTCCATCTTCTTCACTTGCTGCTTCAGCTTATCCCTTTCCTGCAGCAGCTCCTCAAACTGATTGCTATTGACACTTCCCATTTCATTGCCATTCTCTGAATTGGATGCCTGAAGGACAGTCAGCAAGGTCTGACATTTCTGGCTTAAGGCATCTATCTCTATGTCTTTTTCTCGAATGATCCGAGACAGATTTTGGATAGTCTCTCTGAACATGTCTTGGGTGCTACCTTCCTGGCTGCGAGAGAGTCTCTGGTTCTCTTCTTGGAGCTTCAAGAGGGCGGACTCTTTGGCTGCCACAACATCCATCATTTTGTGGTATTCAGTTCTTAGTTGGCTGTTCTCTCTAGTCTTCTCACTCAGGACAGCCAGAACCTGCTCCCTCTCCATAGCATAAGCTTGTATCTGCTGCTGGAGGTACACTACATCTTGCATGTAGTTGACTGAAGACACACGGGCATGAAGATTTTGAATCTCCAGATCTTTCTGCTGGATAATCTGAGTGAGCTTTCCAACTTCATCTTTGGACAGCTGGTCAATTTGCTTGGTCAATGTGATGTTCTTCTCATTTAGCATTTTAATCTCCATCTCCTTCTCTTTGATGCCTTTCACCAGCCGGTCAACCTCAACTTTGGACAAGTCATGCTTCTCATTACCATTATCGCTGTTATTAATGTTCTGGGTCTTTGTATCCTGGAATATGACCGATGAGTCTGTTTGAATAAGTTGCTCGTTTTGTAACTGGGAGCTGATCAGTTCATTTGTCTGCTGTAGGCTGGAGATCTCACTGTCTTTTTCTGAGAGAAGATTCTCGTAAGTATCTACCATTTCCTTATGCTGCAATTTAATTTCATCCATTTCCTTGATCTTTTCCTGCAAAGATTTCTGGAACTGAAGAGTGCTCTGATTTTGTTTCTCCACTGCTTTCTTCTGAAGTTTCAGCTCTTCTTCATAATTATTGCGTACTTTATTCAGCTGTGTTATCTCGGCCTCAAGTTCTGTGATGATATCTAGCGTCTTGGGTTCTACCGCTGGTTGTGATCGGCTCTGCTGGTCCTTCAATCTTTCTATCTCCTCCTTCAGGTGGCTGTTGTCTTCCTTCATAGAAGCCAAAATTTTTTCCTTTTCCTCAATTGTTTGCTTTAAGGTGTCACACTCTTTTGAGGTTATCATGTGCAGGTCCAGCTCCTGCTGTATCTCCAGGTTCTTTTCTTTAAGTTCTTGTATAAAAGCTTCCTTCTCTCGGATTAATTCAGTGAGCTGCTTCTGTCCTTCTAACGTACTTGTCAGCATCTCCTTTGTTTCTTCACAATCACTTTCCATTTGCTCCAAGGACCTTTTGCTTTCTGCTATTTGGAAGTCCTTTTCCTGATTGAGCTTAATGAGACGCTCATGCTCACGTTGCAGGGCAGAAGTGTCCAATTTTTGGGCATTGGAAAGTTCATTTATGGTGCGTTCGTACTTCTGAGCCTGTTCAAGTAGTCTGTTTTCCATCTGATTTAATTCCATCTCCAGTCTCCCTTTCTCCATTCTTAAAGCCTCAATCATCGTCTGTTTCTCCAAAGAATTTTTGCTGCTCTGAACATTAGCATCCTGCAGCTGCTGTTTGGCCTGTTCCTGGGTTGAGAGCAGCATTTCATTTTCCATCCTGAGGTCACAGATTTCTTTCTCCAAGTCATCTTTTAGCTGTTTCACCTCCGATAGCTGGTTCTGGAGTATTATAATCTGCGATTCTTTCTCATTATCATTCCGATTTTCGCACCTTGCTTCTAAATTCTCTTTGGCAACAGAAAATTCTTGTTTGACTTGGGTTAGATTTTTTTCAAGTTCCTTATTCTCCATGATGATGCTGGAACTGGTGTCTTCCAATAGCTTCAACTTCTCCAACAACTCGCTCACCTCAGCCTCTAGTTGCTGTTTGCTCAACTGCAGTTTACAGCAATTTTCTTTCTGGGACTCTAGTTCCTGTAGTAAGCTGCTGTGTTCTGAAAGAATCTTTAATGTTTTCTCCTTTTCAATTTCCAGATCCTCCGTCAATTGAGAAATTTGGGATTCTGCCTCCAATTTTTGTTTCGATAACTGTTCTTTCATGAGAATTAAGTGCTGGAGGAGAAGAATGCAAGAAGTTAAAAATTACTTGAAAACACAGAACACATCAAAATACAGATAAAAAAAGGAATTTTATATAAATTTTTGTTTGTCTTTTAGTAGTTTTCTTTCTGCTTCAGAAGTAGTACCCAAGAATCTTGGTCACTAACTTGGGTAGGGGGCAGCTGTATGGACAGACACAGCTGTACCCCTGCATGTTCTGGATGCTGATACTATCCCGTGCTGCCCCAGGGACCATTTTTCAACAATTCAGGTATTTGTAAATCATAGACTTATTAAAGTATGTTTTAGGTCCCAAAAATCTGTCCTTGCAATGTTAGCACAAGAAAAATAAGAAAATCAATCTGTGCTTTCACAGAACCTGGGCTACCTGCGTGGCTTCCTGATTCTGTTTATCCAGCTCTTCAAGTTCTGCTGTAAGAGTTTCCTTTTCGGTGATACTTTCCTGCAGTTCCCTCTCTTTTTCTTCCAGATCTTTTCTTAATGGCTCGAGTTCAGATTCTTTGGCAGATGAAGACAATACAAAATCCAACTCTGTTCTCAGCTCCTCCTGTAAGGAAGAGAATGGATCTCTTATTCAAGACCTATCCATTGTATAAGTCATCAATAAAAAGAAATTGGAAAACTATGCTAAGGGTTATAAGGATTGTTCCCATGAACATAACCATATTTAAATTTGTAGACAAAAGTTAAACATTTTTACAAACCTAATTACAAATTTTGAAACGTTTTAAAGATTTTCTATAACAATTTTAGTAGTGGCCAGCTTTTGTCTTGATCGTATGCCAAAGGATCCGATTGTAAATGCAGAAACTTTCTATGATCTGGGACTTGTCAAAACGTCAGTCATAGAGATGAGCGAGTACTATTCGAAATTGCCGTTTCGAATACCACGCACCCATAGGAATGAATGGAAGCGGGCGGCACACACACTTTGCCGCCGGCCGGCTGCTTAACCCCCTACGTGCCGGCTGCATATATTCATTCCTATGGGTTCGTGCTATTCAAAACGGTCATTTCGAATAGTACTTGCTCATCTCTAGTCAGCCATGATTTCCTTATTGTGGACAAGCTATCACTACACTTATGAGAAAAAAAATCCAACTACAGTAAAGAAATCATGGCTGGGTTTCTGCAAATACTTATTACTTCTATTTGCAGAAAGTCTAAAAATTTAAGAAGTTTGTGGGAAAACACCTTTAGTCTCAGGCCCCCTCTTGGCGGAAACACAGATTTTTTTGTTGCAGATTTTGTTGCTGTTTTTTGAGCCAAGGTTAGGAGTGGATTGAGCAGAAGGGTTGAAGTATAAGAACTTTTTAAAGAGTTCCCATTCTTCTTACGGCCATTTTTGACTTTGGATTAAAAAAACACAACAAAATAAGCTAAGTTTTTGCAATGTGAGGCCTCAGTCTTAAAGTTTTGTCAAAGATTAGAGAAACATGGCTGCTTTCTTCTAACAACAGTGTCACATGTCCACAAGTTCTGTAGTTGTGTGTTGCAACTCCACCTGATTTACTTCTAAAAGAGAGCAGGAGAAATAATCCTTTATAAATATATAAATAGCTCATAAAAGAAATACGGGTAAAAGCTGTGGCATGTAAAATTCCTTCAGGAGACAAAGGGGACAGAGCCGACAAGGTTTCTTCACTGTAAGGACTGTACATCTGTGGAATAGCCTATCCCAGAAGCTGGTCACAGCCGCAACAGCTGACAGTTTATAAATATAAATAAATAAAGGCTTAGATGCTTTTTTTTTTTTTTTTTTACTATAGCAAAATAGTATTGACATTTAAGTAAATGTATAGAATCCTTATTTCCTTCAGTCACGCAGTTTACCTTTCCTTGGTTGAACTTGATGATGGACATATGCCTTTATTTAAAGGGATTTTATCATTAGAACCACGTTTTAAGCTAAACACATGTCAGAATAGCCTTAACAAAGGTTATTCTTCTCCTACCTTTAGATGTTTTCTTTGCGCCACCATTCCTTATATCAGTGGTGTAACTAGGAATGGCGGGGCCCCGTGGCGAACTTTTGACATGGGCCCCCCCAACCAACACCTAAGACCTCAACTGACCCCCTCCTCCGCATTCTATTATGTCCCTTAGTAAGCCCTGCACACAGTATTATATCCATTAGTGGCCCCTGCACACAGTATTATGTCCCTTAGTGGCCCCTGCACACAGCATTATGTCCCATAGTGGCCCCTGCACACAGTATTATACCCAATAGTGGCCCCTGCACACAGTATTATGTCCCCATAGTGGCCCCTGCACACAGTATTATGTCCCCATAGTGGCCCCTGCACACAGTATTATGTCCCCATAGTGGCCCCTGCACACAGTATTATGTCCCCATAGTGGCCCCTGCACACAGTATTATGTCCAAGATCAGCAAGTAAATAGGGCCCGTAACGGACAATTTAAAAAAAAAAAAAAAAAAAAAAAGGCATCGGTAGCGGCTGTCACCGGGCCCCCTAATGGCCCGGGCTCCGTGGCAGCCGCCTCCGCTGCCTGTATGGTAGTTACGCCCCTGCCTTATATATATCCCGGTTTATGGCCATATGCTAATTAGTTTTCTCGCAGGACTGGGGGGCGCTCCAAGGACACAGACAGCACTGGGGGCGTCGCCTGTGCTGCGAGAAAACTATCCAGTGCCGCCTTCTCCGCCTCTTCTTCTTTGTCCCATCATGTCCACTTTAAAAAGCGCCGACTACGCATGTCCATAGCCATTTTCCTGTGCCCGAACGGGAGAGGCCACAGGAAATTGGCCGACGGACATGAACAGTGGGCGCAGTCGGCCATTTTCGTGTGGCCAAACAGGAAAGAAGAGGCGGAGGAAGCAGACAAGAATGCGGCGCTGGATAGTTTTTTCGCAGCACTGGGGACACCCCCAGAGAAAACTATTTAATGAGAAAACTAATTAGCATATGGACGAAAATCGCGATATCTAAGGAACTGCAGCACAGAGGATAGTTTTCTCGTAGCACAGGGGACGCCCCAGTGCTGTTTGTGTCCTGGGAGCACCCCCCAGTCCTGCGAGAAAACTAATTAGCATATGGCCAAAAACTGGGATATATATAAGGAATGGTGGCGCGAAGAAAACATCTAAAGGTAGGGGAAAAATAGCCTTTGTTAAGGCTATTCCGATGTGGGTTTAGCTTAAAATGGGATTCTAATGATAAAATCCCTTTTATCGGTACTTACTATGCAGCTATGTTTTTCTGATCATGCACAACACCTTTAATGCCACAGAGTTGTCTACAGTATACTCACCTTTTCTTTCTCCAGGCGTTTTACCTCCTTCTCGAAGAAGAGTCTTTTGTTCTCCAGTTCAGTCATATCTTTATTCTCTGGCACCAAATCACTATCCACCTGCAAAATGTAATTCAATTCACAACAGTGTAGCTAACAATATGTACCATTCAATGTGGGGTAACAGGGCATTTAAGGTTACCTGTTCAGACTGAGATATTCTGTTCATTTCTTTTTCAGCATCTAAATTATAAAATAATAATAATAATAATAATAATAATAATAATAATAAAAAGTAGTAAGATTGAAATCTCAGCATAGGCACAGCTCAGACAGAGAACGGCTAATTTACTGTATGGAAATCAGCTTTTCATCTGCTGACTTTCTGCTATATTTGCACTGCATACAATAAAAACAGACAGAGCTGTAATGTAAAGCATGCAGATGTGACAGGAGAAAGGATTACTTTACTACCTTATTTTTCAATGGACAGTGCAGCTAAGCTAGAGTCATTGGTCATAACTGTGCTATAAGGGTATGTTCACACAGAGTTTTCTGGAAGTGGAAATTTGAGGTGGAATCTGACTCCAAATATGCCTCCCAACTGTCCCATTCACTTCAATGGGAGTAAGTGGCAGAATTTAACTTTAGCTGATTTTTCTACTAGAGGACAGAGAAATAAAAAAGCGTCACGAGTAGAGATGAGCGAGTACTATTCGAAACGATAGTTTCAAATAGCACACTCCCATAGGAATGAATGGACGCAGCCGACACGCAGCTGGGGCCGGCATCATGCCGCTTAACCCCCTGTGCACCGCCCGCTCCGATTCATTCCTATGGGAGCATGCCATTCGAAACTACTGTTTCGAATAGTACTCGCTCATCTCTAGTCATGACCCATCTTGAAATGGGTTCTGCCTTGCAAACCCCACTGAAATGAATGGGAGGCAGAAAAAAATGCTAGTGTCATTTAAGAGTGGTTTGTTGAAGTGGCTTTTTCAAAGACTGCTGCAAAAAAAAAAAAAAGTTAGCATTTTTTTCTGTCTTCCATTCATTTCAATGGACTTTGAAGACAGAACCCGCTTCAAAATAGGCCCTGATACATCTTCTGCCTGACTGGCACTGAAATGAATGGGAGAGAAGGGAGGAGGTATTTTATTAGGCAGGTTTTGAGACAGCGTGTGAACTTACCCTAATGGAGGGTAATTAAGACTGTAGTTACGACAAAACAATATAAATAGCAACTAGCATCATATAGTACTAGTGACTTTTTAAACCAACTTTTCAACATTTTCAATATACTGCTCTCAGATATTACCAAAAAGCGCTTCCTGTAAGCGTAGAACCTCGTGCTTTAGGTTGTTGACATCTCCTGTTCCCCTTGCCTCTCCAGATTTCTGAATCTCTGTGAACTCCGACATCACCTTCTCATAGTCCAAAGACAATGTTTTCATTTCATTTACTGCCAGCTCCTTCTCGGTACACAGGACACTGTTCTTCTCCTCCAAGGATGATATCAGAGAGCCCATCTCATTCAGCTTCTGCTCCAGCTCCTGAACCTTCTGGTTGCAATTTGTGTTTTCAGTTTCCAGAGAGAGGATGGTTTTCTGTAGTTCAAACACTTTGGAGTTGTCAGAGGTGCCTTCTGCTGCTCCTAAACAAAAACGTGGTATGAAAAAGATCCAAATCTGTTCAGCATTTTGATATTAATGACCTATCCTTAGAATAGATCATAGATTGGTGGGAGTCACCCAGTACCTGCGCCAACCAGTTGCTTGCACCAATTGCAGGCAATGGCTTCTAGCTCTGATCAATATTTAGTTTCAGCGCCTGCTGCTAACAGCTGATTGTTGGAGATGGAGGTGTTTTTGTCTCAGTTTCAATTTGTCTGTTGACATGGCCATATGAAGGATAGGGTGGCAATATAAACATTAAAAAAAACCTCAATTAAAACAATAGTGAAAACGTGGTTTTGAAGTTGACCATAATGCATTGAATGATCTGACAACTTCATTCTGCAAATAGTTATAACTACAGCAAGTGTATAATGTAACAAAGTTTTTTGAGGAGAAAAAAACAACTATATAATAGAGTATAAAGTAATAGTATGTGTTAGGGCAGTAAGTGGTTAACTACCTTGCTCCTGTAGCATAAAAATTGGATTTTTGTAGGTACCGTAAAATCCCTCTCTCATTGTATTATACGAGGACCACAGAATCATGAGTATAGGCCCATGATATTGTGTACCCTAACGAGATAAACAGGAAAAGTACATTGCCCGGAGGGAAGGAGTTAAAGCGCATTACATTTTCAGAGCTATTTAGTTATAAAAGAAAAGAAAAAGGACAACACTGATGAATCTGTATAAACAGCTCGCACACAACTGTATGAATGATCCCCAATGTGCAGGGATCAATTCCAAGAACAGTTCTGCATTTGGGAACAGATATCTATGCCTCTAAAAGCAGGAGGCCACTAACCTGTATTTAGCTGCTCTTCCAGCTCCTCAATGCGCTCCTCATATTCCCCCAACTCCTCTCGGTGCCTCCTTGTAATCTCCGCTAATTTCTGCCGATGAGCGTCTTGTAGCACGGAGAGCTCGTGCTGGTGATCATCTATCTCTTGGCTTAACTTCTGCTTCAGATCCTGCAATCAGAAGGTAGAAGAGAAGTCAACAGAGAGCTTTCTATGCACATCAGGCCTCTATGAATTAGTCTTGTTTAAGGGCCAGCTCCATGACTGAGGAGACAAAAGACACGCCACGATGCTCCCTTGGTGTATAGTTAACAATAATACTTTAACAAGCACTTTTCCCGCCAATATATTACTTACAGTTTCAGAAATGAGTAAAATAATAAAAGCAGAAATACTCATCTTACTAACCCTTCACCTCCAATTCCAGTATCCTGACTCTAGCAAAGAAACTTTGACAAGGCCATGTCCAGTCAATATCAAACTATATTCGTGACCTTTCAACAACCATGCGGTCACCGCATACATCGTTGGAGTGAATCCAGGAGTTGGGGGGGAACTATTAAGGCGAGTATTATTTTACACTGTGTAAAAGGTATTTGTTGTTTACTGATTTAACAACAACAAAAAAAATCAACACGCAATTCCCTAATACAATATAATTCTCTTGTTTGTCTACAACCCCCCCCCTCCCCCCCCCCCCACACACACACAGTTCCAGAGAAAAAAGTGGCACTATCGCTTTATACTTTGCGGCTCAAACATCATATTCAAAAATGTGCTCAAATAGAAATCTTCAACATCCCAGAAAGCCTGAAAAAATAAAACTTTTAGAAGAAAAAAGCGGGGGGCACTCACCAAAATGAAGAGATTTTTCTTAAAACTCTTTATCTTTATACTAGGCTTGAGAAAGCACCTGTGTTGGTGTAAAATGGCTGTTGCTGTCGCTTCTCCCTCCTGATTTTGTTTTAACTACTATGCTTCAATAAAGATAAAGAGTTTTAAGAAAAATATCTTCATTTGGGTGAGTGCCCCCCGCTTTTTTCTTCTAAAAGTTTTACATTAAAATTTATGTTGATACGGCTGCATAAACATAATGAAATGTGGTCAGATGCATTATTTCTCAGATAGCATTTATGTTTCTCATTGATGTTTAAATGGAAAAACCAATAAAAACTTTGAATAAAAAAAACCCAAACATAATTAAAGGTTCAGTAACCTCACTAGAATGTATTAACCAATGATGACAAACTATACCTTAATGGTATTCTGCAGCATGCAGATCTCGCTGGTGTCCGCACTTTGAGGCCCTTGACTTTTAGAAGACTGAAAAGAAGATAAAACAAGTCACCATAATTGTGTAAATATGAAAATAGACAACCTACTTGATGCAGATAAGAATTGTCTGATTACCAAGTAAGCCCTAACCCCTATTCATCAGCCATGATCTATGAGGTACCAAACAGCAAGCGTCACTACAGGAAAAATAAAGCAGCAGTTATCATTTCAGACAATGGGCTGTTAAAAGGACACCCCGGTCATTATCCCCTCAATAGCAATAGTTGTCTATTCAGAGTCTTTCTTTTCCTGCCTTCACCTTCTTCAGTAAGTCACATTATGACAGGGGTTACTGTAAAAACAGAAGACATTTCTGTGCTGTCTGCAGATACTATTGAGAACTACCATTTGACCTCAGATTCATCAAAGTCTTGTCCACTTATTCTTCCGCCCTAGTTTTTCTGTGAAAATGCCTTCCTTCTCCTCTTCTGCCCCTCACATAATTTGCTCCTAATAGGTCCCCTCCCTCACATACTGTCTACATTTCCACCTCTCTCACAATTGGGTCACCGTGCCCCCAATTACCTGATGTTATCAATGGTACAGTACAGTGCGACATCATCCTCACAATGTAAAGCTCTAAAAAGTCCATTTTATTATTAAGTATGTTGTGTTTTGCAACAAACTAGACATTAGTACAGATTCTAGACATGGCAGAATTTGAATCAACTTAGGTGGCTACCTTGCAAAGCTTAAAGAAAAAAAATGCTGGAGTGTAGCTTTAAGGTAATGCGTGGACATGTGGTGACCTCCAGAGTGAGAGATTTTCTTTATACCTGTCCCCCAATAGATACCATCTCTTAACTTGGGTAGCTCACCTGTGCCATGTGCTTCCAATGAGTCACCTCTGCCTTCAGTCTTGACACTTCACTTGACAATGTATTGATTTCTTGCTGAGACCAGATAACGTCCCCAAAGTCCATGTCATCCCCCTGGAAGCTGGAAAGAGGTGGCTGGATGCTGGACATGAAGGCAGAGGAGTCAGCTGCTTGAAGAGAAACACTGGAGAGTTGTGCAGAGACTTGAGATTTCTGCATCTCATCCTGGAGGGAGTTCAGCTTGGCCTTGAGATGGCTTACTTCCACCTAGGTTCAGGAAACACAAGCCATGGCTGATCTCTGTCCATCAGATACATTAAAAGCAAGGAGACAGTTCCAATAGATATGTACCGTATTTTTCGGACTATAAGACGCACTTTTTTCCCAAAAAATTTTGAAGGAAAATGAGGGTGCGTCTTATAGTCCGAATGTGGGACCTGCCACCGCTGGTTTTCTGCAGCGGCAGGAGTGTGGCAATACTGCAGGCCCTGTCCCGGCGGCTAAAACACTCCCCGACATCCGCCGTTCTATTATAGCGGATGCCGGATCCGGAGCGAATGCCTGTGATCTCTGATTGCAGGCATAAGCTTCGGTATTTGATGGGGGGGGGGGGGGGGGGACTTTGATGCCGGCGATCAGAGTTCGCAGGCATTCGCTCCAGACCTGGCATCCGCTATAATAGAACGGCGGATGTCGGGGAGTATTTTAGCCGCCGGCACAGGGCCTGCAGTATTGACACACTCCTGCCGCTGCAGAAAACCAGCGGTGGCAGGAGCGCAGCGATGCTGCAATTCCGCTCCCCCCCTCTCTTAGTGCACATTCGGACTATAAGATGCACCCTCATTTTCCTCCGAAAGTTTGGGGAAATAAAGTGCGTCTTATAGTCCGAAAAATAATAAAGAATGCAGGAGCAGCGTGATCAGATCCACGGCTCTGTATACCCTGGACAACCCCTTTAATCATACCTATTTATTAGAACAGTTTCTAACATAATTCTCTTCATAACACTGTTACTTGTACACTAGCACCAGCAGCAACTAGCACATGGAGGATGCTGCAACAGCTGATCTATGCAGACCTCTGAATAGGTCATCAGTATGATAATTTGGGGCTTGAGAACCCCTTTAAGTGAGCGAACAAAATTAAAATCTAAGTCAAATCATAGTGGTGATATGATCCCCACAGAGCCCTGATGTCATCATCATCGAGACCATCCGGGATTACAGGAAGTCTGAGAAGGTTTTACGCAAGCCTACATTCACAAAAGATTTGTGGTTAGTTTTCTAAAATGTTGGAAAAACCTCCCTACTGAGTTCCTTCAAAAACTGTGTGCAAGTGTACCTAGAAGAATTGATGCCGTTTCGAATGTAAAATCCATTAACACCAAATATTGATTAGATTTACATTTCTCTTTTGTTCATTTTGGTTAATGGATAAAAATAAACTATTAAAACTTCTACTGTGTAAAATACTTTGCTGCATTTTTGCACACCTGCCTAAAACTTTTTCACATCATTGTAACTCCACGCGAGAACTTTATTATAAACCCACAAACCTCTTTTTGCTGCAGCCGGCTCCTGTAATCTACAGACTGTTGCTTCACTTGTAGTTCGGAAGCTTCTAGTTTGTCTTCCAGCTCTGAACACAATTTCTTCAGCCTCTCATTCTGCAAACAAGACAGAAGTGGAAGATGTTATTGTCGCATCAATACCAGATGCTTGTGAGAGTAATAAGCTGGCACCTTGACTTACCTCTGACTTTAGCAGAGCCTGGATATTCTCTATGTTCCGGGACATGTGCAGCTCTTGACTTCCTTCTGTAACAATTGAACAATCAGAAGACATAAATGGTTACCCTGCACAGTACAGCCATTTAAAACTATCTCCACCAAGACCATCATATCACGAATAACAGAGAAAATAAATCTACATAAGCAGTAGTGTACAAGTACATGCAGCACACCGATTATCCAGTAATGCTCCAGAGTTTTATCCTGGATTATACTACAAACCTGAACTCACTATTTTGCTGGCAGTCACTGTATATACATAACATTATCCTGTACTGACCCTGACCTTCATCCCAGATCATACTTCAGAACTGCACTCATTATACTGCTGGTGGAGCCACTGCATAGATACATTACATACTGTATATTGCATGGCTCCTGAGTTACATCCTTTATTACACCCCAGGGCTGCACTAACTATTCTGCTGGATATGAATGGAAACAGTCATCAAGTTTGTGCATAGACAGCTCCTTGTTCACAACAGATTTTTCTTCAAAAGCATATGACATCAGAATCAGAACACTTGACTATAATAAGAAAACGGAAACAAAAAGATTCATCTTTGGCATGGATTTTGCCCGTTTTTTTTTTCCCCAGTACTTTTCTTCACATAACAGAATGGTTTTTTTCTCAGCACTGAAATGCCACTGACAGCAAGCATAGAGTAGGTGTATGCACAAAGAAATCCGTAGATAAAGGAAGTTGCAGCATTTCTCATGGTCAAAGCAGTTGCATGAAGGAGAATTGTAAGAATACAAAATAAAAAGGTTCAAGACAAATAAATATCCAGAGGCGCCAGGAAACAACAAAAGCACCTGTCTTATTTAGTCCATTCTTCTGTTCTTTTCTGGTAAAACTAGGACGACAAGTAGATAGCAAGCAATAAGAGCTGAACTCAAATTGTCAGTGACAGCAGGAGGAAAAACATCTCAGGTAAAGGAATTATTCCATTATATACATTGGCTCTCATACTGCTAAAATGTGGCTTAAATAAACAAAAAAGTATATGAAAGAGTCAGAGAGCAGCAAAGAAGCTTGGAGATTATATTAAGATAAACGTCACAAGGTGTTTCCCCATTATAAGTCTGAACAGTGCTCTGAGAGAGGTTCAGAACAGCAGAGGTCATCTCAGGGGGCTTTCCCTATGAGGACCAGCTCAATCTATTTTCTTACTGATGTCAGTGACAATTTGAGAGCAACTCTTAGTGCTTGCTATCTACTTGTCCCCCTAGTTTTACCATTTCTCTCAATACCTGAGGGTGGTACATACTGTTAAACAGGGAACATTTTAGCATAGTTATCTAAGGCTCCGTTCCTACGGAGTAACGCCGCGCATTCAGACACGTATACACATGTGAGAGTGTGAGCGCTCAAAACAGATCCCATTCACTTCGATGCGTGCTGGCTTACGGGTGCTACACATTGAAATCAATGGGAGGCTTTTTAACCCATTGATTTCAATGTGTAGCGCACATGAGCCAGCACCCATTGAAGTGAATGGGATCTGTTTTGAGCGCTCACACTCTGACATGTGTATACGTGTCTGAATGCGCAGCACGTTACTCCGTGAGCAGAGTAATTTTATTGCTTAGTGGACCTATATATATATATTTTCTACCTAGATACCTATTTCAACATCTTGGTACCTCTATGCAAGGCTGTTGTCTAATAGATAGGTAAAAATAGATCCACTTGTGTATAGCGATCTGTTCAGGTTATAAGTGGCAGAGGCAGGAACTAATAACCCATGGAGAAATTCATGTTTTTACTTAGCAATTCACGAGTGCACATTGGTTGTTCACATTACACATTTAAAAAACCACGGTCAGAACGCATTGCGGTTCTTCCCACAGCGCTTTAAACAGAAAGTTTGCGGAGCTTTCCTCCACTGACTTTCTGTTACAATTATATCTACATTAAAGCCGCCGACGTTTTCCATAGATATAATGGAAATGCTGCGCTTTCCAAAACAGTGCGAATTTGGAAATCACATTGTGTTCGCACTGCAGATTTTACAGCAAAGTGGGCACCACTTTGCTGGTACTGTATAACGCCGCAATTTTTCCCTCCGCGGAAAAATGGCAGCATTTCCGGCCCATGGGACCCCGGCCTTAAGCTACAATTCATGTCAATTTAATTTGTCTATTGCTCTGATCTATCATAGGATCAGAACAATGGATTGAAATACTAACATAACGATGGATACACTTCTTAATTTTACTTTATGCAATTATGCCTATAGCAACAAATCACAGTGCACCTTTCATTTTTCAAACGGCAATAATGCAAACTGAAAGCTGAGCTGTGATTGGGGGCTAGACATGATAAATCTTCCCAATTTGTTCCATCTGCATTTGCCTTTATATCTTTTTTTCAGTCTGTTGTCCTGATCTTATGACAGACCCGAGCAACAAACTGAACTCAGCCTTACATAAATACAATAGAACAAATCTCTCTCCTGATAACTGGGTATACCAAATTAAAGCAGGGGAGATGTATCAGGGGCAAGCTAAATTACCCCAAAAAGGATTGTCTAGAAGCAGACTCTGAGAATACTGAATTTAACTCAGGATCAGTAAAATAAAGTAAGTACATAGTAACCTTTGCTCTTTCTCCAATACGAAACAGTCTCCTAGTCATGTGGGTGGTCCTATAAGTGACTGACAGCTCTAAATCTATTACTGTGCAAGCGATGACAGCTGTCAGTCACTGTCAGGACCGCCTACACCACTAGAATACTTGCTAAGCACAGAAAAGCTTGGCTATAAATGACAATACTGAATCTTTCCCCACAAGCCTCTATTCCTAGCTTCTCAGCTCCTCCTGCTCTATATCATGCTGCCTATAGAGTGGACTGCAAGTTCATGTGACAGATTTCCCATAAAACATTTCACTTCCTAAACATTATGAAATATCCCCCAAAACCTTGTCGTTCACGTCAGTATTTCCCATTGTGCTCAGTTGTTCCTCTGATCTAGGAAGGTGATCATTAATAGGGCGGACAACACCTGAAGCTCACACAAGGGTTGTCATTCAATTGTTCTAAGCAATGATGCCTCCGCTGTATAAGCAGGTAGAGCAGGCCAGGGAAGGGTGACAGTACTGGAGTCATCCTACAATCTGGGGGAGGGATACAGACATGACAGGAGAATGGGGCTCATCACAGGGGTGACAGCAGAAACAGTACAGTCCTGAGCTAGGACACCCTGCAGTGTGTGGGAGGGCAGCTGTGCCCGGGCTCTCACCTGGCAGCTCCTCGGCCCCCTCCAGTAACATGTCCTTGGTGAAGCTGGAGATCTGACCGGTCAGGGAGGACAGGCTGCCCCCCACTTGTCCCAAAGACTGGCCCAGGCCGGACCCAATGCCCCCAAACCAGGAAGCCATGGCTGCGGGAAGGTAACGAGATCCCGGAGAATCCCTTACTGAACCGGAACTTCACACCGGAGCAGGGCACGGCACAAAGCCGGGGAGAGGGCGGAAGTAAGCGGCGCCCAATGCCGAGTGACGCCTCAGTGCTCGCTGCTTCTTCTGACAAATGACAGCCTCATATCCCGCTCCTGTCTACAGTACCGGCCCGATCCCGGCCAACTCGACGGCAGCCATGACAGTCAACAATCTATGACTGTAACGGAGCGACGTGTCCATAGCGCGGTGCATGCTGGGACACCTGGAGGTCCTCCAAACAAGTGGGCGGGAACGAGAGGAAAGTCCTAGACACGTCTAGCCACATGTTACAGGAGAATCACAACAGATCAGACCTCAGACAGCATCACACGTAACTGGATTAGATACAGCTGCTCAGAAGACAAGAGCTCACCAGAGGCTTAGATACAGTAGCTGTGCAGACCGGCTACAGAATGTAGGTCTATCAGTATACCTCCCAAATGTCCCGGATTCTGCAGGACAGTCCCGGATTGTGGGTCATGTCCCACAGTCCCGGACGGCGGGAGGAATGTCCCGGATTCAACTCATCTGCGTCCTTGAGTTCAATAGTAAATGAAGTAGGAGCCTCCCCAGACAGCTCCTGCTTCTCCGCTGTTCTCCATGTGCACTCCGGCCCCAGGTTGCTGTAGGCGCGATGTGATGACGTAACTCACATCGCGCCTACAGCTCCTAGAACGCTCCGGGAGAAGAGAGCGTCAACACAGCAGCGGAGTGAGGAGAGGTGAGTATCAGTGTTTTTTATGTTAACCTGTAGGGGCAAATTGAGAGAGAACGTGAAACTAGGGGCAAATGAAGGGGCACCTTTAACTGGGGGCAGGTGAATGGGGGACAAGAAACTGGGGACAGATATAAGGGGGATGTGAATCTGGGGGTAGACATAGGGGGACATGAAACTGCTGGCAGATGGAGGCTGAACATTAAACTGGTGGCAGATTGATGTTCTCCTGACCCTTACAAATCCCCATATTTCTCTCCCCAACCTTCTCCAGGTCCTTAAGATTTATGGAGATTTCTCCGGTTATAAAGTTAACCCCACCAAGACTGATGCCCTTCCCCTTAATATTCCTACTGCTGATTTACAACTGTTTCGTTCCAACTTTGACTTTCAATGGCGTGAACGCTCTCTCCGATATCTTGGGATCCAGCTCTCCCCTTCCTACTCCATCCTCTATTCAGTTACCGTATTTTTCGGACTATAAGACGCACTTTTTTTCCCCCCAAATTTCGGAGGAAAATGAGGGTGCGTCTTATAGTTTGAATGTGGGTTTGCAGCATGGCCGCGCTACTGCCACCGCTGGTTTTCTTCAGCGGCAGTAGCGCGGCAATCTGCAGGCCCCGGCAGCTAAGACAGTCCCCGGCATCCGCCGGTCTATTACAGCAGATGCCGGGGAGTGTCTTAGCTGCCGGGGCCTGCAGATTGCCGTGCTACTGCCGCTGAAGAAAACCAGCGGTGGCAGTAGCGCGGCCATGCTGCAAATCCACTCCTCCTCCACAGGTCCCGGCAGTCAGTTAGCCCCCCCCCACCAGCCCCATACCTTTAGTGATGCAGGCTGGCTCCTGCACGGCGAGGCCGCAGGAGCCGACCTGTTCCGATGACAGCCGGGAGCCTAATGAAGGCTCCGAGGCTTGTCATAGATATATATTACTATCGCGGCTGGTCTATGACCCTCCGCGATAGTAATGTATAGAATCTCCCATAGACGGCAATACACTTGTATTGCCGTCTATGGGACTTGCAATCAAATGATTGCAGGTTCAAGCCCCCTAGGCGGGGGATATTAAAATAGTAAAAAAAAAAAAAAAACACTTAAAAAAAATATAATATAAAATAAATAAAAGTTCACCTCCTTTCCCTAGAATACATATAAAAGTATAACATTACTGTGAAACATATACATTAGGTATCCCTGTGTCTGAAAATGCCCGGTCTACTAATATTTTTATGTACAGTGAACGTCAAAATCAAAAGTGCTAAACTGCCGGGTTTTTCTCTCTGTTTTGCCTCTGAATTAAATAAAAGGTGATCTAAGCAATAAACATTTCCCAAAATGGTATATCTAAAAAGTACACCTGGCCCCACAAAAAAAACGCCCTATACATCCCCGTACAGCTGCAGGGTCACCTGTCAATGTGGCCTTGCAGCTGTTCCAAAACTACAACTCCCATATATTAAATATTTTACCATTTTTTGCCTGAAAATTTTTTTTCCCTATTTTTCTCCTCTAAAACCTGGGTGCGTCTTATAGTCCAGTGCGTCTTATAGTCCGAAAAATACGGTAACTACCCTAGCCTCTTTAATGAACTGAGAGCCCTCTTGGATAAATGGCGTCCTCTCCATATTTCACTTATAGGTCGTATTAATGCGGTCAAAATGTCCCTCCTCCCGAAGCTCCTCTACTATTTTGAAACTTTTCCAGTCGCAGTCCCTCACTCTGAATTGCGCTCTCTTCAAAAATCCATCTTTAAGTTTATTTGGAATGGCAAGCGTCACCGCATACCCCGTTCGGTGATGCTGTCTGGTAGGTAGGAGGGGGGATTGGCGGTACCACACATATTGCATTATTATTGGGCTACTCACTTGCGCTGCCTACCATTTTGGTCAGCCCCGCAGGCCTTTACCAAATGGATTGAGATAGCGAAACTCTGGATGGCTCCAATGCATCCCAATGCGTTTCTGTGGTCCCGTTCCACTCCCCTTTTGGGTCCTATACGCTTCACAAGGGCCAATTGGATTACCTGCTCTAAAATCTTTCCCCTGGCCTCCCAGTGTTCGTCCATGATTTCCTTTTTGTACAACCCCCTCTTACCGGAGGGACTTACGTCAGCTTTGGTGCGACCATGGAGTAGGCTTGGCCTTTTCCGTGTCGCTGACTTAATAGACCCGCTGACGTTGGTGCTTAGGCCCTTTGAGTATTTTCTGTCAGAACTGCATCTACCCGCCACTGAATGGTTGCATTACCAGAAGATTGTCCATTTTGTTTTTACCCAGTTCGGCTCTCTGAAGGTGTCCCCACCGACTGTCTTTGAAAAACTATGTCGTGCGGGCACCTCTACTGCAGGCCTTATCTCTGGTATTTATGGTATCCTCTCTTCCTCTGGACAGCAGGGCCCCATATCGCATAAATATATGGAGAGGTGGTCTGGGGCCTTGAACAGGCAGATGGCAAATTATCT
Organism: Leptodactylus fuscus; assembly: GCF_031893055.1. NCBI lineage: Eukaryota > Metazoa > Chordata > Amphibia > Anura > Leptodactylidae > Leptodactylus > Leptodactylus fuscus. Next base: position 84,891,265 of record NC_134271.1, read on the forward strand.
GGTCCCGTGCAGCTAAATCCTCCACCTGTGTTACGTTCCGGGAGACTCAGTACAAGCTACTTATGCACTGGTACCATACCCCAGCCTTGCTCCACTCCCTTAATCCTAACATTTCTTCCCAGTGTTTGCGTTGCCGGGCAGGAGTGGGTACTCTGTATCATATTTTTGAGACTGTCCAGGGATCCGTCTGTTCTGGCTGGAGGTCGAGTCCCTTACAGACGCTCTATTTATTCAAGGTGTCCCTTTAGATCCCCTCATCTATCTCTTCAGTCTCCCCCCTGCTCATCTGGGTAAGCACACCTCTAAATTGTTTCTTTATCTCTGTACCGCAGCCAAAACTCTCATCGCTCTCTGATGGAAGAGTGCCTCTCCTCCCTCTGGCTCTGATCTTGTAGCCCGAGTTAAGGATGTCCGTAGTATGGAGAACTTGACGTCCCCACTTAACCATACTGTTGAGGCGTTCCAGGCTATATGGTCATCTTGGGACAGATACTGTATTTTGAATGGTCTCTGACTCCTTCCCCTTCCTCCCCCACCCCCTCATTTCTACTCTCAGGTTTTTGTGATGTGTATACATTCCTAGTCTATTTGACGTTATATGCATTGATTCACGTTCATGTTTTTTATGTTTTCAACTCTTGTGTTGTATTGTATTTTACAAAAATCCTTTCAATAAAAATTACAGTTTAAAAAAAAAAAAAAACTGGTGGCAGATGAAGGGGCGGTATTAAGCTGGTGGGAGATGAAGGGGGGACATTAATTTCCCTCTTAATCTCCCCATATTTAAACTGGGGACAGCTGGAGGGTGACATTAAAAAAAAGGGGGTCCCTGGACAGAGACATTAAAGGAGTTGTCCCATAACAAGGATCCTATCTATACTGCTAGTTTATGTGGATATAAGACTTTAACTAAATACATTGCTTTATCAAAACTGCTGTTTGGCCGCTATCTTAATTTATTCACTTCATTGTTGACACTGGCCCTTGGGATTATCTGCTCATTTCTCAAGTGAGGTAGCTGCCTGCTCTCAGGGGGGAGGGAGAGGCTGACAAGCAACGGAGCTCCTCATATAGGGGAGGGGAAGGTGAGAGCTCCAGGATTACTGTGCTGTCTATCTTCAGCTTTTTCACTTATCAGCCGGGTTAATTGAATTTGGCTGATAAGGGCTGAGATAAGGAGTCAAGTAATGCAAGCTGACTCAAATCCAGCTCTGCTACATCAGCTTCATACTGTGGATCATAGCAGAGCCTTCAGGCTGCAGAACAAGAGTTATGGGAATACCCCTTCAAGCTGGGGGCAATTGGAAAGGGACATTAAACTGGGGACAACATGTCTACCTCTAGTTGCCCTAAATTTAATGTCCCCTTCCAGCTACCCCAGCTTAATGTCCCGCTCCAGCTGCCATTAATTTATTGTCACCTTCCAACTACTCCACTGTTTAGTGCCCTCCTCCAGCTGCCCTAATTTATTCCCCCCCCCCCCCATTTGGCCCAGTTTAAACTGGGGCAGGAGCAAAGGGACTTCTTACCGTGGGGAAATAGGAGGTAAACATAATGTGGGGCATATAATGTTAGGATGACTGTAGGAGCATTATACTGTGTGGGGCACAAAGAAAAATGGATGAGAATGGCGAAGTCAGCATACAAGTGGGTGGAGTTAAATTTGCCATGGCACGCATAGTATGCTGCACATTTTGTCCTTTCTGTTCTTTGAAAGTTGAGAGGTATGACGATAGAATTAGATACAGTAGCTGAACACACAATATCACACCACACAGTGAACTAGACACACAGAATCTGGCATCATTTTATCAATTGTTTTGACACATCCTAAAATCAGAAACATACAACCAATGGGATCTCCTTTAGCATAAAGGTGAATCCAAAGTAAGAAACTGTGCTAAACCTGCACTAAACCTTACTAATAACAGACAGACAGTGGAGCATTGCAGGCGAATCCATATACCACTTGTTAAAGGGGGTGGTAACCCCGAAACGCTGCCACTAGCGTCATGTGAGTTAATGAAGTGTCTATAATAAAGGATTACATTCAAAGATTGCAGGTTTAGCGCAGTTTCTTACTTCGGATTCACCTTTATGCTAAAGAAGATCCCATTGGTTGTATTTTCTATTAGCGCTTCCCTCTTGGGGAAGACAGAACTGCTGCTGTATAGAACCTGATCCTCCGCTGGTAACACCATTTATTATTTATGAGATCAGCTCCGTGCACAGATACTTTGTATAGACATCAGAACAGACTGAAAAGCAGATAAAATGATCGAGTGCAGCCATCCTGTCAGTTTTTCATTCTGTTGTTCTGATCCTAGGAAGGATGAGAACAACGGACTAAGGCGAGGTTTACACTAGCTTTCGGTCTCGTTTTGGGGTTTTCATCCCCCATTCTGCTTGAAAAAAAGCACACTGTCAGCTTTCCCGTTATGTGCCCCGGTGGAGGAGATTTCAGTTCTGTTAATTTCAACACCGATGTCTTCCCACTGTCAGAAGGGTGTTTTTCATCGCTGGGCTGTGAGGAACGCCCTCCCTGATAGTACTCGTCCATAGAAAGTTGACAGTGCGCCAATATATAAAACCGCACTTTCACGAGGACATGAAAGGTCCTCTTTGAGCAGATTAAGTTTCCATTTTTTGTCTCCCCAAGCGGACCCGAAGAACAGCTTGCCGAACGCAGGTGTGAATCTAGTATAAACGACAGTGTGAACATTGCCCTAGCAGACAGTTTCATAGGATAGTTGCATAGCAGACAGAATTACACATGCTTGGATTAGAACCATCATTTAGGGAGATATGTCACTTGATATTTCTGTGGTGACTTCCACATTCTCTTTTTTCAAGCTGTTTCCTTTCTATCATGGCTACTAAAGACAGACACACATCTGTGCCTCCAGTGGGATGTCATCAGCCTTGTTTTGTGGGGTCCAGTTTCCATTTAAGATTTTCAGATCTGTAATAAAGCACCTTTGATACAACTTTTTGATAAGATCCTCTTTGTGCAGGGTTAATGTTAGGTGCGCAGAGAATACTACTGTAGCTATAACAACACATTTTTTTCCCCCTGAAGATGACCTCAGTGAGCACGTCAAACAATGAATGTGGCTGACCCATAAGTCTTCAGTCATCACAAGAATGGGGACGTCACTGAAATACATGCTCAGCTATTTCCATCAAGGTTAAATGCTACTAACTTCCAACTCTTCCTTGCTTTAGTTCTTTGGTTAGCAGAAAATGGGGTCCCTTGTCCTAGCAATTTGATGCTCTCACACGTCAGATTCAAACCAAATATAGGTGGTAAATGGATTTGGCTACAGTATCGCTTTAACCCCTTCTGCCACAGCCAATTATTGTTTGTTTCCTCACCTCATTCCAAGAGCCATCATTTTTTTCATCTTTCAGTGTCACATGGTTTATTGTTTGCGGGACAAATTGTACATTGTAATGGAACTGTAAGCGCAACCTTCACAGCACCATTCAACATCCTTGTCCATGTAGTCTGTGGCTCAGTACGATCACAGCGATACTAAATTTGTAGAGTATTTGTAATTTTTTGATAACTTTTAAAAATATTTAAAAAAACTTTTCAAAATCGAAAAAAGAATGTTTGTGTCACCACTGTAACTTTCTTATATTTAGGTGTATGTCGCTGGGTAAGGTGTCTTTCTGTGTAGTGCAGCACTTCTAAGCTGTTCTCTGAAGTTCTGGCCATAAGGGTCAGGTGAGGAGCATTGATTCCCATCTTGGCATTGATTTGCAGAGCTGGGAATCACCCTTTTACACTGTACACAGTTGTGATATATGCATTTCCTCAGTATCGACTGGAGAATTACCAATGATAAACCTATACAAAGTCCATACTAAATAATTCCTCCCTGGTTTATCTACAAAATGTAACATCAAATATTAGTGAAAAGATAAAATTAGCTCTTTATTACATGTAGAGTGTTCCTTAAGACCATACAAAAAAAACAAAAAACTCAGAAACAAATAAACTCAGCTCTACAAGCAAAGTGTGTGTATGGGGAATACAGCACCATAACCAGGGAGGGATCCCCAACTCATGTGAGCACATGATCCTGGTAGTAATGGGACATCAATGAGGAACGTATGGATTAATGGTCATAGATAGAAAATAAATGATGCCAGGGATTGGAGTGGCCTAAGTGATAACCTTGATACCAATATAATTATAGAGTCTGAACATCAGAATTAACCAATGGAGCAATGCAAAAAAAAAAATAGAATAAAATCACACGGGGTTTTATACAATAACCAGAAAACAAATTACACCTTTACTGCCACACTAGATCTATGGTATGAATTTTTACCATATACCCTTAATGGCGCAGATCTATGGTATGAATTTTTACCATATACCCTTAATGGCGCATTGCGACTAACCTGTCATTTTCTTCAGTTTAGTACAAGTGAATGGACTATATATTTTATATATATATATATATATATATATATATATATGGGTAATTTGTTTTTTTGTAATGGTTAAAAAAAAATCCAACCAACCCTATAATAATAATAATGAGATTGGTTCTGGGTGCTACTTTCTTTTATATTCCCTGCATCGATCATGATTGCAGATGATGAAAGATGAGGCTCAGAAAATGCTCTCCTGCCTCAGCACCAGGTGTATATGACAAAGTTGCCCCATGTCCTATATGAGATTGTTTCATGTAGGGCAAGTCATTACCTCTATAGCCAACTTTAAGGGGTCAGAGGTTGTGCTTTGGTCATGTGATATTCAGTCTTTCAGCATAAGTGTATAAAAAGAACAGGTGGAGGAGGATGCAGGATTTGACTCAACTTCGGTAGTGAAAAGAGAATAATGGACACACAAGGACACGTTTAAAAAGACATTCATAAAAGCATCAAATGTATCCAGTGCTGATGCCTGTCCAGATAATATATTCAATATGTACATCCTTGCTATCTGCATGACAAGCATAGCCGGTCACACAGGACAGTTTACAGTGGACAGGCTTGAGCCCAGTGGTCATTTATCCTGCTCCTCAGACTTGGTCCCTCCTGTATCCAAAGACATTTTCATGGCTGCTCTAAGCATGTCTTCTTCACTCATTCCAGAATCTGCAGGAAAGTTAAAGTTAATCTATCAGTATCATCACTCACATGAGAGAAATTTATAGCAAATCTCTATATAGTATAAAATAGTATATCATTAACATAGGCATAAATATTATAATTCAGCCACATTAAAGAAGAGCAGTGACACTGCTGAAAATGCGGCCTGTCCATTTACTAGAAATTGGCGGCGACATCACTGTGAACATCTATCCATTCACTATAGAGCAGCAGTGGCATAATTAAAATTACACTAACAGATGACATGGTTTGGGCAAAAATTAACCGGTTACCTGCATCTGTATTTGCAGAGTCTGTTGTTGCATTGTTCCCTTCAGAACACTGTTCATGTTTTATTTGCTGCTGTCTATAAGAAAGAAAATGGTGCGGTTAGCTTATGCTTTAAAAAAAAAAAAAAAAAAATCTATCTATTGATAGATAGAATGTAGGTAAATTTTCAACTCTATAATACAATGAAATAGAAGACAGACTGAATGCGATTACTTTTCAAAATACATCTGTCTTCTTTGGCGTAGCTCCTCCTGTGAGAGCGATTCTAGTTTAGTAGTCCCTGATGTTTGTGGCACAATGGGGGGTGACGTTTCAGAGTGCTCACTGCGATGTCCTCCTGCAAGTAAACACATAAATAGTATTATGGTTAGGGTTTAAGGTCTAGATTAGGCGGATTATTGAGTAGGTTCCCTTATACAATGGATCATCATGCCTCAGAAACCTTATATTTCTTACAGTTGAGTTTTTTATCCAGTCTAGACAATCCTCTGTGAGCTAAATAGTCTGGATATCATTTTATCTGTACTGACGTATTGTAACACATTTTCAGAACAGAAGAGAGATTTGTGCTGTGCTCTATATCGCTCACAGGATTGTCTGGACTTGATGCAATTTTAGCAAACCCTTGACATTGTTAAAGTTCAGTGGGGGTCTGACTGTTAGAAAGGATATAAAATAACTTGTATTGGTAATTACCAGAATACCTCTTTACATTTTGGGTCAAGCCAAGTTATTAACCTCTATATAATTTCCATTTACGGTTAGCAGAGATCCCAAAAACACATTGTTGCATAACTTACTTGAATCACTGAATGCTTTATTGCTGTACAGTACCTTGCATGCTAAGTTGTATGGCTCTGCGTAGATCTGCTTCCTCATCCTCCATGTCTATCTGTTGCCTACTGAGTGCGAGTGCCTTCTGCAGGTTCTCTTCATCTTCGTCCATCATGGGGGATCCATCGAACAACTGAGACCCTTCCATGCCAGGAGCACTCCTCTGTGAACTAGACAAAAATTACATCAATACCCAGAAAACCAAAATTCATATATACAAATTGCTTAATTTACACAGATGACTAGTAACAGACTTTACTGGCATGTTTGAGATCTGGTATGTGATACCTGACACCTTCGAATGTGGGTTGACCCCAAAAGTCAGAGTAGGTCAATTTAACCTCTACTCTTCACCTAGTTCTTACCCAGATATCGGCAAGAGATGACAAACTATGTCATCTGCAACAATGATTAGCCCCCATTCATTCACACTGCAGAATCTACTGCTGATTTTGTGATGGATGCCACCCAATATCAGCAGCAGATTCTGCCTCCCATTTTTTATTTATTTATTTTTAAATGGGAGGCAGAGAGCTGAATGCTGAAAGGGGCTCTATCATTGGGAAAAGTCATTTTTATCTAATCACATCCTTGCATAGCCTTTAGAAAGTCTATTCCACATCTACCTTTAGTATGTAAATTGCCTCAGTGGTTTCTGAATAAGTCAGTGTTTTATTCATATGCTAATGATCTTCCAGCCAGCACAGGAAGTTCCCAGCAGCACTCGTCTCTGCAATTATCTCCTATGTGTGTGTGTAAACAGGAAGCTGAGTCATCAGCAGCAGCAGCCTGTTCTGTATACACCCATAGGCAACAATGGCAAAGAGGATGCACGATAGCGCACCGAGTAATTAGCATATGAATAAAACCGGACTTATTCAAAAACCACTGAGGCAATTTACATACAAAAGGAAGGTGTGGAATAGCCTTTCTAAAGGCTATGCAAGGATGTGCTTATCTAAAAATGACTTCCCAATGATAAAGCCCCTTTAATAACTGAAAAGAAATATTCATACAACTGCTGTCCTGTAACTTCATTTTTGCTCTACTGGGATACAGCCTGTGCTACCTTTGGTCCCTTAGTGCTGCATCCTCTCCTATGAGCCGCGGCCGCTGCATTTGCTGCACCCGAATCATCTGAAGGATCTGGTCAGCTTCACAGTCAGGTAGATCTCCCTTTACAACAAATATGGAGTAACCTAGAAAAGGGTTTGCAATGAATGTAACGATTCATCTCATGTAACATGCCTTTCTTACCCACTGGAATAAAGCTCATTGTCACTTAGGATCACATGGACAGGTAAATATCAGGTAGGTAGATAGATACTTTCTTAAAGAGGTTCTATCACCAAGTACAAAATACTAAATGTCCTATATCAATCAGTCAATGCTCCCTGTGCTCCTGATCAATTTGGTATTTTTATTTTTAAAATCCTTCCACCCAAGTTCCAGGGGTAGGGAATCTGATATAGCAGCTTCTTGATCTGGCTCCTGCTCCCATACTTAATGGCCAAAATGAACACCTTCCCGGACTGACTGGAAACCGCTATTTCGACCTGGGTGAGATTACTACAGGGTCAGGCGCAAAGGAGCCGTTCAAGAGTTTCCCCGGAAGCCTCGGCACAGGGGCACTCATGCTTTCAGGCACCTGTTCACCATCTTGGTATCATACATGGCAGCCTCTTCACTGCCCTCCTCAGCAGCCACATATTTCTGCTTCAGGAAAAAAGGGGGCACTGAGATACCATCCCACTGTGACCCTCAGTTGTCCCAACAGCTACCACCTCTCAAGGGGTGCTGACAAGAGCCGCCAGACATTGCGGTCCTGCCATGGCTGGTTTATTGCAGCCATTGGTCTCCTCCCCTGAGCCCAACACAGTTTCCTAAACCCAAACCACCTGCACCTCGATACTCTGAGGGGCACACTGCCCACCACTGCTGTGTATACTTAGCTCAGTGCTCTATCATAATATCCACTGACTGTCTCTTTTGCTACTCATACTGTTGGAACATTGCTTAGCGAGACAGAACAGTTAGTCTTATCTATGGAACTGACTCCCCCTGACTTTTGGAAGTGTCACACTGCCACCTAGTGACTCATTTCAGTCTTACCAGCTCTGTTCCCGGATATTCACTGGTTTACTGGACTTGGCTTATTCACTGGTCCTAGTGTCATCTCTGCCTAAACTATCTGCTATTTGTGCGCTCTACCAGCATGTTCTGTTCCTGTGTTGGTAACCGCAATCCTGAGAGTCATATCACAACAACAGATGCTTTTGGTTGGCCCAAAACGTGACTTCTGCTCTGCTTGACCCAACACCCCTGCTCATATACCATAACATATCAGTATGCAGATTCGAGTGGATGTTTTGTGTATTTACAATTCAAGTTGGCATATCAGGTCTTTTCTTAACACTCTTTGGGCCCACAAAGAATTGACAATTAGCTGAAAATCTATATAGAGTGGATGCAACAGACATCCTGCCACAATGGAGGAGCAGAAGGCCCTACTAAAGTTGCATATAACTGAGGACATCCATTCAGTGATCTCCTGTTCCCCAAACCACCAGGTCCAGATGGGTTGCCAATCGAGGATTACAAACTGTTGTCTCTGAAGATACTTCCTTACCTCACCTGTCTCCTTAATCACATCTATCTTAATGATCTCACTGTAGGCTCCTTTTAAAACTTAAGAACAATTCTACTCCTCAAATTTATTAAACACTTAATGCATCTCAAATTCTACACGCCCATGTCTTTGCTCAACCAAGGCCACAAAGTGTTGTCAAAGATTTTGGCCAATAGGATTCAGACTTTCCTCCTTTCTCAGCTAGGTTTTGTATCTGGTAGATATTCCACTAGGTACATCAGAGTCGCAGTGGCGGCAATTGTGGAGGCAGGACGTGTGGACCAGCTTCCATCTTTGCTGCTTAGTTTAGATGCCAAAAAGGCCTTTGACAAGGTCACATGGTTCCTTCTCTTGCCAACTTTACATGGGTGTAACTAACCTGCCTTCCGGGTCTTCCATCACTCTATGCGGATGCGGGCTTGCACTGGTAAACGTTCACCTCATCCCAACCATTTATCTCTTCTGGGGTATAAAGCTTGGCTGCCCCTCTCACTCATAATCTATCCTTGGATCCTCTGCTATACTATATTACGTCCTTACCCACGTTTCAAGGGATATCCATTGGAGTTAGAGAGCTGTGATTGGCCACATACGCAGAGAATCTTACTGATGATTGTAAACCCCTCATTTGGGGAGGGTGGAGACTGAGGTTCCCTTTTCATAACCTAAACTGAATGGTGGGCTGAATTTCCCAAAAAGTAGAGTATATAATCTAGCAGTCATGGCTAAGATCACATCTGACTGAACTCAGGCCGCTTCCTACAATACAACTGTGACTCTTGAACAATCCATAGTCCTCCATATTGCTCTCCCAAATCTACTAGATCTACTTTATGACTCTTTGCCAATAGACACTAGAGCTAATCTGCTCCTAAATCACCACCTGGTAGAGTCTCCCATTAAAGAGGTTGTCGGGATAAAATCAAATTCCTAAAGTAAGCTATATACTCACCCCCCCCCCCCCCCACCTAACTTCTATCTTAGTCACGTTACCAAAAACGTAATATCAATGGGGCAGCTGTGTAACCGCCCAGGAACAATTTCAGATTTTCTGGAAATGGATTATTACCGATACTAACCCCCTCCCTATCATATTTACCTGTCTTCCCCTATGGATCTTCTGGGCATGGAACATCACTTCCTTCTGGGGGGCCAGCTCCTTCTCTTCTTAACATCATTGTGGCTCTATTGCAGAGGAAGACAGCAAAAGGAGGAAGAGCCGGCCCCACAGAAGGACGTGATCTCCCATGCCCAGAAGATCTGGACAGGAAGACAGGTTTATATGATGTGGTGGGATGAGTTAGATACGAAGTGCTAGTAGTGGGCAGGCTAACTAGGGAAACAAAGATAGGGAGTGAGAGGAGGAGGGAATGTGAGTCAGGGAGTGAAGAGCAATGCATCACGATAGTTGTAGGGAAAAAAAAACAGAAACCTACATCATGTAAACAAACGCAGAGGGTGCCAGAAGCTCCCTTAGAAATCCAGAAATCACTCAAAATACTGCTACGCTGGGTTCACACCTGCGTCTGGGGTCTCCATACTATGGTTTCCGTCTTCTGCATGGCAGAAGACGGAAACCATAGATCGGGTCCGGCCGTGCGCGGCGGTGAGCGTTTTAGGCTCTCCGCCGCGAAACCGGATTTTTTTATCCGGACACAGAGTACTGCATGTCCGACTCTGTGTCCGGATTATAAAACCCGGTTTCGCGGCGGAGAGCGCAAAACGCTCACTGCCGCGCACGGCCGGACAGCTTTCTCACCCATTCAAATGAATGGGTGAGAAAGTCTCCTGCAGGCTTCCGTCTCCTGCATCTGTTTTATGCAGGAAACGGAAACCTGCAATAAGGACCGACGACGCAGATGTGAACGAGCCCTAAACATACTATCCCATTAATAGCACTAACGGGTTAGTAAAAATTTTGCCAGGAAAACTCCTTTAAGTGTTTTGCACCTGGCATTCCGGCAACATATCTTACATTCTACAACTCATACGATACTCCCACTCTCTGACCTTCAGATTAAATTCCCACATATCCGATTCTTAATTTCGGAACCCATGATGCGGGCAGCGCAGATAATTTGAGTATATAAATTTCTATTTTCCTCTAATGACTAGGATTCCACATCTGCCAGTTTAAAGGAGTTTTCCTCCTTGTCTCTTCTTCTCACTTCCTGTTTTCTTCCACAAGCTGGGGGGAGGCGGCTTTGACTGTCTGATGAACAGGATACTATGAAGTATCACAATATAGATTTTGCCTTTATCATAAGAGATTATTACGATTACTAGAAATCTAATATAAATTAATCCATGGAAACAATGGGAGGAATATTTTCACATAATTTATATAAGCTAGCATCCTTGAGATGGGACTACCACGTCAACCAAATGGAGTGCAGATGACCCTTCCTAGACCACCACTAACATCCTAAAAGCTACTATTGTCGCTTATAGTTTTTTTAACTGTGTCATGGTATGTTGAGATGTGACAAGGTTATAAATAGGGATTACCTGGCTCCCCTCCGGGGCTACAAGATGGGATTTTTTTCAACTGCAGACTGTTTTAAACCCTAACAGTCACATTAAAATTGCAAAAATATTACTGACACATGACTCAGGTGCCTTACATGCATTTTAACCCTTTAGTTATCCAACAGATTTAAACCAGTAACATTTTATCCCTTTCTGCATTCCAGTGTACATAACTTTTTACATTTTACTTTAATGTAGCTTTATGAGACCTTGTCTTTTTGAGAGGTCAGACAATCAGAAAAATATGAATTATAGCATTTGAATTTTAGGGTTTGTGAGGTTTACCATGTAGAATAAACATACCATAATATTATTTTAGTAAATGTTACGGATGTGGTGACACCGTTTGTGTGCTTATTTGTGCATTTAAAGGGGGGGGGGGGGGGAGTATATTTTAAATTTTTTTCCCTGTTTAAATGTCTTAGGTGGTGCGCCAAAACTGACTGCAGCATATAAGGTGTTAAATGGCAAGTATGCTTCTGAGGGGGGGGGGGGGGGGGATATATCATGGATAAAATCCATGGTACCCACTCTCCTGAGGTTATCCGAAGTGAAAGGAACAGAAGAATAATAAAATAATTTTCTCCACTCCTTGTTAGCAACGTTGCAAATGAGACCTATTGAAAGATATGGCCCCTGGAATATTACATGTAAAATTAGTTGTTAATCATCAAGTGGGTGGGAACCTTTTATTCTTTCATAGAAAATAAAGTGTTACCTCCCACTTGGAGAATAACAGCTAATATTTCTGGGGCCATATCTTGTGAACATGTGGACAAATTTTAAAAATAAAAACCCCAGACTGATCAGGAGCACAGAGGGCATTAGATGATGTATAGCATTTAGTAATGTTTACTTGGCGACATACCATATTTAAAGACAGAAAGAAAAAAGTTAAGTGCATAATGAGGTTGAGTTTATTCAACCTTTCAATTCTTTTATTTAGAAATAAAAATAATAATATGAAGCTTTACCTTCCTGTTGCAGTTGAGCTAAGAAGAGTGCAAGGTAGGTGTCTGATATAAGCTCTGGGCCGGTCAACAGAGAATTCAAGTTGAACCACTGTTTAAAAAAAAAAAATAATGTAAAAAGTATTTAAAATTAAAAATAATAATCTTAAATAAAACATAATTTATGTAGCAAATGTTTGATCATTTTTGGACATTTCTGTCCTGAGATGTTACTTCACATTCTATGACACCCCTCTGCTTGACTCCTGCAATATTTTTAGCCATTAATGAATCTCTTGTACATCCACTTGCCAGGTTAAACTCACATTTTTTCAACCACATTCCAAAAGTGTGAGCGGTGTAAAAATGTTGTAATTTTTTTTGTACAAATAAGCCCAAAAATTTACAATATCGTATTTTGCAACTTTTGGACAGAGGTTTATAGAGTCCTCCAATGGCTATATTAAAGGGGCAGTGTACACAGCATTTATAGGAGCACGATTTGCTGGTCAACATGGATCAGCATAAGGCTAAGTTCACGCTACCGCCGCTGTCCACCCCGGGGTTTCCATCTTAAACCCTGGGGAAAAGGGACAGCGGATGGCTTGCCGGCAGTCAGCTTTAAAACCCATTCATTTGAATGGGTTTTTATAGGCAACCGACCGTGCCCGTATGCGGCCTCTCCGTGCGGAAACCATTTTGCTTTGCATGGACACAAAGTTCTGCATGTAGCGGCGGTAGTGTGAACACCCCCTAAGTAACTTCCCATCTTTATTTAAAGAGGACCTTTCACCGATTTGGGCACAGGCAGTTCAATATACTGCTGGAAAGCCCACAGTGCACTTTCCTGGGTAAAGAGCTATCGGTCCCGGTACCGTGGCTCTTTACAGTCAGAAGGGCGTCCCTGACAGTCAGGCAGGTACATCCTTCTTCACAGCAGCGCCTATCGCGCTGTACAGTATGAGCGGGGAGGAACGCCTCCTCCCCTCCTGATAATACTCGTCTAAGGATGAGCACTGTGAGCAGAGAGAGGGGGCGTTCCTCCCCGCTCACACTGTACAGCGCGATAGGCGCTGCTGTGGAGAAGGACGTACCTAAGAACACCCTTCTGACTGTAAAGAGCGATTTTTGTGCGCGGCGAAACAGTTTTATTTTTTTAACCGGACACAAAGTCCTGCATGTCCGACTTTGTATCCGGTTAGAAAAAAAACGGTGTCGCCGCGGAGAGCACAAAACGCTCACCGTCGCTCACGGCTGGACACTTTTCAAACCCATTCAAATGAATGGGTTTGAAAAATGACTGCAGGATTCAGTTTCCTGCCCAGTTTCGGGCACAAAACGGAGACCCAGGGTGCAGATGTGAATGAGCTCTTATTCAAACTGCAGCGCCTTGTACCTTGTCTTATAAAACAATGGTAGTGATTACAATCTATATACAGCGCGAAGGACTAGAACAGTGTGCAGTAAGTTCTGCCATTTACTGACCTGAGATATATAAAATATACTGACAACCCCCTCCCCGAAAAAAAAAAAAACACAAAAGAAATGTTGGATCATTGAAAAACCCGTCATGCAGTTATGTCTCAGGCAGGTATGTAAGTGATTATAGGTAGGACTGTGGTGTTGGAATCATTTTGGATAAAGTTGGAAAAAAAAAAAAAAGTTACCATACGCCCACTGTGGCTTCAAATTAAAATGATTTATTGTATTATGCAATTTTATTATTGAATAATTAATTACATGCACAGTGTTATTTGCATAGCTGGCTGCCAAATTTATCTTGGTTTTATTCTGTTTTGTATAAATTCTCCTGTTCTACAAGCTGGCAGTGTAAAGAATTGATATTTTTAGCCTAGTTGTCAAGGTTACTTCAAGTAAAAAAATTTTTTACATGTATTTTATAAGAAATAGGATTAAAGAAGAAATAATGTATGTAACAACCAGAATGAAACCCTCCATTCTTTATACTACAGGATACGTCCAGAAAACTGGAAAAAGCTGTACAATAGAGTTAAAGTTTTTATTACATTGCTTTATCTTTTTATTTCATAGAGCAATAGACAAAATGAAAAAAAAAAAAAAAAATTATACTTTTTTTTATATTCCATTACATACCTGTTTACCTAACTTTCGTACAGTAAACCAATGTTCCTTATAATTACAAATAAAGGCTCGTTCATTTCTGAAAAAAAGTAGAAAATGAGGATTTTAATACAAGACAAACCCAAAAGATCACATTGACCCTGAAACAGCCCCAATCGCCAGTCATTCAGCAGACGTCATAAATGTATATAAGTATTAAACATATCTTGAGTCTTACATAGGATCTATGCCGAGGGTCTGATATTCGGGACTGTTGAAGAGAATCAGTTCTAGACCCCAGACTCTTAGTGCATCACTTATAACCTGTGGAAAAAAAAAAGAAAAAAAAGAAATAGTTTGCTGCACTATGTGCAAACTGAGCTCTGTGCATGGAACACAATGAAAGTGTAAAAGTTTACCATCATGCTGCTTCCAAGTGGTATTCCCATCTCAAAGTGATGGACCCCAACTTATTCTGAGAATGAAGGGGCTGAAGCCCGTTTAAGGCTAAGGCCCCATGGGGCTTCCCGCAGCAAAAAAAAAAAATGCTGCAGGAAAAAACGCGACTTTAGACAGAAAATTTGCAGAGGTTTCCTCTACGACTTTCTGTTTCAATTATACATATGGGGAAACCACCAGAGTTAAAGGTATAGGCATCCATAGGTATAATTGACATGCTGCGATTTCCAAAACAGAGCCAGTTTTGGAAATGGCGGCGTGTTTGCACCGTGGTTTTTATGGCAAAATGGGCATGGGATTCACTAGAAACCCATTCACTTTGCCCTGACTTTAAAAAGCCACGATTTTTCCAGCGCAAATCACAGCGGTTATGCCAGGTGGGGCCCCGTCCTCATTTTTTTTTTTTCCCCATAACAGTGCTTCTGGCAAACTGGCTGTGCAGGGACCTACAGCATAGCCCCATTCTTTACAAAAACACAATTCTATGCAACACTCTCTAAATGCTACTGCATATTCAATGTAGGATTAACCAGTGTCCCACAATTTAGATCCACACAGTATATTGGTAGAAGAGTATACCAGCAGTATAAGCATATAATTAGATTTCTTTATTCATTAACACCGCTTTGAAAACAGGAATCAGAATTCAACATCCATATTCATACAATGTTCCAGGTACAAGTACGTAAGGTATAAGACATGGAGTTGCATCTATTGACCCATCCTGGGTTGTGTTCCCCCAGGGTAAGGTAACTGGGTACTAAGAAGAAAAGAATCAGTGGTGCTGTATGATAGGTCAGGTGGTGTGACAAGATAGATCATTAATTGAAGATCTGTGGGAGTCCAATATCCGGGACACTGCGGATCAGACCTTTGAGGCAGCAGCACTCCCTGAGCACCGATTTTACTTCACTTTAAGTAAATGGGCTGAGCGGGTTATTCCAGGCACAGCTGCTGCAAATGTATGGCACTGTGCTAGGTAAGTACTGAGGAGGCTGCAGTGCTCACCTGAATACTTTAGTCTCTTCAAACAGCAAACTGACTTGTGGGTCCATGTGTCCCCTGACTATCTGTAGTTAGTGACCTATCCTAAGGATAGGTCATCAATTAATACATCCCAGAAAATGCCTTTAAATTCCGTATTACACTCCAGAGCTGCACTCACAATTCTGCTGGTGGAGTCGCAATTCATACATTACCATCCTATACTGATCCTGAGTTACATTCTGTATTTTACTCTAAAGTTACGTACTTACTGTTGGAGAACTCTTGTTCTTCTAAGCGATCACAATTTCATGGGGAGAAGAAACTGAATACAACCTTCAATTAAACATCAGCATACTATGCAGCCCTTGTGATTCCAGAATGAGAAAGAAAGAGCTAGCAGCATGATGACAGGACCCTCTAATGTTTATGTACACTACTCTTAAACTAGAGTTACCTGGATGGAGAAAAATCCACTGTCGTCCATGTTTCCAGATGGCTGCTGCAATAAGGAAAAAGTGGAATAAGTAGTAAGAACATAATAATCATCTGGACACATGCAGCAAATTGGTCAGTACCCTCCACATGAGGACTGGGCAATTAAGTGCAAAATAACTGAAACCAAAAGTCAGCTCAATTAATCGATATGAACTTGCTCACGTGGATTATTTCAATTATTTTACATCCATGTCATTCTGTCTCACATTGCCATTGGCTAAAGGAGAAGTCATTAACTGTACACTAGCCAATCAGGATTGCTGAATCCACAATTCAGTGACATTGCATGCAAAGAGGGGGAGGGGGGTGTTCCTTAATCATAATAAAGGTAACTAAAATTTTTGATGTAGGTCATAATCGCCAAGCTCTAAATCTATGCATTTTCCAAAAAATAATTATTGATTTTACAAAGTTCTGAATATAAATCAGTTTATTCGTCATCATCAACATAATGTCAGTGTTTACATTCAGAGGCTGTATCAGTGCAGGTAAGAACTACTCATATAGTAGAGGAGAAAAATTGCTGTTATGGCTAAATCACATAGAATTAGCTGGAGGATGAAAATAAATGGATTTTTTCGCTAATTTCACTGGGGGGGGGGGGGACAGTGACCATGGGACGTCCTAAAGCAGTCCCAAAAGCGTGGGAATTACGTAGCCATGCAAGCGGCCTCACTTGCATCGGCTTGCAGAACTTACGACCCAAGCTAGAATCGGCAGAGGTAGGATTTGAAAGTGTGGACAGAGGCCCAGACGGCAGCCTTGCAGACCTGGGCGGTGGAAGCCTGATACTAAATAGCCCTGAAGGCTCCGACAGCTCTCATGGAATGTGCTGTCACACAGAGAGATCAGTCCAACAGGTCTCCCTGATAGCAGACCGAATCCACCTGAAGATGGAAGCCTTGGAAGCAGCCAGACCCTTGTGATAGCCCTCAGGGAGAACAAATAGGCATCCAAACAACAGAAGGGGTCTGTGAGAGACGAATTGACCCAAATCTCTGGATAGATAACCAAGAGGGGGGGGGAAGGACTTCCCCTGGGGAGAAGGGACACCAAAGAAGTTCTAAGCAAACCTGGGAAGGCAAGAGAATCAGGCAGTCCAGCCTAGACATTGTGCCCAGGACCCACATACTGAATCCTGGAGAACACACGGATTTCCTACGAAGGTGGGGCACAGCGAATTTGAAAGAATGGATCTTGGACTCCAGGAGGAGAAATTTGCCCTGTGTGTATTGAGGATCAGAAGTAAAACGATACCTTTCATATGTTTCAGAGCCCCAGGGATGTGGAAAAAGAGACTTTAATTCTTTATTCAAATGAGGATCTTGGAATACAGGGTGAGTTTTCTTTTATTACTAAGCACTGCAGCATCAGCAATAAACACACCCATTCTGCATTCAGCTCATTTTCCTGGGCAGTGGGAGGAACAACTCACACCAGAAGACACAAGCCTGATCCCAGCTAAGGTGAGTAACACCATTTATTATGCTAGTCACCTCCCCTGGGCTTCAGTATATTACACTCTGTGGTCTAAAGAGAAGAAAACCAAACAAAACCGCTGGGAGAATCTCACGAGAGTCATCCAACACATGCTCTCAGTGCCACCTGGCAGCCTTTTCTCTGAAGATACACAGCTTGCTGGCCCAGTGGCCTATACTGCAGTCAGTCCACCAGAAATTTTCCCAGCTACATACATGGCCAATCCACCCCTGGACACGGATAATGATGCCCTGCTATTGAAGAGGTGAGACGGCTTGTAGAAAGTCAGAAGAAAACAGCAAAGTGGACGGAAAAAAAAACAACTGCTGTGAGCATGGGAAAAGAACTTGATGGAGTAGCAAGATAACTCCACCTCTCAGGCCTAGGAGCCTCAAGTGGGGGAAGGGGGGGGGGATGAAGACCCTAATGCAGAGGAAGATTTGAAAGAGGAAGGCATGGAGGGCTTGGTGAAGGACTGCCAGGTCTAGTCCTTTAAAGAGGGCGTATTGGAGCAGGAGTCTTAGGAAGACAGTTCTCTGAAGAGAGAGGTGGAGCCACAAAAGGAGTGAAAACACTGAGAATGGCTGGAGGAAGGATACTGTCAATTAGAGAGCCTCTGACGGAGGAGAGAGCTTTTTCACCCTGTAGTCTCAGAGATGAGCTTCTCCAGGCCTTTGCCAAAGAGTCGGCCCTTTTCGTCCCAAGAGAAGAGAAGGGCCACAACTTTCTTCTTTGAATGGTATTTGGCATTTCACCACCAGATCCAAACAGTACAGCAGATTGCAACAGCATTGGATATCACCTTAGCAGAACTTGTGTCCCAACCAGAGAGGCATCACACAGGCCTATCCTATATTTACTCTAGCATTATATAGACTATGTCTGCTTGTGATGTTTATACTCCATAAAAAACTGAATTTAAAACAAAACAGAATTTGGGAGACGAGCAGCTCATTGATCTGAATGGGGGCTCAAATGAAGAGGCCTTTCTGAAGCTATTTGGCCCTAGAAATGAAGGCCTTCCTGGCCAAAGATGCAGGAAAGGAAGGCCACAGGGAGGAACCAGTTGCTACAAAGGCCGCGTTGGAGAGAGAGTCCACCCCCTTGTCTGAGGGATCACTGAGAGGGGCAGAGCCCACAATGGTAGCCTGGGAAAGCCTAGCTATCACGGGGTCCACCGCTGGAGGCTCTAACCACTTGGAGACACCCTGGTCTGGAAGAGTAACAAAGACATCCGACTTTCTAGTAGAAGGGAAGGGAAGGTCCAGGTGAAGCCATTCTTCCTTTAAGTTATGGTCAGACGCCCTGTGGTTGGGAAAGACCAGAGGAGGGTGGTGATGTCATCTTATGTAGGAACTTGGTCTTCTGAGATATGTAGGGTACGATTGACCGCACAGATGAGTCCCTGTGCAGAAGTAGATATAGATGTATTGGAGGCAGAGGCATCCCCAGAAGAAACAGACTGTGCAGGGGAGACAAGGAATGGGAGCAAGGAGGGTGCTTGGTTAGGAGCCTACAAGTCAGCAAAAGCTAATAGAGTACCCCAGCAGCAGCCATACTCAATGCCCTCTGGAGTAGGAGGTGGGAGCGATGAAATACTTACCCAATCCGCAGTCTTCAGGCACCGCAGGATTCCCCTTCGTTGAACCTCACAAGTAAAAGTAGGGTAACTGACATTCCAACCACCTATGTGGTAAGAGGGACTGGGTGACCAGTGGGCACTTTCTTACAGAGCGCAGCACCAGCAGGGGGGTACAACTAGTGTGGAGTGCACACTGAAGACCACCCCCTGCACCTGAAAAAGAAAAATGATGCAAGACAGAAGACCTATGTCAGGTCATGTCCGCCTCCTACACACATAAGGATAAAACTGGCTAGAATAGTGTCTGTGGAGAGGATACAGCCTAGAGATGGAGCTGACACCTTTTATTATTCCTAATGTCAGTCTCCTAGTGACCAGGTCTATACTCCATGGTGTTGTGTCCCCCAATGAAATAAGAGAGAAAAAATGTTTTCATACACTAACAAACTCCAAACTGGTTCATACAGTGGCCACGAAGTTGTGACAAACAACTGTACTATAGGTCTACTATGCTCAAGGCTAGAACACTGTGTCTGCAGATGGAAGAGTAAGCCGATCCAAGGGACTCCTCCTTTAATATTTGTAAATGTGGTAACTTCCTCCTTACCTGCATGAAGGTTCTGTACTCTGCGGAGGTCAGGCCGCCTTCTGCCATTCTCATTCGCTCCTGCTCATCTAGCTGCATGGCAATGGATGATAACTCCACAGGGCTGAAATATTCCCCCTGTAACAGGTTATTGAGGCAGTGCTGGGCACAAAGGGAGCCCTCTTGCTATAAATAAAAATAAAAATATTGAAGAGTCACATCACAGTGGATCAATCACCACAAGAAATGTTAAAATACCCAGAATCAGAGAAATTGTATATTTAGTAATGCTATACAAAACTGTCATGTCACCTCTGTTGTATAATATTAGTTTCAGCTATCCTGTATAACACTGTGCACACTGTGATGTCGCATGTCTCTTGTACACACAGTTGTGATGTGACATATCTCCAGACTAATACTATACAAAGCTGTCACATCTCCTAGATAGTAAGATTATATGCAGCTGTAATGTCACACATATCCTGTATAATAACACTGCACACACTATGATGTCAGATATGTCTAACATACACAGTTGTGATAACATAGACCTCTTGTATAACAGCACCATACAATGCTGTGATGTCATGTCTCCCGTATGTCAGTATATACAGCTGTGATGTCACACATATACTGTACAATAACAATGTACATACTATGATATCAAACATATCACAGACCTCTTGTATAACGGCACTATACAATGCTGTGATGTCGCGTCTTCCGTATAATGTTAGTATATACAGTTGTGATGTCACACATATCCTGTATAATAACACTGCACACACTATGATGTCAGATATGTCTAGCATACACTGTTGTGATAACATAGACCTCTTGTATAACAGCACCATACAATGTTGTGATGTCACGTCTCCCGTATAATACCAATATACTTAGTCACATCTTCTGTATAATGTCAGTATATACACAGCGGTGATGTCACACATCTTTGTATACATAAACTACACTCACCGGCCACTTTATTAGGTACACCTGTCCAACTGCTCGTTAACACTTAATTTCTAATCAGCCAATCACATGGCGGCAACTCAGTGCATTTAGGCATGTAGACATGGTCAAGACAATCTCCTGCAGTTCAAACCGAGCATCAGTATGGGGAAGAAAGGTGATTTGAGTGCCTTTGAACGTGGCATGGTTGTTGGTGCCAGAAGGGCTGGTCTGAGTATTTCAGAAACTGCTGATCTACTGGGATTTTCACGCACAACCATCTCTAGGGTTTACAGAGAATGGTCCGAAAAAGAAAAAACATCCAGTGAGCGGCAGTTCTGTGGGCGGAAATGCGTTGTTGATGCCAGAGGTCAGAGGAGAATGGCCAGACTGGTTCGAGCTGATAGAAAGGCAACAGTGACTCAAATAGCCACCCGTTACAACCAAGGTAGCCAGAAGAGCATCTCTGAACGCACAGTACGTCAAACTTTGAGGCAGATGGGCTACAGCAGCAGAAGACCACACCGGGTGCCACTCTTTTCAGCTAAGAACAGGAAACTGAGGCTACAATTTGCACAAGCTCATCGAAATTGGACAATTGAAGATTGGAAAAACGTTGCCTGGTCTGATGAGTCTCGATTTCTGCTGCGACATTCGGATGGTAGGGTCAGAATTTGGCGTCAACAACATGAAAGCATGGATCCATCCTGCCTTGTATCAACGGTTCAGGCTGGTGGTGGTGGTGTCATGGTGTGGGGAATATTTTCTTGGCACTCTTTGGGCCCCTTGGTACCAATTGAGCATCGTTGCAACGCCAAAGCCTACCTGAGTATTGTTGCTGACCATGTCCATCCCTTTATGACCACAATGTACCCAACATCTGATGGCTACTTTCAGCAGGATAATGCGCCATGTCATAAAGCTGGAATCATCTCAGACTGGTTTCTTGAACATGACAATGAGTTCACTGTACTCCAATGGCCTCCACAGTCACCAGATCTCAATCCAATAGAGCATCTTTGGGATGTGGTGGAACGGGAGATTCGCATCATGGATGTGCAGCCGACAAATCTGCGGCAACTGTGTGATGCCATCATGTCAATATGGACCAAAATCTCTGAGGAATGCTTCCAGCACCTTGTTGAATCTATGCCACGAAGAATTGAGGCAGTTCTGAAGGCAAAAGGGGGTCCAACCCGTTACTAGCATGGTGTACCTAATAAAGTGGCCAGTGAGTGTATATACAGTATAGACAGCAAATGTTTCCTGTATAATATAGCTGATTATATATGGCATATGATGTCACATCTCCATTATAACAATACTATATTTGGCTATGATGTCACACATCACCTGTATAATAGTGCTGATTACTATATACAGCTACAATGTTACACACCTTTTACAAGCCCTATAGCACCCTGCGACATCACAAACCCCCTATATAATAATACTAGAATGTATCCATCTCCTTAGTAATAGCCCCAGCTATGTACAGCTATGATGTCTCCTGTGTAATAATACTTCATATGGGGATGATGTAACACACCTCATTCATAACATTACACACACACAAACCTCTGCATGACGTCACACTACATGTGGCTATGATATCACGCACCTTCTATAAGAATAACTCATTATGACCGGCTTCCTCTCCCTCAGGTGACTACTGCTGTTAATGGCTACCAGGTACACCAGTAAAGTTGTTACTGGCTTGAGCTGGGAAAAGCCCGTAATAATAAGCCCCCCGTCCCTCGGCTGTATCACTCCTCCCCCTCTCACTGCCAGCGGCACCCTCAGATTCCAACTTACTTTCTCATGAAAGATAACCTCCATGTTTATTTGTCTCAGCTGCCGGCCACACCCCTCCTGCTTAGGTCACGGAAGTGCCGGTAACACGCTAGCCAATCGTAGACTCAGAGTCAGATCATGTGGAAGACTTGAATCAGAGCTGATCAGGTGACCGGCTTCGCATCACGTGATACACAGACGCTTGCAACGGCTGACGTCAACAAACACCAGAAGCTGAATAAGCCATGTTTATGCTGGTCAACTGGCAGTATTATTACTTATACTGGCATTATGTTCCCACGGTATAGGTTTCTTTTTCACGTTCCATACCGCAACAGTGGAGCCACTCTCTTTGGTTTTATGGAGAGCTGACAGTCCATGAAACTCTACACAGTGATCATTAATAAACTTATGATGTATAGGGTCCCCACAAAATTACACTTTTTTTCCACCAGTTTCTCCGCTGTGCTGGAGATGTGGGCAGGTAGAGGGGGCTATGCTCCATGCCTTCTGGTTCTGCCCAGCATTGTCCTCATTTTGGGACGGTGTTATTTTGCAATTTACAGAGACTCCTCACAATCTGGGCCCAGCTTTGTTCTTAACCACTGAGAGTCTTCCGTGCGAATTTATAAGCACTCTCTGCTTCGATTTATGGTCCCCGCTGCCCATGCTTGCATTCTGCAATACTGTGAGTTGAACCTCCAACGTTCTCCTTCTGGATTTTAAAGGTCAATGAGTTCATGCGCATGGAGAACCTCACCTATTTCCTGCATGGCACAACTGAACTCTTCAATAAGACCTGGTTTTACTTGTTTGAATGTTAACGTTTTAGGGGATATCAGACGCTCCTGTGCTCTGGACCTTCCACTGTTACACTAATTTTTGTTCTTATGTAATCAACTTTAGGTCCTTCTGACGGAGACCTGACACGGCTGGTTCTCCAGACCCTTATATGGTTTGTCTTTAGCTTGCCCCCTACTCACACCTCTTACCCTCCTTTCCTTTTTTTTTGTTTGTTTTTTCTCTTCTTTTCTCCCTCTTGTGCTCTCCCTTCTTCGCTCCTCTTTCTTCTTATTACTATTTCCGTATTTTCGCTGGCC
Source organism: Leptodactylus fuscus (assembly GCF_031893055.1). Lineage (NCBI taxonomy): Eukaryota > Metazoa > Chordata > Amphibia > Anura > Leptodactylidae > Leptodactylus > Leptodactylus fuscus. The sequence continues at coordinate 84,915,125 of NC_134271.1, forward strand.
AGACCATTTCGGGGGTCTCCCCTGGTGGCTCTGAGCTGCTTTGTTTTGTTCGTTATGTGTGTTTGTTTTTTTTTCTGTATTATTGGTCTATTTCAGACCCTGTTGTATTGTTATAAAATTGCAATAAAAATTTGAAAAAAAAACCCCACAAAAAACTAAACTTATGATCTGCGTAATTAATAAACTTTGTAATATATTTTATTAAAGTGTTTGTCTAGGATAAACTGTTTTTGGGCAAGGTCAGGGAAGGTGGAAAGACAAACAAAAAAAATCCATAAGTACCTGTCCCCGGTGCTTCAGTATTTCCCACCACAGTCCGATCCTGCTGCTCCAGGTGGAAGTCCCCACTACACGTGTCTGCTGAGGCCATCACCCGAGACATCCCATGTCCTTTCCTTAGGCCGCTGACTGGAGAGAAGAGTCAGTTCATGCATATAAATATCCCAATCCTGTGTTTTCAACTAGTGATATATCTGGATATTACAAAAGTAGCACTCCATAGTGTGAGAATCTCCTCTTTCACATCACACTAAAAGATATAACTGTTTGAAGTGACTCTCCCCATCCTCATTTTCTCTTTATTTTACCCAAGCCCTTATATTGTACATAGCTCTGAATACAGAAGCAAGGGAAAGAACATAAGAGATGTCAAATTTCATATTTTATATTACACAAAAATAAAAAACAGTGATATAAAGCCAGAAAGAGCCCACAGGTATTCTAAAAGGAAGGTATGTTATCTTAGGATTTCCATTGATTTCAATGAAAGGCGAAGTCAACCAGAAATAAAGCCTATGGTTGTGTGAGGCAGATTATGCATACACATTTTAGCTTTCATATCACAGTTGCTGCACCACGAATCAGTTCTAATACAAGCATTCCACGTGATCTGATTCTGGGATTGGACAGGGCGTTACTGATACTTCTGTATGATTTTAAATGGGCTTTCAGGGAGTTACAAAATAGCCTGTCAATAGGATATATTGTTGTAGTCGAATTGACTATATCATGGATCAATCAGTCAGTCCAAATTAAATGAGCATGTTTGTGCACAAATCGCTAATAATGAGACAGACACAGAGTTCCGTATCAAACCAGCCATGCTCTTCGCCCACCTCAGCATTACTGACTCTTTATTGAAAGTACACACACTTTAGAGACAAAGAAAGGAGGGGTCACTGCCCCCCTTGGCATTCCTGAGTTGCTGTCCATTTCCCATTGGCTCCAAACTTCAATGTTCAGCCAGACACCTCCTTGCTGTAACCTGAAGACTTCACCAGGAGGCAGGGTAAACAAGCTCCCTCTGGGCTTCAAGATCCTTTGTCTCAGATCCATGCAACCTCATTAAGGAAAAATTAGTATTTCTACAATATAAAGTATAAGAATCTTGATTCATGTTCTCAGACTTGACAATATCATAAACACAAAAGTGGTGAGGGACAGAAACACTGACCTGAGCACCACTGCAACTTTGAGCAGCTGACCTTTGAGGTCCAGGCTGCAGGACCCCCATTTATCAGAAATTTATGAACTATCCTAATATGGGTCTGTCATTTTACGAAATAAGGTGCATTATTTTGTCAGGTGTTTTTGAGAGTCTGAGTTCTCATACCAATGACCTATCCACAGGCTAGATTACCAGTATTTGATCTGTGTGTTTCCACACAAATAAGCTGTTCAGACATCGTCCAGATAGTAGAAGCTGCTGTAGTGGACGGGGAACATGTGTAAGCGGCTTCTATTCAAATTATAGGAGCAGTGCTGCAAATCCCCAGAACCACTGCTATGGAGTGGACAGGACTGCAGCACCACTCACTGTCCACTACACCAACTTACGGTGCTTGGAGATTGCTGGAACAGCTGATCTGTGTGGGGTCTGAATGATAGACCCTCAAGAACCACATACTCACAACCTATCATGTGGATAGGTCGTCAATATGAAATATTCATTTGTGGCCAGTAAGAATTATATGTGTGAAACTACCATAAAGGGGGTTACCCCAGATGTTTTTTTAAATCCTTGTCCCATAGTAACATTTGCAGAAATACACCAAATAAGCTATAACTTTTTGAATTGTCCAAGGCACTGGAGCAGTGGAAGCACACCTGCACTGCATGCTTTTCCCTGTCAAAGCAAGAACTACAACACAACATAGCTAATGCCAAAATCTAAAAACAAAAGAATAGCATGGGGTGGTTTTTGGGGGTCAGTTCTGTAGAACCTTTTATTTTGGTTAATTATATTTGATAATATTATTTATTTTGACAGTTGGAAACAAAGAGGCATTTAATCCAAATACGATTTATTATACATATTATAATGTTTCACACAACTTCCATTGGAATAATAATTTTTTTTGCTCTAGCTGCTTCTTCACTTTACTTCCATGCCTCTTCATTGGGTTTTAGTTCCCTGCAAAAGTTAAAAGTAAAATAAATATTAGAAGCTTTGGTTCAGCAGACAATAGAAAGTGTACGATAAAGAATAAATTCTTGTTAAATCCATTTTATAAAACACATCCACACAAATCCATTTCCTAGCTTAATAGTTGGTTACAATGTATCACTGCAGGTAAAATACAGCAAGAGTCCAGGCTGTTTGGTTCATAGATGATTGTTTAGACTGGATAAAAGTGTAAAGAAAAATTCTGAAATGTGAGAAGTATTAGGTCAGGATGGTATTTCAGGAAATACACAATTAGGGTGCATTCACACGGAGTAAAATGGAGTGTAATTTGGAGCGTTTACGGAGCGTATACGGAGCGTTTACGGAGCGTATACGTAAACGCTCCGTAAACGCTCCAAATTACACTCCATTTTACTCCGTGTGAATGCACCCTTAAAGGGAGTGAGTCAGCAGGAAATGGTAATCAAAGTTATGACACCACCTTGTATTGCTCTTAAAACACTCTCCAAATATGCCTTTGTCGAGAAATTAATTATTCATATGTAAATTGGATAAGATGGGATTTTAGGGTGGTCCTTTCCTGAACTTTGCTCTGCTCTATAGATTACCTCGCCTATTTGCTGCCAAGCACAACAAACCATCCTTTGATTGAACACTCTACCCAGGGGAGAGCTGGGCAGCCATTAGGGGAAGTGATGTACAGCAAATAAGAATTGCCCCATTTTCTAAATAATGAAGCTGCAATGTGTAATAAAGGTATGCTTAGACAGAGTTTTTTGGCAGGCTGGAGAAAATCTTCAAGAATTAGGATTTTTTTTTTTTTTTTTTTTTTACAAGATGCAGTTGTTAACATTGATTTCCAGCACACTGTATGGACGCATCGAAAACAATGTAATAAAAAGCATCACATTGCAACGATAATGCTTTATTTATATAGAATTCTATTTACACCTACTTTAGGGGTTTCCTGCACTTTTGAAAGGGATTTCCAAAACTTATTAACTGATGACTTTAGGACAAGTCATGAATTGAAAATCTGTGGGGGTGAGACACCAAAGGCCCCCCATAAATCAGCTGCTTGAAGCAGCAGTGGCTTCCGCTTCATAGGCCATGTGATGTAACATTCATCGGTCACACGGCCTGATTGCAGCTCAGTCCCATTCAAGTGAATGGGCTTTGTTGTGATACCATGCACAGCCACCGCACAAATGCATGGCAATCTGTTTGGTAAGCACTTGCATTCAGCACTACAGCTTCTTCAAACAGCTGATTGGCTAGCTACGGGTATTGGTCCCCTGCACTCTTCAGTCGATGACTTATCTTAAGGATAGGTCATCAATTATAACGCCTGTAAAACCCCTTTAATGGCAATAACAATACAGCATGCAGCACTTTTCTTGAAAAAAAAAAAATTCCAAAAACCCTGATGGGCTCCAGTATAAGGCTTTGTTAAAGGAAGTCTATCACTTCCCCCAACTACTACCATAATACTATACAGGCTATGAATACAAGTCCAACTGTACCTTTGAAAGGTTGATGAGCCCCTGGAATGATTGTAAAAAGCTGTCTTAACAAATATGTAAATTAGGTTCATGGAGCATAGCGGGTGTAGTCTTCAATCCCAGAGCACAGCTGCGTCATCACTAAACATGCCCACCCAATGTTCAGCCACCTGGGCAGTAGAAGATCTGCATTATCCTGCCTGATGTCAGTGAGCAACACTGAAATCCTGCGCTACTGCAATATGCTTCTGTAGTCCAGGACATGTCTGAGCGTACTGTGCATGCAAGTTCCACCCTTAAACTGAAGCCTCCTCTTTTTTTCTAACTATAGGAAAGAACTTTAAAGCCGCACATAAGCATTATAGTCAGACAGGTCCTAGATACAGAAGCATACTGCACATGCACAGGATTTTGGTGATGCTCACTGAAGTCAAGCTGGATGAAGCGGATCTTCTATTGCCCAGTACGCCAAACAAGAACACAGAACAGATGTGATTAGTGATGACGTGGCTATGCTCGAACATTGAAAACAATGCCCCCTGTACTCCATGAACCTCATTGAAATATGAGTTAAAACGTCTTTTTACGCACAGCGATCAACTTTTCAAAGACACGGTTGGACTTGTATTCATAGCCTGTACAGTGCTGTGGTTTACAGTGGATGGAGCAGGTGATAGAATCCCTTTAATACTGTTGTTGGAGAATCTGTAAAATGCCTCTATAGCAGATTCTGGAAACCGCACAGGACAAAATAGCACAGTATGAAACCTGACAGACCCATTTGTGTTTATTATGAAACAGATTTTGTGCTTGTAGAATAACGGATATACAGCCACAGCATGGCTCCCAGTGAACATGCTAGTTATTTCATGGATCTGGATCATCTCACCTCTGGAAGAGTTTGCTTTTATTCTTGTAAAGAGTCATTCTGGAATCATTCCACTTATCAAGATAGTATCCAATGAGCATTCCTGCCGGCACAAACGCGTACGTCCACGCTTCTCGGATGTGCGCAATAATATTCATCGTGGTAGCTGTGAAAACAGGCAAACATAATACTCAACTACTGTACATGAAGTGTGACACTATGCAGGCAGTGGTGCATCATATACTCTCCACAATCTCAGGGTGGCATGACATGATTAACTGTGAACGCAACCACATGTACCCCAACATTGGAATACTTTTCCAGGACCATTTGCTGTTCACAACCACCTGTGAAACCCACTTTACTTACTTTCCTACCGGGTCACCTCTGAGACCACCTACTTCTTTTACAAACACAGACCAGGGTGAATAGATTCTTAGAATGACCCCCAGGTAACATGCTAGTCCTTCCATGGACCCTTAGGTCCCCCAGAGCTGCTGCAAATTCAGAGACCCCCTCTCCAATGCTGACTACCAGTGAATTCTACTAGACCCCAGTGTCACATCCATCCCTGCAATGTGCTTTCTTTATTGGCAGCTCCCAATTCGAGGGTCAGGTCTTCACCCTCAAATCTCTGGGAACTTCAGTTTTGTAAAATGTCCCCGATATCTTAAACTCCAAGGACACCCTGTTACACGGGGAGCCTCACACATAGGCCACTCTTAATGGGGTTCCCTTCCCATTTACCCCCGTAATTCAAGCCCGACCTCACCTGTCACCGCTAGCAGGCCCAACACTACAGACAGCAGAGAGGACACCGGACGAGACTACTGATATGCGGAGGGGGAAAGAGTTTGTTACAGCCCTTGCCAGTAGAGTACTAACGCACACAGTTTCCACCTGGAGACGGAGTGATATGTATTCGGGTAAAGTTCATCACTCTAGCACGGAAGGACGGATTTATCGGGATGTTTCTTTATTTTTATGCATCCCCTTTCTTGTAACATAGACTATTCGGGGCTAGATCCGGTCATGCGCAGTGTGGACAAGGGGGCAGGCGGGATCTAGGGTACCGGGCCTAAGGCGTTGAGGCGGGTGCATGGGGGGCTGAGGGCTGCGGTACCGGGAGAAGACATTTCTCCGCTCTTGCCTGTGTGACTGGTGAGATGTCTTTAGACCTTTGATAGGTAGTCTGGACTCAAGGCCGCCGTCCCATGTGAGGGCAGGAAGGGTACTGTCACTATGGTAACGAGTATTTAACGAGTATTTAATATCTGCCAATGCGGAAACGTGTATAGACCTAATACTTTACAGCTGAGGGTTTGTTACAGTTCTATCCGGTCTAGACTCTCCCCTGGTGCTTTTCTCCAGGATCTAAGGGTGGATTCACATTAGTGTTATTTCGTGTCCACTGCTCTTATCCACCAAATGATGAGAGCCACAGACATAAAGCGACTGATTCAGATGGAGCCTCCTCCGTCTATTGTACGTCTGCATTCATGATGGAAGCGTTCTTCTCTCTCTCTTTTACTTTTCTGATGGAAGAAAAAAGTCATTGATGCAGGAATGTTTCTTCTGTTACGAAACTAAACAAAAATGGCGGAAAAAAACTTTCATCATGTTTTTTACATTAGGGGAAGGCTGTGTTCACATTTGCAACAGAATCTCTGCTGCTGACTCCATTGCGGTGTTTATCTTAAATTGGCAGAAAAACAAAACAAGTCCTCCACGCATGACCTTTTCAATCATCACTTTCAGTTTTAAAATGACAGACCCCATTTTAATCAGTGGGGACGATCGGGCTCAGTGTGATACCGCTATTTTAGCATCCGCGTATCTGTTCCTGTCCTCCAACAAACCAGAATAACGGATAGGTAACGCTAATGTGAACTTGGCATCAATGGGAACAGATGCGGAGGGAGCTTTCTCTGCTGCCATGAATCTACTACTGTTAATGTCCATTGCTGATCCTTCAACAGATGTGAGCAATAGACGTTCACAACTCTGTAGACTGGATACAAATGTAACAATCCCTCAGCTGCCAGTATTTGGTCTGCTTAGGTTTTTAAGCTCTTGATATAAAGAATTCACATTCTCTGTCAATACGTAGATACAATAAAATGGTGAATTAGGTTTGTAGTCAGAGGGGGCCTTCACAATAATTTGCACAGCTGGACCCAAGGACTTCAGTCCAACACTGTGTTTAAAAGAATCATCTTCTTTTATAATATAATCCACTGCGGGGTATGCTACCACTTCTAGACTAGATTATGAAAGGGAGATAACTTACCTTGTATTCTGTATTAATACGTCTGTGATTTAAGTAGGTTAGTGCTGCAAAGCTTCATATGCATTTAATTGTTTATGGAATTTCAGGATTTGGAAGGATGACGTCTATCATCAAACTGACCACGCTCTCTGGAGCACAGGAGGAGTCCGCGCTCTGCTACTTGCTGCAGGTCGATGAGTTCCGCTTTCTCCTGGATTGTGGCTGGGATGAGAACTTCTCCATGGACATTATAGAATCTATCAAAAAGTATGTGCCTCAGGATAACAAATGCTCTCTGTATAATATAAGATGTTTTGGGATAAGGAAATCTAATTTTACAATTTGCACATCCAAATCCACGAATGGATATGTGTCCATCTCTGATCCTCATTATACAGTTTATATATAGATATATTCTCCATGTACAGGGAAGTCAGTGTGTGCATACATTACATCACTTATCCTGTTTTTATAGTCCAGAGCTGCACTCAGACCAATGAGCAAATAAATATTTGTTTCAGGCATTGACCCCTGCCACACACCTTTGTGTTTTTTGGTGACACCAAATTTCCCTTCTTTACCTGGAAATGATCCAAGCAGAGACATAGGTGTGTAATGAAGGTGGCATCTGTGTCTGGATGGCGGACAAGGAGAGTGTAGGAGCTATTTGTGCTTGTCGGCAAATCAAACAATCCTCTTCCGGTGGTTTGTCTGAACCGTCTGGAACATGTTTACTCTGTGAGGGTGCTCTTATGCTCAAACTACTGCTTCCAACTACTTGTAATAGTAGGTCAGAACGATATCGGGCAATTTAACAAAAGATCATCCTGCTTCTCTTAATCGAGGAGTGTTGTACTCCCTCTCTCCATGTCTGTCAACTCAGCAAACTGTCTTTATCTGCAGAGTAGAAGCATGTCTAGCAGTCAGTGATCTCTCACCAAGAGGTTCACTACCTAAAAGTAGCCTCTTCATAGGGCATTGCAGCAAGTACTTTTACGCCTTCTTGCAGCAGGATCCAGGGTCACTAATCTGACCACACCTCTTACATATCTGCCTGAGCCATAACTGCATGTAGAATTTTGCAGCAACCTGACTTTATTTTCTGAGTGTGTTGTTTTTTATTTGTCAATGAGTTTATAAATATATTTCCCTGTTTTTCACAAAAAATTGCCTAGGAGTGTCTTAGGCATACTACTAGGAGATCTTGAAAATGGGGAAGATACAGTCCTATGAAAAAGTTTGGGCACCCCTATTAATCTTAATCATTTTTAGTTCTAAATATTTTGGTGTTTGCAACAGCCATTTCAGTTTGATATATCTAATAACTGATGGACACAGTAATATTTCAGGATTGAAATGAGGTTTATTGTACTAACAGAAAATGCGCAATATGCATTAAACCAAAATTTGACCGGTGCAAAAGTATGGGCACCCTTATCATTTTATTGATTTGAATACTCCTAACTACTTTTTACTGACTTACTGAAGCACAAAATTGGTTTTGTAACCTCAGTGAGCTTTGAACTTCATAGCCAGGTGTATCCAATCATGAGAAAAGGTATTTAAGGTGGCCAATTGCAAGTTGTTCTACTATTTGAATCTCCTCTGAAGAGTGGCATCATGGGCTACTCAAAACAACTCTCAAATGATCTGAAAACAAAGATTGTTCAACATAGTTGTTCAGCGGAAGGATACAAAAAGCTGTCTCAGAGATTTAACCTGTCAGTTTCCACTGTGAGGAACATAGTAAGGAAATGGAAGACCACAGGGACAGTTCTTGTTAAGCCCAGAAGTGGCAGGCCAAGAAAAATATCAGAAAGGCAGAGAAGAAGAATGGTGAGAACAGTCAAGGACAATCCACAGACCACCTCCAAAGAGCTGCAGCATCATCTTGCTGCAGATGGTGTCACTGTGCATCGGTCAACTATACAGCACACTTTGCACAAATAGAAGCTGTATGGGAGAGTGATGAGAAAGAAGCCGTTTCTGCACGTACGCCACAAATAGAGTTGCCTGAGGTATGAAAAAGCACATTTGGACAAGGCAGCTTCATTTTGGAAACAAAAATTGAGTTGTTTGGTTATAAAAAAAGGCGTTATGCATGGCGTCCAAAAAGAAACAGCATTCCAAGAAAAACACATGCTACCCACTGTAAAATTTGGTGGAGGTTCCATCATGCTTTGGGGCTGTGTGGCCAATGCCGGCATCGGGAATCTTGTTAAAGTTGAGGGTCGCATGGATTCCACTCAGTATCAGCAGATTCTTGAGAATAATGTTCAAAAATCAGTGACGAAGTTGAAGTTACGCCGGGGATGGATATTTCAGCAAGACAATGATCCAAAACACCGCTCCAAATCCTCAGGCATTCATGCAGAGGAACAATTACAATGTTCTGGAATGGCCATCCCAGTCCCCAGACCTGAATATCATTGAACATCTGTGGGATGATTTGAAGCGGGCTGTCCATGCTCGGCGACCATCTAACTTAACTGAACTTGAATTGTTTGTCCAAAATACCTTTATCCAGGATCCAGGAACTGATTAAAAGCTACAGGAAGCGACTAGAGGCTGTTATCTTTGCAAAAGGAGGATCTACTAAATATTAATGTCACTTTTCTGTTGAGGTGCCCATACTTTTGCACCGGTCAAATTTTGGTTTAATGCATATTGCGCATTTTCTGTTAGTACAATAAACCTCATTTCAATCCTGAAATATTACTGTGTCCATCAGTTATTAGATATATCAAACTGAAATGGCTGTTGCAAATACCAAAATATTTAGAACTAAAAATGATTAAGATTAATAGGGGTGCCCAAACTTTTTCATAGGACTGTATAACACACAAAGTTTGTTAGAAAGTTACATCATTTCATTTTATAATGATTAAAGGGAGTCTAAGACCACCAAAGTTGCAGCTAGGCCCTCGGTTTACAGAACAGCTAATATGCATTAGAATTAAAAGGTCTTGGCCGCAAAATCACACTTTGGCACAGAAAAGTTATCTCCACTATGTCATTAACTGCCTTTACAAAAGCAAGTAACAAGTATTTTATGGTTATTTTTTTTCTTCTATTTCTAGATATGTACATCAAATAGATGCTGTCCTCCTTTCTCATCCAGATCCCCTTCACTTAGGAGCACTTCCTTATGCAGTTGGTAAACTGGGTTTAAACTGTGCAATCTATGCCACCATTCCTGTGTACAAAATGGGCCAGATGTTCATGTATGATCTTTACCAGGTCTGTAAGATTTTTGCGGTTTCAATGTAGTCTTTATGACTTGTATAGATCACGTGTAAGATTAAAAACTGCGGATTCTTGTTTCAGTCTCGGCATAACACAGAGGATTTCAACCTGTACACCCTGGATGATGTGGATTCTGCGTTCGATAAGATACAACAACTAAAATTTTCACAGATTGTACACTTGAAAGGTAGAGTAATGTTTTTTGTTTTTTTTGCCTTTTACTTTTTAAAGAGGACTTTTCATGTCCTCTCATGAAGTGTTTTATGCCAATAGCAAAGCTTATAGTGCTCTGAATTCAGTGCACTTTCTCCTTTGCTAGTATCTTCCCCAATTGCAGATATATTGGTGCCATTAGTTTCAGGTACCGATATCACAGCATTGTCAGATGGGCTGTCCTCACAACTTATGGTACACTTCTAGACTTATATGGTGAATGGAGACCTCACATCTCAGAGCTTGTTCACACAGAGTTTTTTGGCAAAGGATTTTGACGCAGAATCCGCCTCAAAATTCGCTGCCTAAAACAGCTCCCATTGACTTCAATGGGAGCCGCTCGTTTCTTTTTTCCACTAGCTAGTAACGGAAAAAAGAAGCAAGCTGCCCTATCTTGCCGCGGATTCCATGGCTGACTCAGCTGCAGCGCGAAACTCCCTTCCGACTAGACTCATTCATTCAAGCCTAATCCGGAACGGGATGTCAGTTCACTGGACCGGCATCCCGTCGCAGCTAGCTGTACAGAATGTTCATACGTGAAATGCAAATTCCGCCGTGTGAACATACCTTTGTGAGGCCAGCCCTTCTGAAAGTGCAGTGATATTGGTAGCCAAAACTATTGGCACAGTTCACCGATCTGTCTGCAACAAGGGAAGATTCCAACAAAGCTGAAAGTGCAATGAATTCACTGCTCTCTCAGTTTTGTTGTGGTATATAACACCCTGAGAATTGTAGTATAATACTTCAGCACACCAAAATTCAATGTATGAAAAAACTTTATTCCATTATCTTCATATAAAAAAATTAAACACACAGCTAATCAAAAAAAATAGAACATCTGGATGGATTATTATTTATTTATTTATATAGCACCATTAATTCCATGGTGCTTTACATTTGGGGGTTACATACAATACACAAAATATACAGGTAGATATAATACTGACAGTGATCGACTGGCACAGTGGGGTAGAGGGCCCTGCCCATGAGGGCTTACAATCTATGAGGGAAGATGGATAGAGACAGAAGGAGAGGGGGGAGACTGTACAGATGGCAGTGAGGTGATAGTGTTACTGGAGGTTGTAGGCTTTCCTGAATAGGTGAGTCTTCAGGGCCTTCTTGAAGCCTGTGATTGTGGGGGTCAGTCTTATGTGTCTTGGTAAGGAGTTCCAGAGTATGGGGGATGCACGGGAGAAATCTTGGAGGCGGTTGTGTGAGGAGCGGATGTGGGCAGAGCGGAGTAGGAGGTCATTGGAGGATCTGAGGTTACGTGTGGGTAGGTAGCGGGAGATTAGGTCAGAGATATATGGCAGGGACAGGTTGTGGATGGCTTTGTATGTTAGCGGTAGTAGTAGAGATGAGCGAGTACTGTTCGGATCAGCCGATCCGAACAGCACGCTCACATAGAAATGAATGGACGTAGCCGGCACGCGGGGGTTAAGCGGCCGGCCGACGTCAATGCGGAAGTACCAGGTGCTTCCATTCATTTCTATGGAGCATGCTGTTCGGATCGGCTGATCCGAACAGTACTCGCTCATCTCTAGTTAGTAGCTTGAACTCAATTCGCTGGGCTATGGGTAACCAGTGGAGGGACTGGCAGAGGGGAGCAGCCGATGAGGATCAGGGGGTGAAGTGAATTAAGCGAGCAGCGCAGTTTAAGGTGGACTGGAGGGGGGCGAGGGTGTTGCAGTAGTCTAGGCGAGAGATTGTGAGGGCCTGGACGAGTATCTTGGTAGTTTCCGGGGTGAGGAAGGAGCGGATTCGGTAGATGTTCTTGAGCTGGAGGCGACAGGAGGTGTTGAGGGTTTGAATATGTGGCTTGATGGATATTCGATATCAGTCACGAACGTTTCATCTGCATGACTTCTGATGTGGCATATCATATGGAGCAAAACTGCTGTGTGTGTATATAATACCCTGAGAGGACAGGAAAAGTTCTCTTTGACACTTGTCCAGTATTACACGTGTTTTTTTTTTTTTTTGTTTTTTTTTGTTTTTTTTAAAGGGCCTTATTATGAATTACAATACAACCATTAAAACTATAAAATGAGTCAGTATAAATACTGTTTGCTGACGGATGTAGAGCTCTTTAATAAAATTAATCCAATTTTGTTCTAGAAGAGGTTGCGGGTCAAAAATTGGTTTATCTTGGGGCCACACGGTGGCTCAGTGGTTAGCACTGCAGCCTTGCAGCGCTGGAGTCCTGGTGTTCAAATGCCGCCATGGGCAAAAAACCATCTGCAAGGAGTTTCTATGTTCTCCCCGTGTTTTCATGGATTCCCATCCCATCCCATATTCCAAAAAAAGACATACTGATAGGGAAAAATGTACATTGTGAGCTCTATGTGGGGCTCACAATCTACCGTATTTTTCGGACTATAAGACGCACTTTTTTTCCCCAAAATTTTGGGGGAAAAGAAGGGTGCGTCTTATAGTCTGAAGGTGGCGCCTGGCATCCGCTGTAATAGAGAGGCGGAAGCCGGCAAGTGATAGATGCCATTACAGGTGCCGGGGCCTGAGACATCCCTGCCCTTCCCTGCCCTGCATGAAGCCAGCAGCGGGAGGAGTGATGCTGCTATTCCGCTCCTCCGTCCTCCCGCCGCTGGCTTCATGCAGGGCAGGGCAGCGATGTCTCGGGCCCCGGCGTCTATCCCTCCCCGGCATCCGCCTCTCTAGTACAGCGGATGCCGGGTCAGTATCCGTGGCCCCTTCTCCCCCGGGGCCGGTCCCCACCGGCCCCGTACCTGTGACGTTGCAGGCCGGCTCCTGCGATATCGCCGCGCAGGAGTCTCTATGACCAGCCGTAATACTAATAGACAGAATGTCCCATAGACGGCAATACAGTTGTATTGCCGTCTATGGGACTTGCGATCAAGTGACCGCAGGTTCAAGCCCCCGGGGGGGGAATAAAATAGTAAAAAAAAAAAAAGCTTTAAAAATATGAAATAAATAAAAGTTCTAAATCACCTGCTGTTTTTTTTTCAATACAAGGTGATCTAAGCAATAGATATCCCCCAAAATGGTATAACTAAAAAGTACGGCTGGCCCCGCAAAAAAAACGCCCTATACATCCCCGTACAGCTACAGGGTCACCTGTCAATGTGGCCTTGCAGCTGTTGCAAAACTACAACTCCCATATATTAAATATTTTACCAGTTTTTGCTTCAAAATTTTTTTTTCCCTATTTTCCTCCTCTAAAACCTAGGTGCGTCTTATAGTCCGAAAAATACGGTACATTTAAAAAAAAAAATAAAAAAAAATGGTTTATCTTTTCTCCTTTGGTGCAGGTAAAGGTCATGGTTTGTCCATCACGCCATTACCAGCTGGTCATATGATTGGAGGAACAATATGGAAAATTGTCAAGGATGGAGAGGAAGAGATTGTGTATGCTGTGGATTTTAATCACAAACGAGAGATGTAAGCCTGTAACTGAAGCAGTACGCTCTAGCAGTATCTCGTTTTGCTGCAGATGTATGGATTATAAAACTTTTGTCTTGTTTCTTCCAGACACTTAAATGGTTGCTCTTTGGAAATGATCAGTCGTCCGTCCCTTCTCATCACTGACTCCTTTAATGCCACTTATGTCCAACCAAGGAGAAAACAACGAGATGAACAACTGCTCAGTGAGTATGAACCCTTTCATTACTGCTAAAACATTTTGGTGTCTTGTATAGTCAGTATAGACCTACTTTTAGTCTGGAATTTCCTGCTGTGTACAATATATTAAAAAAAAAGTTAGTAGTAGTTCAGCAGCTACCCAGGGTCTGGATTGTACAACCCCCAGCAGTCAGATGTTCATACAAGACAAACCTGTAATCCTTACACGTTGCAGCAGCAGCAGCAAAAAAAAAAAAAAACATTTTCAGGATGTCTTTGCAATTCTAATGTGATTGTTAGGGGTTTAAAGAGGTTTTGCCCTTTGCCTACAGGATAGGGAATTAACATATGGTTGTTGGGAGTCATGGAGTGGTAATGTGCTTGAGTGATTACAACTCCATTTACTTTTATGGGACTGTGGTAGCAGAATACAGTGCCTCATCAATCCCTTACAAGCGAATGGAACATTGTGAAGTATATGAAGTATACGCATTATTGCCCTATTCACACAGGAAACTTGAGGGCCCCTATTCTCATGATCAAACGTTTCCCCCAGTTTTTCTAATCTAGAAGCTAATAGTCTTATTTACCTTACCAGTACATTCTGTAAGGTGGACATCTCTGGGAGTTACATGATTTATGGTAAAATCAATTCTATTCAAAGCCATGCTTTTCCTCTACAGCAAATGTTCTGGAGACCTTGCGAGGAGATGGGAATGTATTAATCTCTGTGGACACTGCTGGGAGAGTCTTGGAACTTGCTCAACTTCTTGACCAGATTTGGAGAACTAAAGATGCCGGCCTTGGAGTTTATTCTTTAGCCCTTCTTAATAATGTCAGCTACAATGTGGTGGAGTTCTCAAAGTCTCAGGTGAGTCACTGCCTAAAGCTGGGAAGACAAAAGATTATATTCTGATACAATGATTGTTTAAAAACTGGCCTTTTACCAGGGACGGTTGCGCTGTTGACAATCAAAAGTATTCTTGTCTTTTTCAACATGTTAGATGTTGTATTTGCAGTGAAACAGTCTCAAAAGATTCTTCCTTTTATACAGCTGGGTTCATTATTGGTCAAAGGACTGCTATAGATAAACCAGATACACTGTTTCTTGCCTAGTTCAAGGGTGAATGACTAAGGGCTCGTTAACCCGGGGCAAGAGGGGGCAGATTTTGGTTCTGAATTGACATAATAAAATGTATCAATTTTCCTAGTGTTTTGTAAACAACTGCTATGTCTCTGTGTTAATTTCTCTTTCATGTTAATAATGGGGCAGATTTATGAAGACTAGCATTACTCACACCAATCTTCATAGCCACAGAGGCAGTGAAGGGTGTGCCTCGTATATGACAAAGTGTACGCCTTCTCCTAAATGAGTCACCTTCCACTCGTCTGTGTGCAAATGTCTTTTGTAAATTATGGTAAATCTGTTGGGCCCTGCACACCAAGCCCACTTTTCAGGAAAGTGATGAAGGTGTTGCAGATTATAAAAACATTTATTCCTTCTAGACCAGAAAACATGCATTTTGCTTTCTTTTGTTAATGGTTGCTCTTGTTACAGGTAGAGTGGATGAGCGATAAACTTATGAGATGTTTTGAGGACAAGAGAAACAACCCCTTTCAGTTCCGTCATCTGTCCCTGTGTCATGGCTTTGCTGATCTTGCTCGTGTCCCTAGTCCTAAGGTTGTATTGGCTAGCCAACCTGACCTCGAGTGTGGTTTCTCCAGGGAGCTGTTTATTCAGTGGTGCCAAGATCCCAAAAACTCTATCATCCTCACATACAGGACCACTCCTGGGACTCTTACTCGCTTCCTGATTGACAACCCAACGGAAAAAATCATAGATATAGAGGTAATGCTGGACGTTGTTTTAAAGGCTGATACCTCTTCATCTGTAGTACAGTTGCTTACTAAGGAGAGAGAATAGTTTTTCAGGCAACCTGGAAAACCCATCTGGGCTGGGGTAGAGTTAAAAAAAAAAAAAAATCATCTACCTACCCCAGTGACTACTGCAACCAATCACTGAGCGTCGGCACTCACGTTGCTAATATGTCAATGGCCTCCAGCCTGTGACCACTGAGGTCAGTGATTGACTGCCATGGTCACTTGAGACACCTTGCCAGTGCTGGTGCAGAACGTAACGTGAGATCAGGCACTGGAATGGAGGAAATCCCGCTTCCATTTTTTGACATTTACCTAGAAAAGTCATTTAACCATGTAATCTAGCACAAAAATCTTTGTTTCTACAATCATTACAACACTAACAAACAGTTAAAGCAACTAGAGATTAAATCAGCATTAGGTTGTACTACTGAAGAGTGAGAGTGGGCCATTTTTTTCCTTTTGGAGTGAGATGGCGTGCACCTAGAGGGTGATTTATTTACTCACCGTTGTATTGTTTTAAATTTAGGAATCTTTTGTCTGCTTGTATAACTTGTATATTATCTAAGCATGTACATTTTGCATTCAGCTTAGAAAAAGAGTAAAACTGGAAGGAAGGGAGCTTGAGGAATATCTGGAAAAAGAAAAGTTGAAGAAAGAAGCTGCAAAAAAACTGGAACAGTCCAAAGAGTATGTACTGCTCCTGGGGTTAACGGCTTGGGTATCTCTTCACCTTCTAAATCTCTATAACCATCTTTATATCTTTCTAGAGCCGACATTGATTCAAGTGATGAGAGTGATGCTGAAGAAGACATCGACCAACCCATGGCCCATAAGACCAAGCATGACCTGATGATGAAGAATGAGGGAAGCAGGAAAGGCAGCTTTTTCAAGCAGGCAAAGAAGTCTCACCCTATGTTCCCTGCCCCAGAAGAAAGAATAAAATGGGATGAATATGGTGAAATTATAAAGTAAGTGACTATTCACTACTCCATTGTGACTTGTGCGGATGTATGAACATTTATGTTCATCACGTCTATTTTTAATGTAGACCTGAAGACTTCTTAGTTCCTGAACTTCAAGCAACAGAGGAAGAAAAGAACAAGTTGGAGTCTGGACTGACCAATGGGGAGGAACCAATGGACCAAGATTTATCAGATGTTCCAACAAAATGTGTTTCCACAACAGAGGCAATGGAGATTAAGTGAGTGAATCTGCAATAGTGTTATAGGTCATCATTTTGATAAATGGGGTTACAGTATCTGTGATTGAGACTTTGTTCCTGTGTCTTCCACACTACATCTTGTGAATGGAGATTTAAGTTTTGTTCGGGGACATCTCATTATTAAAATTCATTAGCTGTGAGTTCTCTTCCCATTTCTATCAGGGCAGGCTGAAATCTTTGCAGTAAGTATACAGTAAGTACAGGTGAAGGGAAGAAACTTTGCCGTATACTTCACTAAAGAAAAGAGCCTGTGTCTTTTATTACTTCTTATCTAAGGTAGGATCCACACTACCGTTGGTGTCCGCTCAGAAGGTGTCCGTTTAAAAAACAAAACAAAAAACAAACCAGACACCTATCATAACAGACACAAACGGACAGTAACCTCAATGTTAAAAAAAACAAAACAAAAAAAATCCGGACATGGTTGTAAACGGACACAAAAGGACACAAGATAAAATTCCATTGAAATTAAAGGAAATTGCAAATGGACCAGCTAGTGTCTGTTGCTAAAATCTAGTACTGACACTGCTGAGCGGACACCAACAGTAGTGTGAACCCTACCTAATTATGTTTTAAACCTAAAATATTGTGGTTGAAGACCATATACATATTTGTAGTGAAGACATGTACATATTGCATTTATTATAATAGTATACCAGTTCATATTTATTTTATAAATCAATAATACAGGTGAAAAAAGGAAATCCTTGAAGTGTATTTTATTAAATATGAATACCTGTCTCTCCAGTTGCTTCCATCCCACCTGTCTGTACACAAAGCTCACTTTACAGCTCCTATCCAGCATCTAGTTAGGCTGTTATCTCACCACAAAGGTAGGTTATAAGGTGAAATGACCCATACCTGTTGATGAGATAAAAACCTCACTGGATGCTACAGCTGCTTTTCATTGACTTATTCTGCCTTGGCAGCAATTCTCTTGTTATCTGTACTATTGCCTTTTGAAATAGAATTTAAAGAGGACCTTTCACCATATATGGGCACAGGCAGTGTTATATACTGCCAGAAAGCTGACAGTGCGCTGAATTCAGCGCACTGTCGGCTTTCCCGATCCGTGCCCGGTGTAAAGCGCTATCGGTCCCAGTACCGTAGCGCTTTACAGTCAGAAGGGCGTTTCTGACCATTAGCCAGAGATGTCCTTCTGCCTCGCGGCGCCAATCGCGCTGTGCTGTGGAGCGGGGAGGAACGCCCCCCCTCCCCTCCTGATAATGCTAGTCTACGGACAAGCTGTGTGAGCAGAGGGAGGGGGCGTTCCTCCCGGCTCCACAGTACAGCGCGATTGGCGCCGCGAGGCAGAAGGACGTCTCTGGCTAATGGTCAGAAACGCCCTTCTGACCATAGAAGAGCTACGGTACCGGCACCGTAAGCTCTTCACACCGGGCACAGATCGGGAAAGCCGACAGTGTGCTGAATTCAGCGCACTGTCAGCTTTCTGGCAGTATATAACACTGCCTGTGCCCGGATATGGTGAAAGGTCCTCTTTAAAGTTTAGGTACAATTTAAAGATGTTTTGTATGTCTGTAAAATATTCCCTGCTCATCAGATTATTGCTTTACCTTCAGAGCTAGAGTCACATACATTGATTATGAAGGCCGGTCCGATGGAGACTCCATCAAGAAGATCATTAACCAGATGAAGCCTCGTCAACTTGTAATTGTTCATGGGCCACCGAAAGCAAGCCAGGACCTTGCTGAGGCCTGCCGTGCTTTTGGAGGCAAAGATATTAAAGTTTACACCCCAAAACTTCACGAGACAGTAGATGCAACAAGTGAAACTCACATTTACCAGGTAACTTATCGGGTTTATTAAAGAGGACCTTTCACCATATCTGGGCACAGGCAGTGTTATATACTGCCAGAAAGCTGACAGTGCGCTGAATTCAGCGCACTGTCGGCTTTCCCGATCTGTGCCCGGTGTGAAGAGCTTACGGCCCGGTACCGTAGCTCTTCTATGGTCAGAAGGGCGTTTCTGACCATTAGCCAGAGACGTCCTTCTGCCTCGCGGCGCCAATTGCGCTGTGCTGTGGAGCTGGGAGGAACGCCCCCTCCCTCTCCTGATAATACTCGTCTACGGACAAGCTGTGTGAGCAGAGGGAGGGGGCGTTCCTCCCGGCACTCACAGCACAGCGCGATTGGCGCCGCGAGGCAGAAGGACGTCTCTGGCTAATGGTCAGAAACGCCCTTCTGACCATAGAAGAGCTACGGTACCGAACCGTAAGCTCCTCACACCGGGCACAGATCGGGAAAGCCGACAGTGTGCTGAATTCAGCGCACTGTCAGCTTTCTGGCAGTATATAGAACTGCCTGTGCCCGGATATGGTGAAAGGTCCTCTTTAATTTTTCTAGAGTTCATTGGTTTTGACTAATTGTTCTATTTGAAGGAGATTGCATAAGAAATTAATAATTTTTGATTTACACATTTTGCTCATTTAAATACCTGTTATTTAATATAGGCTGATTTCTTTACCCATTTAGGTAAGATTAAAAGACTCCCTTGTCAGCTCTCTTAAGTTCTGCAAAGCGAAAGATACTGAGCTAGCCTGGATCGATGGAGTCCTCGATATGAGGGTTTCAAAAGTAGACACAGGAGTCATTTTGGAAGATGGGGAGCTGAAAGAAGAAGTTGAAGACGCTGAAATGCAAGTTGATACTCCGACAATTGATGCCAGCACCATCGCTCAACAGAAAGCCATCAAAAGCCTGTTTGGTGATGATGAAAAGGAGTTTTCGGAGGAAAGTGAGGTTATCCCTACTCTGGAACCACTGCCAAGTAATGAGGTACACTTTTTATCTTTCTCTAAAGGGACTTGATGTACATTTTATCCTTTTTTGTTGAATATAACATAAATGTCTTTGATGGGAACATCCCTTTCAATAAAGGCAGTGAGTGGAGGCATCTCTGCTCAGGTCATTGACAGCTGAGAAAGCCAGTATTATCTAGGTATCCATTGTAACAGTGGCTGTCCAGTGTTCATGGCGTGAGTCTTGAGGATTTAGACTTGTCCCATCAGAGACAACCCCATTTATTCTTCTTAATGTAAACAAATAGGCTTCTAATGTGTTCTTTGATTCCCAGGTTCCTGGACATCAGTCTGTGTTCATGAATGAGCCCAGGTTGTCTGATTTCAAACAAGTCCTTCTGCGGGAGGGGATCCAGGCAGAGTTTGTGGGAGGCGTTCTTGTCTGCAATAACGTGGTCGCAGTTCGCAGAGTAAGTAGTAAATGCGTGTGTAAACTTTTTAACATTAATACGTCAAATATGTAGCAAATAATTTGGCAAGTTTGGGGATTAAATAGCCAATAATCTTATCTAGTTGGGCAGTGCAGCTTAATGAATAACTAAGCCACCATACAGTGGCATATGAAGCAGGGAAAACTTTTGCACCAAAGCTGATTTGCCTTACCCCAAGGTTTTTCTTGTTTTTCTTTTATAGACTGAAACTGGTCGTATTGGTTTGGAGGGCTGTATCTGCGAGGACTTTTATAAGATAAGAGAACTTTTATATGCACAGTACGCCATTGTATGAGCAGAATCTACTGACCATGCCTCGTGTGACCTCATACTTGGAGACCTACGAACATTGTCATTCAACTTTTTTTTTCCTTTATAAATTATTTTTATACTTTTTATTGCAGAGTTCAGCTAAGTCTCTTGCTTGTGATGTATTTGAATTGTACGGGTGTACTTTCAATAGATTAAGATACAGCCGAAGTTAGCAATGTACTGACTTTTTCTACTAACAGAAGATGTCTTGATCAGGATTAGGAGACCTTCATGCATTTGGAGGGTATATTTACTTTTTGAACCAGTTTACATACAGATATAATTTATATAAATGTTGAAGTCACTTTAGAAATGCATTTCCTTTTAATTAAATCTTGTGTTATACTGCAGAGCTCCACACACTATTCTGTTGGTGGAGTCACTGTATACATACTGTACATCACATAGCCTGTGATAATCCTGAGGACAGAGTGATTTCAGTGGTCGAATATTGAATGCAGCTCAGTGACTTGTACTGGAAAAAGAGGTGTTTTTTTTTTTGTTTCTTTTTAAACATGACAGCTGCTTTGTTTGTTTTTTTTATTGAGTTGTGTTTTAATAATTTCCTTCTAGAGCTTTAGTGACAACTGCCCAGTCATGATCATGAAACAAAAGTACTTCTGATTTTCTTGGTATTCAATTTTATTGCAGGGGTCATCTGCGTCAGCAGTGTGATACATATAATGCCTCTGTTATCTGAGGTGTTCAGTGGTTTTTGTTATATATAGGGGGAAAAAAAAAAAAACTTAAGTGTCTGACCAACTACTGCATCACTTGTATTTACGAGGAATCCTCTCAGATTAAAAATAGAAAAAAAATCTAAACATTTTTTTTTCATGCTGTATGGTTTTCCTGAAATGAAAATAAATTTCTTTTTTCATACCTGTTATTGTTTGAACACCAGGGGACACTCGGGCTTCATCTCTATGCTGAAACTGCAGATTATAGAAGAGCTGTAGTAAGAAATGGCTGATGTCAGTCACAGATGTCGCTGGCCATATGTGACACATAGTAGTGATCATGAGGCCAAGGAGGTTTACATTTCTTGTATATCTTTCATATATTAGTTATTTATCCAGTGCAGCTCTAAAACCAGTTTCCTCATAACTCACATTAATGGGAGACCCATCTAAGATAGCAGATTGTTTGTCCTCCTTGAGAGAGTAGGTTTCTAGAATTGCCCACTGATTTTTCCATCCTATATTTAAACATGCGTGTGTTACTTGCGCCATTAGGTGTCACCATCTATTGACTTTGTGTATGGAAGTGTTAGCATGTAATTCTTTTGCTTGTTGATTCAATACTTCTAAGGCTAAGTTCATATGTACGCTGGAGTCTCCGTTGGAGACCCTGCTCCAGTAATTGACAGAGAGGAAAGTCCTCTGTGCAGGACTGGTTTCAGTATAAAAACAGCAGACTCCATTATATTCTATGGGACCCAAGGGTAACGGCTGTTTTAGCGGTCTGGGTTTCTGTCATTCAATTCTCCCTTCAAACCCAAACATAAGAGAACCATGTGCATATGTGCACCTAGCCTGTATGAACCTTCTATTCTATTGCAACTACACAATTGGTCTGTGACTACCCTAAACATAGGTTTATTGCATATTGTGTGGATAGGCCATACATGTCTGATATCACTAGAGCCGTTTAAAAAGCTATCTGGGTATATGGTGGTAGGTCACCAGAACTATCAGTTACAAGATCCTACTATCTCCTGCTACATCTACTTCAAAAACATTTCTATAGTGCTTTCTTTAACCCATCATCCATCCCATCACTGGACTGGAAACCTGTAATAAGAGTTTGGACATGCCTCTCTAGCCTAATGTTCAGATTTCCTGTCCGTGGATGGGAACCATAGGAGGTTTCTCCTGCAAATAAGATATCTGTATCTCTCCTGATTATTGTTCCCTTCAGTGATGCGATCAGGGCTTGTTCTGGGGATGTAAGACTCCATGTTGGAGCAACCCAAAACACCCTCCAGATATAGGGGGTAAATCCCTTTTTGCTACTGAGGATACTGACACTTTGATTAAAGAGACATTGAAGAGATAAAACAAACTTGCACAGTATCTAATATGTTTGAGGCCCCTGGGAAACACAACTTTTCTTATTTATGATATTAAAATAATCCTTCAATGAGAATGTGAAAATCCAGATTGTAAATTATTTGTTCCCTGCAATTTAAAAAATAAATACCTCTTTGACAAGTCAAATTCCAAAAGACCCTTTCCTTCAATGACTTTGGGTTTCTTCAGGATCCCATGGACAGAAAGCCAACATCTATGTTAAGAAAGCCTTGGAAGCATCAACAGCAGGGATTAGACCTGCTGTCTCAGCCACAGCCACCAGATATTAAAGAATATGGTTCACATCTTAAAGGGATCCTATCATTAAAATGACATTTTGTGTCCCTAACACGTAGGAATTGCCTTAAGAAAGGCTATTCTTCTCCTACCTTTAGATGTCGTCTCCGCACATCCGTTCAGTTGAAATCCCGGTTTTCTTGAGTTCTCTTGAAGCACTGGTGGCGGTCCCTAGTGCTCAAACAGTACTGGGGGCGTCCCCAATGCTGCGAGAGAACTCTCCAGCGCCGACTCCATCTTCTTCAGGAACGCCTCTCCCTGTGTCTTCTTCAGTCCTGGTTTTCAATCTTCTAGCCCTTGGGCAGAACAGACTGCTCATGCCCGCGGCCACAAGAAAATGGTCACTTATACCAACTTACTGTGTAAGCGGCTTCTTTCTGTACCAAATTGTTCTGACCAGAAGTTCAGAGGGAACAGCGATAGACCCCAGTAGTAGAAGGGGAAAGGAAAGGGGTTTCTTTCTACCCCTCCCTTCTCTGACCACGAGACCAGTCAATGATGCCATCCTTCAGGTCAATGGAAGGCTAAGAAAATTTCATCCAGCCTGACAGGGGATTACAGTCTCTCCTTGGACTCTTGGCGCCATTCATCAAGGCTACAGAGTGGAATTGAAAAACTTGTCGCCAAGAAGATTTTTTTTTTTTTTTAACTATAAAAGTTCTCCCACCACCACAGTCAGTGTGGCATTAGAACAAGAACTGGATTTGCATTCAAAGAAAGATATGTGATGGCACTCCAAAGAATTCTGCAGATGATTTATTAAAGGTAGTCACATCATAGGAAATGGTGTATAATTCATTTATCCATTAATGCTGCAATGTTTCAGGAATGAGTCCTTTCATTAGGTTAGGATAAGGGGAAGACATGGAAAGAACATCAAGTATGCAATTGCATAATATAAGTATCTAACAAAATAGTAGCTATAAATGTCATACATATATCAGATGCATCCCAACATGGAACCAAGGGGGAGGAGGAAAAATGACTAACAATTGGTAGTAGAAAGAAGCCACAAGAATATTCTATGGAAGATGTAGATGTTACTAGTATATTTAATATGTGAACACCTTGTAATACATCTGGAATGGTTAGTATCAATATATAGATTTAATAAGCCACGTGATGCATAAGTAAATGCTGTATAATATATGAGTACAAATTACCAGGATACCAGCATATTCAACAATTGCAAAGCTAATAATACATCTATACAAGCTGGAAGGGTCACATGATGCTTAAGTAGTACCATAGGCAGAGAAGTTGAGGACAATGTGACGTTGCAATTACAAAGGTTGTGAGTAGGGTGAACCTAAAATAAATGGGAAAGAACTTATCTATAGCAACCATAATAATAAATAAGAAGGGGTGAAGTGACGGGAAAGGTTCAAGTAGAACTGGATTTGCTTCTTTGGAAAGAGATCATTGTTCCTTTGCCCCCCCCCCCCCTTCTAAATAGCGAAGGGATTCTATTCTCCAGTGTTCCTTGTTCAGGAGACTAAGGGGGTTTTCAGAGCAATATTGAATTTGAAGTCTCTCAACTGCTTCCTGATCTACAGGAGGTTCAGAATGGAGACTTCCACAATAAATCTCCTAGTCAGAATCCAGATCCCTGGATCTAACAAGTGCATATTATCATATTCCAATTAATCCAGACATTCAGAAGTCTGAGAGATGCCTTCTTCAAGGAAGACCATCTCTCACATTTCCAGTTTCTGGTCCTTCCATTCTTCCATTTAGCATCTCATTAGCTCCTCTGATCTTCACAAAGGTCATAAATGATCTCCACATCTTTCTTCACCTGAAAAGGATCCATATCATTCCTTATCTGGTCGATCTTCTTCTATCAGCTCCATTGGAAGTCCAGCTGCTTTCCTAACTGAATCTGGTAAAATAGACAGGATGCTCTATCAACAAAAGTCTCTTCATTTCGGTCAACTCAGTGATGCATCTTCTGGTCTCCTTAACTGCTACTATCACTGCCATCTTATGGGCTTAAAGCCCATATAAGAATACAACAATTCTTCCTGTTGTTGATATGGGACAAGTATCTTTCACCTCTGGACAAGAGGAATGTTGTTCCTTGGAGGACCAAAGACTCCCTTTTTGGTGGCAAGTGAGAAAAAAAATCTCCAAAGGGGAGTCCCTTGTGGACCCTACGTGCCCATAATTGTCACCACAGATGCCAGTCGTTACAGTTTGGGATCTCACACGCCAGCCTTGTAGGTGTAAGGTCTGTGGGATCTTTCTCATAGGGATGTTTTTTGTTGTTTTTTTCGACCTGAGGAAGCTGTCAGTGGTTCGAGAACGACTTCTGGCTCTGTGTCCCTCTTTAAATGGGTGTTATGCTGTTACGTGAGAATCCTCTCAGACAACACAACCCTGGGGGCTTATGGCGACCAGAAGTCGATCCCTTTTTCAGGTCTCTTCTCAGATCTAACATTGGGCAGTTGAACTTCAAAAATAGTATTTATTATTCTGTATAATGTAGTGGGAAGCTGGAAAAATAAAATTGAATGCAGTGAAATTTAAAAAAAGAATGCACAACCGCCATTTTCATACAGGTTTTGTTTTTACAGCTTCCATTGCGCAGTAAAATGCGGTTAGCTTTATTCCATGGGTTGGTATGATACCAAATTTATATAGTTTTTTATGTTTTGATAAATTTAAGGGCTAGTTCACACAGTGGCAATGCGGCGGATTTTGGCACCGAGATTGACGCAGGCAGCCGTGTCACTCTCGGGTCAAAACCTACTTACCACGACTGTCGCGGTCGCAGCTTCCCCCTCCAGAGTTGGCTCAAATGAATGGGCCGACTCTGGAGGTTGCTGCTGCCAGGCAGACACCGCGGAATCCGCCTGAAGAAAGGGCAGCTTGTTTCTTTTTTCCGCTAGCAGCAACATGCCGCTAGCGGGAAAAAGAACGCTAGCGGTCTCTATAGACCACCATTGTGAACGGGCCCTAATAACTACATTTTTAATTAAAAAAAAAAAAATCTTTGAATCACCATATCCTGACACTTGTAACAAAGAAGAGAAAAACTGCTAATTCAGCAATTTTGATTTTCTTGATACGGCGTTTACAGCATGGGACAAATGTTTTTTTTATTTTAATAGTTTTAGGCATTTTTGCACTTACGGATGTCTAATGTGTATACTTCTATGTGATCTAGGGAAGAGGGGATGATTTCATCTGTTTTACTTTTTTACATATTTATTTTTTATTTATTTATTGTTTTAGCCCATCACACATTAACCTGTCCCAGTGGCACCTCAGACATTAACCTGTACACCTACGTGGCTCCTCAGACATTAACCAAGACACTGGGAGCAGAGACAGGGACTGAATGGTATTCAACTCACCCGTGTCCTCTGGTGATGAGACTTCCCTGACTCACTGCATGGGACAGCTCTCTAAATTCAGAGCTGGTTAAAGTGTTCCTGGCTAGGAACTTGGTGGGAGGACTCCTGTCCCTACCATTTTTTACCTGAATTTCCTCCAACACATGGCTTCTCCTACTATCAGAAATTGTGTAAGGTTAGAATTTCATTCTCTTCCTGGGGACAGGTTTCTTCCTGCCCAGGTTCTAAGCGAGTCAATAAAACAGCAAGCTATGAAGGAGGAGGTAAGATCCCGCATCTCCAAAGAGTGTTGGTTCAGATCCCTGAGTTAGAAGCGGGGCAGGATGACCCTTATGACAGCACTCAGAGGTATTATGCAAAAAGTTACTGATAAGGAAAGACAATCAACTCTCATAGGCAACATGCATCAATAGTATCACAGATAATATCCCAGATGTTTTGGTCTAATACATAGATGTTTTTCAATGGATATCTGTAGTAGGGAATATTAAAGCCTGCCACTGCCGCTCACATCCGTGAAACTGCAATTCAGTCTACGTGATTATTTTGTCCTGTTATGGCAGTCACTGAATGGGATAAAGCAGGTTTTATTTTTGTAGTTGAGATACACAGGGATATATTATAATGAAGGGCAAAGATGACTTAACTTCTCACTTTTTTTTTTTTTTTTTTTAATGTTTTTAGAAATTTACATTAAAAAAAAAAAAAATTCCACTCCCTCTAAGAGTCAGGAATCAGTAGACTGCAGCCTACTATATTGCAACCTATGGTAAAATTATTGTATAACTTTTGGAGCCTAACAGGCAGTCCTCAAGAGTTTTATATACTATGGCAGGCATGGGAGCCATCAGAAAGGTTCCCATTGCCATAGCGACCAAATGGGTACCGTGATCTTGACGCGCGGGAGCTGTCCGGAAGTTAAGGGGGCAATGGAAGCAACTGAACGCTTCAGGTGCCGCTTTGACATCTGACCACAGCACCTGGGGCGTGAAGTGCCTGCGATCAGAGATGTTTCTTATCGCAGGCACTGCTACCCAGTCTCTGCTGTGTGAAACAGCAGAAACCCCACAGCTATGGCACCTGCTCATCTTACAACTGCTGACCTGGGTGCCATGTTTAAAGCTTAGCATCTGCCGTACAATTATGGTGGATGGTGGGAAAATCAAATTAAACAATTCTGTTAAAAATCAGAATCATCTGAAATACTCTGGGCAAATTAATAAAATTTATTTGATTAATTAATTTCTAGTATGTGTTCTTATCAATTCAATCCAAGAACATTCTTATCTGTGGCCTCACAATCTAACACTTCTACTTCTAGCACGTCTCCATTCTACCCTTACCTTTATTACACTTTTAGGCCCAAGCCCCATGTTGTGGAAATACAGGGTTTTTTTTGTTGCAGATTTTAATGCATTTTTTTGAGCCAAAGACAGCAATGGATTGAGCAAAAAGTAGACGTATAAACGCTTCCTATATTTTCCCCATTCCTTTCGCAGCCTGTTGCCTCCATATATTGCTGGCTTCTCCCAATACCTTCTCGCGTGTAATCTCAGATCCTCATAAGACCTCCTTCTATGAGCTTTTTGTGTGCTTCTTAGATGATTGTCTTCAAGATACTTCTGTGTATCCCCCATACTTTGAAAGTCACTACTGTAAAACATCAGATTCTTCCATACCATTGAAACCTTCCAAAGCAACCAGAAAACCCTCCTTTTTAGAAAAGTTTGCAATCGTCACTACACTTCCATCCAAGCTAAGCTTTTGCAATGAGTCTCTGGAGTACTCGCTCCTGCTATACCAGTCTTTTGTTAAACTGGTTATTGTACTTGTTTTGTGTTATTGTACTAAGCCACAGGCCTTTAGATGTTACACCCATGCCTTAGGGGGCATTCACATGGAGGAAGTTGGCGCTCATTCTGGCACGATAACTCGTGGCAGAATCATCACTGACAAAAAAGACTCCCATTGACTTCAACGGGTTCCGCTTTCTGTGCGGAACCCATTGAAATCAATGGGACAAAAAGCCTCCTATTGATTTCAATGGGTTCCGCGCGGAAAACGGAACCCATTGAAGTCAATGGTAGTCTTTTTTTCAGCGCTGATTCTGCCACGAGTTATCGTGGATCAGCGCCAACTTCTTCCGTGTGAATGCCCCCTTACAGTAAGGGTACAGACACCCGACCAACATGTGTTTAACTGACAATGTTTCAATGTTTGACATTCAGAATGTACATGATTATTTTTGCTCTGATATTTTGGAAGCAGGTTGCCTATGCATCACTAACATAGAGATTTCTCCTGTGATGATTTAAATGATTTAATGATCAGAAGATGGATGAGAGACAGCTTGTTTATTGAAAGTGCTGCTGCTAATGATGCAGCATTTATGTGTACAGAGTAAGGATTACTGGTACTGGGGATCCAGGGATGTTTGGGCAGAGGATGAGCAGTGCTAGCTTCAAAGGCTTCTCTTTAATGTTCTCAGAGATTGGTTCTCTCCTGAAGAAATGAAGATCCCACCTTCTGCACTCACAGCTTTGTGGCAGCCAGCCCCAGGCTCAGATCCTCCCACCATCTCAAGTCTATTGTACAACAGCACAACTTCTTACGTAAATAATCATAAATCATTGTCCTGGGTTTATTGAGCAAAATGTACCATGATTCTGGCAAAATTTGCAAAAAAACCCCAAAAACCTGTCTTACATTAGGTTCACAGGAGCATTCGGTTTCTGTATTTCAGGTCTGCATGGGGACCCGAAAGATGGAAACCCTGTTTGATTAAAAAGCGATTACATGCGGAAACCAGCCATACCAGCCATAGACTATAATGGGGTCCACAATGTTTCCACCGATTTTAGGCGGAATCAGTGGCAGAGTCTCCTACAGAGATTCCAACGCTAGTGTGAATCCAGCCTAACATGTCCGGCACATTTATCAAGTGTTTTAGACACTTTTTAGACTTGTACAAAAAGGGACAGCAAGGAAAGGTCTTTGGCTTAAGGACCATGTAAGCCATCTAATAAGTGGAGAAATCTGTTGAGAATTGTGATGGAATTGAGGAAACCCAATGCTATGAAAAATAATTTATTTTAAAATTTGATGAAGAATCTGATGATGATTATATTGCCATTATGATCAGGGTGACACTGGTGGAAGCTGCAATAGTAATAATTCCATCCGATGTTCAGTGCCCACATCCCAAAAAAACCTCCCTGACAAACAAACAGCCAGAGCTACAGTGGAATGGTTTAGGTCAATATTCATGTATTAGAATGGCCCAGTTAAAGTCCAGACCTAAATCTCATTGAGCATCTGTGGCAAGACATGACAATTGCTGTTCACAGACGCTCTCCATCCAATCTGGCTGAGCTTGAGCTATTTTTCAAAGAAGAATGAGCAAAATCTCACTCTCTAGATGTGCAAAGCTGGTAGAGACATATACAGATGAGCGAATCGAAGATGAGGAATTTGATCCAAATTTCAGGAAATATTCAATTCACATCAAATCCGGATTTCCTCACACTTCGTGGTAATGAATCGCACAGCTCCGATCGGGGGTTCCGCCACACTACATGTCCCCCTTGTCACGTGGAGCTTGCGTGTGTGTTATTTTTAATCACTTCCCCTGGGCCACTGATTATTATATTCTGTAGATTGAAGCAGTGATCTTCTTATCGCTGTTTCAATAGGTATATGCTCCAATACTCGTGTATTGCAGTATATAGGAGGCTGTCACCCGATGCAGACGCATAGGCTGACAGTCTCCATTTAAGGCAGGATAAACCAGGTATGTGGAGGGACAGCGATGGGGCACTGCGGGAGACTCCAGGATTGTGGGTCCTGTTCCACATTCCCAGTCTACAGGAGGTATGTCCTAGATTCAACTCATCTGTGGAGAGGAAGCAGATGAGTTGAATACAATGATGAAGCAGAAGCCATTCACGGACAGCTCTTGCTTCACCACTGTTCCCCTCCCTATGCTCTGGCCCGGGAGCTGTAGGCATGATGTGATGACGTTACTCACAGGGGAGCGAGTAGAGGTGAGTATCAGTGTTTTATTATGTAAACCGTGGGGGTAGCTGGAGTGGGACATGTCTGCCTCTCGTTGCTCTAAGTTTAATATCCCCTTCTTTTTGCCTCCAGTTTACACTGGGACATGAGGTTGGAGACTTCATACTGTGGTGTAATTGGAGGGGAACATTATAATGTGGGGTCACATAATGTTAGGATAACTGTAGGAGCATTATACTGTGTGGGGGCAGAAAGAAAAATGAGTGAGAATGGACAGAGTCAATGTAGAAGTGGGCAGAGCTAAATTTGCAGTTGCGCACATAGCACATCACACATTATATCCTTCTTTCTGTCCTTTGAAAATTGGGAGGTATGGTAATGGTCGCCCATATTTCCCAGAAAAAGATAAACAGTTGAATAATATATGATTTCCTGATAAAGGCTGCATGAATGTCAACATGAACTAAGGCTACACAATTGTGTACATAGCACCATATGACACATGAATGGCATTCATGTGCTGTCTGTGTCTTCCACAAACCCATACATTTCAGTGAATGAGCGCAGACCTCAAAACGGACAGAAATAGTAACTATCCTGAGTTTTACCTCCGGGTCACAGCCCCTCAGGGACTTATGATACTACATAGTCATATGTATGGGGCTATACAAGAAAATGGGTCAGGGAGCTATCTATTAAAAATATTGGTAGCCTATTGACGAAACACATCATCGTTCCATGTAAGCTTATTGTGGATTTTGTGTATGTGGGTATTAGTAAAGAGTGTCCTGTGTTTACATTGTATCCAGCAAGTTTCTTCTTGAAATTATGCACCCCCCATCCCCAAGCTGCTGGCGCTAATCATGTTCTCATACACGGCTGAGTCACCTCCATCTGCGCTGGGTCCCTAGTGGCCCGACAGACAGGTCGTCCGTGCCTGATCCGCAGACCACACGCTGATATTACGCTCTCTTTATGAGGCGCAGACTGAGCCTCAGCACACTTCAACTTTCCTTTTCAATTATCCAGAAGTGTCAATGTGACAAATCGTTTCTACAGGGTCAGAGCAGCGAGGGGGTGGCAGTGGGCGAGCGGCTTGAGGTCTCTTCTCTTTTAGGAAAAAATAACTTTTTAACACTTTTTTCTTTTTCTCTTTTATCAGAAGTTTCCGTTTTCATTTCTTTGTGGCTCTTTCTACAGGAAACCTCCGGCAGCTTCTTAAAGGGCCTTATCCCTTTTATTGTGCAAGATGCTGGAAACAACATTAAAGAGTACTTCTCTACTCGGAAATATGAGCCTTGTAATGTGATCTTTTTTTTATTCCCTTCCCTATGTGGGCTAAAGCATTACAGTGACCATAGAGATTATCATACAACTTTCTATAGGCCCTAAATGTAGTGTAGCAATATAAATGTGAAGTCATGTTTTACCTAGCAAATGAATATATCTTCCTGGCAGGTGAAGTTTGCATTATGTTTCATTAATATTGATCTGTTTTATGGTCTATAGGGTGGTGATTGTGAACCGCAGATTCCAAAACTATAAAATTATGGACCCGTAGAGGTCTATAATATGTGTATTCTTCATATATCCATGCTGATGTTATGGGTTTGATGCATAGCCTAACAAAAGCAATAGCTGGAGATTGGCTGATAATAGAGAGCAGTAGAGACAGTTATCTAAAAGTAGTACACGTCTGCGAGTCAAGACAAACTCCCAAATGTCTTCACCGAAGCTTACCGCAAGGTGGTTTGGACTTGGACATAAACCACTATAACTTACATCAAAGTTGATACAGGAGTAGTCGAACAGGCAAAGGGTCTGAATCAGAAGAGAACATCAGAAGCAGAATCAGGAGACAGAAGCCAAATCCAAAAAACAGGCCGATAGTCAAAATCAAGGCAGATACGCAGATACATCACCGTCAGAATCAGCAGACAAATAGTATCCAATGAGAAAGCCAAAGGTCAATAAGCAATAAACAGGTATTTACAATATGGATAGCCAAACTACAACCAAATTAGTTGGCGCCTGTGTCAGGAGGTCGGGGGTCTTATATAGGCCTCCTCAGCTGCTAACTGGACCGACCCAGGAAACTTTGAAACTACAAAAGCTTCACAGGTTGACATGGTACATTAAAGGTGCAGCAGCTGGATTGAGAATCCTGACACATGCAAACACACACACACACACACACACACACACACACACACACACACGCACGCACACACATTGTTGACCACTATGGTGCAAATGCAATGTATCAGCACCACATCATAGCCCTCCCTTTTCCAGCATTTAATACTACTGAATTACCCTCTTTACCTAATTGGAGATAGAGATCATTAGTAAGTGATGTACACATTCCTGGGACTAAAAAACGTGTTAAGATGTATTCAACATCCTTAATAAAGCATTATCATTTGCCAGTGTCTGTCATGTGATCTAGCACGCTGTTACATTATTTTTCCTACTAATCTAATTGTCCTTATTAGGAAATTGCCTGCACTAAAGTCTGCTCTACTGTAAGCAGAAGCCTTTCTTCATTCTTATTCATCTGTGCACCAACTCTATTTCTGAGCTTGCCTCGTCTTTTCTCTTAATCATCATGTGGCTTCCCTGCGTCACCCTAATCCCAGCACTGCCAACAATGCGTAGGAAAAAGCGAATAAAAGGAATCCGATTATAAGGAACTATTTTGATATATTTCAGGTTTCCCTTTTAAATAAAAAGCGGAGAAAAGAAGAGGTGATGGCGGTAGAGGTGGTGAATAATTGGTTGCAAAGGGAACTGGCATAACTGAGACGGTGTTATACGGAGCTGAGGTTAACTGAATCATCAGCAGACTTATTTCATGGAGGGGGCTACAAGCCTTCCACCTCCTCCAGAATTTGCTCTAAGGTACAGACAGCCCCCTTTCCCCTTGCCGCACCTCAGCCAGCAATGTGTGACAAGGCCTCCGAAACGCAAGGTATTCAAAGCCCATGGGGCCTGTTAATTTATCCGGCTTCATCCAAAGGAAACCACAGTGAGAAAATAAATGAAGCTTGGGAGTGATATGATTCAGCAACGACCCGTTAAACCAATAGCTGCTTATTAACTGACTGCACCTAGGGGGCGGTAGAGCATAACCCAATTCTATGTTCTATACACTAACATGATTTATTAGAACCCTTTTCCAGATTATCTGATGCATGTTTTCCTATAATAGTACCCACTTTCTTCATTATACATTGCACGCTCTTCAGTTATGTGTTCATATCAATGTATGTGGTCACTTCAGCTGCACTCTTAAAAAAACTCCAAAAAATAAAATCCAAAGTAAATCAGAGCTTTTTATTTATCCAGTTTTGTCTATTTAATTTTTTTTCCTTCCATTTGCTTAGTTATTGGTCACATCCAATATGGCCACTAATACAATTCCCACAAGGTTTGTTACACAATTTTATCAAAAATGCAGTAATTTGGGAAAGCTGAGTGATGTGTCTGCGATTGCACCTTCCTTAGGGGTTCTCATCCAGCTTTCTCAAGCTTTACAAATATGCTCATTATGCAATGGACCATTCAGGAGTCTGGAAAAGCTCATAGAAATAAGTATAATTTCCACCAGTCACACTTACAAGTATTTAAGCAGTCATAGGAGATATTGTATTCAGATAACTAGACGTGTGCCATCCAGGAACCTGGGAAAGCTGAGTGAATAGCCTTATGGAAGATGTGATGCTGTGCTGGAATGAGTATTTCTGTAGTCTGTATACATCATCCTGATTTGTGGCAGTGAACACTACAATCATGGCATATATAAAACAGTGAAGTATTATAGAGGTGCAGTCCCCCTTTCTTACAGCCTTTACCCCCAAATATCTATTGTTAATTCCGTGGCGTCCTGAGCAGAATTCGCCCACACTGCTTTCCTGCTCATTAGACTCAGACGATAAGGCCCTGTCTGTATGCACATAAATTATTAGTGACGAGCCGCGTTCCTGGCAGATATAGGTCCTGATATTCCCACTGGGCACCGACAACTTCCAAAGAAAAGAAAAACTCTGCACAGAAATGCCAAGCGCTTCCATAGGAGGCCCGCCGCCCACACACCTAACATATGGATCAGCATATTGCTTCATCTACTTTCCAGCAGCCTCCACTTGTTATGTCCTTTTTACCAGTGATAAATCATTCCTGCGCCATATATCAAGCAGTGACTGCAACTGCGCAATATTATTGTATGATATCAGGGACAATTGGCTTATATACAGCTGTTCAAGAGTTGGTATCTCACATGATAGGCTTAGATGTATCTGTTATTCATCATAACAGGCTTAAAGGGGCTCTATCATTGACAAATAGTGTTGTGAGCTAATCATATGCCTGAATAGCCTTTAAAAAGGCTAATGATATGCTAATGATGCTCACCGAGCACCCTGGGCGTTCCAAAGGGCCAGCGAGCACCCCCCAGCGTCATACCGCTTTCACGTCCCTCTGTGGCTTATGCTTCGTTATGCCCTTCTCCACACTTGCCGTAACTGCCTCCATCCTCTGTAGTCTCGCTCCTGCGCTTCAAGTCCCATGCATGCGCAGTAACACTCCATTCTGAGCGCTACTGTGCATACCCTAGCGCCATTTTCTTGTAGCTACCTAAAGAACTCAGCCTACTGCTCAGTATGTTGTTCTATAGGAGGGAATAATGGCGTATAAGCCACGGAGGGGCGTGAAAGAGGTATGACGCAGGGGGTGCTCACTGGCCCTGGGGAATGCCCAGGGTGCTCGGTTAGCATCATTAGCATATCGTTTAAGGCTATTCAGGCATATTATTAGCTCAAAACAAGTTTTGTCAATGACAGAGCCCCTTTAAATATAGCTGCTCAGTAGACAATAACAAATATCACAATATCACAGGCTTAGATACAGCTACTCAGGAGGCAGTACATCACAGGCTTAGATACGGCTACTCAGGAGATAGTATTACACATCATAGGCTTAGATACAGCTATTCAGGAGATGGTATTACACCTCACAGGCTTAGCTACAGCTGCCTAAAGGGACCCAAAGGCCTCTTCACAACACCTGTATTATAGATAGCACATGGTAAGTGGGGGCCCCATTACAAGTTGTGCATTGGAGCCCAGAAGGTTCAAGTTACCTTTCTATTGATAATTTTAGGCTATGGCTGCATGGAATTCTATGCCATGACGTCCACTACGCCACCAAAGGTTACACTTTTAATACACAACATTGCAGCATAATGGCAATGAACAGGGGTCACACTGCGTCTTGCAGGTTGCTACAACCTTCACACTAGAGTCACACGAAATCCAGCCAAGTTGAGTTTCTTGTGACTGTAGTGTTGGGGTTGTGGCAACCCGCGAGTTACAATATGACCACATTTAATTTCATTATGCTGAGATGTAGCATAGTGGTCCTTGGACGCACGACGTGTTATGTAACCAAAACCGCTGTGAAACATTAGTTAAAATCAGGGTCAGACTGAACCACATGTGAGAAGATAAATCCCCCTATGGACCCCTCAGCCAGTTGGGCCCCCCACTCACCCACAGTACACTCATCGTACTTTATACAGATACTCATGGTAATGCATCTCAGCCAAGCTATATGTCAGTATAATATACTGGTTAAGCTATGTAAGAAACTACCCAGTTTATTTTTAGACACTTTAGACACATAGGAAGAAAGTCATAGTCAGGTCAACCTATATCCTTCCTCCCTGGGCTCCATCTTCTCAATCACACTGCAAGGGCCCCAATAACTAATCATGTTGCAGCCTTTTGCTGCTTTGTGAGGCTAAATCCCTGACTCACAGCGATAAGAGAACCATAATGCAAGGCAAGAGCCATGTAGCAGACTTCTGACTGGACCCAGGACAGGAAGAATGAGAGGCAGTGGCTAGGCAGCAAGGTACTGAATAAAAAAAATTGAAGTTGCCAACATTATAGGAAAATTGCAGAGTGTCGGGTAATATTAGGATATAGCTGTAAGGAAAGAATTTTCATGGATTGCCTTAAGTACCCCAGTCCAACACAGAATATGCAGCACATGTGACAGTATTGCACATAATAGGCTTAGATACAGCAGATCATCAAACAGTATCAAACATTATAGAATTAGATACACAAATCATCAGACAGTATCACATATGATTGGCTTACATTAGGTTCACACTAGTGGTCGGGTTTTCGTCCCTTGGGTCTGCATAGGGACCCAAAAGATGAAAACTCTATCCGCTTAAAAAGTGGTTACACATGGAAACCATGGATCCAGGGCCGCCATCAGGAATTTTGGGGCCCCATACAGCCTAAGTGTCTGCCCCCCCCCCCCCCCCGCCATTTTAAAACTACTTTATTTTGTGACACACCAATTATGTATTAAATTTACCTTTATTTAGCAGCATTGCAAGGCTTAATCAGATTCTATTTGCAGGTATAATCTGCTACGTGTGAAAGCTCCTATAGAGAGCCAATTTATAAGAGCCCTCTTAAGAAATCCTCAGGGCTTTTTCACATTGCGTTTTTGGCCTCCCTTGCCGGGATACCAGTCAGAATCAGCTGTCAACTTATCCCTGCACGAAGAACTGACCATTAAAAAAAAAAGGGGGGCCTGCATTTCTCCATGCAGGGATAAGTGGGTAGCTGATTGTGACTGGTTACCAACGTATCCCGGCAAGGGAGGCCAAAAACGCAATGTGAAAAAGCCCTGAGGATTTATTAAGAGGGCTCTTTTAAATGGTGTTGGCTCTCTATAGGTGCTTTCACACATAGCAGATTTAGCTCCGGCCACTGTTATGTTGACTCCGCCGATTCTCATTAATTTTTCATGTGCCCGCACAAAGTATAATCCTCCTACAGTCACCCGTAAATTATATGTCCCCCCTCTATCTCTCCCCCAGCTTCATATACACCCTTCATCTGCCCCCAGTTTCATGTCTCCCCCTCCATCTCTGCCCCCAGATTCATGTCCCCTCCCTCCATCTCTGCCCCCAGTTTCATGTCCCCCATTTCTTCCCACAGTTTCATGTCTCCCATCTCTGCCCCCAGATTCATGGCCCCCATCTCTGCCCCAGTTTCATGTCCCCCCATCTCTGCCCCCAGATTCATGTCCCCTCCATCTCTGCCCCCAGATTCATGTCCCAACATCTTGGCCCCCATATTCATGTCCCTCCATCTCTGCCCCCAGATTCATGTCTCCCCCTCCATCTCTGCCCCCAGATTCATGTCCCCTCCTCCATCTCTGCCCTCAGTTTCATGTCCCCTCATTCTCTGTCCCCAGATTCATGTCCCCCATTTCTTCCCACAGTTTCCTGTCCCCCATCTCTGCCCCCAGATTCATGGTCCCCATCTCTGCCCCAGTTTCATGTCCCCCATCTCTGCCCCCAGATTCATGTCCCCTCCATCTCTGCCCCCAGATTCATGTCCCCACATCTCTGCCCCCAGATTCATGTCCCCCCCATCTCTGCCCCCAGATTCATGTCCCCCCATCTCTGCCCCCAGATTCATGTCCCCCCATCTCTGCCCCCAGATTCATGTCCCCCCATCTCTGCCCCCAGATTCATGTCCCCATCTCTGCCCCCCGATTCATGTCCCCTCCATCTCTGCCCCCAGATTCATGTCCCTTCCATCTCTGCCCCCAGATTCATGTCCCCACATCTCTGCCCCCAGATTCATATCCCCCCATCTCTGCCCCCAGATTCATGTCCCCTCCATCTCTGCCCCCAGATTCATGTCCCCCATCTCTGCCCCCAGATTCATGTCCCCTCCATCTCTGCCCCCAGATTCATGTCCCCATCTCTGCCCCCAGATTCATGTCCCCTCCATCTCTGCCCCCAGATTCATGTCCCCATCTCTGCCCCCAGATTCATGTCCCCTCCATCTCTGCCCCCAGATTCATGCCCCTCCATCTCTGCCCCCAGATTCATGTCCTCTCCATCTCTGCCCCCAGTGTCATGCCGTCCTCTCCATCTCTGCTCCCAGATTCATGTCCCCTCCATCTCTGCCCCCAGATTCATGTCTCCACATCTCTGCCCTCAGATTCATGTCCCCACATCTCTGCCCCCAGTGTCATGCCGTCCTCTCCTTCATCTGCCCCCAGTTTCACGTTCCACCTTAGTGTACACATTACACTTACCTTCTCCTTCGCTCCTTCGCCGCTCTCTGCGCGCCTCTCTCTCGCTGACACAGTTGTAGACGCGATGTGACGTCATCACATCGCGTCTACACAGCCAGTAGCAGCAGCGGCGAAGCAAGGAGCTGAGCTGTGACAGCTCCTTGCTTCAGCTGCGTATGTGTTCAACTCAGATCTGCGTCCTCTGGACGCAGATCTGAGTTGAAATAGTACATACAATGACTGCTGCGGGCGCCACGGTGGCGGGCCAAAACTGGGCCCCCCCATTTTTCAATTTGGCCGGGCTCCTGACGCCAGTAGCAGTAATACTGGCCTATCGGCGGCCCTGCATGGATCCCATAAACTATAATGGGGTCTGCTGAATTTCTGCCGATTTTATACATAAATCGGCAAAGAGAAATGTCCTTTCTCTGCTGATTTTAAGCAGAATCTGGGATGGAGCGGTCGAACACTATTGTGAATCTACATACCCAGCTCAGCAAACAATATTACACATAACAGACTCTGATACAACAGCTCAGTAGACAATATCAAACATGAAGGGCTTAGATACAAGAACTCAGAAGACTATATAACACATGGCAGATTTATACAAGCGGGGCACATTTATCAATACTGTCGATCTTCACACTGTCTTAAGTAGACTTAGACATATTTATGAATCTGTCATACAGACCTTCATAAATATGGAGTGTTTCTAGAAGCTCCAAAATTCTGACTCACCATGAGACAAATATTCAGTGCAAAAATGTAG
Organism: Leptodactylus fuscus; assembly: GCF_031893055.1. Taxonomy (NCBI): domain Eukaryota; kingdom Metazoa; phylum Chordata; class Amphibia; order Anura; family Leptodactylidae; genus Leptodactylus; species Leptodactylus fuscus. The sequence goes on from NC_134271.1 coordinate 84,954,520, forward strand.
ACAAAATCTGTAGATAAAAATCTTAATGTGCAGGCTGTAAGGAACAAATATTTGACGCATGCATCAAAAGCGCTACAATTTTTAGCACAACATAAGCAGATACAAATAATCCCTTTCTTATTGAGGATACAAATATGTGTCACACGACAGGAATTTATGGTATGCAAAGCAAATTGCGGTAAATTCATTACACCATTTTAAACTTGGTATACTTTGCACAAGAAAATCTGCGCCATATTAGTTTTTTTCGGCTTCATAAATGTGTCATAAAGTGAGACACTTCTAAACCGCACATTCTGGTGTACATTTCTCAAAATTGTCTAGCATATCGTATTGTTCTGTTCTTTCCGATGTACACTGTTCATAAATCCTACTAATGTTTGGATGTTTGGATGTTTCTGAGTTTGGATGTTTGTTCCTCAATCACGCTAAAACGCCTGGACGGATTTGCGTGCAATTTTCCACAAACATAGTTTTCCCTTAGGATTGAGTCATAGGCTACTTTCGGTGCCACTAAACAACATGGCTTCCTAGCAGGAGACTCACAAAAGCAGGACTCCTAGCCCCAGCTATAGACTCACACACACTGCCTGGCATTTCCTGCCTCAACCTGCCTGCACACTCCTTACTGTCACCTCAGGAGTAGCCCTCACTCTACTCACTCACATTTACATATAGATTTCCACTATATAACAGATCACATTGTCTGTATTACTACATACACAATATAACAGATCACATTGTCTGTATTACTACATACACAATATAACACATCACATTGTCTGTATTACTACATACACAATATAACACATCACATTTGCTATCCCACCAAACTTTTTTAAAGCACTTTTCCAGTTTCACATGTCTGTGTCCGCCCAATTCTCAAATCACCGCAGATGAAGTCGCGGGTAAAAGCTAGTATGCCATAAATGCTATGCACCATAAATTTTGGTGCAAATGTAGACAGAAAAGTGTCGGACTTCTATTGATAAGTAGGCCTTACTGTCTCAGCTGATAGCATAATACATGTTATACGTGCTAGGCTTACATACAACAGCAGGGGACAATATAACAGATGAACGGCTTATATACAATGACATATTATACATTACTTAGGACTATTCTGCAATGAGCCTTCCTTGTCTTATGGCCAGTGGACTCTTGAGTCCTCATTACTCATTCTCAGGAAGCTTGCAGACTTTCACAGGTAGCTCGGCGGGTATTTTCTATTATAGCTTGGTCTCACGCTATGACCTCTTGGTCCTCAGGAGACATCGCTTAAACAATTTCCTCAGCTTCAGTTTCAATTTCCTCAGCTTCCTATACATGAACCATTGGGTGATCATCCCAACTGATATTGATGCTGTGAATCCAGCTAATGAAATACACATCACCTACAGTCTCTACATGTTATTTATGGGGGAGGTAATCTATTGCACCCTGTTATCAGCGATACCAGGTGTGAGGATCCTAGTGGCCCCCTCCTTCAGATATTGCAGCCCCCTACTTGAAACTGAATAGTTGCTTCTGCTGTGGTGTAAGAGTTAAGACATGCAGCGATGGAGAGACATAAACCTCTTAATATCCACAAGCGATGAGAGGACCACTTAGAAGCTTACAGGGGTCACAGGGGGTCTCCTCTCGCTGATCCAGATGCCTGTGAAATGCTACAGCTTATAAAGAGCTCTGTGCTGATGGTGAAGACACTTGTGTAGCCCAAGAAAAGAGCATTTCCATATAATGAATGCTACAGAGCCAGTCCTATGTAAATACATCCTACTCCTTACAATGTGAACTTTCTATTAGGCTAAGGTCCCACATTGCAAAAAAAGCAGCTTTTTTTTGTTGCAGATTTTGTTGCATTTTTTGAGCCAAAGCCAAGAATGGCTACAAATGGAATTGGAAATATATAGAAAGCTCTAATACTTCTAACTTCTGCTCAATCTAATCCTGGCTTTGGCTCAAAAAACTACCACAAAATGTACAACAAAAAAAAAGCTGTTTCCGCAACGTGGGGCCCTAGCCTTAGACTTCAAGATCTCTGCTGGCTGTCAGTGAATGGGATTATTCTTACAAGTATATACATCCAGAGGCTAAAAACCTGTCCTGACCTAGTCCCGCTCACACAGCTGAGGATCTGTGTTCTTTAACTCTTTGTAAGCCATCCCACTCAGCAGAAGCGCCGTCCACGTTCCCCAGCGACGTTCCAGATCAGAATGTTTACATTACACGTTCAGTGATGGCTGGAAATATGTTCTCATGGAAACGATCTGGCGAGGAGTGAAATCCACATAAACACCATCGTGTCAATAAACAGAAGACAACTTTACAGGAGGAGGAGCAGATTTTATTTTACTGATTTGATGGCTTTCAAATAAAGAAATAAAATATGAAAACCTTGTAGTATCTTCAGTCCTTTACCTTGATGCATCTTATAAGTGATGGAGAAGACTTGATACAGTTGCTGCATTATAGGAATCCAGATACAATGTTCGGTGTGTACTATATATAGTAAGTGCTGAATGTGATCCCGTCTCCAAGTGCTGGTTAAACAGCTAGCACATCACATTGAGCACAACTCATGGAAAGTGTATATAATATTCACTAATATTAATTGTTATATTACTGCACAATATAGAAATCTACAGCAATAGTAGGAGCCTTGTTCATCCAAATTCTCTTCCTGGTCCATAGTCAGTATTCAGAAATGCAGAGAAGACTGTCACATACAGGAGTAGGACAGAAGAAATCTAACTCTACATAAATATCCAGATGGCTGTACAGTTCAGGGTTTCTAGAAAGCTGTGTGGCTCCTGTGAATACTGCTACTACTTCCTTTAGTATTTCACACCCAGTTATGCAGGGGGTTATAATTTCTACTTATTTTTTTTATTTATTTTAGGGGTAAATACTTTATAAGGATGACTATTCTGTGTTACTAATAATGATAATATTAATAATGAGGAATGTTAATTGGCTGGTATGGAGAATTTATAAATATCCGCAGGTGATACGGTGCAGAGCAATGTTCTGCAGAGCGCTGCGGCAATCAATAATTATATTCGCAATTTATTAATACAGCTGACAGGGGTGGGCGGAAAAAAGTATGCTGTAACATATCTATCAGAGGCGGGAGAGAGAAGAGAGCAATGATCTGCAGATCACTGTAATAATCTGCAAAATATATCACTATGAATCCATCAGGCAGACGTAACTGGAAGTTCCTGGACTCCAATACAAGATCTATAATGGGAACCCTATATACCCACTACCATTTAGAATAGTGGTATATTTTATGGGACGGATGGACCGCAGGGGGCCCCTCAGGGTCTGACTACCTCTGTACTTTTTATTGCTACACTTTTCGTCAGGAGGAGAAATGTTCTGCAGGTCTATAGATAGATCAGGGATGTAATAACTGCCGTATGTATCAATAAGTATTTGTCAGGATGTAAAGGTCAGCATCTGCGCCATCTGCCCAGGGGCACATATTTTAGTCACTATGTGGCACTTTTATTTAGACAGTCATACTCTTCCTCACCACATGATGCAGTGAGGGTCAACGCAGTAGAAACCAGTGACCCCCTATGAGTACAGCATGAGCCTATGACAGGGTAAACAATCAACTAGTTGTTAGATGTGATGACATCTTGGCTTATCTCGCAGCATGTGAAGAGTTTTCGTTAATTCCATCGTCTTGTGGAAATCACAAGGAAAGTATTAAAGAACCTTAGAGAAAGAAAGGACCAAAATAAAATAAAAAAAAGAAAAGAGTAAAAGAATCTGGAGAGCTGCTCTGTCAATGCAATATCATCTACTGCCTGAAATCGTCCTCCTGGGATATCATATGTGGGTTATTACCTATATGACCTAGTTATCAGCCAAATTATCGATGTAGCAGTGAATAATTTGTCATTGATTGGTATGGCAACACAGTGAGGACATGACGAAGTTGTAGTGCAGCCAAAATTGCGCGCCCTGGCCAGCTGCCACCTTATTCCATTCACTCATTAGAAAGAGAGTATTTATTGAGTTTTTCTAAATAATGTCAGTGTGTTATTCTGCGGAACCATGTTGTTATTCACTTGGGATAGATAAATAATCAGTTTGTAACAAATTTCTGGGATCTTCAGCACTGGCAGGGATCCAAGAGGAAGTCCCCACTCAGCGCTGAGGTATACAACCCCCAACCCCACCCGGGATGCACCATGAACAACAATTCACTCACCAGACCCACTTACACCCAAAACAGTTTAGAGTTGTCAAGTGCTAATAGTTGATGGGTCTACTGTGTCTGTTCTGCTGTATACTATTTACTTTTTTACATGTATAGCTGTCTGGACACATTTTTTAATCTTTTTTTTTAATGAACTATAGCTAGGGATTATTTTCACAGTAGAGCTTGTTTTCGGAGTAGGGTTTATATTTCAAGCATACTCCATAAATCCTGAAAAATCATGCTAGGGCTTATTTTTGGCATAGGTCTTATTTTTAGAGAATTTCGATTGGCGATCGAGAAAATTTCACAATCGCGATCAGAATTTCAAACACGATCTTTTTAGGTGGGATTGAGATCGGTGATTATTTCCCGCAATGCTTTGCTATTGGCCAAGCATTGAGGGAAATGCTAACAATGTTAGCCTTAACAATGAGTATACGCTCCGCTCATTCTGAGCAGAGTGTATACTCAGTGTGGGGGCTCCGCTGCGGTTCCATAGGAATGAATGGAAGCAGCCGGCACACAGCCTTAACCCCCTGCACGCCAGCTTCGTCCATTCATTCTAATGGGAGATTACCTAACATCTCTAGTAGCTACTTACCTGCAGAGATGGCTGGTCCGGTGCTCGGTGTTCTAGTTCTTCTTCGCTTCGCTGCCCCCTGCCTCCCAGGTTAGTGTTAAAGAGCTAGGAAGAAGGCGAGGCTTGTGACTTAGGAGAGTGTGGGCGGGTACAGGGCGGGGAGACATGACGTCTCCCCTCCCAGTATCCGCCCACACTCTCCTAACCCGCCCACAATCTCCTAACCTGGGAGGTCTGGGGGCAGCGAGGCGAAGAAAAACGAGAACACCGGACACCGGACCAGCCATCTCTGCAGGTAAGTGGACACCAAGTGGATTAAAAAAAAATCCTCTGGCTACTTAGTGATTAAAAAAAAATCACTACACAGCGTGGATTCTAACAATTAAAGCGTTCAATTGTTAGATTCCATGCTGTATAGTGAATAGGATTGTTTTTAAAATCCGATCTCCAATTAGTAAAAAAATCCCATTGACTTGCATTGGGATCGGAATTGGGATTGAGATTGGGTTCGAATGAAAAATTATCGGAAATCGGATTTCAAAATCGATCCTGAAAAGTCAAGATCGGCTCAACCCTATTTAAGGCTGGTCTTACACGACCGTAATGCTTTTATGGTCCGTAAGTTGCTGATCAGCAACACTAGTTGCTGATCATCAACATAGACTCCGCAGATGCCCGTAAACTACCGCACTCGCCCATAGAGTTCTATGGGTGAGTCCGTGCAGTGCCATAAATTATGGCCATTACGGACATGTTCTATAAAGTGCGGACCTCGGTTGCGGACCGTCACACCACAGATAAAATATCCGGTGGTGTAAGTGGCCACATTGAATATAATGTGTCCGCAAATGGTCCGCAATTGAAAACCCTCAATTGCGGACCATTTGCGGTCTTAAACTACGGTTGTGTAAGACCAGCCTAAAGCTGAGTTCACACAGAGTATTTTGGTCAGGAATTTGGTCAGGAAACTGACTCAAATTCCTCCTCCAAAAAATGCCTCACCATACAGTCCTATGGTGAGACGTTTTTAGAAGGAGGAATTTGAGTCAGTTTCCTGACCAAATTCCTGACCAAAAAACTCCGTTCCTCTTCACCTCCTACAGTTTAATGTCCCCTCTCCATTTCCCCTCAGTTTAATGTCCCCTTCAGCTGCCTCCAGTTTAATGCCCCATTCCATCTGTTCCCAGTTTAATATCCCCCTTCATCTGCCCCAAGTTTAATGTCCCCCCTACAAAATTTAACATAATAAAAACTGATACTTACCTCTCCTCGCTCTCCTGCTGCTCTATAAAAGTCTCTTCTCAAGGAGTGCTCAACGAGCTGCAGGCTCGATGTGAGTGACGTCATCACATTGCACCTGCAGCATCCTGGGATCAGAGCACACAAGGATGTGCTTCACCGAGACTATAGGTATATATATATAGGTATAGGTAACATACAGTGATAACTCTCTGAGTACAGATAATGTAGTAGATGTTACTTGTAGTCTTATAAAAAAAAAAAAAAAATACCATAAATAGCATAGGGATTTGGTGAACTCTGAATCTTGGCCATAATAATAGTTGTTGTGGCTCACACATCAATATAAGTTATGCCCCCACCTGGAGGTATAATTTTACTTATTTTATTCTATATTATTGTAGTGAGGGTCTGCACTATGGAATGTCCTGTGTTCTATTTTTTTTTAGATTTTTGATTCCCTAGCTAACTTAGTGAAGTTTTTGAGTATAGATAATGTAGTAGATGTTACCTAGAGTCCTATGTAACACTATAGAAAACACATTGAGTGGTTGCACGACTATAATCATGGACAAAATCTTTATGTAAGCCTAGTCTAAATCTCCCCAATATGGAGAAAAATAAACCATCTAAGGGCTAGTTCACACGGGGGCAAGTAGGCGGATTTTGACAGCAGATTTTGCCTCAAAATCCACTTCCATACAATGGTGGTCTATGGAGATCACTAGTGTTCTTTTTTCCGCTATCAGCATGTTGCCGATAGCGGAAAAAAGAAGCAAGCTGCTCTTTCTTCAGGCGGCAGCAACCTCCGGTTTCAGCCCATTCATTTGAGCCGACTCCGGAGGGGGAAGCCGCGGCCGCGACGGTTGTGGCAGGCGGGTTTTGACCCGAGAGTGACGCGGCTCCCCGTGTCACTCCCGGTGCCAAAATCCGCCCCACCTGCCCCCGTGTGAACTAGCCATATTAATTTTACTACTCTGGTGTGTATAGTGGGGTCACTTCACCCTTCAGTGACTGTGCCAGGAGCCCCTCTACCTTTCGTCACACATTATGAATTGTAGTGCTTCTATGTTGCATAGAAGCCCTCAGATACTAGGCCTAGGGTCTGTACCCCAAATATCACCCAACTGACCAATTTGTCCATTGTCATACTGTTGTTTCTAGGGCTGACCAGTACAATTCATTCTGGGGACTCACTATAAAGTTACATTCAAATATTACCTGACATTTATGTGCAAATCCCTAAAATGTCGCTAACATATTTTTTTCCAGCTGTAGCTTGTTGCCTAACCTTTGCCTCTGACTGTTCCTATCCTGGGGCGCTGTCAGTATCCTGCTGCCTGCCTCTTGCCTGAACTAGGACCCTTTTATCTCTGTGAGTTGGGCACACATGCCTATACAGCAGCAGGCCTCAGGCAGCAGCAAGACGCTGCAGGATGATTGGTCACTGGTGCCCCTAGATTGTGACTGTGCACCTCGATGTCATCTCAGCCGCCCATTGTGTCTACAATAGAAACATAATCTTGGTAGTTTCTTCAATAACCTACCCAGTATATCATACCGGCACATAGCCTTGTCGAGACGCTGTATGATGAGTATCTGTATGAAATACAATGAGTGCTCTGTGCCATGCCAGGATGGCTCGGGGGTCCACAGAGGGATTCACCTGTTCACCAGTCTGAGGGTTACACCTGCGCTCATTGTCCAGTTTGTGCCTTCCACCGGGTTTCCGACTTCTGCCCTGGCGAAACTGGACAGGGGACGGAAATCCGTTGGTCAGTTTTAAAACCCATTCACTTAAATGGTTTTGTAAAGGTGACCACCCGTGTACATTTTCTGCCTGTCCACAGGGAAACCATTTTTTCTTTAGCCGTACACAAAGTCCTGTATGTCTGACTTTGTGTCCGGCTAAAAAAAATGGTTTCCCCGCGGACAGGCAGAAGACGGACACGGGCGGTCACCTTTGCAAACCCATTCAAGTGCGGAATGCACACACTGGACACCGGGCGCAAGTGTGAAAGGACCCGGAGCCTGATTAAGTCCATCCTAAGACATATTATTTGGTAAAATATGATTATTTTTTTCTGTTGCCAATAACTAGACAAACCTTGTCATTTGTCACCATCATTACAGAGGTTGAATCCTATGTAGCCTACACGTAAGGGGAAATGACGGTAGTCAGATACAGAGCTAAACATAACCGGCAAAGCATTTGCCCTAAGTGCTGTGTGCCATGGGTTAGGGGTCATCTACACGACAGCGCCGGAGTATACAAGACTAATGCCCCCAAAGTGGACCTTTCTTCTATGTGAAGGAAAGGCTAGCCATCCCTCAAATAAGGGTCTTCCAGAATAACTAGGGGTAACAGGTCTGGACTGGTCTCTAGCTATACCCAAGCCCTCTCTTTAACTAATAAATCAAATCATTTCATTTAGTCTTTAACCCCTTCAGCTCCAGGTTAAGGCACCTCCTGTGGCAGCAGGTAGGGCAGCTGTACTCCATGTGACTGCATTGTGGCAGGGTAAGTTTCCTCCAGTGATTGGCAGTGAGGGTGGGTGAGGAGGAGGAGGAGGAGAGGGCTCCCTCCCAGCCTGGGATCAGTGTGCAGGAGAACAGCCTGAGGAGCAGTCAGTCCCCCTGTGCTGGGCTGCCATGCTGTGTGGGACCCTACGCTACACCTTGCGCCCATCCTCACGTAGCGCCCTGCAGCCTTAGGGGGTCTCGCCCGCACTGTGCACCCCACACGCTGCTAACGCACAGCCAGGGACATGACGGGCTGGCTAGGGTGGACATGCAACCAAGCCGGGACCCAGCTCCTGAGAATGGGCAAGAGGAAGAGGAGGGAGAGGCTGCTCCAGCAGGGCGCCTTCATCTGCTGCCTCCTGTTTGCGGTGTGGTGCCTGGCTGGCATTTTGCAAGGACCAGGTGAGTGTGGTGTGTGGGAGTCCCGGGGGTCGGGATGGTATCCCCTCTATATGCAGCATGTGCCCTGTGCCCCTACAAGCGCTGGCAGAGACGTGCCACAAGCAGGTGACAGTGCTGAGGAATCCGCTACCTTTCTTACTATGGTGCAGGTGGTTTTGCTGTAAACAGGCAGGATGAAGGTCGCACAGATCTGGTTGTATAAGATATAGATTGCTGTGTACTGCCTTGACTGATAGAAATGAGGGATTTACTCGGCAGCAGAAGGGATGGGGACAGAGTGTCCTGTGCTGGAGTCTGGTGACAGATGGTGGAATAGGTGGAAGATCTTCATACAACCTGATACTCCAGGAAATACAGACAACCACCCTCATCAGACACCATCACATTTACTATAGTTATAGGCAGTTATATTGGGAAAATATTCCATCTGAACGGAAATATTTTCCATGGTCAGAAATGATTGTCTGTCGACACAGGAAAAAGGTGATGCTTGATAAAGTACGTTCTTCATCTCCAAAATGATAGATGTTCTAGAGAGATCAGACTCCTCTGGCAATGCCCAAAGATTTCTGCTATTAGAAATCTGAAACTACACCTGCAGAACAGAAATCTCTGGGCAGTGCCAAAGGGTTCTGATCGCTCTATGAAGCCATTCATTCTATCGGAATCAATAGTGTCGTGACCACGGACAATCTGGTCTTCCCAGAGTTTTAGCATTTTGACTGAATTTTTACATTATTGGTCGAATTAGCAGAATTAGCTCTGTAGTTGGGGGGAGGTGCAGGAAGAAGAGTTCTGGAAATTGGGGGGAGAGTCAGTTGAATTTGGGAACTACCCGCAGTATTCCATGATACAGCTCTGTCTTCATCTTCCTGGCAGAAGGAGCCTAGAAGGCGCCACAACCCTTCAGCAGAAAGTGGGTGACAGTGACACCAGTCATTGATATCCACTGTTGTCACCCCCCCCCAAATGGAGTCTCTGTTGCTAAGCAACAGTCTCAATATATCTATATACCACAATGAAAAATTTCTTAAAGGAAGATTTTATTTTAAAATGACCATATCCGCAATAAATAAAAATCTTTGAGTTGTGTTCTTCTGATAAAGTTTCTTCTTAGCTATATCGAATTCCTAAAAAGCTGGGTAACAGTCAGTACCATGTTTCCTGATCACCCTGCTTTCCTAGTATGTTATTCCATGATATGCCCCTTTCTGGGTCGGCTGAATGATAACATCTTTAAGGATTGTAATGGCGACCATATAAGGTTGTCACCCTAGAAGAAGACAAAAACCAAGAAAGGTCTGAGGCTGTTGTTTTTTTGATGATATTAATACAGCCCCCTGCTCCATATGGCGGTCGGAGGTGTATTAAATTGTTACATCTCCCTTGGGAACACAGAGCTCATCTTCACAGATGAGTTCAGACATCAGAGGTCGCCGTATAACGGCTGCCGTTTGACCTTAGTGTTACGTAAAGGAGATTGTCATCTGAGTAATGCTACGTTAAAGTCATGGCTCGGCCCTCCCGCCGCACACAAGGCAGGATTAACCTTGAGGCTTTGTTTCAAAAATAAACTCAAAGAAGAATCAATTTGTAGCAATCTGAATCAACCTGAGGAGGCAGGCGCCATTTCTTCCAAGGAAGAGTATGACCGTGGGGCGAGCAGCGTATTCACCTACTGTACAAAGCGGAATTTAGCCTTTTTCAGATTCATGCATACATGATGACTTAGTGCAGACAAATCATTTGTTGGTGGATGTAAAAGGTATATGAGGCGCAGCGGCCTCGTGCCTCAGTAGTGTCTCATCATCTTAGTGAATCGATTTTATAATTTGTACAGAGAGATTATTTGTAATGGGGTTTTCCAATGAACAGAAATCTATTTTTATTTGTAGACAATTAAAATTAAAACATTATCTACTTTCCTGACCACATGACTCATGTGGAGATCTCGTGGCAAACACACGGACCCCATTATAGTCTATGGGGTCCGTGTGCTTTCACTGCACACCACTTGCAATTGCGTTCGGTAGTCCATTCGGGGGGGTCCCCATGCAGACTTCCCAAACGGATTACCGACGCAGATGTGAACGAGGGGTAAGTGGTGACAGTCTGTTGTCTTGATCAGTTGCCAATGGATATGACCATAAATGCAGGATTCTATAGATTGGCACTTGACAGAAACCCAGTCATGATGAGAAAATCATGGCAAAGTTTTTCACAAGTCTCAGACCATAGAAAGTTCCTGCATTTATGGTCATATCCATTGAGTCAAGAATATTTAAATCTGAAGCCCCTTATTGCAGAAATGCAGCTATTTTTGTTGCAGATTTTGCTGTGGTTTTTTTGAGCCAAAGCCAAGAATATTTATGAAGTTCTTATACATTTCCCTTCTGCTCAATCCACTCCTTGGTTTGGCTTAAAAAAACGCAGCAAAATCTGCAACAAAAATAGCCTCAGCCTATAACTCTGCAAATTTGTTAATTATTTGTATTTGAAAATATATTTAACTTTTAATTGTCTAGAAATTTTAATACAATAATGTTCACGGGAAAACCCCTCTAGGCTGAGGCCCCACGTTGCAGAAATGCAGCTTTTTTTTTGTTGCAGATTTTGCTGCGATTTTTTTGAGCCAAAGTCAAGAATGGTTACAAAAAGAATAGGAAACATATATTGTTAGTACTTATACTTCTCCCTTCTGCTCAATCCACTCCTGGCTTTGGCTCGAAAAATGCGGCAAAATCTGCAACAAAAAAGCTGCGATTTTTGCAATGTGTGGGCTTAGCTTTAAGGCCTATTGTACCTCAAGCCTCACAATTGAATGATCTTACTGCACTGTCAGACCTTTTGCAAATGTCTGAAAAACAAATTTACCAGGCAAGAGGCAGAAGCAGATCACTGCAAAATGAACTGTTATTATCATTCTGTAGTCCATAGTGCCCATGTTGGTTGTCATTCAGCTTTCTCTGAAACAGATGCATAAAATAAAGATTAAATAGAAAGACAGGGTTAAAGGGAGCCTTCACACGATGTAACGCTGCGTAAAAAGCAGCTCCCATTGACTTCAATGGGAGCCGGCATACATGCGCTCCCCATTGAAATCAATGGGAGGCTTTTTTCCATATTACTTTCAATGTGATACGCACGTAATACATTGAAAGCAATAGGGAAAAAAGCCTCCCATTGATTTCAATGGGGAGCGAATGTATGCCGGCTCCCATTCAAGTCAATGGGAGCTGCTTTTCACGCGCTCATTCTGAATGTGTTTTTACGATCAGAATGAGCGCAGCGTTACATCGTGTGAAGGCTCCCTACTGGTGTTTCTTAGCAGTTTCTTACTTGTCACACAGCTTTTCCAGACAGCCAAAGTACCAAACTGAGGCCACACATGGCGGAAATGCTGCGTTTTCGTCCTTTGTGTAAACGTAATGTAAATAAGGGCTGAATTTTACACTTCCAACAAAGTGAATGAGATTTCATTTATTCTCATCCCAATATTTCCGAAATGAATGTACAGTATGTTATCAAAAGCACACAGAAAAAGCTGCATTTTCCTCATAGACTTATATGGTGGAGGGGGGGATGGGTTAATAATGGCAAATGCACCTTTTTTCCACTGGGTTTTCACTGTGTTTTTTTCATTCAGCGTTTTTAGTTTTGTGTATGTAGCAATGTGGGATATATTACTGCATAACAAGGCATATGGTTCATGATTCTTGGAAAGCTGAGTGACAAACAGTTATTTATGAAACCGATATAAGTGAGACATGTCTGAAGTGCCTGCGGTCAGGCATTTGCAGCGTGATGGCGAAGCTTCTCTGTTTTTGAAGACGCTGCAACGCTTCGGTTTCTTCTGTCCCTTTGAGATTTTTTTTAATCAGGAACCATGTGTTCATTCCTCTTAATTAAAATTGGTAAATGTCATGTGACTCAGCGCTGTGTTATGAGAAAGCCGAGTGACGTGTTCTGGGGGCCACTGGATGCGCTGAGGCAGCGCAGGAGGGGTTCACATGACTCCACGGCGTAGCTCTTGTAAACTGTATATTGAATCATGGCTTAAAGGGCTGATCCAGTGTTATGTAAATATTGCTTACTCATTATATAATGACATTTTATGCAATTTAATAGAATTATGTATCAATTACCATTTTTAAGAAGTCGACTTGCTGTCAGTGTATGGAAACATCAGATGCTGAAAACCAGTTTTGACCTAGTTCTGCTCACATAGTTGATGGGGTTGTTATTATGCATCAGCGCAGGCAATACACTGGGAGCTAAACATAGCAATAGCTCAAATCGTTTTTCTTGTCCTAAAGGCTTGTTGCAATGTATCAGTGTAGGTAACATGTATCGGACATTTAGCTCACAGGATTATATCAAGGAATCTAGCTTGGTTAGGTTATAGTTTCTCTATAAATGTATAGTGTACCAGCCTGAAGATCTTATTGTTTAGCTCACAAAATGTTATCTCTGGTTTTGAGAGTTGGTTACAGTGTATTGGTGCTGGTTTTAATACACCAGTAACATGATATACATTGCAATGTGCTATGTTTAAGCAGACAGGGCTTCAAACTACCATATAGCTTTAACCATTGGAAGGGTGTAAGTGGCACATGTCAATGCAGGTTATATATGTTCAATGTGAGGACCCCACGTTCCAAGAGCAGCAACTGGACATAATGACGCTAAAAACCAGCAGCAAAACCAACCGATAAACCACAGATTAACCATGAGGCATTAAAAGTACGACAAACGGCTGGTCACAAAGCTGGAAACAGCTGACTGTGGGAATTAGCACAGTTTTCTATTCCTCAGAGTCAGTGACATTGTGAACAAGCTAATCCCCCCCTAATCCTTAAATCCTAATTTTTTCCTAAAAACAAAAAAAATCTGAAGTGGTGTCCTCCCACAGCAACATATTCATGGCCTGCTGACAGCATCATATTAACCCTTATTACATAAATTCTCATTTTCCTTGATTTAATAAGGGATGAATTGCTTTGCAGATGTTTTGTAGCGCTATCAAGAACATAGTCACCCAGCTTTCTAAGACTCCTGATTGACAAGTATGTCTAGATATACAGTGAATCCCAATATCCATATCACTATATAAGGTAGTCTTGTCGTTCCAGAAGGTAAGAAAGTTGGATTGTTCGATGGCGGATTACTAGGAGCATCTGGTGTCGGATTAACAGACTTTAAGAGGAAAAAATAGTGTTTTATTTCATGTATTGTAGCTTGTGTTTGGGGGAGGATAGAGAGGATTGATTTCCTTCTTATGAACTGGATTTTGTAGATTTGATACTTTTATGTTACAGCATATAGAGAAGATAGAATATGTGAGCCAAGAGTTTCATGAGATTTCTCTTTTCTTTGTAGGAAGAGGAAAACTTTCAAGAGACCATTCAGAAACATTCAGCTCCATTATATGGAGGAACCGTAAACTTATGGCAGCAGGAAATGGATCCATTGAGAAGAACTGCACAGAACCTGGTAATAGCAAGATGTCAGTCATGTGATATGTAATGAACCAACATATCTAATAACTCCTCGTACTTGTATTAATTACATAATGAATAATCTGGTCACAACCAAAGCTGCAAATAGAGTTTTGCTGAATCTTGTTAACCTATGAGAAATCATTTAATCATAAGGCTATAGATCAACCACAGTCATATACCAAATTATTCCATGCCATTGTACAAATAAACAGGGTTTAAGGCTGTGGAATTAGTAGTCCAAAACACCGACTTCAACTCTTTAGCTCAACTCTATTTTCTGCATCTCAACTCTGACTCCAATTCCTGCTCTGACTCCTTCATAAATGGCTGACAGCCATGATCAGCCAGAAGCAGTCAGAAGTCAGTGATTGATTTCCTAGGAAACAATGTAAGAAACTACACATCCAATTAATTATATAATATTTGTAATATTAATGGTTTATCTTTAGGATAGGTCATCACTATTAGATCTCTGAAGGTCTGACAGCTGGGTCTCCCATGGATCAACTATTTTGGGACAGCATGGCTCCCATTAACGTTTATATTACGCACTACTAACTTTCTGTACAAAGTGGTACAGTAGTGCAGAACCAGAATCCGCCTCTTCATAGACTTCAGTAGGACAGTGCTGCAGTAACAGAATCCGCTACTGCATAGACTTCATAAGGGTAGTGTTGTAGTACCAAAACCTGCTGCTACAAATTGTAAGTCGAGTGAGTATCGCGGCTCATAGCATGTAAACATGATTGGGAGTCGGTCTGCTTTAATCCAGCGTGCATGTGGGTAACTTTTTGTTTTCTTGGACACGAAAACCGCCATCACTGTAACATCTGTAGTACAAAGAAAACCAAGCATCAACTAGCGACAAATATGTGCCACCAATTTTAACTAAACACAGCAAGAGGGAGGGAGGGCGGATGTTCTTCTCTCCAGTCGGAAAGAAAGTTCGCTGTTAACCGCCAAAACCCATCTCCATCTCTTTCTCTTCCCTTAAAGACGCAGCATACCAGTTTAGCCCCACCATTCTGTAACTCCTCCGTGGCCCTCACAGTCCATGGTCATTCCACTAAATGCTTTGCGATCTTCCAGGATGGATGGCATTATGTCAGCGTTAAAGTTTTAAACTGGATTTTCTAGGTAATGGGTAACTAGTGGTGGTATTAGCGGAGGGCAGAGGCAGATGAGAAAAGAGGGGAGAGGTGGATTCACTGGACAGCAGATAGAGGGTGGATTGCAGAGGAGCTAGACTATTAGATGGGAGGCCACAGAGATGGATGTTTGAGTAGTCTAGGTGGCAGATGGTGAGAGCACATACAACTATTTTTGTTGACTCACGGTTTAGGAAAGATTGCATTTAGGAAATGTTTTGAGAAATGTTGGAGGCGGCAGGAGGTGGAAAGGGTTTGGATGTGCGGTTGGAAAGACAGGGCGGAATCAAAGGATATGTCTCAAAGTCAGTACAGATAGTGTTTACAAAGTTATATTAATAATTGGAGATCTTCTTTAAATGGTTGATATCTGCAGCAGTGATACGCAATCTCTTCTAATGCTACTAGAGTGGATTCATAAAATATACATTATACAGAAATAAATCTATAAATCCTGCTGCCTGTCCTCTCAGATTGTCTACATGTTCCTGTACTACAGAATTTGAGAGCGAACGTTACCTGCCCAGGGCCAAGGAATTCACAGCTCTGCCAGCAAGTCACAAGGTGCAGGAAGAAATACCTGTTATTAGTGCAGCTCAGTGTGCAGTCAGATATACACAAAATATGAACATTAACATATCTACACAGATCAGGAGCTTACAAGAGCGGCCTCATAGGCTAGGTAAGGGTGGCACACGATAGCAGTACCTGGATAGCAGCACTGTGTCTGGCGCTATGTGAGTGGATCTATAATTGCCACCATAAGGGAACTACAAGTGGCTACAATTATATGGAGGCGTTGGCGCTTTGTGGGGTCTGTATTGTTGATTGTGTTATCAGCAGGGCTGTGGAGTCAGTAGGCCAAACTACCAACTCAGACTCCTCTATTTTTCCACAATCGGATTTCTGGTCTTACTCCTTCTTAAAGGGCTGACAGTCATGGTGAATGAATTCTTATGAAGCTACTAATGCAACAAAATACGTATCTTATTAAACCATATCAATAATTGCCAGGTATAAGTAAAAATAATTAATCATTTTATTTTGAAGCTGGAATTGGAGTCAATAATCTTTTTTCTGACTCTAACACCACCAAAAACTGGCCCTGACTCCATTAGGCCTTATGCACATGACAATGATGTTTTTAATGGATCTTACAACCATTAAAAATAGACGGATAAGTGAATAGACATATTAAATTCAATGTGTTTTCAAAATGGATGTGTAATGGACATTGCAAAAACGGCTGCCATGTGAATAAGTCTTTAACTTTATCTCCACAGCCCTGGCTGTCAGTGACTAACACTGTTATGTGCTCTCTGACCGTGACTGGCAATGTAATGCAAGCATTTGTAGTTTAAAGGGGGGCTCTGATGGTGTCTTGCAGGATTGTATATGCCCTGGTTGTTTCTGACAGTATTATGGAGGCCCTTTCTATGGTTGGCAATGTAATGGTGGACCTTACCATGATGTGTAATGCTGATGATGTTATTATAGAGGCTCCCACTGTGGAGCCACTGACAATGGCTGGTAACTATATGGAGACACTGACAGCTGACAATGTTCTGGAAATTCTGCCTTTGTTTGGCAAGATAAAAAAGGGACACACTATGACTTGCAGTGTTAAGGTGGCACTCACTAAGTATGGTGCTGTTACGAAGAACTGACCCTAGCTGGTGATGTTATGGAGGCTGTAGTTGTAGCTGGGAATGCTATGGAGGTACTTACTATGTTTAGTGATTGTAGGGGGGCACTGACAGTGGTTGGCAGTGACGATGACAGTAATATATAACTACTCTATGACTGACACTAATATGGAGGCACTGATGATGCCTGGCAATTATAGAGGCAGATACAATTGCTGACTGTAATATGTAAGTACTCTATGATTGACAATGTCATGGAGGCACTGATTATGACTTTAAGTAATAAATAAGCTCTAACATTGACTGACAGTAATATGTATATACCCTATGGCTGACAATAATATGGAGAAACCGACTATAGCTTGCAGAACTAACTTTGCCTGGTATTAATATGGAACACTGACCTGGCAGCAGCGATATGTTGGTACTAAATATGTCAGCCATTGATATGGATACACCAATTATTGCTGGCAAACAATTGGAAGCACTAACTATGGCTGGCAGTGATATGGAACTTCAGATTATGGTTGACAATTATATGGAGGCACTGGCATGAGGATATATGTAGACACTGATTATGACTGGCAATGATATGGAGGCACTGACTGTGAACAACAATGGTGTATAGACATTGACAATGGCGGGCAGCTGGAAGCAGTGACTGTGGCTCTGTCTATGACTGGCAATGATATAGAAGCAGTGACTGTCTGATAATGATATGGAGGCACTGTATATGGCTGGAAAATTAAAATAGCAGTAACTATAACTGGGATTGTTATGTGGATACCGACTGTGGGTCTCATTTGTTTGTTTGTCAATGCCATTCACAATGGCATTCAGATTTGTGTTCTGCCAGTACTATACTAGGGACTAGGGAATTGCTTTTAATGCACATTGCAGTTACCATATCTGGATATCTCCTGTGATTTCTCATCTCCTCCTTCTTAGTTTCCTCTCATTAATGTATTTATTATAGGACGTAAGAGTCTTGTATTCTAGTTCCTCGCTATTCTGGCCCCCAGTCACCCCCACCCACTCCATGCCCACACATTTTGTTGCTAAGAAATTGGAAAATGAGAATTTCTTGGTTGTTTTTCAGTTTATTTCTTTGTGTTATGAAAGTTGACAATTTTCTACAATGTATCCAGTGAATGTACATCCCTCCCTCCCCTGCCTTGTGAAAATAAGCCTTTATGTCCTAATGACCCTGTAATGTCTGAAATTCCACAGAGATTCACACTCATCCAGCAAAAGTTGCAGCAATTCCTCTGTAGGTGGGTTGTATGTGTGAGTGTACCTGTGTGTGTATACATGTGTATATGGTCAGGGGGGTTCCTGTGATATTGCACATATGGGATGTACAATAATCACGCGGCACTTTACTCCGTGTGAACTCACCCTTATAGTTGGTGACTACCATTTCTAGCGCAGTTCACACATGTAACCACCACCTATAGTCATCAACGACAGAGGGAGCTTCTTGGTTCTGGAAGGATGGGTAGTATTCACTTACCTTGTTTATGACTTGCGCACTGCAGGACTCTACAGTATTATTTGGGCACTATATAATTCAGTCATTCTTTTCACCTTCAAAGCTGCGTTTCTATGTTTTCTGGAAACAGATTGCAGTTCAGCTCTATCTTTTTGTCAGACACGTGATCTGAGCTCTAACCCAGTGGACTGTTCTGTAGTAACATGAAAGCAGCAGCAATGTAATTTTAGCTTTGGATGCGAATAGAGAAGAAAACATAATGCAACTAAATATAAGGACAAGGTAAGGAAGATGTGAGGGTGGTTTCATCCGAGCATTTATTTTAGAATTTTTGAGCTTTTTTTTCGCTGCATTTTCTTATGGCTAAAAATACAGTTAAACACAGTGGGCATCTGTTACAGGCTATTCAATAGAAACATATAATCAGCCATACACACAAAGTGTCTTTTTATTGGCTTTTTTTTAACACAGCATTCTCTGGTTTTGGTGCTTTTTTAAGGCATTTTCTGCAGTCCCTGGTAGCAATGTACTTTTGCACCCCCTACAGCTATGCCTCTGCACCCAGAATCCTTATAATAATATATACCCTTGGAGGTTAGGTCATGATGTGGCATCTACCATAAAATAGCCATTATCATTGTTGCCACATCACAGATTCATTAAGATTTGGACTGCAGCCCTTGTACCCTTGACTTCAGGCTGATATAGTTTACCTGTGAACAGTGGGGCCGATTTTTAAGACCAATGCTTTGTGCATTGGTCTTAATCTATTTGTGTGTTGGCTCAAGATAAACCAGAAATTTTATGATAATTAATTAATGATTTTGTTGCAGCATTAGGAGATCTCATACGCCAGAGACCTCCCATTCTGGTTAGGGAGACACAGAATGGGAAAAGTCACAATTTTTGTGGAAAACCCAATACACGTATGGAAGAAGAAAAGTAGCACCCAAGGCATGATAAATAGATGCTACTGTACCAACCTGTCAGGACAGGAGAGCGATTTATGCTATTGATAGGTTCAACTGCGTTTTATAGACTGGATACCATTACCAATAGCAATAGCTGTGTGAGGTTTAGGTTAGGTTTCCCAATCACCGATAGTAAGCAGAGATCTTATGGATGATGAAGACTTGATACATAAAGTATATTAAAATACTGTAGTGCTTTTCATTCTACAGTGACTGGATCAGCCTTTTAATAGAATATACATTGTACCGCAGTCTCCAGTAATGGCAGCCTGTCAAAGATGGAGAGGCTGCAGCTTTCTGCTGATCTGTCCTGCCACTTTATTTTATATAGCTGCCTCTATTGATCTTTCCTGGATATTAAAAGCCTTGCGGGAGTCTTCTGATGAACCTGCCCCCCGCACTCAGGGATGACAATGTCTCCACTTATCTTTATTTTTCCCCTGCAGTCATTTTTTGCTGTTTCTTGGTGTCTCAACTCCTAAGATAAAATGTCAACCAGGAATCCCTCAGATTAGCTGGGCTCGTGTGACATGGATAATGCCATGTACAATTATGGGATTAGCCAGCGTTGCACTATGTCTTGCTTCCAGCTTAGATGCTGCCCCGTGCTCATGCATGTGCCATGACCATCACAGCTTTCACCAGTGTATTTAAAGGACCTGTCAGAAAGAGATTTCCAGGGCATCCACAAATCTGAATGGTAAATGGTAAATTCCCAACCTAAATGGTTGATAACATAGAGGGGACGCTTCTTTTTTTCAACGAGAAGAGAAGAAATTTCAGACATTGCCTCCCATTAAAAAGCAATTCAGCTCCAAATTCCGCCGTGTAATCTTAATCTGAAAATTCTGAGTATTCAGTTTCTTTAAAATGAATCAGTCAGGGCCCAAAATGCCTCTTAATCCAATGATAGTGCTGTGTAGATGCCATTAATAGAAGCAGAAAGATACTTTTGTAGACACAATCTGATGAAGCAATGCAGGAATAATCATCTTTTTATGGATATGTAAATTAGCCTCCAAGTGCACTGTGGGCAGGGCCAGATTGAAAATAGTGAAAACTGAAATACAAAATTTATTAGGAATTTGCAGAACTTCTTATTTTACAATGTTTAGTCTTCATTTACATATATCTCTTTAATAATTACCAATCTGTGTTGTTTAATGTATCAGTAACGGCTCATTAGGACGCCGCCACTTTAATCACTGAACCCCCTGTGGGGCAAGAATCAGACTGGCGTAGTGTAGGTCATTATTTGATAAACCAGGGAGAGGGGATGTGTGAATGGCAGACAGCGTGAGGGCAGGTAATTGATTCATTCCCTGTAGCTTGGTGGCGACATAGCAGAGCACAATGAGATTCAACCTTAAAAACTCATTATATCAAGAATTCGGCATCCCAGCCACAGATGATGGCCTCATTCCATGCAGCAGACCCATTCCATTATCACTTAATACTGTCTGTGATCTGACCATACAGCACTCGCATATATGGCTGCAGATAGTGGAAAGAACTAATGAGAAGACAGTGTAACTATAGGACACAGAAGAGCTCATATGTTATATCTTTAATCTATCTCCAGCAACTGGGGTGTGCGGAGAGGATGGGAGTTGTAGTCATCTGGTTTCTGTACCAGAACCTCGGAAACTCTTTAGGATTGTTGCAGTGAAGATGGGCCTACTATGTAGATGCTGGTGGTACTAGATCCCTGGGGCACTACATGTAGTAATATCTCCTGACTGATAACGAAGTGACAGTGGGCAATGTTGCAGATTACTCGTGTTTTTTTATGCCATATCAAAGTTACAGATTCTTCAGCCTTCTGGTCTGGAGCAGAGAGCCGGGGATAATTCTCCCAAGAGTCAGTTGGTCCCTAAAGTTTTTCTCTTGTACTTCTCTTAAAGTGTGTTTTTTTTCTCCACAGTTCCAATAAGTACCTACAATGCCCAAGCTGCGGGGTGAAAAAAGGGTGCTAGACCTTGCCCTTAGTAGTCCTGTTATAAATACATCAAAATTGAGCAGACCTAATTCAAGCTCATGTCCAGCTCCTAAACTCCAGCAGCCTATTGGCCAGGAGCAAAGACTAAGCCTACAGCCATGGGCAACAATTTGGGCTTTCACAAAGTTTGCAGCTTCATTATTTTTAAAGTTAGATGCGTCTATAAGAATTTCAAAAGTTTGCAAAATCTTATTGACAATACATCAAATTTAAACAAAGACTTGGTATTTACAGTGTTGACCCTTATTTATCAAGACTCCTGCAATTCACTCTGGCATGCTGGATACCAGCTTCTGGGTTAAATGTAATCTAATAAAAATGTAACTACCCCCAAGGTATAATGGAATATTAGAGTCCTTACAATTGAACTTCCCCATCAATGTCCACCTTGACCATACTTTGCTCCATCTCTGAGTACTACTCATGTAACAAGTCATGTAACTACGCATGTTCCTGCTGCAGAGGAAGTGACATAACACCTGAAAGTTCCATGTCTGTAGTTCTGTCCAGACATCAAGCCAGTGATCGGTGATCGATATTCCACAGCAGAAGGTTTCAACCTGCACTGATCTGAACAGGGCCATGACCGGAGATCTCCATGCCTGTAGTCCCTGGTTGGCAGTCCTGTCCAGAAACATGCAAACATGGTTTTGCAGCAGCAAAATTGCCAGAATGCCTTGTCCAAAGTAACTAGACCACTTGCCACGGAAAAGGGTTAGCACAGCTGTCAGGTCATAGGATTCCCCATATTTACAGATATGACACAACCACTATTTTGGTTATGAATTGATGGACACCTATGAGTGCGATGGACTAACTGAGTCTAGGTGTCAAGTGGGCCTAGAAACAAAAAAATCATCAAGATAATACGTAACAGAAGAATGACTGGTTTCAAAACGCACCACCCAAACTAAAAAGGAACGGAAAAACGAGCAAGAAATTGCGTACACCATTGGCAAACACATATCCACAAAATATTTACCCTGCAAACAACAGCCAGGTAGGTGAAAGCAATCAGGGTAAATAGGTAACAAATGAAAAATTGATTCGATATTGGATTTCGCAAGGAGAGCCCCTTTTTCAGCCCATCGATCCAGCTCAACTGCATGGTCAAATGACATATGAGAAACCATTGCCTCTTCTTTGGATATTCCATCATTAACCAATTCACCACGCGGAAAATAAAGTGATAAAACCACCGAAAATTTACAGGCTTCTTTTTTGGGACTAGACCCAAAGGGAACACCCGAAAATTGGAGTATGGCAATTTATCAAAGGGATCCGCCATTCTGCCAAGCTCTAGCTTTTTCCCAAGCCATGGAAACATTTTCATTCAACAGATTTAAGATTGGTATACAATGAAAAGCGGTAGAATCCTCAAACGGTATGAAAAACCCTGCTGTGACACCTTCCTTAAGTATGTTTGCCTCCTGCTTCCTGGGGTACATTTCTAACTTGGGTCGCATTATGTATTTTTTCACCGACATTCTCTGCGACACTGGAAGCACCTACCTTGGACGATTGTTTAACCCGATGTGATCATCTAAGGGTTGGGTGGTACCACCCACAGACTGAGCAATCATGTTGAACATGCAGGGTGAGAAAAGCGACATTGCCCCTCATTATTTAGCCAACACGATCCGGTGGGTTTATGAGGCACTGTGCCTTGCAAACTGCCCCCATGATGCTACCTGGAAAGGGCTGTTGCAGCCCCTGCACCCAGATAAGTTGAACTAAGGGCTCGTTAACACAGGGCAAGAGGGGGTGGATCCACCCCCTCACAATAGAGGTTTATGTAGACCGCTAGCTTACTTTTTTCCGTGAGCGGCATGTTCCCGCTCACGGAAAAAAGAAGTAAGCTTCCCTTCTTCAAGTGGACTCTGCGGCTCGTTCAGTCCCAGCGTCCGCCTCGCGGCAGCACCCTCTGGGCTAGGCCTATTCAATTGAGCCTACTACAGAGGGGGAAGCTGCGACTGTCGTGGCAGGTGCATTTTAGTCCAATTCTGATGTGGCTTCCCGCATCAGAATCCAGACCAACATGCACGGCGCTTATTCCCATGTGAACTAGCCCGAAGATGTCAGTCAACTGCTGGGGTCAAGGCCAACCAATGCCTGAAGCCCTTGTCAGAACCCACCAAGCCGCCCCACTATGCAACTACAATTATTCCACACTACTTGATCTAATTTCATATGGCAAAAATACTTTGCTCTCAGTCTTCCTTTCTGCCCCTCCCACATGCCACAGATTGGATCTAGGTGCTTCATTGCAAATTTTAGTAAAACCTACTACTTCAATTTGCATATCCTTATGGCTTGACCTTCTTGGTCCTCCAGTTTCAGGCTAAAGCCCCATATAGTGAGCTGCAGCCAAAAAGCAAAAAACTACTGCAGAAATGCATCACATTTTTTCCCACATAGCTTTCCTCTGCGGACTTTCAGATTTTTTTCAGTGGCATATAAATAGGCCAAACACTTTCTGGTCATGGCGGGTGGGAAAGTCTCTCATAAAAGGTACCTTTCCAGCACCTTTTAGATCATCCCACTCTGTTGTGATCATATTAACGCTACTTTCAAGGGATGGTGCCCTGACTGTGCCCTATGGCAAGTCCATTGATAGTAGCGTGTGCCTGAGAAGTAGGACCTGTTGATGCTGAGTGTAAACCCACACGACAGCCGATCACTTATTCAGTGTTGCCACATGACTGCTGCTGTCACATCGAAGAGATTACTTGGTGTCCTGAGGAACTGCTGTCTATTTGTTCCACAATAGTGTAAGTTTTGTGACTTAGCATTTGCTGGTAACCACTATTGTGGCAAACAACAGATTATTCAGCAAAAGTGTCTGTAATAACTAGACTTGAGGAAATGTGTGTGTGTTTCTCAGACAAACTACATGGACATAGAACGGTCCTTGGGTAAATCGGTGTAAGGTGGGCTTATCAGCCAGAATATTGGACCCTCGGGAATGCCCACCTTACATATTTATTCTTCCGTCTATTGAAGAAGAGATCAAAGAGGCCACATAGAGCAGGTCTGAAATGCTGTACATATGGCTGAATAAAGTTTCCATCTCTTCTTCAATGTTCCTATTCGGAGTGATGATGATTTTTTTCTTCTCTTTCTTTATTTCTTTGTATCTGTCTCATTTTTTCTGGTTTGACGTTTTATATATTGAATTTCCCTATAGTCTATAATGGTTGTTGGTTCTTGGTGCCCATCTTCTCTCCAGCTGAGTATCCAGCTTGCGTTCTGCGCCTTTCTTCAGATGGCTGGTTTTGGCCGGCACCCGGTTGAACGGTTTCCAGCACTCTTGGTCTGGATGTGCTTCCATTTGACAAGCACATTAGCTCTAGCACAAGCTGTTCAGCATAGAGTGCCGGCATCAGGCACTGAGCAGGGGGATCCTGTCACACTGTGTGTTACATTAGATCTCAGATCAGTGGATACAGCTCACAGGCAGACTCTCACAGTCAGCGACTCCTGGGACCCATTAGATTAATTAATAAGATATATAAGATATACACATAGACTGATCTGAAAGCCCTGAAAGCACATGTGGTGCCATACTGCAGTGATACAGCACATATATAACCCTACTATCTATCATGAATGTGGCCCAGAAAAGCTGGTCATCGGCTCACCCATTTTGTTGGCTGCGCTCTTCTCCTACCAGTCCTAACCAAAAGTCTCACTCTTGTTTATCAACAACCACGTGACAACTAACGCATTTTAGGGTTCCATGAAGGTATAATATATGTCTTTCAAGACTCTATGTTTATACAGTGTTGGCCAAAAATATTGGCACACCCGCAATTCTGTCAGATAATATTCATTTTCTTCCAGAAAATGATTGCAATCACAAATTCTTTGGTATTATTATCTTCATTTAATTTGTCTTCAATGGAAAACCACAAAAAGAATTGTCAAAAAGCCAAATTGGATATAATTCAACACCAAACATAAAAAAGGGGGTGGACAAAAGTATTGGCACTGTTTGAAAAATCATGCTTCTCTAATTTGTGTAATTAACTGCACCTGTTACTTACCTGAGGTACCTAACAGGTGGTGGCAATAACGAAATCACACTTACAGCCAGTTGAAATGGATTAAAGTTGACTCAACCTCTGTCCTGTGTCCTTGTGTGTACCACATTGAGCATGGAGAAAAGAAAGAAGACCAAAGAACTGTCTGAGGACTTGAGAAGCAAAATTGTGAGGAAGAATGAGCAATCTCAAGGCTACAAGTCCATCTCCAAAGACCTGAATGTTCCTGTGTCTACCGTGCGCAGTGTCATCAAGAAGTTTAAAGCCCATGGCACTGTGGCTAACCTCCCTAGATGTGGACGGAAAAGAAAAATTGACAAGAGATTTCAACGCAAGATTGTGCAGATGGTGGATAAAGAACCTCGACTAACATCCAAACAAGTTCAAGTTGCCCTTCAGTCCGAGGGTACAACAGTGTTAACCCGTACTATCCGTCGGCGTCTGAATGAAAAGGGATTGTACGGTAGAATACCCAGGAAGACCCCACTTCTTACCCAGAGACATAAAAAAGCCAGGCTGGAGTTTGCCAAAACGTACCTGAGAAAGCCAAAAACGTTTTGGAAGAATGTTCTCTGGTCAGATGAGACAAAAATAGAGCTTTTTTGGGAAAAGGCATCAACATAGAGTTTACAGGAAAAAAAAAAAAAAAAAAAAAAAAGAGGCCTTCAAAGAAAAGAACACGGTCCCTACAGTCAAACATGGCGGAGGTTCCCTGATGTTTTGGGGTTGCTTTGCTGCCTCTGGCACTGGACTGCTTGACCGTGTGCATGGCATTATGAAGTCTGAAGACTACCAACAAATTTTGCAGCATAATGTAGGGCCCAGTGTGAGAAAGCTGGGTCTTCCTCAGAAGTCACGGGTCTTCCAGCAGGGCAATGACCCAAAACACACTTCAAAAAGCACTAGAAAATGGTTTGAAAGAAAGCACTGGAGACTTCTAAAGTGGCAGCAATGAGTCCAGACCTGAATCCCGTAGAACACCTGTGGAGAGATCTCTTGATGGCAGTTTGGAGAAGGCACCCTTCACATCTCAGGGACCTGGAGCAGTTTGCCAAAGAAGAATGGTCTAAAATTCCAGCAGAGCATTGTAAGAAACTCATTGATGGTTACCGGAAGCGGTTGTTCGCAGTTATTTTGTCTAAAGGTTGTGCTACCAAGTATTAGGCTGAGGGTGCCAATACTTTTGTCCGGCCCATTTTTGGAGTTTTGTGTAAAATGATCAATGATTTGACTTTTTTTTCATTCTCTTTTGTGTTTTTTCATTACAAGCAAAATAAATGAAGATATTACCAAAGAGTTTGTGCTTGCAATCATTTTCTGGAAGAAACTGAGTATTATCTGACAGAATTGCAGGGGTGCCAATACTTTTGGCCAACACTGTAGCTGCCCAGTGGCCCCCTGGTAGGTGCCCTTTAGGGGCCATTAATGTTATCCCTTCCCTAAGTATATGGCAATGTCTCATCTGTTTATGTGTCTTCTATGTGGATGAAATATCAGTAGTTTATCTTTGGAAGTAATGAAAGCTCTGTAATAACTCTCATCCTCCTCTAATGGTGCCTAAAGTAGAGACAAATACAATGAATTACCCCAAAGTCTTACAAGACGCTGATATAACACGGAACATAGCACAGGTACAGAGCCTGCCTTGTCTTCTATAGCTTCAAGAGGGGACAAAAGCTATACTTAAGAAGATCTGATCTACTACCAGTATTCATTATCCATCTCTTCATGGCTGTCTGATAATCTGATATCATATCTATCTATCTATCTATCTATCTATCTATCTATCTATCTATCTATCTACCTTCCACTGACAGCAATATAATGCTGAAAATAATGAGGGATTGAAACACAAATATATTAGAAAGCTGCAGTTTCATTACACATAGTGTAAGCTTTATATACATAGGGATAAATGTGTCCCTTCATTATGTATTGAGCTGTTCTGCAATGAGATCATTTGCATAAGTTACAATTTAATATTCGTAAACTTTCGTTTTCTGGTGTCATTCGGTTGTTCAGTATGTATGGGGTCGGGGGAGGGGATGTGAATGTTCCTGCTCGGTGGAGGGGTTCTCTCTTTAATGAGCTGCTGGGATGTATGGCGCGTTTTCCCTTCCTCAGCCGCTTTGGCGCTGTCTGCCATGCTGCGTTTGCAACCTTGAATCCTTAGTTAAGACTAGCCCCCGGTGAGACCTTCATGAATTTTACATGTGTTGGGACTTGGAGCCGATAAGCGGAGAACATGATCATTCCCCCCTGGTTCAGCAGTCTTGCTGAGCATTGTGTATATTTTGAGGTGATGGTCAGATTCACCAGAAATGGTTCCGCCACAATACACCGGAGACACCTCGCTCTATGCTGAATGCTGTGGGTGGGAATAAACCCTGACTGCTTTGGTTAAAATATGCATTGTAACCTGAAATGCAGAATAATATGATATGATACAATGTAACAAGAATATATGTCTGTCCCTTTCCGGTTTCCATGTCTATTTTTGTCATGTAGAATTTGGGTTTTAGTGACACATTGGCTGTAAGGAGGGGGCTCCTCTGGTTGAGGATGATGGGAGTAATACATTATGAGCAGGAATTTCATTGTGAAAGCTTGACAACAGAGGAGTGATACATTTATGAGATAGGAACAATGGACAGTATGAAAAAAGATCCAGTGAAGGGGACAATAGGGCTGTGAAAGTGTCTGATAGGGGTTTTCTAGAATGCATTATTTGATTATTATTGATTGATTATTATCCTTAGGGTAGATCATCAGTGGGGACCTAACACCTGACACCCCTATGGATCAGCTGATTAAAGTAGCACATACGCCATGTGACATTAGGTTTATCAGTTTGCGCCTCAGCCCCATTCATGTGAATGGGGCTGAGCTGTATTTTCAAGCGCAGGCATATAGATGTACAGTGCTGTGCTTGGTGAGAAGTGAAGAGGCTGCAGCACTCACCTGAAATCTGTGGCTTCTTCAACCTGCTGATCCTGGGAATCCTGAGTGTGTTTTACACTACTTGCAAATTGAAGAAAACAATTCCACAGCTGAAAATTGCTCAAAATGTCAATTATACCTATAAGTATAATAGGGGCCAAAACTCCACAGAGGAAAACTCTGTGACTTTTCTGTGAAAACCACTGCAGAAAGAAACATGATGCGTTTCGGCTGGGGCCTTTTCCATAGCGTTTTTTTTTTGCAGCAATTCAAAAACACAGCTTTTTTTGCAGATTTTGTTGCATTTTTTGGAGCCAAAGGCAAGAGTGGATTGAACAGAAGGGGGAAGTATAAGCGCTTCCTTTATATATAACCCATACTTTTTGTAGCCATTCTTAGCTTTGGCTCAAAAAACGTAGCAAAATCTGCAACAAAAAAGATGCGTTTCTGCAACGTGGGGCCTTAATCTGTGGTCTGCTGGTGTCAGATGTGTCACAATTGTGAAGAGACACAAAGGAAGTCTATGTGACAGAAACTGAAATGAACTCCAGCTAGGCAATATTAAAGGGATCCTACCATTAGAATCCCTTTTTTTTTTTCTAACTAACACGTAGGAATAGCCTTAAGAAAGGCTATTCTTCTCCTACCTTTAGATGTCTTCTCGGCACCGCCATTCAGTAGATATTCCGGTTTCCATCTTTATGCAAATGAGTTCTCTTGCAGCACTGGGGCGGGAACCAGCGTTCAAACAGCACTGAGGGCGTACCCAATGCTGCCAGAGAACTCTCCAGTGCGGCCTCCATCTTCTTCAGGAACCGGCCTCTACGCATTGTCTTCCGGCTTGGCTTTCAATCGTCTATGCACGCGCAATTGGCTCTGCCAGTTGCACCTGTCCACGGCCATTTTTTTGTGACCACTCACTACAAGAGCTAGCAAAAGCGGCCACAAAAAAATGGCCGCGCGCAGGTGCATTGCACATACGTAGAAGATTGAAAGCCAGGGAGCCCCTGCCACTAGGCTCTGCCCACACTCTGCACCCTTTTTACAGAAAGTAGTGTAAAAAGGATCCAAAATATGGTCAAGCGGAATTTGGTCAAGCGGAATAATTCAACTTTAAATTTCTGAAACTGAATTTTTGAGCTAGGAAAAATTCTACTATGTGAATATTCATTTACATTTCACAATAGATGATAAAAATGCCATCTAAATTCATAAGTTTCACGACAACTGCTTATGATTCCATTAGGCGAATCACGGAAATCCATGTATTAACAATAACTAACACTTTATAGTGTTTAGACAGCAGCTCACAGCATAAGGGGACAGGTATTGGGGGCTGGAGTGGAGTAGGTTGAGTCTCCGGCTGGTTGCAGCTGCTACCAGACTGTGATGTCTTGTATGTTCTAGAATAAGGAGCTTTGATCATAAACCACATCCATCCATTTATCTGCTATGTTCCCTCTACATCTGTTATACCTACATACTTCCCGCTACAGACATGGCCCTTTAATTTAAAAAAAAAATGTTTTTACATTTAATTTATAGATTGTATTGTCTTTATATAATACATAATGTATTACCGCAGAAAAAAACATGTAGTAAATATAATCCAGATGAATGTGGCAGGTGGAGAGAACAAAGGAAGGAAAGAATCTTATGTGGAAAGTGGGGCATCTGGGATCTTATCTGAAACATCAAAGCAACCTGCTGTGGACGTAACCCTGGAGCCATTTATGTAGTGATTTTTCTCCAGTAACCGAGGACAATTATAGTCAGATTCCTCTAATCTGGCATTAGTAGGGTTTGAGAGATGTCAGAATGAGATATTCTGGATTTTCAGACAGTTAAAATTAAGGAAATCTCCTCACTGCTTTTCTCTGAAAACAGACATTTCTGCAACTTTCTTATATACTTCTGTATTTAAATTCTTCACCAATGGAGGTATTCTTGTCTGCATGAACGCCTGAAGAATGGACATGTCGCTTCTTTTTTCCAGCTAGCAGAAAATCCACTAGTGGATTTTTACGCTAGTGGAATATCTACTAGTGGAAAAAAAAAAAAAAAAAAAGCAGGTTAAATAGGACTGTATGGTAAAGCGTTTTTTGGAGGAGGAATTTGAGTCAGCTTCCTGACCAAATTCCTGACCAAAAAATTGTGTGAATGCAGCCTTAGGGGACAGCTTGCTGGTGGTGGTCCCCTTAGCAAACTTACGCAAGCATTTTATGCATCTAGAGTAGGGGTCTCAAACTCGTGGGCCAACTGCAGCCCTCGGGACAATATTTTGCGTCGCCCACCTCAATACATAGCTCCCAACCATCCTGCATTTAGCGGGAAAATCATGCTTTTATTCTCCAGTCCCACGCAGCTCCTTGTATGTCCCTATAGTGTTGTACTTTCCAACGATCACCCCCCCCCCCATAACAGCGATAAAAGCGATGGGTGATCAGTGGAAAGCTTGTACTACTGTAAACTGAAGGACCTGTGTGTGATGTCAGATGTCACGTGACTAGGGAGGTGTGTCTTAGTGTGTCGGCCTGAAGATGAAGGGATGTGCCGTCTAAAGGTACTGAGAGGGGAGGGGAGTGTGAGATGCAGGGTGGAGAGTGTGTGTCTGTGTGTGTTTGTGTGTGTGTCTATGTATGTGTCTGTGTGTCTCTAAGTAACCTAGGGGTAGAGATGGAAGGAGAACGTTATACTGGGGGCAGAGATGGAGGGGAGGACATGAAACTGGGGGAGAGATGGAGGGGGACATGAAATTGGGGGCAGAGATGAGGGGGAGCATGAAACTGGGGGCAGATAGAGGGGGGACATAAAATGGGATAGATGAAGGGGATTATGAAACTGGGGGAGAAATGGTGGGGGAAGATGAAACTGGGGGTAGATGAAGGGGGGCACTTAAACTGGGGACAACTGGAGGGGGCATGCTAATAGCTGTAGGAGAACTGTCTACCTCTAGTTGCCCCCAGTTTAACGTCACCGTCCAGCTACCCCTACGGTTTAATGTCTGCTTCTAGCTGCCCGAGCTTAATGTCCCCCTCTAGTTGCCCCCAGTTTAATGTCCCACTTCAGCTGCCATTAATTTATTGCCCCCCCAACTACCCCCACTGTTTAATGTCCCCATCCAGCTTCCTCAGTTTTATGTCCCCTCTAGTTTCCCTCAGGTTAAACTGGGGCACCAGGAGAGGGACTTAATACTGTGGGGCAGTTGGAAGGGAACATTATAATGTGGGGATATATAATGTACGGGTGACTGTAGGAGCATTATACTGTGTGAGGGCACATGAGAAATGAATGAGAATGGGTGGAGTCAACATAAAAGTGACTGGAGCTAAATTTGCTGCAGCGCACATAGCTTGTGGAAAACCTGACTGATGCGACCCAGCCTCTACCTCCAGCAACCCCCGGGTAAATTGAGTTTGAGACCCCTGATCTAGAGGGTCACTTTATGGAGGAAATACATAAACCTCATATTTGTCCAGTGGAACTAAACACAAAGACGCTGAAATGCTTTAAAACTTAAATTTCTGAGGCTTCTATAAAATAACAAAAATATTTCAAACATCTTTTATAGGATCATAATTTGGAACACAAAATTTCACTTATAAAGGTGAATGTGCATGTCAGTATAAATTATATGTAGCCTCAGCTGCTCTATAGTCACAATGAATTCTCTCCCATTCACATGCTAGGACGTCATCTATCATACGTGGTGAGTTTAGTAATAAGTCTGCTGACTGTTTCTGATAACAATCAGTAGAATTGTTGCTTAAGCTCTGGAGTAGAAGGTTTTAAGGCGCATTTACATGACTGAGTTTTAGCTGTGTAAATGTGTTGGCCATATTTACTAGCCTGCACTGCACGCTTAGAAAGGGACTCCTAGCATTACAGTTCTCAATGCTGCTAGGAGTCCCTGTCCCCCAGTGACATAATGTCCCGTAGTGATTATAATAGGTTCGCCCAGTGTTTCATTTGAAATGAACACGTCCAAACTGAAACTGCTAATATACTTTGAGTATAATAAGCCTAGGCCCATGGGAGGTGATCAGACTTAAAAAAAACTGTGTAAGGCTAAGGCCCCACGGGCCGTAAACGCAGTGATAAAGCGCTGCGAGAAGAACCGCTGCGTGATTGCATTGCGGTTCTTTCCGCAGCGCTTTGAAGAGAAAGTTCACAGAGTTTTCCTATGCGGACTTTCTCTTAACATTATATCTACAGGAAAGCCGCCGGCATTTCCGTAGATATAATTGACGTGCTGCAAATTGCAAAGCCCCAATGGCTTTGCAAATCGCAGTGTGTCCGCGCTGCAATCTTTTCCGCAAAGAGGGGAAGGGATTCGCATGAATCCCATCCACTTTGCCTGCACTTTACAATGCTGCGATTTTTCTCGCAGCGTCTCCGCTGCGGGCAAATCGCGGCGCTTACATCCCGTGGGGCCCCGGCTTAAAGCTAGATGCACACGACACAAAACAGCCACTGTCAAAACAGTCATTTTTCACAACTGTCCTGCACCCGAGGGGCACCCGTTTCCACACATCTCCTATACATTCTAGTGTATGGAGGGATCTGTGAAAATGTGAAAAAATAGGACATGAACTATATTTTAATGGTTCATGACAACAGATTGTCAAAATAACAGTCATGAGAATTCACTTATATTGACTTTAATTCTGCTGTGATGTCCGTTAAAAAAACAAACATCACTCGACCAGTTTTCACTGTCATATCAATCTAGCTTTACTCACTTCTCCTGGCTTTGGCATGATTCCCTGTTCTCTTCAGGCCTTCTGCTTGACGTCAGGGACCGTTGAGGCCCAGAAATACCACTATACATTATTTAAATAGAAGCTGTGCTGCATGATCCTCCTATCCACTAGCAGCTAGAGGCTGCTGCAATAGCTAATCTGTGAGGGGTGTTGAACCCCCAAAGATCACATACTGATGGACCTATCTGGTCGATAGGTCATCAGTATGAAAAATCGATTTGTGGCTGGAAAAGTTCACTTATCTATCTTACTTACTTACCGTATATAGCACAGACATATTCCACAATGCTTTACAGATATTGTTATAAGTAAATATGTATACAGTGAATCCAGTAGCAGAATAGTGAGTGCAGCCTTGAGGGGTATAATACAAATATCTCAGGATCAGTACAAGATAAGTAATGTAATGCATGTGTACATTAGAGCAAATTCATTACATTTACCACAAGCCCCAATCTGCATTTAGCTTTCCATATTGTACAAATGTAGGAAGTAGTGGGGTGAGGATTCAGGTAGGCCAATGTGGGGCCAGTCCATTATGACTCTTGACAGTTTTCTGGTGTGAGTTATAATGGAAATCTATGCCAGTTCTATAGGAATCTGACACCTCACAGATAAGATGTTGCTCCCGCTCCATGTGTCTCAATCTGCTAGTGGATGGGTAGTGCATGTAGCAACGCTGAATTTCCCCAAACTACAACTATACAGTGGACAAGCTTAATAAATCTGCTTCAGTGACTCCACCAGTGGAATAGTGAATATGCTGTGGAGTATAATAGTGGTTGGAATTCAGGATCACTGCAGGATAAATAATATGATGTGTGTATGCAGTGATTCCACCAGCAGAATGAGTGCAATAGTTCAGGATGTATTATACAGGATGTAATTCTCAATGTATTGTCAGGGTCTGGGGTTGCTAGGTTGAGTGGCATAGACACAAAAGTCCATATTCTTTAGTCCAAAAACAAAGGTAGAGTTTATTTTCACTCAAAAAAGTAGTGCAGCAACAAAAGGAAACAATACAAAATAAATACCTGCCCGGCTAGGCTCTAACTAAACATAGAATAGGTTACCTCACCTAGAATAACAGAAATCAAAAACAAGTTGAATCATTCAGGACACAGCTCCAAAAATATGACCTCTCTCTTTCACTCTCCAGCCAAGCTCTGCCAAAGTGTTGCTGCTGGAGCAACTTCTTAAGCCTCCTTGACAAGGAGACTCTCAAGAGCTGAGTCGCTGCCGAAACATCCCCAAAGTGTGGACTGGAGGGGGGTGGAATGACAGGTCCCACTACCAACCTACCTGTCATTCCTAAAAATCCAGCCCAATACTGAGCATTTACCAAAATGCTCAGCAGATGAAAGTTGTCTGCTGAGAACAAATATTTCTTCTGGAGTTTTCTCATCTCACCCACCAGAGTAGTCTAGGTGAGATGTATACCCCCTCCACTACCTGATCAGCCATCGGCTTACAGTATGTATACAGTAACATCACTGGAGAATAGTGAATGCAGCTTTGGAGTATAATATGATGGATATATGCAGTGATTCCATCAGCAGAATAGTGATACAGCCCTGAAGTATGACACAGGAAGTAAGTCTTTGCTAGTACAGGATTAGTAACGTATGTATATAGTAGAATAGTGAGCGCAGCTCTGGAGTATAATACAGGCTGTAACCTAGGATCAGTACAGGGTAATATAATATTATACTTACAAGCAGTCATACCCTTTAATGAATGCATAATTAGATGCATAATATAATTGCATTTTGAGCATAGCCCCCCTGTAGGTACCATCTGCAGTGTGCAGGTATTTTTACAGCAGTGTTGCAGAGTCTTATATATTTCAGCTCTGCAGATGAAGCTGCCTGTTACAGCTTGCTGATATCTGCCACTTATTAGAGAACTTTTATGTTCTAACATTGTCAGATAAAATCTAGGGCAGGTGCTGTAAATCAGAAAGCAAGAGCAATGGCCGTGTCCTGTGTGGCGTCCACGCTGTGCTGACAAATGGCTCAGATGTAGAGAGCTGGAGAGAGGGAATCAGTGGTGCTGTCACATCACTAATGAGAAGAAATACGATTATATCGTAGCATGGTGCTAGCTGACAGAAACCGGCTGTTATCCGTAGTAACCCACACATGATAAAGGAAATGTAAAGGCAGGTATCACTGAAGCTACAGCTCCACCATACCAGATAAATCAGGAGGCAGAAGAGCAAAGAAAGGAAGTGACAAGAGATACTGAGGATTTGGTGAAATGTATTGATCATATTACCAAATACATAATAGTAAGTTAAAATGATATTGACACTTAGGGTGGCACTTTAGGCAGGGGGCATAGCAGAATGACATGCTGATATTTGGGGCTAGAGCACAATGACATACTGAAATTTGGAGGATAGGGCAGTGACAGAGCCCAGGAAAGAGAGACTTATGGGGAAGCACAATTATATATTAACAATTTGAGTACAGGACAGTTACACACTGACACTTGTGGTACCGGATAATATCACACTGACGCTACGTTCACACCTGCGTTTTGTTTTGCGTTCATGGTGTCCTTTTGGGGATCCACTGAATGGAAACCTAATCCGCTTAAAAAAGTGGTTACCTACAGATACTCGTGGACAACATAGACTAAAAGGGGGCCGCTGGGTTACCGCGTAAAAAGGGAGAAAAATGAGGAGAGAAAAGCGCTGCATATACTGGCCAATGATATTTTGTTTCTTGGTGTACAGGCCAATGTCACACTGACTCTTGGTCTACATGATAATGATACTTTGTTTATAGTCTATATAAGTCTACACGCTATGGATCAGATTTATCTAGATGTGGTTACAACTAGACACTGGTGTAAACGCGGCACATGTTTGGTTCATTGTGGTGCATCTTTGAAGCAGTGTGGTACAACTTGGCGCATTTAGTTTGATATAAATATTTTTGACTTTCTAGACATTTAGGTGTGAATTCCTAGAAATAAAGGGGCATAGTGCAAATGCACCACAAATGTGAAAAATTGTATCCTACAATTCAGTCTCAAACTAATTCAACATAAGGTTTGTATAAACTTAGCAACATACACCTTTAGCCACTGTGATAAATCTGTATTATTTGGTAGTTTGAAAATAAACCAGATTTATCACAGTGACTGATGCTGGATGATAAATCCGGTGTATCTTCAGACCATACATTTATACCAACTTTTAGTTATTATGGCACATTTAAGCCATGCCCTCTTTTTTGACTCTCCACACCCATAGTTTAGCATGTCGAAAAATTCTAGTCCAAATAATATGTGGCAAAATGTGCCACATTACTCCACCCTGCATATTAACAATAGTACATTTGGGCCAATGTGTCATGTCTGCGGGTCTCCTCAGTTCTGCAGGTTGTGTGGTCTTGTGTAACATTTGTATTTCCTCCTCATGTCCCCAGGGATGCTGTGCACTATGTGATTCATGCCGTGTTCTCTCAAGGAGCTGCATCCTGGAGTAATGAGACTCAGTCCGTGGAGCTTGTTGCCATCAGCAGACATTTAAAACCAGCACATTCAACACCACCAATTCTGTGCTTGTCTCTGCCTACTGCAGTATTCAAGCAAGCACAGACTATCGGTACATTGTCTACACATCACCTGCAGGAATGCAAAACCGAATGTATTCAATCGTTCTAACTAATAATCTTTATATGATAAGAAAAGTAGTGCTGCATAGGTCTGAGTCAGTATCACACATGATAAGCCTAGCAAGCAGGATTACATGCTAGGATTGGATACAGTGGTTCTGCAGACAATATAACTTATGATATTTCGGGTTTTGGATGGCATCATGCAACCATCTGCAACCATCTGATTGACAATGGGATTGTTCATATGAGCTTGTTAAACTGGTTAAGCTAACAAAGGATCGGCTAAAAGCGACTTATTTGGCAAAACACTGGCCAAAAAGCCTACCACGAACAACCTTGTTGCATCTACATAGCGCATCGTATAACCAGCCATTCTGTGGCTGAAATAGCCAAATTGACCATTTCAGCCAACTAAAATCTAATGTACATAGCTGGCTTCAGGCCCGGTTCACATCTGCGTTCAGGTTTCACGCAGCTTGGGATGCATAAAAAAGTGGTTACCAAAGGAAACCCACGGACCTCATAGACTATAATGGGGTCCGTGTGGTTTCTGCACCAAAAATGCAGAGATAAAAGTGCCGTTTGCAGGATTTTTCTCTCCACATATTTCATGCGGATAGGGGAACGGAATGGCCCAAACGCACATGTGAACCAGGCCTTAGACAAACAGCTCAGCAGATGCTATGACACACGAGAGGCCATTTGCGTGGTTAATAAGTGAGCTTATTAACGCGAAGTGTTACAAATTATATATACATCGCTGTTTAACATAGTAGGGTCACATTTAACAGCAATGTGTGAGATGCACCCATCCAAAGTATTCTTATTGTACACGTGAGCTGCGTCATACATGTGTTACTGCTAGCCGTATACTCCAGAACTGTAGTCGCAATATTAGAAATAGCCAGCCTATTACTAAACCCACACCATGGCAGAAATTGTATAATGTAAAAGGGAGGGCTAGCTCTTCTTGTGCAAAGGTAGCACTTATCTAAATGCAAATTGTCTGAAGAATGCTATTAGATTTCAGCTCTGAAGATCCAGAAATATAACTGCAGCTCTGCAGTCCTTCAGAAAATGCACTTCATAGTCAGAAAGCCACTTTAACAGCAGAGTGACTGTAAGTATAGAACTGATGTAATGCTGAGACTTCACGGAGTGCAAATCACCAGAGTAAGCTGTCCAAATACTAAATAAGCAGGGAATGTTGGGAGATTTCAGCTCTGCAGAAAGGAACTTTCCATTTCTTGTTGTACATTGTATTTTTCCTCTTTTTCTTTCGTCTGTCTTGATGTTTTAATCTTTTACGACTACGCTGATGGGTATTATTGTTCTTTCATTGCAGCTATTAATGAGTTTCCAGATGATTTATTCACCATTAAAGAACGTCAGAAAGGAGCCATCTTACTGCACATCTTCTGCGTAAGTTTGTCTTATTACACATGAATGAAAGAAGTGGTATTATTGATATCAGTAACATGTAATATTGGGGTATAGGTATGTTCCCGGTACTATATTTGTTGTTGTAGTATAACTTGCAGTCAATGAGGCAGATTTAGGGTAAGTTCACACGGGGTTTTTTGTTCAGGATTTTGAGGCCGTATCTGCCTCAAAATCCTGAACAAAAAGAAGTTTCTTCCGGCTCCTGTAAAAAACATGCTCATTCGTTAGGCCGATTCACCTTGTGACCCAGCCTGAAGACACTCCCTTCTTCTGACTAGGCCCATTCATCAGGCCTAATCCGGCGCGGAGTGAGCGACTGGATGACGGTTCAGTGCATCGGCATTCAGTCGCGGCTACTCATTTTT
This sequence comes from Leptodactylus fuscus, assembly GCF_031893055.1. NCBI lineage: Eukaryota > Metazoa > Chordata > Amphibia > Anura > Leptodactylidae > Leptodactylus > Leptodactylus fuscus. The sequence continues at coordinate 84,993,423 of NC_134271.1, forward strand.
TGGTCCGGAGCCTGAGGCGGCCTCTGCCTCAGGTTCCAGACCAAGAAAACCCTGTGTGAACTTACCTTAATTATACCTTGTATGCCAATTTTCTGGCATCCCAGGCATACATTTTTTTTCATAAATAAAGTTGTATAGGCACACTCTGCCAACAATATTGTTAGAAAGATTGGTATAAATAATGTTAGTCTTCATAAATCTCCCTGAGGGCCCCTGCACACGGAGTTAACACAAGCGCATTTTAGCTAATAATACACGTGTATAGAATACACGTGTAAAAATAAGACTCCCATTGACTTCAATGAAAATCTGTCCTGACTTCATATGTTTTTGCACATATCTATGTACATATTGAACTCAGGCGTTTCATTCAATCCTATTGCCACAGGTGTAGCCCTGTGTAGGTGTAGCCCTAGCCATGCAGTCTACCTGTACAAACATTTGGTATAGAATGGCTTATTCTAAAGAGCACAATGACTTCCAGTGTGGTCATGTAGAAAGAAACCACTGAAGTAAGTTTGCGAAATTCCTCCTAGATATTCCACCATCAACCATAACTTGTATTACTGAAAAGTGGAAGTGTTTAGGAACCATAGAGACTCAGACACAAAGTGGCAGACCATGAAGAATTACAGATCATGGCCACCGATTGCTGGGGTGCATAGTTTATAAAAGATTTCCAAACCTCCGCTGACATCAGCACAAAAACTGTGCACCAGAAGCTTTGTGTCATGGATTCCCATGGCCGAGCAGCTGCATGCAAGCCTTACATCTCCAAGCACAATGCCAAGCGTTGGATGGAGAGGTATAAAGCACAAGCTGCCACCAGACTCTGCAGTGGAAATGTATTGTATGAAGTGACAAGTCACGCTACCTTATCTGACAGTCTGAAGGACAAGTCTTTGAAGAATACCAGGAGAACATAATGTCTGCTGAAGGAGGGATCATAATAGAGTTTTTTCACTTAGACTTAGTTCCAGTCCAAGGAAATCTTAATGTAATGTAATTGGCATACCAAGAAATTTTGGACAACTTTTGTTTCCAACTTTGTGGGAAATATAAAAACAAAAAACTTGAGAGTCTTCAGTACTTGATACCTTTTTAAATGGCTAACTAATAATAATGACAGATTGCAACGTTTCGAAGCTCTCAGCTTCAAAAACAAACATTTTCCTTACACAACTTTGTGGGAACAGTTTGGGGAAGGCCCTTCTCTCTTACTGCATAACTGTGCCCCACAAAGCAAGGTCCATAAAGCCATTGATGGGTGAGTTTGGTGTGGAAGAACTTGACTTCACTGCAGAGGCCTGAGCACAACCCCCATCCAACACTTGTGAAATGAACTAGAACAGAGATTGTGATCCAGGCTTTCTCGTCCACCATCAGTGTCTGACATCACATAAGCTCTTCTGGATAATTGGCAAAAATTTCAAAAGAAACACTCAAAATCTTGTATAAAGGCTTCCCAAAAGAGCGTAAACTGTTTTCGCTGCAATGGGGAGGGGCTCCATATTCATGCTGATGAATTCAGAACGGGATCCTGTAGGTGTAATGTGTAGGTGGCTCAGTACATTTGTCCATATAGTGTACATGTTTGTGTATGTTTATATGCAGCATGACAATTTATACTGTGAATTTCCACAGCAGATTTAATCTTTTTCAATGCATAGGTTTTGCTGCATATTCACGTTACATCACATGTTGTGTAAACGGAAGAGGACATGTCATCTTATTATGCTGCCCTATGCTCAATGCCATATTCCTAGTAGCAGAAATGACACCAAAAACATTATGCTGCTTGACTCTCAGAGCAGTGAGTGACATGTATACATCAGCCTTTCAGTCACTGTAGAGAGGGGCAAGGGCAGACATGGTCCTCATGAATGACCGGTGAGGCTGATTTATCAAGACCAGCATTTTCCAGGCCACTCCTGATGGTCCCCACCAGGCTGGACATTGCACACAATGAATGGTAAACAGAAAACTGTCTGGAATCATTTACACCAGTAACTGGTATAAATGGCGATAAACATAAAGAGGCCAATGGCTCCACCCCACCCTGTGCAGGGTGCCAACCTAAAAAAAAGGAAATTCTGACTTGCAGACTTTTTTCAAGGCTTGTAGAACAGGGGGTTTTTTTTGGCAAAAAAGCCATGAAATAACAGCCCATATGTCTGGTATATGACGGTGTTATAGAGCCATGGTATGGTGGTGTTATCCATTCAGGGTACTATGGTGTTTTTGAGTCTCTATGGTGCCAGTGTAATTGACTCATGATATGGGGTTGTTGTCAAAATGTGGTATGGTGGTGTTATTGAGCCATGGAATGGAGGTATTGAGTCATGGTATGGTGGTGTTATTTGGCTATAGTATGGTTTTGTTATCCCATCAGGGTGTCTTAATGTTTTTGAGTCACATTATGGTGATATTATTCAGTTACAGTGTGTCAGTGTTATTGAGTCACGGTATGGTGGTGTTACTGAATGACACTATGGTGGTTTTAATTAAATATACAATACAGTGGTGTTATCCATTCATGGAATGGTAGTAGTAAGTAATCTATGTATGCATATTCCAGATTCTGATACAACATGGAGTCCCCTGTGTTCCCCAATATAACATTTGACTCCTGGTGATCACAGTCGGAACTATTGAAAACCAGAAACTAGATAAGGTGCAGGGACAGAATATGTTTAAAATTGGTCATGGGTAAAGCTTTACAAGTTTTAAGTCTGGTTGTAGCCCAGCAATTAATATTAGACTATGAGCATTACCTGTGTAGTCAGGCTTAGTGCATAGGGCAGGTGTAAATACAGCCATGACTGAAAGCTCAGTCCCATTCAGGACTCAAACGCCCCTGTAAAGTTTTGAAATAAGAAGTTCATCTTATTTGTATTCTTGTGAGTCGTCTCAATGTTTAAGATGAATGCAGCTGCATCTGAAAGGAAAGGCTGCTCTGGAATAATGACTAGAGCAGGATAAATTGCTCTTACATTGTTATAACTTGCATTCTGCTCACAAGAATCTGCAGTCAAGGGAAATCCTTTCTCTTATACTTCCAGCTGATTCATTTTTCATGACAGCAGCATTGTCTGCAGATATGTGATGTCACCAGTAGTGTCTACATAGTGTAATGTCATCATTGGCAATAACATGTGTGAGATGTCACCATTATCATCCGTAGATATGTGATGTAACCAGTATCATCTGCAGATATATAATATTAGTAGCCTTGCCTACAGACATGTGATGTCAGCAACATTGCTTAAATGTGAAATACAGTATGATGTCAATTTAATGTATCATGTGATCTGCTTATAGATGTTATCACCAGTATTAACTGCAAATATGAGTTGTCAGCAGTGTAGTCTATAGATATGAATTGTCTAGCACTGTACAATAACCTCAGTACTCGCGGTGGGGAGACAAACAAATTTATAGGAATTTTACCCCTCCGGGGGCGACCATTAGTTACATTCCTATGTAATAATCTGCATCAGCAGACACAGAGGCAAATATACAGTGATATTGTAGTAAGTGAATATAGGATCTAGAGGCGTAACTTGAATGCAAAATCTGCACTGTGGTCTCTGCCTAACTTGTATCATTTACAATAATGGTATATTTTATTGGGCAGAGGGACCCTTGGGGACCCTCAGGACCCAGTAGTGATTGTTATCTCTGCACCCTGTAAGGCTATACCTCTAGGTCTATAGAAGGCTAATATGTACAATACAGATAAACTGCTGTATCTAAGCCTATTGTGTGATTCTTTATTTATATATGTGTGATACTGTCAGCTGAACTATGGTATCAAAGCTTATCGTGTGTATTACTGTATACTGCTGAGCTACTGTATCTAATCCTATCTTATGCAATACGGTCTGATAATCCTGTGTATCTTAACTTATCATATGTCAGCTAAGATGCTGTATCTAACCTGTCATGTATAATACTGTCTGCTGATTTGCTGTATCGATGCAGAATTTATCATTTGGAAGCCATTTTTGACGCCTCTGGTTTGTCCTATGATGGAAGTATTGACCGTGGTGCAGAGGTTTGAGGTCTCCACAGCTCCTAATAGGGGGAATTATTATAGGCTCATAACGTAATCAGTGCCATTATCTCGCCATCGGAATCCCACCAGCCTCACATTACTGATCCGCTCAGGAGATCAATAGTAAATTCTCCTGGATCAGATGTCGTCTTCTCTACAGGAAAATTCATTTGTCCCTGACATCAAAACGCATTTGCACTGATTTCCTGAGCAATTCACGTCTTTTCCATAGGAATGAGCCAAGTGCGGCCACACTTATTTTATTAGGAGAACCTATAGGAATGTATGATATATGCTGTGAGGGAGGAGTAGATTACAGCGCCCTGAACCCCTGAATTATTCATACCCCACAATGTGAAACATCTGATGTGTAGATGGAGGCAGTGAAACGCGTTATTCTCTTTGATCACAGGCTTTGTACATGTTCTATGCCCTGGCGATCGTGTGTGATGACTTCTTTGTTCCATCCTTGGAGAAGATCTGTGAGGTGAGTGGATTGATTTACTATAATATTCCTTCAAAATCCCCACAGGGTGATATATGTTATATCACGTTCATCTTTTCTGCATCTTCCCATAATTACGTGCACTACTGATTTCAGCACAGCACTACTGCAGTGTTCATCTTGCATCTTCCAGTCCCATGAATAAAATGCTGTAGCTGCAGTGAAGACTGACACTTACAAAAGTAATACACCAGGGACCAGGCAGAATGTTCTGCATATTAGTGGCGAACCTCCTAATCCTGCCAGCAGATTCTGGAAGGGTCACATGACTATATTCTCTGCAGTTCTGACCTATAAAACTTGAACAGACTTGTCAGATTATGGGCTCAGTGTGTCTGAACCTTTAATGGGCACTTTTTTGGCCCCATTATAAGGTGCAGCTTTGACTGAATTTTGCCTTTGTGCATTGGTTTATTGCCTGGTCATTCTTATGTACCCCTGAACCCACAGAGAGCGCACTTGTAGTGGAGTCTAATGGATAATGGAAAAATTGCTGGCCATATCGCTATCTAACGTTTGTTATCTTTCCGTGAGATGAGGATTGTGTTTGAAGTTGCGCAGATTTAGCCTTTTCTTAGAATCTCACCGGGAAGTCGCTATGTTGTCACATGATAATGAGAGGTGATAGGGAAAAGTTGAAACAAAGATGAACAGGCACAATGGCGAGCGCTGATATACGGAAATAGCGGCTGCAAGGATAGATCTAAGACAGAGCGAAGGAAAAATGTTGTTGTAGAAACGGTATTAAAAATTTCATGAATGTTAACCCTTTGGTGGTTGGAAGGTTCAGGAAAAAATGCAGAGGATTATGAATAGTAATAATGTATAATAAGAATAATAATAAATAATGTAGAGTTCTGCAACCTTCTGCTACGCATTGGCCCAGATTTACTATCGTCGTTACAACTCTTAGTAAATCTGGGCCTTTATGTCTCAATTTCTCAAGATCTCTGTTTGCTATAAGTGACTAGCAACATTCATGGTTTACATCCCAAGGCTGAAAAGCAGTGCAGTCCTGATATTTCTCACAGTTCACATTAGCATTGTGCGCTCTGTCGTTCGGGTCCACCAGGGGACCCAAATGAGGAAAATCCGTACCACTGTTTCAGCGGTTACACACAGACATTGGTGGATTCCATTGATTGTAATGGGGTACGCCAGGTGTCTACCATTTCAAAACAGAAACTGGCAGAAAGAGAAGTCCTCCGTGCAAGACTTTTTTCTCTCTGCCATTTTTTGGCGGTTTTTGCAACAGAGATGTTGAAACTGGGGTCGAATAAAAATACAGTACTATATACAGTATTATAAAGCAGTAGAATTGTTCATTGTATAATAAGAAAAACAAAAATATGAACACTAAAGGGAGTCTGTCACCATAATAGTCCAGCCCTGCAGATAGATATATTAGGGTCACCATAAGCTAACAGTTTTCCCCTTAGGAATCAGTGCCTCTCATGCTGAGATGTTTTTGTCAATAGGCAAATGTTGGATGTTGTTGCTTACCTCTTTTGGAGCAAGGGCAACACCCTTATTACCCTAAAAGCTTATTTGCATATTGAACAAAAGGTGATAAGGGATGCAAACCATTCACAAGAGGGAAACCCCTCGTTCACATCTGTGTTTGTATTCCGTTCGGGGGAGTGCGCATGGGGCCCCCTCCCAAATGGAATACCAAACGCAATTGCAAGCGGTGTGCAGTAAAAGCACATGGATCCCCATAGACTAGAATGGGGTCTGTCTGCTTGCTGCGAGATCTCCGCAGGGAACATGCGGAGAGGAAAATAGTTCACAATCTACTTTCCTGCACGCATGATTCGTGCGGGCAGCACGCAGAAAGCACACGGACCTCATTATAGTCTACGGGGTCTGTGTGCTTTTACTGCACAGCGCTTGCAAATGCATTTGTTTTTCCATTCGGGGGGTCAACATGCGCACTTCCCAGAACGGAATACAAACGCAGATGTGAATAAGGGGTGAATGTTGTGAATGGTTGCATTTCTTATCACCTTTTGTTCAATATGCAAATAAGCTTTTAGGGTAATAAGGGTGTTTCCCTTGCTCCAAAAGAGGTAAGCAACAACATCCAACATTTGCATATTGACAAAAACATCTCAGCAAGAAAGGCACTGATTCCTAAGGGGAAAACACTGTTAGATTAGACAAACTCTGTTTAAGGCTGAGGCCCCACGTGGCAGAAACGCAGCTTTTTTTTGTTGCAGATTTTGTTGCGGTTTTTTGAGCCATAGTCAAGAGTGGATTGAGCAAAAGGTAGAAGCATAAGTATTTACTAGATATTTCCCAGACCGGCCGTATTTGAGCATTTATCTAGACCAAAAAAAACCCTTCCCCTCCACCAAACCCTTTGTGTGTGATCTTCACATAAATACGGACCAAGTTACCTTTGAATGGGTGGGGTCGGCCACAGCTTTATTACATATATATGGCGTGTATATATATATATATATATATATATATATATATATATGTATCTGACATAAGCAGTAACCCTGTTCCCCTCCTCCTCAGCGAACGTTGTGGTGTGTGCCCCCCTGAGTGCCCCGCCTCCTGGTGGGCACGCGTTGGACTTGTTTCCGGTGGAGCACATCGCTGATACTCTTCATCGCTGAGAAAGGGGGCCAAGGTCCTGCTACTATGCCTGCTGTGACAACAATTTAATGCAAATATATATTTACAGCATGTCATTTGCTAACAGAAAGAAAGAAAACAAACAAAACTTTTATCTGCACGGTTACATAGTTAATCAGGTTGGATAAGGACATTAGTCCCTACAAACGCTACAGTGTTGATCCAGAGGAAGGCGAAAAACCCCATGAGGCTCATGCCAATTTGCCCTACGTCAGGAGGAAAATTCCTTCCCGACTCCAAATCTGGCAGTCAGTATGAAAACCCTGGATCAACGTATCCTTAAAATTCTAGAGTCCATAACCTGTTATATTTTTACTCTTCAAGAAAGGCATCCAAGGCCCTCTTTGAAAAGAGGGGTACAATCATAAATGAAAAGAAATGACTTAGCGGCTTGGCTTAGGGGTGGGTGGGTGGGGAGTTGCTTTGTCAGTGCTGGCAGGGATTCAAAGGGAATTTCCCTGCCCAGCGCTGCCCTGGTTAATCCTGTGGGTGGCCCCCTCCCCGGGCCACCAATGAATGGGAAGGGCATAGGTCACACGGCCGCTCAATATCCAGCTGGCTTATACAGCCAGCCAGCTTGCATTCCTTTTGTAGCCATTCTTGACTTTGGCTCAAAAAAACGCAACAAAAGCTGCAACAAAAAAAGCTGCATTTCCCCAACGTGGGGCCTTAGCCTCAGGCTCCGTTCTCACGGAGTAACGCGTGCTCATTTAGACACATATACGCGTGTCAGAGTGCAGCGCTTCAAAACAGATCCCATTGATTTCAATGGGTGCTGGCATACGCATGCTACACATTGAAATCAATGGGAGGCTTTGTAACCCATTGATTTCAATGTGTACCGCGTGTATGCCGGCACCCATTGAAATCAATGGGATCTGTTTTGAAGCGCCGCGCTCAGACACATGTATGCGTGTCTAAATGAGCAGCGCGTTACTCCGTGAGAGAGCCAGACAGAGCCTAAGGGTGCATTCACACAGAGGAAAATGGTGAGGAATTTGGTGTGGAATTTTCCACGTGGAAAAAAAAAGCCTCCCCTTTATTTCAATGGATTCTGCTAGCTTTTTTTTCCCACTAGCAGAAAATTCCACTAGTGGAAAAAAAAAAAAAGCTGCACCCATTGAAGTCAATGTGAGGCTTTTTTTTCAGCGCTAAAAATTCAGCACCAAGTAAAGCGCCATTTTCCTCTGTGTGAATGGACCCTTTGAGGATTTTGAGACAGTTTCAAAAACTGATTTCACATGAAATGCCAACTGCAGATGTGAACCCAGCCTTACTATGTTATGCTAATAGAAAGAGAATATAAAGAGAAATAAGGCACAGGTCCCTTTAATTCTTGGCTCCTCGGCTGCATGGGAACCTGTGAGTATAAAGTGGCATATTTAGTCACCAGATCTGTTGTGCTTTCAGAATCTCTTGAATTTATTCAGAAATATCAGACTCGTTGCCGCATAATATAGTAACATATGCCGCCAGCTGCCTCCTCGGCTCCATGTCAATCACTCCCCATTTCCCAGAATCCTCTGCCCACTGTTGGTAGCAGCATCTGTTTGGCAACTGGTACCTGGCATTGCCTGAACATTATGGCATTGATCTGTTCTGAATTGTCTCTGGATAATGAGAACTTTTTTTTTACAGAGGCTGCACCTGAGTGAAGATGTGGCTGGGGCAACCTTCATGGCCGCAGGCAGTTCCACTCCTGAGCTGTTCGCATCCGTCATTGGTAAGTTTACAGTATATATATATATATATATATATATATATATATATATATATATGCAATAATTCATGAGATGCTTCATTAATTGTCAGACATGAAGATTTTCTAAAATTGGCTGAATAGGATGATAGTGATAGTAGTCACCGATCTCTTTTCATTTCAAATGTATATACAGTTACATTCCTTTAAAGGGTACCTGAGTTTTCATAAAAGTTGAAATATGTGCAACAAAGTCTATTCTATGACTTACAAACCTTCATATTTGGTGTCCATCAGTTTTTCTGCACTAATAATCATATTATGGCTACAGCACATTTTGCATTTCTCTCTTGTGCTGTGGGTGTGTACGATAAGGTGCAGTCTTCCTCTCCCCTGTTTACTACTACTACTACTACTGGTTTCTTTGTATATAATTTTGCCAGGAGTAACTGTACAATAGCACAAAATAGCTGAGATAAGCCCAAGTGACCATAATATAGGACATAGGTGTCAGACTCTGGCCTGTATATTATATTTGGCCTGTGAGGATATACCAAATATCTACTAGAGCGTCTAGTAGAATAGATCGGAGTGTAGCAAACTGTATTAAGCTTTGCTTGTTCCAGATTCTATGTTTAAGCAGAACTTAAGTCTCTTTCCATATGAAAAGGTTCATCGTAATATCTGATGGAAAGGAAAAACTTCCTCAAGTTGTAGACATTTTTTAAAAATAAATATCAGGGTTGGCCCACAATTTTGACCAAGTTTTTAATTTTGGCCCATTCTGTATTTGAGTTTGACACCCCTAATTTAGGAGATTCAGGAATTGCAAATACAGGGAAAGTGAAAACAGGCAAGCAGCTAAAACACTGGAAAAAATAATCTATGAGCATAGTCAGGAAAGCTGCTTACTGTATGTGAATAATATCCCATCTGCATTCACACAAGCGTCCACAAGTACATTGAAGACTTTTTTTAAAATTACATTGTAAATTGTGAAGTTAGCAGAATTTATAGTCCCTTTCACAAGACAACAGTTAGCAGATGTGTGTGTGGAGACTGAGGAGGATTAACTCCTCCCCTCTTCATTTACTGTGTGAAGAGAGAGTAAGGCCCCGTTCACACGGGGTGCGGAATAGCGGATTTTGGTCCTGATTTTGACGCAGGAAGCCGCATCAGAATAGGGCCAAAATGCACCTGCCACGACTGTCGAGGCTTCCCGCTCTAAATTAGGCCCAAATGAATGGGTCTAGTCTGGAGGATGCTGCTGTGAGGCGGTTGCCGCGGCTGGATCAGCCGCGGAATCCGCCTGAAGAAAGCGCAGCTCGCTTCTCTTTTCCGTGAGTGGCAACATGCCTCTCATGGAAAAAGCAAGCTAGCGGTCTACATAGACCGCTATTGTGAGGGGTGGATTATGACATGGATTCAGGGCCAAAATCCGCCCCTCTTTCCCCATGTGAACGAGGCCTAAAACTTCCCTCTCCATTCACTGTGATCCTGTCTTGCTTATCTAATGTATCTATGGATAGACTTTGGCTAGCAACAGGGAGTGAACTACGGCAAATTAGTTAGAAGACAGACACCATCATCTAATAATTTATGTATGTATGTATGGTTTGGCTCATGTCTCCAGTAGGTTCTCTTTCCTGTGAAACATTTGTATACTTCATGCCAATAATCTAGAATATTTGATAATACAGTACCTGTCAAGGTAATGACAGATAATAAGATTTCTGTTGTGGTATAATATAGATATACGGGGCATGCACAGGATGCTTTACATCCAGCTTAAAGGGTTTGTTTAGGATAAACTTTTTTTTTTTTATATTAGGCTGGGAAAGATAAAAAATATTTAAAAACCTACTCACCTTTCCCTGATTCTTTGGTATCTCCCAGCCCAGTCTGGTCCTGTTACTCTGGTGTTTTCTTCTGACAGAAGTCCCCGCTGCATGGGACTGCTGAGGCCAATGAGTAGCCTCAGCAAAAGAAACGGGAAGTCCCTACCTGTGACATCTTGTGACCACTCTTTAGGCTGCAGAGGCCGCTGATTGGTCTCAGTGATCACGTGACCAGTGAGGCTCATCAATGGCATATGGAATAAGACATAGGATGTCACAGTGTTTTACAGTAACTGCAAATGAATGATATTCTGGCCAATCCGATCCATATGTTGATGAAAAAAAAATACTATGTAAAAGCTGCATTTTCAAAAACTCATGTATTTTTGAAAACTGAAGTATGTGAATTTTAGCTGCGGAAATGCGAGCATTTTCCTTATATATTTAATAGGGCAAGAAAACTACAGGGGAAAATGCAGCAGAAATGCAATGCAGTTTTTTCCACAGCATTTTTTTTTTAAGTTGCATTTTGCTATATGGGGTCTTTATCCTTAGTCATTATTCCAAAAAGTTGTCAACTGGTAATATTTTTTTTCAAGGATCATTACTTTCCTGAGTAACCACATGGATGAGAAAAACACACTCTGATAATATTATAGGAGAAAACAGATTTAAATTAATCACAAAGCCAACATTTAGAGAAGGATTTTATCCACAGAGATAGAACTTTCTATGAGATCCATGTCACATGTCACCTACTGATTTTTTTTTTTTTGAATGAGTAGATCACCACCTGCTGGTCAGGACTGGAATAACATTGTTATTAGGTCCCTTAAATAACTTGGACACTGTCAGAAATCAACTGAAAATAAAAACTGTTGCCAAAATTCTATTATATAAGTTAGACGACTGCTCTCTGTTATCAGCTTATCCAAGTAATGAGATATTGCATTTAATCATCTCTCTTTATTCCTTCAGGAGTTTTTATCACCCACGGTGATGTCGGTGTTGGGACCATTGTTGGTTCAGCTGTATTTAATATTTTATGTATAATTGGTGTATGTGGCGTTTTTGCTGGGCAGGTAAGAAATATCTATCTATCTATCTATCTATCTATCTATCCATCCATCCATCCATCCATCCACGTATTTGTCATTTGTGTAACATATTTTCTATCTCTTATAATCTAAGTATTAACCCTTTCCTGTCTCTGCAGGTCGTACGCTTGACGTGGTGGTCTTTGTTCCGGGACTCCATGTACTACATTTTAGCAATAATAGCGTTAATAATCGTAAGTGACGTCTATTCTCGTCGTACATATTCATGGCGATATTTCCAGAGCTCGTCAGACACATTGAGCTGAATGTGATATTATCCAGGACAGATTTTCATGAATAATTAATAGCTAAACATCCAGGAGTATGTATTCATCCACCATTCCATGCACACAATCAAAGTGGAACATGTCCAAAACTAAATGAATTGCATCAACACCCTATAATACTGAATGTGGTTTTGTTTTCCCCCTTCCCTCCAACCTCTTACAGGGTATAATTCAGACAGTGTTATACTGAGGAACTGTTATTTAAGCAAATCCTTTATTGCTCCTGTTTAAAGGGGTTGGCCACTTTCAGATCAAGATTGAGAGATAATGTCATTGTTTGTGTATAATACAAAAAAATTATACAATTTTCCAATATACTTTCTGTATCAATTCCTCATGGTTTTCTAGATCTCTGCTTTTTGTCCTTCATTCTGCTTACTGCCAGTGGATAAAAATCCGTCTATGCTCATGTCATATACAGTCCATGGTCATGTGGTATACAGTCCATGATCATGACATATACAGTCCATGGTCATGTGACATACTGTCCATGGTCATGTGATGGACACACAGGTGCACAGCTCGTTACTAGGCAGATGTCTGATTACTGTGCTGTGACTGTAACGAGCAGCACCTGTTTGTCCATCACATGACCATGGCCTGTATATCACATGACCATGGACTGATTTTTATCCACCGGTATTAAGCAGAATGAATGACAGCAAGCAGAGATCTAGAAAACCGTGAGGAATTCATATAGAAGGTATATTGGGAAATTGTACAACTTTTTATGATACAATAACATTTGTCTCTCAATATTGGTCTGAAAGTGGACAATCCCTGTAATAGCAGACAATAAAAGGTAGTCGGCGACTCTGCATTAGAACAGAGCCTTGGATAAAAAAAAACGAGCAACACCCTGTATGAACCCAGCCTGACGGCTGAACCTTGTGGCTCCTTTATATTACATTGGGTCCCCTGTTTACCGGTTGTGTTATCTATAAATATCAGTTGCAAGTAAAAGTATTTTGACTTTTTTGCATCAAGTCTTGTAATTTTTATTTTTCTGTTATTTCTTCCAGTTTATTTATGATGAAGTTATTGTTTGGTAAGTACACAGTTACATACTATATGTGCAGTTTATCTCTGTACTCACCTGAGCTTCACCAGCAGAATGGTGAGTGCAGCTCTGGAGTATAATACAGGAGGTAGCTCAGGAACAGAACAGGATAAGGAATGTAATGTATGTTCTCAGTTACTTCACCAACAGAATAGGAAGTGCATCTTGTGCATATAGTAGCAATTTATTAAGACTGGCATTCTGTATGCTAGTCTTTGGCTAGATTCACACAACGGAAAATGAAGAGAAATTCCTCTTTATAGTCCGCTGTCATATTCGGCTGCATGGTTGCTGCGATGGAATGCCAGTGCAGGGCATCGGCACTCTGTTGTGGTTTTCCTCTGCTGGTTAGGCCTGAATGAATGGTCCTAATTGACAGGGACTCCTGAACTGCAGAATTTTTGGCAAGATCGAGCACAGTGCTGCTATGAGCTCTGCCTTCCATTGAAAACATGATGAGGCAGATTCAGGGTGGAATTCACTCCCAAATCTGTGCTAGATTCCTCCATGTGAAGATACCTTTAATGAAGTCCCCAGCTGATGTGAGTTGAGAATTATTATTATTATTATTATGAATTATTATTTAGTCTAATAATTAAGGCACACTCCTGGGCAATTGAAATCTAGGCCAGTTAGCAACAGGCAAAGCTTTGAAATATAACACCAATATAACACCAACTTTCTGGCGTGATTTGTAGTAATTTTGTGGGGCTGAGGTGTCTACGCTAGAAAAGTATTGTGTAACTCTGGATCAGTACAGAATAAATGATGTCATATGTGTCTAAAGTCACTCAGTTTATATGGAAATTCATTAATCTTGAAGACAATGTACACAATGACAGTCTCTGTACAATGCTGGCTGCAGATAATGTTGGCGAAATATAAGCAAGAAAAATAAATTCTAAATGTAAATTGTATATATGTGTTCAAAACTGACAGTCAACCTGGTACTATTTTACATTAGCATGACTTAACAATTGAAAAGGAAAACAGATCCACCAAAAGCAGCTTGTTAATAGTTTTATGCTTTTACTTTTTCTACAATAAAAAAAGAAAAGTAAATATATGACAGAAGGCAGATTTTATTTGCTCAGTAGTGTAGATATTGTTCATTACAAGTGGAGCTTCACTGTGAGCTCAGGGATTTGCAGTTGAACTTTGCCACCTAGTGGTCAATAAAATAACAAACCAAATGTTACTTGTCAAATCCACCACTGCTCTTGTGCCAGTTCTCCAGTGAATGTATTAGCCTTTGCTTTATCTGTAGGCTAAGGCCCCACGTAGCGAGACAGAGCAAAAAAAGAAAAAAAAACTGCGAAAACTCATTTCAACAGGTGTCATTGACATGATTTTAGATCTGCTAGGGTCTGACTCTAGGGACCCCCCAGATCACTGATACTGAGGCAGCACAGGTATTTAATTCCTGCCAATCTAAGGATAGGCCATCAATCTTTGAAATCTGGTAACCCCTTTAATTTAGCATTTAACCCTGCTAATGTTTAGATGCTGTACAAGTGGTCTCCAGTCTGCAGCTATCCAGCTGTTGGGAGAACTAAAACTCCCAGCATGTGCTGACATCTGTTGACTGCAGGGCCTGCTGGGAGTTGTTGCTTCTCAATAGCCGCAGGTTGGAGACCACTGCTGCAGAATGGCATGCCCTTAGAATATGCAGTACTACAAGTCTCAGCAGTAGCCAGGTAAGCATGTCCCCATATTCTTACATTTTGTAAAACAAACTGTCTTTTGTGATTTGCAGGTGGGAGAGTCTGATACTGATCATTATGTATCTGATTTACATACTCATTATGAAGTAAGACCATTACTCTATTTATGTCTTAATATTTCATGTCAGTCATGTTAAGAGCTGTAGGGTTCCAAGGACCTGAACGTCACAGTTGGAGACCATTGTTTTATGTAAATTATGTTAATTTCTCAGTCATATAATTCTTGGGTTTGAGTGGCAAAGCAGTGCTTATGGTGTACAATGGTGGAAATCTTCCTGCCCCCCCTAGTCACTACTCTTGTCACTTATCTCCAGTGCTGAAAACCTTTATAAATATTTAAATCAGAGACCCTAGTGGGTTTATATAATTTTTAACCCCTTGTGGCTATAGACTTTGGGCACAGTCTAAATCGGCATCTCCTCTGAGCCCACTTTTAAGGACATTGATTTCTTTCCTTTGATCCGTAGTGGAAGGGAAGGGGTTAACAGCGACTGATTAGGAGACGATGCTGAAAGTGTGAGCAGTGCACATCAGTCTCCTGAGGGGATAATCACTTATAATCTGTGCCGGCCAATCGAATGCTAGCGTTAGGGATCGCATGGATATTACCAAAGATTAGACACTTAGTATACATCGAGAAAGAGATTAGGATCATTGTAGTAATATAGTCTAATGTATCTATCTATCTATCTATCTATCTATCTATCTATCTATCTATCTATCCATCCATCCATCCATCCATCCATCTTGCTATCATGTATTTCATATGTGTCTGTCTATCTACCTACCTATCTACCTTCTTATTTCATTACTGTTGGATAAACTGTGTTTCTAGTGTTCGTTGCATACAAAAACACATTTACAATTCTTCAGACGTCTGAGCTGAAATCTCCCAAAATTCCTTGCTAAGTTTCTGCACAGAACTTTGGTATTTTGCAAGTGTTATTCTTTACACCAGGCAATGCAGTCATCTGATCTTAAGAAAGCTATCAGTCCTTTATGTAATATAGGAGCTCTTTCAATATGTTAGGGAGATCTCTGTTCACAAGCTTGCTGCTTATTTCTAGTGTCAACCAGCAGAATAGCAAATGCAGCTCTGGAATATAATACAGACTCTAGGTTGTAAATGTTGTTTATGTACAAAATATATATGTACACACACATACACACACACACACACACACACACACACATATATATATATATATATATATATATATATATATATATATATATATATATAGCAGCAGCACTGCTAAAAAGCTAAAGAGACAGAGCAAGCCTCCAGGGGCTACTGACAAATGTCCCAATCTAGTGTTTCAGGTCACCTCCCTTTGTATCTAGGTACATACAGTATCTTTCTTATCAGCGGCAGAGGTCTTAATCTCCATCTGAGGATCTTAACTTCCTCCTCTTGTTTTGTGACAGATACAATAGTAAAATGCAGCACTTATTCACCATCAAAAGCAAGAACTTAGGGAACGGTTGCACGATCGGGAGTGAGCTGCAAGACGGTAATGTGTATTGTGACTCGCTGTGTGATGATCCCACAGTCCCCCTGTTGTGGAAAGGTAAGGGTAAGCAGACCGGAGAAAACAACACCAACATCTGAGAAACTTGGCAGCAAGGGGTTAACACAAGGTCGATATTAGCCATGCTGCAGGATATTGCACTTCCCTTCTCCTGAAATGAAGTGGAAATACAGTCCAAGTGCCTATAGTGAAGTACGCCACAGTGACCTGCTCAATGCCCCTGCTGCTGCTTTCCATAATAACTCCATGAGCTATGGATATGCTGAAACATCACATATAAATGCCCAGAGTCCGTGCCTCAGTGTCAACAATAGTTCTGCTCCATCTGTTTGTTATGAATCCCAGATTATCCCCTTCCTATGCTTTATTTACATCCCAGGCAGCTTTATAGATTAGTATTGATACCTAAGGCTACTATAGCACAGTATGTTGGTATGTCGTAAGTAATTTCTTATTCCCCTGGTGGTGACTGCAGGCAGGTAGAATTGATATTTAGGCAGGGATTTGGAGACCAGATATAATGTAGTATTGCATGGCAGCCATTCTTTTAGTTTTTAGAGTTTGGAATCCTCCTTGGTGATGATTATATGACTTAATAAGGCATATGGACTGGGGAGTGTTTTCTTGAGAAATCCCCATTAAGATAACATCCCGATCATTCTCACATCTGCAGTAACATTCAGCAAATTCTGTCTTATTTCTCAACACCCAGAACCATCTATAAAAATAGAAAAAGGAACTATACTTGCGTGAATTTATCACAAGTTAAATAAAGATGACTCAAGTAACTGGCACGGATGGTGATGACTAATGAGGGCCAGGTTAGAACTGTAAAAGAAAAACTTGCTCTCTTTGAGTACATGCCTGCATTGATGTAAACTTCAGTCATCCATGTAAAACTTTTCTATAGCGCAGGATTCAGCAGCCCCTCCTGTATAATATCTCCACTGATGGTCTGTATAGGCTGGTTCACTGTGAGCGTCTATTATGGAGACTTCAAAATGATGCAGTGCATCTGATGTACACCAGGGGGAGCTGTTCAGCTACAGCCATAAGTCTTCCATATATATCTACTGTCGATGTTAGGAAATTATAGCATGTCTTCAACTGTAAACCTGTGCTCTATTTTATGTACGTTGTCTAAGAAGTTGATGAAATCTGTCGTTCCCAGAGAGGAGACTGGTTCTTTCTTTATTTCTCTATTTATATAGTATCCCCATCCTTCTACCCTTACATTGTCATCATCTTTTGCCTAGCATCTTCTGTTTAACCCTTGTTGTTGCCTTCTAACTAAGATGTGGACTTTGTTAATCAATAAAATAACTAACAAAAATCAATAACATAAATGAGAACTCTAACACATATCTGTTACTTTTAAAATCTTCAGTAACTCTAACCAACTGTCTATAGCATTGTATCTCCTGTCTGCTTATCCTTCTACTGATGTTAGTGATTCTGAGTTAAACTGCATGTCTGTCATACTTATCGCATCATATCATCACTTTTACTGTTTCCTGTAAGGGATTTTCTACTTTAATGTTATAGGGGTTTTCCAGGCAAAAAAAAAATATCTTTTTTTAAAGAAAGGTCTGTTAGTGCTATTAAACAGTTAATAAGCTCATCCAAAAACCTTTTTTGAGTAATTTCTGGGTTTCTCTGTGAGCTTCTGGTATCCTCTGCGTTTGTTTACATGGGTAGCTTCATGTTCTTTTATCCTACAACTACCATGAAGCATTGCTCTTTACTCAGAGCTGACTCACACTATTTCCTCCTCTCACTCCCTTACACCCCCTCCCTGTTTCTCTAGCTAGTCCGCCCACTTCTAGCCCTTCCTAACTAATGCCGCCCACCCCATCATACTTACCTGTCTTCCAGTATGGATCTTCTGGGCACGGGAGATTAGAGATGAGCAAACACTGTTCGGATCAGCCGATCCGAACAGCACGCACCCATAGAAATGCATTGAAGCACCTGTGACGCCGGCCGGCCACCGGCAAAGTCAGCGTCACAGGTGCTTCCATTCATTTCTATGGGTGCGTGCTGTTTGGATCGGCTGATCCGAACAGTGTTCGCTCATCTCTACGGGAGATCACTTCCTTCAATGGTTGACGTCAAGAAGAGAAGCAGCTGGCCTCCCACACCTGTGCTGGCAAACGTCAAGAAGAGGAGGAGCCATCCCCCCAAAAGGAAGTGATGTTCCGTGCCCATAAGATCCAGACAGGAAGACAGGTAAGTATGATGGGGTTGGGGGCTAGAATTAGTGACTTTCTTTTTCCGGAAACAGAACATCACCGGAAAATCTGAAAATGTGCCTGGGGTGGATCTTATGTCCGCCCTGGCAATTTACATTTTTTGTAAAGTAAGTTAGAATTTAGGCAGAGGGAGGGTGTTTAGCTTAGTGTAGAAATATCATTTTATCTTGAACAACTCCTTTAATGTTTAATGTCATCTATTACCAACAGAGAGTTTAGCGAAAGTTTCAGCATGGTGTAAACCACTTAGAATAAAACAAAAGTATGTGAAATACCTATAGAAGTCATTTATTTTTAGCAATCCTGCTAACAAAGTTGACTGGTATGCTTTCTAAAGAATTTAACCTATGTTCCTATTTACAGTGCGGGTAGAACAGCAATATCATGGTCGAAATTCAGTTGTGATGGTAGATGAGATCATCTGCTCCAGTCCCCCCAAGTATCGCTTTCCAGAGGCTGGATTACGCATCATGATCACCAATAAGTTCCCACCAAGGACCAGACTACGAATGGCCAGCAGACTCATAATTAATGAGGTAGCTTTATGTAAGATGTCACTTTGCATATGTTGCTTTTGCCTGACACTGAGTTAGTTTTGTACATACTTGCAATAGTTGTTTAGATTGATAAGGCTGCAGAGTGGAACAGTAAGGTACTGGTTATGGGTGTGTTCCTTTACATAATTCCCCTTCCCTCCTCAGTCTTTATAAGACATAAGATTATTGCGCTATGAAAACTACTCGTACTATAAAGATGACAGTCACTCCCTCATATTCGTTTAATATGCAGCTATAGTATAGTCCAGCAGCGTTGAACCAGTCTCCTCAGCCCCACTACACAGGGCCTCCACTTAGCATGCAATAGAGGGACCGTAACAGACCATGGGGCCTGGGTGCAACTGCTACCTCTGCAACCTTTATAGCTATTCTCCTGTAGCCAGACTAACTATGTAACACAACATTGGAAGGTGCATGTAGAACGTGTTCCTCTATAGGTCTGCTCACATAATAATAAGATGTTGGTTAGATTTTAGGGTGTGTTCTATTGAAAGGATATATAAACATAGAAATATAGTATGACTAATTACTTCCCGTCCTTATGCATTTTACGCAATAAATTTTTTAAAAAACACTTTCCCTTTACTTTGAATAGTTTTTTTTTAATCGAAAAGGGCATATACAACATAAAAATGGGAATTTACAATAACGTGGATGTTACAAATTTTAGGATAGCATGTAATGTTGAAGAATTCATCTTTACCCAGAGCACAAATAATAATGAACCGTTATCAAAGTGTTAGAAAAAAATTGGAATTTTAGGTTTTGTATTTATGTTAACAGCGTAAGAAGAATCTCAGACCAGTATTTCCAGATAATAATCTTGGTACCTGAATCGAAAATGAACGTAGACAAACACAAACGGGCTGTAGACATGACCAACTTAAAATCCAAACTGAACAGGAGGGAATAGAGAGCAGAAGGGATGGGAATAGGTTAGGCGGGTAAGGGCATTTTGCGCCTTTATCATGATATATGTGAGCTGCAGAATCTCATGTTGAACCTTCTAGATAAGATATCCAAGGGGACCAGACCAATTACATTTTTTATTGGAATCTATTATATTGTTCATCAACCAATCATTGACCTTGATCCACAGTAGTTTATTTTAAATCAAATCTAGGTGGGTGCCGATGCCAGTTAGTTCTGATATCTTTAGTAAAGCTTGTCCAGGTTGCTTTGTTAGGTTAAGCCTCATGACTGACAGTATCAAATGATAAACTTGTTTCCAAAAACGCTGTAGCAATGAGCATTACCACCAGATGTAGTACATGATTCCACTAACCACACATCTCCAGAAACATAGTGAGAAGACCTCTGGATACATCAGGGCTTGTCAGGAGAGCACCAAATACCACCATAGGAGAACCATCCAGCCTGCTTCAATCAAAGCCATGTTGATCAACATTTTCAACATTTTCTGATAATTCAAATATCAAACCTATACCCTCCTCCCACCTTAACATATATGGAAGTTTTCCCGCGGGGGTAGGAAAAGTCCAATAAATAGTGCAAATGAGGCCCTTTCCTTAAAGCATCCACCACACAGAAATTCCAATGTAGTAGACTCAGTAAAGTTGTCTCCTTCAGTCTATAAACTTTGAATAAATTGAATAAAAGATCGAAGTGCTCCACCAGAGAGAGTGCATGCTCTCAACCCTCCCTTGTGATGTGGCACATACAGTGTCCCACAGCCCACCGTCTCCCTTTCACCCCTGACATTCAGCTTCAGTTTCACCACTTCTTTAGTCGGATTAATATTCAGAACCTTGGACTTTTTAACTTTAAGCTCCAATCCCAAGATGGCCGAAACTTTGACATCAGATGAAATAAATCAGAATGGGACATCAGAGTGGACCTCAGCAACAGTAATAGATTGCAGAAAACAAAGCACATATATGTTCCACCCCTCTCCTACCTTGAAGCCTTTAATATTGCTTGAGCATTGAAGAGCAGTCCAATGGCTCCATTGCTAACACAAATAGTCAGGGATAGGGGGCAGCCCTGCCAAGTTCCTCTAGATACATGAATAGTATCAAATACATATACTTTAATATTGACCCTGGCCATCAGGTTTCTATACAGGGTGTTGAGAAGGGAAAGAAAATGTGTTACAAAGCCCTCTATATGTAACCCAAAGAATAGGTATAGCTAGAGAAATATACATCTAGTACTAGATCCTATTCCATCCTGACTAGGCCAAGGAAACTATATCAATAGCCCTACAGATCTGATTACGGTTCTATCTGCCTGGCAAAAATCCAACCTGATCCGGAAGAATGTATGCAGAAATTAGGTAATTTTTGTACTTAGTAGTTAGTAGTTCATGCCATTATTTCTTGGCGATATCAGCCTAGAATTGTCATAGGGAAGTTCATTGTTGGGCTTGGGTAAAATTTGATTGTCATTATGTAATACTCAGGACCCAGCAGGTCGCTTGATCTAATTGTGTTAAAGAGCTTAGTGAGGTGTGATGTAAGTAGTGGGGCCAGTTTTTGTAACATGCACGACTGAAGCCATCTGGGCCTGGAGCGCTGGAGGACTTAGCAATCTTAATCACCACAGTGACCTCTTCAAGAGAGATCTTCTTCTCCAGAAGGTCAAAGTTTGCCAACCACAAGGCTGACAAAGCTACCTCCACCAAAAAGGAGTGTGCTTTTCTATAGAATGTGTAAACTCTTCTAATACCGGTTTAGGGTTTCAAGAGAGAGGCGACTTGATCCCAGACGTAGTGTAGGCACAACACAAAGCCTCCATGTAGTAAAAAGTGTACTCACCAATTCAACACCCAGCTTATCTCCCTGCGAAAAAAAAAAAAAATTATAGCCTGACCACTACAAACCTTTCTCAGCTCTGGTGGTTCATAGCAAATTCAGTTCTTTCTGCACTTGCGTCTTAAGTCTATTTCCAGGTGAGACTTCTTGCGCAGAAGATAAGCCAGGGCCCCTTCCTTCTGTTCCAGGGACCTTTTAGTGCAGGATACCATTTGGATTAACTTAGTTTTGATAGTAACCTTATGTGCCACCGATATGACTGAGGGGTGCAACTCTTCTGATTTATTAATGTCAAAATAGAACTTAATTTCCTCAGCTCCTCAAGGTAAACCAGGTCAGAGACAAGCAAATCATTTATCCACCAATGGAATGTATCTGGTCAGAAATTATGGGAATACACAAATACGATATAATTGTCCAACCATGTTCACTAAATGTAGCATTGGAAGTTAGAGGGCATAAAAACATCTGTTCTAGAAGAGGTGGCATGGACTGTGGAACTGAATAAAAATTCTGGCACTTTGGATTGTGATCTCTCAATGCGACTGTCAAGTCATAATTGTAGAGAAGGTTAGCTAAATGCAAGCTGGCTTTAGGAGGAGGCCTCAACCAAGATGAGACAGGGTTCAATTTTTCCAAAACTGTGGTTGAGGGCAATATTGGAATCGGTACCCAAAAAAAACCAATCATTCGCATGGGGGAAGAATGGTTAAGAGCATGCTTAGAAAAAAGCATACTTGAGAGGAGAGTTGGGGTCTCAAATTATATTATGGTGTATGAAATGTATATGAGTAGAGAAACATACCTCGACCTCCTGTTTTTTTTCTGAGGTTGATGCTACAAATAAAGTTAGGAAACGTCTGTGTAAGTAAGATGGAATGGAGCGCAATGCAAAGTGTTTTCTTCAGCCCCAAAGCATAGTAATGCATAAAAGCCTTCATTGACTTTAAGAGGGAGTTAAAATTATGTGAAATGGGGAAGATATAGAGTATGATTTTTCGTCATGATGTTCAATTGATCAACTTTCATTAATTACCTGAAGCAATAGAGGACAGCCTATTGTGTACCAACTGAGGGACCACAGAAGGAGGTCCAAGTAGGGAAGGAGATCAAGACACCAGACAAGACAAATGAAAATAATGAAACATGGGGATGGGGGAAACAACGATAAAGACAAAAGCAGAAACTGTAGTAACAAAAGCATTTGAAAAATTATGAACAGTCAAGAAGTCCAACATAATGGCAGTCAGTGAGGGAGAATGGTAGTGTTATCCAGTCGTGGTATTGTGGTGTTATCCAGTCGTGGTATTGTGGTGTTATCCAGTCGTGGTATTGTGGTGTTATCAGTTACAGTATGGGGATTTTATTCAGTCAGACTCCAGTTTCTGTACATACAAGTCTATTTTGTATGTTACCAAGTATGTTTCACAGAGTAAGCACATTGACATTTTTAGGTGGCTCCGTAACTTGTGGGGACTCTTAACCTCTTAATAAGTTTGTAACCCCCTTATATTTCCTCAGAGGCAGCGACTCCTTCAATCTGCTAATGGGGTAAGTTCAATGACCCTGGATGGAAAGCAAGAACTGCTGGAAAATGGTCTATTACACGGAGACAAAGATGATTATCAAGAAGACAATGATGCTACCACTTACCTGGTGCCGTTTTCAATACCCAGTAAGAGACGTAATACATTTTCAATTATTCCTTTCATCATCTTAACATTGCATAGGGGTTTGCATCCTAAGATGTTTGTGATTTGTGAATGCAGACTTTTCTATCCCTGGGTATAAGAGTAGGCCATAATATAAGAGTAGGCCATGGATATGGGATGTAGAATATTATCAGACATGAAATATAAGACTGAAGCGGACAGAAAGGTATTAAAGTCTGTGATAGTGCTCCATAGCGTAAAAAATGGCCAACATTGGTTGTCATGTCCTTTCCTCATCCCTAGTAAGAAGAGCAACTCTCAAACATAATCCAAGGCAATAACAATTGAAATTCTGTGCAGAGTAAAATAATATATTGGAATAAAATAAAAGGCAATACATGCATTCAAGCACATTGCATATAAGAAATAGCTTACAATCTGTCGTCTCTCTTTTAACAGGTGGCTGTGTGAACCAGTTTAAATGGGCTTTTTCCTGGCCTTTAATATGTACGCTGTACTTTACTGTACCAAACTGCAGCAAGCCACGCTGGGAGAACTTCTTCATGCTGACATTCGTCCTCTCCACTGTATGGATAGCCATTTTTTCCTACATTATGGTCTGGATGGTGAGTAGTACTTCATTGTATGAAGAAATGTATTTTATCCAGAGCGAAAATATAAAGGATTTTCAGAATGAAAATGAATGAAAAAAAAGAGTGACAATCAAAAATAAAACTTACCAGATCCCTTATGCCGCAGCTGTACAGTGCAGTGACAGACACGCTGACATGGGCTTTCACTTGTATGGATCAGTGCAGTTGTTTTAGAGAATTTCTATGTTAAATTCTGAAGCACACAGCCAGCTCTGCAAGAGGTTCCAGTCCAAAATATGTACAATATGCGGGCACCCCCACCCCCCTGTCCCGTAGCTGCTGATTGACAGGTATCTCTTAGAGAGGACAACATTAAGGATCTGACAAGAGCAAATGCTTCATAGCCAGCCTAAAAAAGCTGATTGACAACCAATTTGGCATCCATTACATCTCCCACAAAGATAGTCACCTAACTTCATACAATAGAACTTTCCTGGCTCCTGTACTCTGATGCCAGGCATGGTGCTAGATGGATCACAATTCCTGCATCCATCTGGCTTGTCCAAAAACAGATGATAAATAGGAGAATGGGAGTAAATAAACTCCTCAAACTTCTTTTATTTCAGTGTCTGATTCTGGGATGGCTAGGTGACAAGTAATATAGTCAGCTGTAAAGCTTTCACAGGGTAAAGAGCTGTGTCTGCATTACTGAACCAGTCATGTCTCCTCTGTTCTACCCAGGTGACCGTTATTGGATATACCCTGGGGATACCTGATGTTATAATGGGTATAACATTCCTGGCGGCCGGCACCAGTGTACCAGACTGTATGGCCAGCCTGATCGTAGCCAGACAAGGTATGCTGCTCACATCAGTCTCTTCTTACCTGTCCTTTCTTCCTGTGCTTTATCTCCTGCTGATCTTGTAGGAACTGCTGATGTTTAGAAAGATTGTCTTGAGGCTCATTGATTGTTATATGCAACTGAAGATAGGGTTGGCACAGCTGCCGCAGCCCTCTGGGGATCTACAAACTGTCCCATCTGAAGTATGGAGGGTATATCTGCGGTTTGAGTCTGTTGTGAGAAAAGTGCACTACAAATGTTTGCTGTTGTTTTTTAGAATTCATTAGAATCAAGAATATGGAAAGACTAGTGAACATGAACAGGAAAATGTGGAGTCCTTGAGAATAGAAATATTGGGAGTATGCGTCAGAATCATACTTGGTGGAACTAGGACTAAAGCCACCAGTTGATCATTGTTTTTTTTCTTGCAGGTCTTGGAGATATGGCTGTGTCCAATACCATAGGAAGTAACGTCTTTGACATCCTGGTTGGTCTGGGGGTCCCCTGGGGGCTACAAACAATGGTCATTCACTCTGGATCAACGGTAAGTTGCTAGCTGGTGACCCCTCTTTTTCAGGATGGGGGCTGAGCAGGTTTGACACTTACCAGATACAGTGACAGGTAACAATTCATATGTTTGTCTTTTCTGTTCTAGGTGCAAATTAACAGTAAAGGCTTATTGTACTCTGTCATTCTGCTGCTGGGATCTGTTGCACTCACTGTGAGTATAACTTAATACTGATATATTAAAATAGAGAGATGCCATCACAGATTAGATTTACAACAGACTGTAAGGAGATTTTGCTTTGGTTGGAGTCTCTGATAGTTTGTGATTGTTCAAAAGTAACGTAATGTACCAATATGACAGGACATTTAGATTTGGGGAATGACGCTCAGGCATGTAAGATTGACAGAAGATGTCAGTGGTGAATGTCCCTGCTTATTGATTTCTATTTGGCATCTTTTGACTTTACACCATAATGCCTCTTTTGGCCTTACATGCCTTGGGTACCATCAATACCACAACAAAGATTTTGCATGTTCTTTACAGCACCACTACTTTCTATTTAGATACTTGGATGACTGCTTAGGGCCCTTATATTATAGTGATCAGGCAGGTCCTAAGTCAATGATATTTACCGATGCCATCTTCTGACTTTGTTTTGTTCTAGGTCATTGGAGTACATGTCAATAAATGGAAATTGGACAGGAAGCTGGGATACTACGTACTTTTTCTGTATGCCATCTTCCTATGTTTCTCCGTACTGATAGAATACAATGTCTTCACCTTTGTCAACTTGCCAATGTGCCGGGATGACTTTTGATGGCCAAAGACTACAAGACCTCTGTTCTGACCTTATGACCAAGACACTTCTATGGAAAAACCTAACCTCCTCTCCAGGCTGTGGAGTTCAGAAAAAGGTTATTCCTAGAAGGTACTGAAAGTTGAAGTCACCCAGCGCCAAGGTAGACAGATGTGAAATGTCCAGCTGAGGTTATGTCTTCCGAAGAAGTGTAAATTGCTGCTGATTTCTATTTTATTAAGTCAATAGGACATTTCCTTCGGGTTGTCTTGAAGACGGTGGGACTGGATTCTCCTTTCATTGACTGGTGCACTGTATGCCCATGCTGTATTATTAGCGATAATTATATGGCGGCGCCACAGCAGATTGCATGCAAGTTCATCTTTTTCTATGTGATAATTTCTATTTGCTAAAATTGCAAAAACAGTGGATCACCCTGAATTTTGGGATCTGACAAGACACTGCTGTTATCCACTTATATGCGAATCTATGGGAAGTGACTATCCTAAAAAAGAAAGCACACTTTTTTCTTTTTTTTTTTTTATAATCGGAAAGAAAGCTAATGGAAACTTCAGAAATGCACATTTGGAAACCCAGAGACTTTCAAAAATCATTTCCTAGAACTTCTTTGTAATTGTGCTCAATATTTGATAAGGAAATATCTATACAAATGGAATGTCTATTTATATGCACAAATACCAAATATAACGTCTGTGGTTATTCCAGAATGTTTTATGTTTATGGATCGGTAGTGATGTGCTATAGGTGTGGATGAGCAGAGGTGGAGTTTGGCAATAAGCAGAGGCAGAGCTTAAGATGAGCACATAGAGCTTGAGATCAGTGTGAGCAGAACTTCAAGAGTGCAGTGTCAGAGCTTAAGATGAGCACATGGAGCTTGAGATAAGTGTGAGCAGAACTTGAGGAGACTAGAGGCAGAGCTTAAGATGAGCACATGGAGCTTGAGATCAGTGTGAGCAGAACTTGAGGAAACCAGAGGCAGAGGTTGAGATGAACAGAGACAAAGCACAAAATTGGCAGAGGAGGGAATTGAGAAAACATGAGACGGATGTGGTGAGCAGCAAAAAAGCATGGATATAAGGATTAACGGAACATGGAGAGCTCTGAAATGAGTAGATGTAAAGCTTAGAGATGAGGGGAAGTATAGAAATGAACAGAGGCAGAGCTTCTGGGCCCCCATACAAATTTATACTGGGCCTCTAACTACCACATAATTTGTATATTGCTGTTTTCTTCTTATGCGGTAGTCAGGTACCTGGGCTGACTACATGTTCTGCAGCCAAATTCTCATCTGAGATTTTTTGAGAAGCAGTAGTTGTGAATGACAATCATATTCTTCCCAAGCCTAAGCCATTTGGAGAACTTCCGGAGTAAACTCCTCCTTAATTCTGACTAGTTTATAAATTGTTCTTTTAGTGCAATTCTATCTGTAAAGAAGTCTCTTATTCTAATAATAAATGCTAAAGTTCTCCCCAGTCTGAAACGGCCAATATTAGGAAGCAATAGATTATATTGACCTTTCCTACAATCATGCAACACAAGCAACTAAAGTACTCAATGGATTTTCTGTCCCTGGATCTACATTTTGGGAATATTACAGACCAATGAGCCGATTACATTGCAGACACCGCTACAATCAGATATCTACGTATACGTCACAGCAGGGTTAACTCACCCTATGCTGAGGTTTGCCTCATGTGTGCCCATGTTGGAGTGTATAGCGCTGTACATATTTGCTTTAGATAAAGTTTGCTTGAGAGCAGACACATTCCTGGAAATTTCAGTTTCTGTAAAAAGTTTTGCAAATGTTTATTTTAACTTCAAGTTTCACTAGGTAGAAAACTGAAAAGACTTTGCTTCTTTCATACCACTTGGTATGAGTGGTCATGTTTCATATACAGTCCTATGAAAAAGTTTGGGCACCCCTATTAATCTTAATCATTTTTAGTTCTAAATATTTTGGTGTTTATAACAGCCATTTCAGTTTGATATATCTAATAACTGATGGACACAGTAATATTTCAGGATTGAAATGAGGTTTATTGTACTAACAGAAAATGCGCAATATGCATTAAACCAAAATTTGACCGGTGCAAAAGTATGGGCACCTCAACAGAAAAGTGACATTAATATTTAGTAGATCCTCCTTTTGCAAAGATAACAGCCTCTAGTCGCTTCCTGTAGCTTTTAATCAGTTCCTGGATCCTGGATAAAGGTATTTTGGACAAACAATTCAAGTTCAGTTAAGTTAGATGGTCGCCGAGCATGGACAGCCCGCTTCAAATCATCCCGCAGATGTTCAATGATATTCAGGTCTGGGGACTGGGATGGCCATTCCAGAACATTGTAATTGTTCCTCTGCATGAATGCCTGAGGATTTGGAGCGGTGTTTTGGATCATTGTCTTGCTGAAATATCCATCCCCGGCGTAACTTCAACTTCGTCACTGATTCTTGAACATTATTCTCAAGAATCCGCTGATACTGAGTGGAATCCATGCGACTCTCAACTTTAACAAGATTCCCGATGCCGGCATTGGCCACACAGCCCCAAAGCATGATGGAACCTCCACCAAATTTTACAGTGGGTAGCATGTGTTTTTCTTGGAATGCTGTTTCTTTTTGGACGCCATGCATAACGCCTTTTTTTTATAACCAAACAACTCAATTTTTGTTTCCAAAATGAAGCTGCCTTGTCCAAATGTGCTTTTTCATACCTCAGGCAACTCTATTTGTGGCGTACGTGCAGAAACGGCTTCTTTCTCATCACTCTCCCATACAGCTTCTATTTGTGCAAAGTGCGCTGTATAGTTGACCGATGCACAGTGACACCATCTGCAGCAAGATGATGCTGCAGCTCTTTGGAGGTGGTCTGTGGATTGTCCTTGACTGTTCTCACCATTCTTCTTCTCTGCCTTTCTGATATTTTTCTTGGCCTGCCACTTCTGGGCTTAACAAGAACTGTCCCTGTGGTCTTCCATTTCCTTACTATGTTCCTCACAGTGGAAACTGACAGGTTAAATCTCTGAGACAACTTTTTGTATCCTTCCCCTGAACAACTATGTTGAACAATCTTTGTTTTCAGATCATTTGAGAGTTGTTTTGAGTAGCCCATGATGCCACTCTTCAGAGGAGATTCAAATAGGAGATCAACTTGCAATTGGCCACCTTAAATACCTTTTCTTATGATTGGATACATCTGGCTATGAAGTTCAAAGCTCACTGAGGTTACAAAACCAATTTTGTGCTTCAGTAAGTCAGTAAAAAGTAGTTAGGGGAATTCAAATCAATAAAATGATAAGGGTGCCCATACTTTTGCACCGGTCAAATTTTGGTTTAATGCATATTGCACATTTTCTGTTCGTACAATAAACCTCATTTCAATCCTGAAATATTACTGTGTCCATCAGTTATTAGATATATCAAACTGAAATGGCTGTTGCAAACACCAAAATATTTAGAACAAAAAATGATTAAGATTAATAGGGGTGCCCAAACTTTTTCATAGGACTGTAGATATTGTTTCATGGCTGAATTACAGTATGTGCAAACAAAGGGGTAACTTGAACTTTTGGGTCTGTAGTATTACACAGGTGTCTTCAGGTGCAGTAAACACCCTTACATCCTCTATAGTCGAGTCCTAGTTTGAAGACCCTGGTCTGGTTTAGCGTCCCTTAAAGTGCCCAAATAATGCTGATCAAAGAGGAGAAACTGCATTACTAAACAGTGTCTAAATAATATTGCCACATACTGTGCTTTAATTCCCATATAATACTGCTATACAAGATGGCACTACTTTTACAGTGTCTAAAAAAATTAATTATAGTGTCCAAATACCAGCTATACAGTCTTAAGTCATAGTACCTCCATTAATAGAAAGCATCCTGCCATTAATACATAGCAGCAGTATCTACACTGGTAATATGGGTAATATTCCCATATAATACTGCTATACAAGATGGCACTACTTTTACAGTGTCTAAAAAAATTAATTATAGTGTCCAAATACCAGCTATACAGTACTTAAGTCATAGTACCTCCATTAATAGAAAGCATCCTACCAGTAATACATAGCAGCAGCATCTACACTGGTAATATGAGTGGGGACTTGGAGTCTATCATTTTTTATTTTATAGAGAAAAGTAAATTATTTTTAGCTCAGTAAAGAAGATGAAAAAGAAATCCACAACCATAATTATATAAGAAGAGGTTCCACCCTAATTCATATTTTCCAAATCTTAAGAGCTTCCTCCCTTCATATTCATCAGGAATATACCAGTCTGTGGTCACGTTATGCTGGGACTGGTATAGTAACATTTCAGATAGCAACATTATATTAGGGATTTGCTTGTAATACAGTTTCTTAAAATTATAGCTAAAAGGGAGTCTGGCACCAGGCGACTCAATATGAAAGCAGCTGCAGTGCAATGTAGGAGTCATTATGCTGAGCACCTTCATGTATTTAGATAGCCGAATCAATGCAAAAAGCCATTTATAAACATGCAAGTGAGGCTCAAGTGCAATGGGGGGGGGGATGCTAGAGACTCCACGGGCTCTGTATTCAGGACCTGATGATCTGGCACACCCATTGCACTTAAAGAGGACCTTTCATGTCTGCACGTATGTGCAGTATTATGTACCGCTAGAAAGCACACAGCTGTGTATAATGCCACACAACTATGAGGATACGAAAGGTCCTCTTTAAGCGTCATTTGTATACTTCCAAAAACAGTGTTTTTCAAGGAACTAGTGCATCTGCTGGACTATTGAAAGGTATGATGATGCTCAGGATAGTGTCCACTACAATGCACTGTAGCTGGTTTGACATCTAGTTTTGTGGTGACAGACTTACTTTAAAGTGACTCATCTAATATGACATGCACTAGGTAAAATGGTTTAATTTCTATCCATAATCTTGACAACAATCATATAAGGCTATGTGCTCCACAGACGTTTCAGATATTATATGGTGGTTTAATTTGATCACTCTGTAACATTGTATTGCGGTAGTGGCTACTATTTGGCCCTATTACATGAGCATTGATTTGCATTAATTTGACACTAACACTCTAAAGAACTGTTATACATCCTAAGTATAGCACTGGTATTATTTAGACTGTGTAGAAATGCCATTTGGTCACTATATAGCACTAATATTTAGACACTGTATAGTACTGTTACATGATATTTTTTAGACACTATATAAAATAATTTGAGCTACCGTATATACTTGAGTATAAGCCGAGTTTTTCATCACAGTTTTTGTGCTGAAAAAGTGCGCCTTGGCTTGTACTCGCGTCAATATGGTAATTGAAAATGTCACATGACAGGTCCGCAGTGAAAGACATCTGTGGGAGACCGCTGGAGCAGCGATAGGTGAGTGGTGAGGCAGCGCTGCCTCCAGGACCGCCCCAAGATGTTTCCAGAGGGTCTTAGCTGAAAAGTGCTTTCTTCTACTGCTGGGGCTGCGCTCGCATTTCTAGATAACTGCCTCTAACTGCTGCCCATCATTGCTGTCATTGCTTCAGTGACATCTTCCACTTTGTCGCACTTTGTCTGCAGCTGCCACTGTCTAAAGCCGGCCTCTTGCTCTTCTGGAGCAGCTTGACGTCATCAGTCAGGCATTGTGAGTGATGTCCCAGCAGAAGAAACGTTCCTAAAGGCCTTTTCAGCTAATTTGTATAATAATAAACAATAATTTCCATGAAAATGGAGCTGCAATGCAGAATAAGAAGGGCATTTATAGAAAGTGTAGGAAGATCCCTACAAGGAAAAGTCAATAGTTACACACTGATTTTCCTGCTGACAGACTCCCTTTAATCAATTCTTACAAACATTAACTATGCACTCTATGGTGAGAAAGTGGGGCACCCAAGCCTTCCACCTACCACAACCTTACACTATATATTGTCAAGGGGTTATTAAAAGAAAGATTATAAAAATGTCTTGCAAAGGAAAATGCCATTTTCCAGAACAGGAAAAGTGCCACGCCATGTCTTCCAATCTGTTTCGTTTCACAATTTTGATGTTGTGTTCTTTTTCATTTCCTGAATGATAAAAGACAATATATGTTACAAATTGTGCAATGAGAGAAACAGAAAAGTAGGTCGTCCGAGAGGTTTCCAAAGACGTAAGTGTATAAAGCATACCTCCAATTCTAAAACATCTCTGCATAAAGGAATAGTACAGGTGAATATAAGAAACTGTGTAATGGATCTTATTAAAGAAATGTTTTCTTCATTTCTCTATTTATAATGCTGAGATACTTTTTACCAATAGATATGGGGAAGGGAGCGTAGGCTGCTGGAAAAGGCAGACAATTGAGTGAGGGAGCCCTTCTGACACTGCTTTCTTTCAACTGCACAAAATGAAGCGGTAAATGTGCTGGCAGGAGCCTCCTCCTCCTCCCTCACCCATAGAGTTGTGTGTATGAGGCTGAAGATTGGCACAGAGCTCATAGAGATAAACAGTGAAGATAAGGAGAAGAAAAGCCTAATACTAGAAGTCGAGAAGGAAAGATATTTTTTATTAAGGTTTTTATATTCCCCTGCACTATTCATTTATGATGATGTAGTTATATAATTTGAGGTATGCTTTATTATGGGAATATTATGCCCATAGACATCAGGTATGTGATGGGTTATGGCCAAGTTGTCAGCATTTATATTCATCTTCATACCTTTAATTTTGCTCTATTTACATTCCTTTGTAACCACATTTTATGTATTAACTGCAATAATCTGATAATGCCACACATTGTACAAATAGTCCCTTAAAGTACCCAGATAGATACTGCATACTGGCAGCGCCTGGTTATTTCCTCACTACACCCACATCCAGATACATAGTACTGTAAAATGTTTAGAAAAATAATACCTCTAACCCCCAGATAATACCTTACACTACCCAGGTAAACCCAATGTATAGAAAGTGGCAGGCTTGACTTATATTATCTGACATCTATATACGTTCTCTTCCCTTATGATCAGTTCCTGGTTTTGGCTTCAAATACTGCACTAACAAAGCCTGAATATGTGACCAGGGCCCCAATGGAAAATCTGTAATGGGGCCCCTACTGGTATATTTTATGTGACAGAGGAACCTTTGGGGTCCATGGCCTGTTACTAACTACTGCCTCTGCACCCTCATGGGTTACGCCCTTGCTTATCCCCCTTTCTTAAAGAGGTTTCAGATGTTCCTGGAGGGATTCGAACCCAGGACTCCAGCACTGTAAGGCTGTAGTGCTAACCACTGAGCCACTGTGTTTCCCCTTTTCTTTTATTTTTCTCACCTCTCTGGCCTAATTAATAAATAAGATTTTAGGCCGGACAATTGATTCAATTTTATGACACTAAATTAATATAATATTAATATAATATACCAAAGTAATTAATATAATAGTGTCAATTGTGTACAGAATGGAGCTGTGTAATAGTTTTATTTTTTTACCTATGCACACATATAATTTTCTAACTACAAGTGGAACAAGTGACAGTCCCTGTAATGAACTCTACACTATTTTCAGCTCAGGGCTGTGGCATTGATGTGGCAGATGCCATTCTGTGTCTCAAATGGTTAAAGGGCTTCCCCTGCCTTCTCCAGCTGCAGCTTCATATAACCTGACCACTAGTCCTGCCCCTTCCTGAATCCCCCCAACACAACACAACACAGGAAGTTCTGCTCTTCTGAATGTGTAACTGTGTGCAGAAGCTCCAGACACAGCCAGCATGACCAGGGGCCGCTGTAGGCAGCTCAGAAGCCCCTGGTGACTTTGCCTGGACCAGGATGTCAGAGGCTGCAGCGGGAGAGATGGAGGGGACGCCCCAGGACTCAGGGTAAGAGCAATGAAACACATTTATATTGTGAACTTATATGGTCACCCTGCTGTTGAGAGATAACCCTTATATAGTCAGCAGAAGTTATTAACAGTTTGAGCTCCCAGAAACGCCTTTACTCATCTATAAGTAGTCCCATATGGCAGCTATCTATACGTTATAATAGGTAACCCACTTAGCTCCTATGGTTGTGTGAGGGCTACTTTATAGCTTGACAAATTCTTCTGCAAAGGATATAGAACAAGCAGGTCTGATCTCAGTCTTTCTTAGGTGATGGTTGGTTGAATGAGACTATTATAGGTATAACTCCAGTTATGGTAGAACTACAACTCCTATTCTTGCAGACACAAGTATTGCATGTACAATCTCCCCAGTAAGTATGGGTATATGGAGGAATATCTGTGACTTTTGTCACAGTCTTTGCAATGTATTGCGAGCATATGGTCACACAGTGACAGTACTGTCTTTCTGTTTATACAGGGCATGGCTGTCTGTATTTCTGTGCAGTCAGTTATTGCAGCTGGGCTTAGAACTGGTTCCAAGGCTGTGCACAGATCTGATGTCATGTTTACTTAGTGGCTGTGATGTGTCCTGATACAAATGTGTTGGTTTACATTTATTGTTACAGTGTATTACTGTCTGCCATGTTTATTCTCTCCATTGTAGTTATTACTTGTCTGTGTATAAAGCACAGCTATTTGACTTAAATTGCTGAGAATTACACAGTGAAAGGTCTCCCAGCAGCACAGAGTATTTCAGTAGAAAATGACATAGATTTTGGAGGAGAACAGGGATTGAGATTTACAGAATGGGCGGAACATAGTCCCAAGTAGTGCAGAGTATTTCAAGAGTGGTATATGCTAATTTTGAGGAAGGAGATTTAGATTTACATTGTAGAAGGATCTAGCTCCCCACTCAGCACTTAAGTATTTAAGGAGAGGAGTGTGCTTGGATTGTCCATGTGGAGTGGCCGGATGATGTCAGTTTCTGCGCCCACATTCCTCCTTCTTCCCTTCTGCTCCTTTCATCTCTGTGTGACTCGGCTGAAGTTGTTCTCGATTCTCCATCTTTCATCTTTTACAAAATAACATGAAAGGCCTTTTCAACTCCAGGGAGAATCATGCAGGAGAACAAGGACTCTGTATATACCGCCATTAACGCCTTCTGTGCTGGAGCCAACAAACTCAGATGTAAAGTTCTATATTTTCATTGTTCTCTATGAGTCAGTTCTGCGGCTGGCAACATGACACCTACTGTATGTGCAGCCTCCAATAACTCCTCCAGCAGGATTCTGTTTCCTTTTTTCCTCCCACATATTTCCTAGTTACATGTCATCATTATTAAAGGGCCGGTGAGCCTAATGTGTGCAGCCTATAATAGTCTAGCAGTATTATAAGTGGAGTGACCTATATCAGTCACACAAGTATAAGTAAGTGTCTCTGGAATTTCTCTGCATTGGAGATATGTAACAGTAGTGATCATGGGCAACAGGGATTTCCTATTCTCCTTACTACTGCAGTCCACATTACAGTGGCTGTTAACAGGGAACAATATGTACTTTTGTATTATTTTGACCTACAGTCAGCAATTCCTTGATGTGGAATGGTTATCGCTATATTTTATTTCACCTGTCCTTCTGTCTGCTCCTCTCCAATCTGGAATATCTGTAAAAGGAGCTGGTGTCTGTGACACTCAGAATTAGGCGACATGCACATGTGTACGCGTTAGCGGGCCATGATTGACCGGCACAGATGGCACATGGATGTCATCCTCATTCCACCTGTGCACCTTCCATGCTTCTATGGCCCCATTCATTGGAGCCAGTGAGCACAATCTGCAAAATGGACAGGAACAGGACTTGTCCTAGGTTTTGCTCACTGGACTGTGAAAATACACAGTTGTGTGTATGGGGTCATATAAATGAATGGGTCAGTGTGCTAGCCATTGAAACACACTGCTAGTAAACTGACTGTGCACATGGTTGTATGATGAGGCCTTAATAGATTGAGTGGTTGCCGTGGCCCTGCTCTGCATATTGGTAATGCTCCATATATAACTGATTGAGATCTTGGTAAAAGGAAAATGTTTGTTTTGGTACCGTGTTAGCCAGTGGTTATAAAATATAAAAAACAAAAAAAACTTTGCAAGTCTTCAGTAGGTGATACCTTTTTTAATGGCTAACTCATAATGATGACAGAATATGACGTTTCAAAGCTTCCTCTGAGCTTCTTCTTCAGATATAACTAAAAAAACACTCTGTAGAGGCTGCATATTTATGTACAACAGGACACATAGGGATAGGATTACAATCCTATCCCTATGTGTCCTGTTGTACATAAATATGCAGCCTCTAGAAAGTGTTTTAGTTATATCTGAAGAAGAAGCTCAGAGGAAGCTTTGAAACGTCATATTCTGTCATCATTATGAGTTAGCCATTAAAAAAGGTATCACCTACTGAAGACTTGCAAAGTTTTTTTTGTTTTTTATATTTGATTGAGATCTTGGGAGATGAATTAAGTCCAGGAAACTTTCTCGAGCCATGAAGTTGTTTCTTTGTCACGTCACTTGGTGAGGAGGGGATTTTTGTTCACCTTATCATTTCCTGTAGAAATTAACAGGTTTTCTGCTCTTTACTTTATTTTCTGTATCCTGTTTAGATCTCTGGGTTTGTACATGTAATTGTGATCCCATCTCTTGGTCTGGGATCCAAGTGTTTCAATCTTCTTCAGAATGGCCCCTAACTCTAAATGTGCAGCTTGTAATAGTGCAGGAGGGCTGAGACGACTGACAAGACAGAGCAATTGTTGATACTCGCCTGTCCTACACTCCCAATAGATTGTTGTCATGGAGAAAAGATGGTGTCCCTTCAGCTACTGCTGGGTAGGAGAGAGGAGAAACCTTGAATTTGTCAGAATGGAGCAAAGGGTGATATGTTTCACTGCTACTCCATTCAGCTCTATGGGACTTGTAAAGATGGCAGAGTTTTATGCTCTGCTACTCTTTAGTAGTGCCATAGAAATGAATGGAGTTGCACTGCACATGCGTGACCACCACTACATTCAGATGGGAAAACAATGGCCCCCCAGTATTGTGATTGGTGGGGGTCCCAGCAGACAATCTCCAATGTGTCCCCCATCCTATGGCTCAGGGATGTCTTCAGCAACTTTATACTTTGTGTGTCAGTTCTTAATCATTTTAAGATCTCTGCTTGGTGTCAGGGAATGGAACCATTCTTCTTTACATGCAAAGATTGGGAACAGCTCCTGATCTTATCTGATTGTCCTGTTACAATGTAAAAAAAAAACAGAACTATAAATGTCAGTAAGCATCCAGAAGAGGAAAGAGAATAGTCTGCAGTTATTGTAACAAGACGTCAATGAATCGAAGGGTAGTGCTGTGTGTGTTTCAGGTAGTCGCCTAGTAGCTGTACTCTCACTCAACATTCACTCATTGATGTCTGGTCTAGGCTGCTTTCACACTAGTTATGCCTTTTGTGGCCTACAAATCCACGAACGTTACACATCCTACAATATTTACATGTACCAAAAGATGGTGCTTACTTTCTTTTCCAGCAATCCCCTAGCAAATTATCTGTGAAAAACATCAGATAATGTCAATGTGCTGTCCACCTGTGAATAACTCCATTAACTGTAATGGGTCCCCGTGCTGGACACAGACTGTAAAATACCTAGTGTCAAGGATCCCTTTGCAGAAGTCAGGGCTTTGAAGGCCTTTCCTGCCCTGATTTTATGGACACAGCAGCGATCTGCAGCTCTTTATGGCTTGTATGCGGCCTGTGGATGATCTCAGGGAAGCTGACGAGCGGAAACTTTGGCAGCAATGAAGTTTTCTAGTCTTGGTTAAATCTTCATAGGGCTGGAGGCCAAAGATTATTCCTTCCAACTCGGCTTGTCCTTGTATGTGTATATGAGAAGCCTATGACATGCAGAGGTACAGACGTAGCAGAGACACTAGTTCTTGGAGCATCAGGTTACTCCAAGGCTAAGGCCACACATAGCAAAACGCAGAAGAAATGCATCATATTTTTTTTCTGTAGCATTTTTCATTGCGTTTTGAGTTTTTCTCATCAGATTTAATTCTCTTAATAAACATATAGGGAAACGCCAGCATCTCCGCTGGTATAATTGACATGCTGTGTTTTATTTCTTTTATTTTTTTTTTAAAAAGTCGTTTTTGAAAATGCAGCTTTTCTGTAACAGATTTTTTTTTTCCGCAATGGGTTTGGCCAGAACAGAATCTCATTCACTTTGTAAGTACTATAAAACACAGCAGAGACGCTGCGTTTTCGCAATGTCGGGCTTTAGCCTCAGATCAGTTTTCAGCCTCTGAACAGAAATGTTCCCATTCACTGACTGTTAGCATAAGTCTTGAGAATGATGCGGAACTGAAAACAAATTCTATTCGAAGGCTTCAGAAGTTTTTATTATATTGTTAATATTTATATACAAGTTATGTTAAATGTGGACAGAAATGAGAAATTCCTGACCGACAGCTCAGATCCCGAAAATAGAGAGTATATTGTATGATCACAGGAACCATTCTAGGTATATTTACATGAGATATTTGTGTCCACGCAGTATGTGTTTTACCTAAGCAAGTATTCATCTGTATTTCCATGCATTGTCACTTTTATTTTATTTTGACATTTATAAACCATTGTCTGTTTGGCTATGCAGTTAAAGGCTAACCCCGCATTTACACGACCAAGTTTCACAGATGAAACTTAACTATAGATAACTATTATGCTAGGAGTCCCCTCCTGACATACTGCTCATGCCAGGAAATCTGGCGGGTGAAAATCAGGGGGCCACTCTGACGGCCATTATACTAGATGGGTTAAATACTCAAGACAAGGTATTTTGCCTATATACAAATCACTGGTGAGGCCACATTTAAAGTACTGTGCACAATTTTGGGCAGCTGTATATAGAAAAGATATAGCTGAACTAGAAGGGGCTCAGAAAAGGGCAACCAAGGTAACTGAGGGGATGGGCGGATCATTGTGTAAAGATAGGTGGTCAAAGTTGGGGTTGTTCTGTTTTCAAAAGAGACAGCATAGGGGTGACTTGAATGGACAGCACAGAGAGCTTTCCGATGATCTCATTACACCTAGGTCTATAACCATAACAAGAAGGCATTCTCTATGTCTAAAGATAAAACATGTCTTACCACAGTCATAGGCAGGGATTCCTTACAGTGAAAGCGATGAGACTATGGAACTCACATGATGTGGTAATGTCTGGTAAGAGGAGTATGCATGCTTTTCATGAAGGTAAGAACATCACAGGTTTACCTAAGCACCCCTATATGTCACAGTGGGAGAACTGACTGGTCCCTTATTTGGAACAGGGCACTCAGGACTTCTGGATGTGTCTTACATAAAGAATATTTTTATAAGATACCGATGCACTTGTACCACACGCCCGCCCTTTTCCATTCTTTTGACAGGTCTAACCCGGATTGCTGCTGGCACTGTGTACCCATCCTGCTCACACCTTCCATCCCTTCTGGATTTGCCCTTCTCTCTGACCTTACTGGTGCAAGGTCCAGGGCCTTCTGGAATGGGTATTGGTCTCCCCTTGTCCCCTAAAACCTATCTTCTTAACCTCCCCTCTATCAAGTTGAGCAAGCCCACCCTCCAGCTCTTATTACTTGTCACCTTTGACAGGTGCTTGATTGCCAAACATTGGTGTCAACCCGGCCCTCGAGGAGCTCTATTTCAGGATTAAAGGGGTACTCCCACGTCACATACTCACCCGTCTTCGTTCCTCTAAAATCTTCTGTCTTCCGGCTTTGTTTCGTCATTGGTGAGCAGGGTCACATATGCAAAGCCAAGCGGCGAGATGCCGCCGGCCCTGCGTGCGCGCTCATACACCAGTCTACCCTTCACAATGCAAATACAGACCCGACACCCTGCGGGTCTGTATTCGCATTGTGAAGGTTAGACTGGTGTATGAGCTTGCACGCAGGGCCGGCGGCATCTCGCCGCTTGGCTTTGCATATGTGACCGCAGAGCGGAACAGCATCGCTTCTGCCGCTGCTGGCTTCATGCAGGGCAGAAGCATAGCGATGTGCCTGTGCCGGCGTCTAACAGTCCCCAGCATCCGCTGGCACAGGTGAAGCCAGCAACATCGCTATGCTTCTGCCCTGCATGAAGCCAGCAGCGGCAGAAGCGATGATGTTATTCCGTTCCTCCGACACCCCACCCACCCCCCGGAATAGCAGCATCGCTTCTGCCGCTGCTGGCTTCATGGAGGGCAGAAGCATAGCGATGTTGCTGGCTTCACCTGTGCCGGTGTCTAACCCTGTATTGGCGGCCCCTTCCCCCAAAGTGTAAACTACCCCCCCTCCAGGCTCGCTCCCGTGCACTTAGCCCCTCCTCCCTCCCCCCTCAGAGCAGGCAGACACATCACTTGACTCAGGAGCAGCTAGGTCAGGGCTGTGGCCACAAAAAAATGAATAAAGTGAGATAGTGGACAAACAAAGCAGTTTTGCTGAAACATTGTATTTAGGAAAAGTCTTACATTCACATTAACAAGCATTATAGATAGGATCCTTGTGACGGGACAACCCCTTTAAGGATGCATGTTACCTGGAGTACCTGACAGCTTTACTCCATAATGAGGAAGTGAAGTCCCATATAATTTGGAGCCCACGGGATGACTTTTGGGCGACTCTACCTCTCTGATCTGGATCCGCTTTTGTCTCCCCTCTCCTTGGATGTCTTCACCTGTCTTTGCCCCTTCTGTTCTCCTGTCTCGTCTTACCTTGCTTTGTTTTTTGTAACTCATTGCTCATTTGGCTAATATGATGGTGTTTTTTTTTTTTTACTATAGTGTAAAAATGGTTCTACCACCTTTTTTTTTTTTTTTTTTTTTTTGCCCGCTTGCATCGACAATTGCATTGTTCTGTTATTTTTCTTACTTGTCAAAACTCTTTAAATAAATTGTTAAAAAAAAGAATCGCAGGTTATGGGAATTAGAAATTTTTGGGATAGGATGCTGATCCAGTGACTTAGTCCAATTGCGATATTTGGAGTTCGGAAGGTATTTTTTGTGGCAATTAGCGTGAGCCTCATGGGGGGGGGGAACCTCCTGTGGTTCATCTTGGTGAGTTTATAGGTTGGACTCGTGTCTTTATCCAGTATTATGTACTACTGTGTTATTTGTAGGGGCACTGAGGGGGCCATTACATAACTTAACAGAGGTTCCAAAGAAAGTCTTATTTTATTACTCAGTTGGGACATGTTGTAACTAAGGGGTACTTCATTTGGAAAGGTGAGGAACCCTGGACTAGACAGTCTAATGGTATGCTAGATCCAACATCAACTACTGCAGTAAATCTGGTGCATTTTCAGGCTGCCTAAGGGGGCATTCACATGGAGTAACGCCGGGCGTGCATCACAGTCGTACACGCCGGCATTACGGCAGACTGCCAAAAACTTCCCATTCACTTCAATGGGAGCGCTCCCATTGAAGTGAATGGGAAGTGTTCGGCAGTCTGCCGTATCGCCGGTGTGTACGGCTGTGATACGCGCCCAGCGTTACTCCGTGTGAATGCCCCCTAAGTTTGCATTAATTGCCTATTCAGACAAACACGCCATGTCCTCTGCCATGAGAAGGTACTCTAAAGTACACTCAGAGTTACAGTTTTCATAGATCACTCATAGACCTGAGGGCTTGTGCACACGGAGTAAACGCGAGTGTATTTTAGCATAATACATGTGTATAGAATACACGTGTAAAAATAACACTCCCATTGACTTCAATTAAATCTTTTATAAGTGTAAAAAAAATGCGCCAAAAAAACGTGTCGCGTGTGCACGGGTCCTGATTCTCATGAAGGATCCATGAAAACGGATGGGAAATGGCTGTTCTATTAATTAAGGGATTGGGAACACTTTGTATTGTGAATAAGCACTAACTATTAGTAAATCTGGGCCAATGTGTACTGAAACATTGTTGCCATAATGGCCATCACAAAACCATTTTTAACTTTAGGGTAAGTTCACACAGAGTTTTTTTGGTCAGGATTTTGAGGCCGTATTCGGCTTGAAGACACACCCTCCTCTGGACTAGGCCCATTCATTGCGCCTAATCCGGAGCAGCTGGATGCCGGTTCAGTGCACCAGCTTTCAGTCGCAGTTACCCGGCTTTTGGACTGGAACCTGAGGCAGCCTCCGCCTCAGTTTCTGATCCAAAAAACCTTGTGTGAACTTACCTTAAGTGTGAATAAGGCCTTAGACTGCCAGAGCCTGTTGGGGGTTGTAGTTTTCAACAGCTGTAGCCCAATAGTTTAGTATTCTAGTTTGTATTGTGTCATCTGGGGGTTATTGGGGGGACGTAAATGTTACTGGAAATCCTTATTGTTTTCCGAGTAAGTTTCTCAGAGATAAATGTGGAATTTGCTGCTCGGTAGTTGAGGAATGTTCCTGCTGCAGGACACACCCGCTCCACCCTGAACACATCTCAGCTTGTCCTGCAGCTCCACTGATCTACAGGAACCTGCTACTCTATGGAGAGTGAGAGGCTGAGATGGCCAAGGGGCTCTTCAGGACGGGCCAGGAAGGCAGGCAACAGCTGCCGAGGATCCAGGGCAGCGATCACCCGCCAGGGGTCAGGGGCAGCTGCCAGGGAGCTGAAGAGGTAATTCAACTGAAATGATGATAGCACTGCTCATCGACTGTAGTGAGTTATTGTACAATGAACAGTGATTCAACCGTCTAATACATTTTATCAGACTATTCTTATTCACTGACAGCAAGCAGAGATCTTGAAAATGATGAGAAACTGAAGTCTATTTAACTCAGTGCCGCAAGATCAAATGTCACTTCTATCTAGATTGTTACAGTAGATCAGCTTGGAGTCCAGTCAGTCTATATTCTAGAGGATTGTCTACCCTGGATACAATTGTAACAAACTTGTAGCAGAGAGCACTGCCTCCTCAATACAGTATGAGAGTCTCTGTGGCCAGCCTGTGTTCATGGCTCTGGCCTGTCAGTCCTGGTTAAACATTGTATAATTGTGGGTACTGTCTGAAATTTCCCCACTGTGGGACTATTAAAGGATTATCTTATCTTATAGCTGCGGCCAAAGACTTGCATTGTATCTTGTATTAAATACTGATTCACAAGACCTGGTCTCGGGGACTGAATTAGTACATGATATGCATTATATTATAAAGTGTAATCTGTGCTTGTTTTAATAAGTGTTATTTAAGAAAATGGAGGAAAAATTTCATTTTCTTTTTTAAAGTTTGTGTTTTGACCAATATTTGCACAAACGGATATTCCAATTCTTGTGAATTAGCAGATTCATTTTGTAGTAATTTACAGAATGTTCCCACTTACTTTCTGTATCAATTCCTCCTGTTTTTTTAAGACCCCTCCTTTTCTTTCAGAAAATCTGTTCAGATCTTGTAATGAAGATCCAGTAGAGAGCAAGCACCTGTCCCAGAAGGAGACACGGTAGCGAGCAATGCACCTGTCCCAGATGTTGACACGGTAGCGAGCAATGCACCTGTCCCAGA
Organism: Leptodactylus fuscus; assembly: GCF_031893055.1. Classification (NCBI taxonomy): domain Eukaryota; kingdom Metazoa; phylum Chordata; class Amphibia; order Anura; family Leptodactylidae; genus Leptodactylus; species Leptodactylus fuscus. The sequence goes on from NC_134271.1 coordinate 85,037,241, forward strand.
TGGAGACACGGTAGCGAGCAATGCTTTCTGATTAGTCTTTTTCACACTACTTGGTATAACTGTAACAAAACCTCATCTCTGAGAAGTATTAAGCAGCTTGATCCCACTTAGTTGGCTTAACAATTTTGGTACTTTTTGGCACACGGCATCACGTCTTAAACCTGTCCCTTTTCAAATATACCCTGTCTTCATACAAGCCAGTAATATGTCTAATATGTGAACTTTTTTAGATGTGTGTGTTTTTTTTTTTTTTTTTTTTTTTTTTTACTTGTTTTGATCACTGAGACTTACACTTGAATGTAACTGTGTTGTATCTCGTGGTACATACCTATTTGAAATTGCTGTGATCCTAGTAGGTAGATTACTCACTGACCAGACATTGATGGCACATGGCATTGAAAACTCCAGGAGCCCATTCACACGGAGTAATGTGCGGCGTGACCTGGCACATATACGCCGTGTGTGAATTTGCGGGCCGTATACACTCCCATTGATTTCAATGGGAGCGTGTATTGTAAATGCCACCTTATTTTGCGGCCGCAAAATAACGTGGCGTTTACGATCCATGCATTGAAATCAATGGGAGCGTATACGGCCCGCAAAATCTCACACGGCGTATACGTGCCAGGTCACACGGCACGTTACTCCGTGTGAAGCACCCTAAGGGTGCATTCACACTGAGTAAACGTTAGCTTATTCTGAACATAAAACACGTTCAGAATAAGCGGCGTCTAAAGCAGCTCCATTCATTTCTATGGGAGCGGGGATACGAGCGCTCCCCATAGAAATGAATGGGCTGCTTCTTTCACTCCGTGCAGTCCCATTGAAGTGAATGGGGAGTGCCGGCGTGTACGCTCCGGCATGAGCAGAGCTTGCCGTATACGCCGGCACTCCCCATTCACTTCAATGGGACTGCACGGAGTGAAAGAAGCAGCCCATTCATTTCTATGGGGAGCGCTCGTATCCCCGCTCCCATAGAAATGAATGGAGCTGCTTTAGACGCCGCTTATTCTGAACGTGTTTTATGTTCAGAATAAGCTAGCGTTTACTCAGTGTGAATGCACCCTAAGGTAACTACAAGTCAGTACACCATTACGTTGTACTTCACCTACCACAGAAGCTAAAAATACCTCTGTGTGACTTTACCTCTGACTGTAGATTTCCTGGGTCAGTAGTTTCCGCCGCATGGTGCACTGTATACACAGAATTCTGCATTTCCTGTAACAAGTAAATTAGCTTTACAATTGTTCATTCTTAGTATCCAACTTGTATATACTTCCTGATCAAGCACAGGAAACCTATGGTGTCATGGAAGAGGTATCAAGAACTGTCATGCATATATTTGAAGTAATATAAATGTAGTCCAGGAATCTATAATGTGGAAAATCCAGAAACTCATTACACTGTTGCTATTTGGAAGGAACAAAAGATATCTCATATATATACAGTGGGGCAAAAAAGTATTTAGTCAGTCACCAACAGTGCAAGTTTTTCAAATTATGGTGGAAAATAAGTATTTGGTCACCTACAAACAATCAAGATTTCTGGCTCTCACAGACCTGTAACTTCTTCTTCAAGAGTCTCCTCTTTCCTCCACTCATTACCTGTAGTAATGGCACCTGTTTAAACTTGTTATCAGTATAAAAAGACACCTGTGCACACCCTCAAACAGTCAGACTCCAAACTCCACTATGGTGAAGACCAAAGAGCTGTCAAAGGACACCAGAAACAAAATTGTAGCCCTGCACCAGGCTGGGAAGACTGAATCTGCAATAGGCAACCAGCTTGGATTGAAGAAATCAACTGTGGGAGCAATAATTAGAAAATGGAAGACATTCAAGACCACTGATAATCTCCCTCGATCTGGGGCTCCACGCAAAATCTCACCCCGTGGGGTCAAAATGATCACAAGAATGGTGAGCAAAAATCCCAGAACCACGCGGGGGGACCTAGTGAATGAACTGCAGAGAGCTGGGACCAATGTAACAAAGCCTACCATCAGTAACACACTACGCCGCCAGGGGCTCAGATCCTGCAGTGCCAGACGTGTCCCACTGCTTAAGCCAGTACATGTCCGGGCCCGTCTGAAGTTTGCTAGAGAGCATTTGGATGATCCAGAAGAGTATTGGGAGAATGTCCTATGGTCTGATGAAACCAAACTGGAACTGTTTGGTAGAAACACAACTTTTCGTGTTTGGAGGAAAAAGAATACTGAGTTGCATCCATCAAACACCATACCTACTGTAAAGCATGGGGGTGGAAACATCATGCTTTGGGGCTGTTTCTCTACAAAGGGGCCAGGACGACTGATCCAGGTACATGAAAGAATGAATGGGGCCATGTATCGTGAGATTTTGAGTGCAAACCTCCTTCCATCAGCAAGGGCATTGAAGATGAAACGTGGCTGGGTCTTTCAACATGACAATGATCCAAAGCACACCGCCAGGGCAACGAAGGAGTGGCTTTGTAAGAAGCATTTCAAGGTCCTGGAGTGGCCTAGCCAGTCTCCAGATCTCAACCCTATAGAAAACCTTTGGAGGGAGTTGAAAGTCCATGTTGCCAAGCGACAGCCCCAAAACATCACTGCTCTAGAGGAGATCTGCATGGAAGAATGGGCCAACATACCAACAACAGTCTGTGCCAACCTTGTGAAGACTTACAGAAAACGTTTGACCTCTGTCATTGCCAACAAAGGATATATAACAAAGTATTGAGATGAAATTTTGTTACTGACCAAATACTTATTTTCCACCATAATTTGCAAATAAATTCTTTCAAAATCAGACAATGTGATTTTCTGGATTTGTTTTCTCATTTTGTCTCTCATAGTTGAGGTCTACCTATGATGTAAATTACAGACGCCTCTCATCTTTTTAAGTGGTGGAACTTGCACTATTGGTGACTGACTAAATACTTTTTTGCCCCACTGTGTATATATATGTATTTATATGTGTATGTGTGTGTGTGTGTGTGTGTGTGTGTGTGTGTGTGTGTGTGTGTGTATGTATATATATATATAATATATATATATGAGTGTCTGTCCTCTATGCGCAACCAAATGACTGGACCGATCTTCACCAAATTTGGCACACAGATACATGAGGTGTCTGGGAAGGTTTTAGAGTGGGTCTCACCTCTCTCGACCGTACTGTTCCTAAGATACAGTATTCCCAAAACAATGACCTGAATTAGCCAAAACAAATCTGCAAGTCTTGCACTCATATTCCAACTGCCATAGACATGGTCACTCCACATGCACACAGCATTTCTCCAAGTGTATCTAACAATGATATCCAAACTGAGATACACGCATCAGAGGATTAGATACACAGCTCCGCACACACCAACACACATAGAGGAATAGATACACAGCTCAGCACACAGTATCACACATCGGAGGATTATATACACAGCTCAGCACACAGTATCACACATCAGGGAATTAGATACATAGCTCAACACACATCATCAAACATCAGAGGTTTCCATAACAACCCAGCCATTTTTCTTCACTGCGGTAGGTCAGCTTTAACCCCTTCCCGACATGCGCCGTAATAGTACGGCGCATGTCGGGTCTGTAACTATGGCGACCGCCCGGGAGCCGGGCGGCCGCCATAGCCGCCGGGTGTCTACTGCTTTAAGCAGTAGACAACCGGCTCTAATGCCTCCGATCGGTCCCCGGACCGATCGGAGGCATTAACCCCTCCGGCGCCGGAGGCGCCATTTTGCCGGCGGCGCATGGGCGCCGCCATTTTGGCCGGGATCGCCGGCTCCTGGAGCATGCTCCAGGGCTGACGTCCCGTTGCCATGACAGCCGGGAGCCTTGTACAGGCTCCCAGGCTTGTCTGCAAATCCTCTCTTTTGCAGGCTGGTCTATGCAGCCTGCAAAAGGATGCTTTTTTGCAATGCATTAGCATTGTAATGCATTGCATTAGTGATCAGACCTCCTGGGGTTCAACACCCCTAGGGGGTCTAATAAATGCAAAAAAAAAAAAAAAAAAAAAGTTAAAAAAATATAAAAAGAATTAAAAGTTCAAATCACCCCCCTTTCCCTAGAACACATATAAAAGTAGTTAAAAACTGTGAAACATATACATGTTAGGTATCCCCGCGTCCGAAATCGCCCGCTCTACAAATCTATAAAAATATTTTTCCTGTTCGGTAAACGCCGTAGCGGGAAAAATAGTCGAAAGTGCCAAACCGCCGTTTTTTCACTGTTTTGATTCTGATAAAAATTTGAATAAAAAGTGATCAAAGCAATAACATTTCCCGAAAATGGTAGAGCTAAAAAGTACACCCCGCCCCACAAAAAAAAGACGCCCTATGCATCCCCGTACACTTATGTATAAAAAAAGTTACGGCCGTCGGAATATGGCGACTTTTAGAAAAAAATTTTTTAACACAGTTTTGGAATTTTTTTTAGGGGTCAAAATGTAAATAAAACCATATAAATTTGGTATCCCTGGAACCGTACCGAAACACAGAATATAGGGGACATGTCATTTTGGCTGCACAGTGAACGCCGTAAAACCAAAGCCCGTAAGAAAGTCGCAGAAATGCATTTTTTTCGTCAAATCCACCCCATTCTGAATTTTTTTCCTGCTTCCCAGTACATTATATAGAATAATTAATGGTAGCATCATGAAGAAAAATTTGTCCTGCAAAAATTAAGACCTCATATGGCTCTGGGAGCGGAGAAATAAAAAAATTATGGGGTTTAGAAGGAGGGGAGTCAAAAACGAAAAACGAAAATCAAAAAAATGCCATCGGCAGGAAGGGGTTAAAGGGGCAGGGTGCTGTGGATGACACTGTTACACAAGTTCACATTCACACAGCTTTACTCCAGGTATCCATAACAACCGATCGCAGGTTTTTCACTGATATCCAAACTGAGATACACTTGATCACATGACACTTATGGACACACACACAAACAACATACAAAATAGACCAGTGCAAAACTGTGCAATTTTTATGGGGCCACTATACAAACAGAAAATGAAATATACCTGTGCGAAGCCTGGTCCTCCTGCTAGTTGCTATATGTGGCTGTTTACGTGAAAAGGGCCCAGATCGTCGATACTAATTATAGAGAAAATAGTCCAAAACATATTTGGGTAAAAAAATCACAATTTTGTTTTATGCAAAAATTTTATTTAAAAATATGTCAATTGTACTTTCAATAAAAAATTTTTTGCTGTTTCGGACAATGTTACACCATAACCGTTACAATGATACCAAGAACTCCATATCGACAATGTGGGCCCTTTTCACATAAACAGCCACATATACTTTATCCATTATGGCCACTACTGATGTTTGCAGATGATGCCCCATTCACATTCAGCACTAACAATGGTGGTGTAATTAGTGCCAAAAAAAACCTTTTGCCAGGCAACATATACTGTATTTCTTAAAGAGGACCTTTCACCACTTTTGGGCACATGCAGTTTTATGTACTGCTGGAAAGCTGACAGTGCGCTGAATTCAGCGCACTGTCGGCTTTCCCGATCAGTGCCCGGTGTAAAGAGCTTACGGTGCCGGTACCGTAGTGCTCTATGGTCAGAAGGGCGTTTCTGACCATTAGCCAGGAACGTCCTTCTGCCTCGCGGCGCCTATCGCGCTGTGCTGTGGAGCGGTGAGGAACGCCCCCTCCCTCTGCTCACACAGCTCGTCCATAGACGAGCATTATCAGGAGCGGGAGGGGGGGAGTTCCTCCCTGCTCCACAGCACAGCGTGATTGGCGCCGCGAGGCAGAAGGACGTTCCTGGCTAATGGTCAGAAACGCCCTTCTGACCATAGAGCACTACGGTACCGGCACCGTAAGCTCTTTACATCGGGCACAGATCGGGAAAGCCGACAGTGCGCTGAATTCAGCGCACTGTCAGCTTTCCAGCAGTATATAAAACTGCATGTGCCCAAAAGTGGTGAAAGGTCCTCTTTAAGAGACTTTTTAGACACCTTTTTGACTTGTAACTGATAGGGTTGAGGCTTTTCAGAAAGTGGGCCCTAAGTTGTGACACCATGTGCCAAAAATGCACCAATGTTTTAGTGCATTTTTCTGGTATGAATTAAGGAAACTAATGGGAGGTGTAAATTTAGATTAGACCAGTGTTGATCGACTATTTTGCCAGACCCAGGAGAATTGCCCACTCTTCTGGGGCTCTGGGAAGTGGCCCTCTTTTCTGGGACCCTCCCAAATGCTCTTCGAGAATTTGCAAGGATGAATAATACTTCTTTACTGCCCCACCACAGTGTACCTTCTTATTGTCCCCACAAAGGTCACTCCACAGTGTAATGGCCCCTAAGTGTCCTCATACATTATAATGGCCCCTTTCACTACACCAGACACAGTAATATGTTCCGGGAGCGAACTGTAAGCTGGATATCATATTTTTTTTTTTTTTTTTTCTTACTCCATCCTTTGGCCCTGATTCTTCTCTGGGTGGAATGATGGCTCAGTGGTTAACTCTGAATAATGGCCCCTTGGTCGTGCATTTGAATTTCATCAAGGGAAACATCTGATGGATGTGCTCATTACACTTCTCAACTGCTGGGGCAGTCTGCAACGTTAAAGTAAAGATGGCGCTTATGGCCGTGCATTCAGATGCATAGCAGGAGTGGCCTTGATCTCAGCCATGGAACCTACCTCCATAGTATGTGTACCACAGGTTAAGAACCACTGGGCTGGAGAATTTACCTGTACCAGATTCAGGCCGCATTAGACACTTTAGACTTAGTCTAAGTTTGCACTGTATAAAACATTATTAGTAATTCTTCCCCTAGTATCTAGATGTGCAAGGTTTATAAGGACTGAAGTTTCACCCAGTTGAAAAGCACATCTTTTCACATCAGGTTTTGTTCAGTCATCTGTAGGTTAAAAGTGAACTACTACCCATATGCATTATAAGAGCTCATCTAAGCTGTTAGGGGATTCAGTATTATCAATGCAGCTCTGAAGCATAATATAGGATGTAACTTAGGATCAGTGTTTGTATTCTGCCACAGACTGAATACAGACGGATTATCCTACCACATTCCTGTCAGCCAATGCAAAACGACAACTCGCACCATACAGGTCATGATGGGAGTTGTAGTTTTGCCACAGTTAAGCCACTTGCTTGGGGCCATTGGAGTACGCATCTTGAAGTGCAGGACTTTCCCTTACTAGCTGCACTGTTACTCTGTGACATCATTAGCCAGAGGCTTTATATTTGGCCCAGTTTGGTTTAATTTCTGGTTGTCAGATATTTTACTTATTGCCTGTGGACGTCCGAGATGAGAATGTGTGATCATCTGATGTTTGTCGTTGTTTGGTGGAAACTAGAGGAAACAACAAGGAAGTTCTAAGTTATATGTCAGCAGTAGAGTGAAAGAAATAATCCTGCACAAAGCTTTCTAATGTGCACAATGCAAATTCTGCAACTCTGGAGAATCTTTTTGGATGGAAACGACTCCTCTGTACAGACTATGTAGTTAGTAGAGGTGACTGTTCTATACAGACTGAGAGTGGTGGCTCCTCCTGTACGGTATGTAGGAGTAACTCCTTTGTATGGGGTACTCTGTGGGATAGTTGTGGTGGCTCCTCCTGTACGGTATGGTGGAAAGCGGTGGTGGCTCCTCTGTATGGAGAACTCTGTGGGATAGCAGTGGTGGCTCCTCTGTATGGAGAACTCTGTGGGATAGCAGTGGTGGCTCCTCTGTATGGAGGACTCTGGGATAGCAGTGGTGGCTCCTCTGTATGGAGAACTCTGTGGGATAGCAGTGGTGGCTCCGCTGTATAGAGGACTCTGTGGGATAGCAGTGGTAGCTCCTCTGTATGGAGGACTCTGTAGGATAGCGGTGGTGGCTCCTCTGTATGAAGGACTCTATGGGATAAGATAAGGTAAGATAAGATAATCCTTTAATAGTCCCACCATGGGGAAATTTCAGTGTGTTACAGCAGCATGATAATACAGATATAGGATAATAATAGTATTATGTTACAGAAGGAGACACACGTAGGCTGAGAAAAATACTAGGAATCAATAACAGCTAAGGAAAAAAGAAAGAAAGAAGACTTCAGGATCATTTACTTCTCTGTGCGGTGTGATCTTCGCTTGGCCTGATGTAAATTATGTAGCCTGACCGCAGTTGGGAGGAAGGACCTCCAATAGCGCTCCTTCTCACACTTGGGGTGAAGTAGTCAGTCACTTACAGTGCTGTCAAGGTCCCATACATGGGGTGGTATTTATTCTTCCGCTTGGAGCTCACCACGGACAGTATCCTTCTGTCACCCACCACCTGTACTGGGTCCAGGGGGCTGTACAGGACAGAGCTGGTCCTTCTAATCAGCCTGTCAAGTCTATTTCTGTCCCTGGTTGGTATACTGCTCCCCCAGCAGGCCACAACAAAAAAGATGGCTGAAGCAACCACAGAGTTGAAAAAGGTCCTAAGAAGCAGTCCCTGGACTCCAAAGGTCCTCAGCCTCCTGAACAGGTAGAGTCTGCTGTGACCCTTTCTGTGCAGCACATCCAGGTGATCAGCCCAGTCCACTTTATTATTGAGGAGCACACCCAGGTACTTATAAGTCCTGACTATCTCAATGTATGACCCTTTGATCTCCACCAGAATCGAAGCACTTCTCTGCTTACTAAAGTCCACCACCATCTCCTTGGTCTTCCCAGCATTAATCCTGAGGTGGTTCCGCTGGAACCATTCAACAAAATCCTGGTTTGTACTCCATAAGGCCTACAATTGCAGAGTCATCAGAGTACTTTTGTAGGTAGCAACTAAATGAATTATGTACAGTGTGAAGAGAAAAGGGGCAAGAACTGTACCTTGTGGTGCCCAAGTACTACAGATAACAGTGTCTGACACACAGTCCTGGGCTCTCACATACTGTAGTCGGTTTGTGAGGTAGTCGAATATCCAGTTGGATAGGTGATGGTCCACTCCAACAAGGTCTAGCTTGTCCTTCAGTAGCCCTGGATGAATGGTGTTGAACGCACTGGAGAAATCAAAGAACATTATCCTCAGTGTTCCCTGGTTTCTCCAGGTCAGAGATGGCTCTGTGGATAATGGCATCAACCTGTTAGGAGTATTTAGGTTCATTACTTTCTATTTTTCTTACCTGGGGAGTTTTTGGCTGCGCAGTGTCTGGGGTGGCATCCTGGCGCTGCGGGGTTGTCCTGTCGTGGGTATTGGTGCACACCTTCTGACTTGCGCGCACTGCTGGTAGGCAGCTTTATTTCCTGGTTGATTAGTCTGTCCTCCCATTTGCACCTGGGAGGAGTGGTCTCTACTCTGTATTTAAACCCATGCCTCCCATGGTTCTGTGCTGAGTGTCTCTTTTACAGTGCTAGGCCTTAGCAGGAGGAGTAGGTGGTTATCTTGGATAGAGGAAGTTCCGTGGTTGGTTTTTGGGAGGTTTGGGTGAACTAGTTGGTTTGTGTGTTTTCCCTTCTGTGTTCACCAATCCTCCCTCTGTGTATAATTGACTGTGTGAGTGAATTGCCTTATCCTTTGATTTCTACTCCGTTTCCCTGTGTTTGTTTCCTAGTGTAAGGTTCCTTCCCATATTGGTTTGGGGGAATCCTTTCCCACATTTTTCCTGTGTGCTGCTTGTGTTGTTAGTCAGCGCACACCCTTGTCAGTCCCTGTCAGTAGCAGCTTCACTTGTTCGTTAGGGGTGACCCCCTTTAGTCTCCAGTCCCTAGAGGTCTTATAGGGCATTCCTTCTCCCACTTCCCTCTAGGCCTACGGTATCAGTGAGAGAGGAGCTGTCGGGGTCAGGCTTAGCCTGAGTACAGCCGACCCACACCCGTGAGGCAGGGACCGGGATAGCTAGTGGGAGTAGTGCAGGGCGAGATTCCCTACTGCTATTCCTTAGCCCCGTTGCAGCTACCTGGACTGACATAACACAACCACCCCAGTGCACAGCCGATAGGCAAACTGGAGGGGGTCCATAGCAGCACACATTAGAGGGCCGTAGATATGTCAGGACCAGTCTCTCTAGGACCTTCATCACGTGGGATGTCAATGCTACAGGTCAGTAGCCGTTGAAGTCCATCAGGTTGGGTTGGGAGCGGTGGTGGTGCCGCTGTACGGTATGAGGGATAGTTGTGGTGGCTCCTCTGTTTGGAGAACTCTGTGGGATAGCAGTGGAGGCTCCTCTGTAGGAAGGTCTCCGTGGAATAGCGGTGGTGGCTCCTCTGTATGGAGGACTGTGGGATAGCGGTGGTAGCTCCTCTGTTTCCATTTTTGTAGGGTATGTGATCTATTTTATTTCTTGCACTTTTCTGCTGATCTGCTGCCTGCGGTATGAATGCATTGCCAGGCCTCAAGGAGTATCTAGCTGAGGATGGGGAATGTGGTTTAATAAGAGGAACTAATAGTTTAAATTTCTTCCAATCTGCAAAATCCATTACTTATATTCTGCTGAACAAGCAAAGGACATGGCAACAGCAGAATATGAGAAATCCTGCATGTACTGGAATGCAGCATACCACCCCTTAGTATTATTTATTGTATCAGTGGATACAGCACTGCACTATTAGACCCTATAAATCGTACAATAGCCTCCTTGTACTGACATCTGGATTCTGTTCCTAATATCTGATGATGGAAGGAAGGTGCTACATTCTGTGTCTGATCTTGCATTTGACTTAAGATAATAAATTACTAATAAGCAAAATTTGCTGCGATGTTATAAGATTGTGTGTTATTTTTGCTCTGGCGCCCAGTGCCATTGTGCCTCCTTCATAAGGATCTTGTATTAATATTTATTCATTTCTTTTGACTCTTTAAAATCTCTGCTTCCTGTCAGTAAATAGAAGCTTTCCTGTTTATGGGAGAGAGCTTTCCTCTTTATATTCAGAGTAAAAACCAAAACGGATGTGAGAATTATGGGGCAATTCATCATTCTGTCTATGCCAGAAAACTGATGTAGAGGAATGATATTGAGGTGCACGTATGGCATAAGACCCTATCTTGTGCCATACATGCCTCTCAAGCCCCAATCCTCATTATATGTCCATGCCTTGGCCCCACAGATTTCTCATAATTTATGCCAGTTTTTTGGTGTGAGTTACTATGAAAATCTATGCCAGTTCCAAACTTGCGTACGTTTCCATTCCGGCGCAGTGACTGCAGACAGATTTATGAAGAGGCCACAGACACCAATAATAAACTTATTAGAAAGTTGCAGAAAGTTTTATCACACTAGGCAGATTTTAGCAATTTATTACAATGATTGGACTATATAAGAATATATATGCTAGGGTGTAACTTGAATCTGGCGATTGTCCTGTGAGCGGGAACGTCTGGTTCACTGTAACGTGGGTTGTGTATTATACAGGAAAGGCTCCTACATTCCTTTCAGACCTAGGGAGACTCCGGCAGGATGCAGATAAGGTTGGAAACCTGGAAAGATATCCTTCTATGTAATATCTACACGGAAATCCTGGCCGGTTCCAATGTACTGTATTTAAGAGAAGAAAAAAAATTATATCTGATATAAAGGATTAGGCCAAAGTTCACGTCATGGCTCATCGCTTTACCACATGAATGGATTTGTCTGATTTTAGGTAAAAAGTGGTCACAGATCACAGGCACAGGTGTAGGTGTCCTGTCTTAGCTTTCTGATAGTCTTTCTAGGCGGGTCTCTGACTGTGATGTTACATCAATGGCATATGATCACTGGCCTCAGGATTTACCAATGTGGGAACATTTTACCTATAATTGAACAAGCCCTTTGCCAAATTTGCTGCTTTTTTAGAATAGTACTCCACCATATGCCAAATCATTCAGATATTACAACCACTCTACTGATAGCATTTGCCCAGCACATGGTATCACTGTCCATCTTCCTCTGAAAAACGCATGGGTTGGAGTACTATGGCAGCCCTGCAGTATAGAGAATTTCTATCCAGGTGGGTGAAGGAATATGGTGCCTTGATATAGTGCTCAATGTGCTATATACACTCACCGGCCACTTTATTAGGTACACTTGTCCAACTGCTCGTTAACACTTAATTTCTAATCAGCCAATCACATGGCGGCAACTCAGTGCATTTAGGCATGTAGACATGGTCAAGACAATCTCCTGCAGTTCAAACCGAGCATCAGTATGGGGAAGAAAGGTGATTTGAGTGCCTTTGAACGTGGCATGGTTGTTGGTGCCAGAAGGGCTGGTCTGAGTATTTCAGAAACTGTTGATCTACTGGGATTTTCACGCACAACCATCTCTAGGGTTTACAGAGAATGGTCCGAAAAAGAAAAAACATCCAGTGAGCGGCAGTTCTGTGGGCGGAAATGCGTTGTTGATGCCAGAGGTCAGAGGAGAATGGCCAGACTGGTTCGAGCTGATAGAAAGGCAACAGTGACTCAAATAGCCACCCGTTACAACCAAGGTAGCCAGAAGAGCATCTCTGAACGCACAGTACGTCGAACTTTGAGGCAGATGGGCTACAGCAGCAGAAGACCACACCGGGTACCACTCCTTTCAGCTAAGAACAGGAAACTGAGGCTACAATTTGCACAAGCTCATCGAAATTGGACAATTGAAGATTGGAAAAACGTTGCCTGGTCTGATGAGTCTCGATTTCTGCTGCGACATTCGGATGGTAGGGTCAAAATTTGGCGTCAACAACATGAAAGCATGGATCCATCCTGCCTTGTATCAACGGTTCAGGCTGGTGGTGGTGGTGGTGTCATGGTGTGGGGAATATTTTCTTGGCACTCTTTGGGCCCCTTGGTACCAATTGAGCATCGTTGCAACGCCAAAGCCTACCTGAGTATTGTTGCTGACCATGTCCATCCCTTTATGACCACAATGTACCCAACATCTGATGGCTACTTTCAGCAGGATAATGCGCCATGTCATAAAGCTGGAATCATCTCAGACTGGTTTCTTGAACATGACAATGAGTTCACTGTACTCCAATGGCCTCCACAGTCACCAGATCTCAATCCAATAGAGCATCTTTGGGATGTGGTGGAACGGGAGATTCGCATCATGGATGTGCAGCCGACAAATCTGCGGCAACTGTGTGATGCCATCATGTCAATATGGACCAAAATCTCTGAGGAATGCTTCCAGCACCTTGTTGAATCTATGCCACGAAGAATTGAGGCAGTTCTGAAGGCAAAAGGGGGTCCAACCCGTTACTAGCATGGTGTACCTAATAAAGTGGCCAGTGAGTGTATAATGACTTCAGCTAAGTTCATGTCTGCATTGGGTGGTCCGTTGTTCTGGTCTATAACGGTTACGGACAGACTGCTAAAATAGTCTGTTTCCAAAAAAACGATAGCAAAACTTTGACTGCAGGTCTGAAGTATAATGCAATGTCTGTAAAGGTCCTTTAAATAAATTGCGCCAAGAGGGAACAAAACACTGGAGAGTCATTTCAAGGTCCCATTCATGGATTCATGGAAACCTGCTGGAAACTGAGATCTGTCCCGCTTCCTTCCCTTTTCCATATCTGTGTAATGAATTCCACAAGTTGCGTTCCATATTGACGCGCCAGCGGTTTTAGTTTATTGTCTACATATTTTATGGTGCTGTGTAATGGGGATTATTTTCAGATGATACAGTGGTGGAATCCCTGGTGCATTGAGGGGATGTAGAAGGGCTGGCAGCAGTCATACATTGTGTCAGGGCTGTATGCAAACCAGACCTCATGGAGTCTCTCTACAACAAAGTAACGGAAAGTTCTAAACCTACCGCAAATGAGAGAGCATTTCCTTCAAAAAAAAAAACCAAAAAAAACCTGAAATGTATCTTTTTTTTTTTTTTAAAGCTATTTAGAGTTTAGTTGCTTGAGGGAAATCCACTACCAGCTTTCTGATCACCCTGAATAGTATATAAAATCTAGATTTAGAACCCTATAGTGCTCCTTTCTCTTATGTGCATGGGTGTCTTTGGTCATGTGACATTCTATTCATGAACATCTTTTTCTTTTATATTGTATATACTCGAGTATAAGCCGACCCGAATATAAGCCAAGGCCCCTAATTTTACCACAAAAAACTGGGAAAACTTATTGACTCGAGTATAAGCCTAGGGAAGGATATGCAGCAGCTACTGGAAAATTTCAAAAATTAAAATGGTTGGTGTTGCTGGGTGCTGGGGAAGGGAAGGGGGTGTTTTGGTTGTCTGTCTGCCCCGTCCCCACTTGGAATTCAGCCTGGCTGAATATAGGGTATCTGCAGTGCTCCTATTAACCCCTTCCCGACGGAATAGAAGCACTGCAGGTACCCTATATTCAGTAGACCGGGCACTTTCAGACACAGGGATCATGTGTATAATGTGTTTGTGTTTCACAGTTATTTTCTACTTTTGTATGTATTCTAGGGAAAGGAGTGATTTAGAACTTTTATTTATTTTATTTTTTTATTATATTTTTTTCAAAGCTTTTTTTTTTTTTTTTTTTTTTTTTTTTTACTATATTATGGGAGATGCTATACATTATTATTGCGGCTGGTCATAATTTTTTTTTTTTTTTTGCTTGACTTGAGTATGAGCCAAGGGGGCCTTTTTTATAGCACAAAAACTGTGCTGAAAAACTCTGCTTATACTCGAGTATATATGGTATGCCATAACTTGCCATAACTGCCTTGTAATATAAAGCATATTTTGTTGAGTATTTTAGGTCATGATCCTGGTAATGATGCTTACAGTTCTGTTCCTTTAAGTCCTACAGATGTCAGAGTCATGGAGACGCCGTTTTCCTCAGTTCCATTACAGAATGGTCAGCTATTGCTATCTGGTATCAGCATTCTGGATCGACTCATCAAAACATGCCCAGTTTGGTTGCAGCTATGCATGGGAGCCCAGCAGGTTATGGAGATACTCCGCAGAGAGACTTCTGGGGTGAGTGGATAAGGGGTCTCCAAATCGAAATCCTCATAAGTATATGTTTCCATTATTGGAATGTTAATTTCTACGCTTTGGGTATATTGCAGCAACTGGATTGTGTTTACTGAACAAAAGTTTGCTTGTGGTTTGTTACAATGTGTCAGCCTAGATTTGCAGAACACTAGAGAATTGGGCTGCTGTGGGAGGAGTATTGGATCTGTACAGGTTTTCTTAAAAATAAGACTAACTGAAACAGAAACACAAAGTTTATTAGACGATTGCAGATCTTTTCATTATACAATAGTTAATATTCATGTTAAAAGATTTCATAGGATGGATTTTCAGTGCTTGGCCACTGGGTGGTGCCATATAAGCAATAGTTGTTAGTATTGGATGTATGTACATGGCTGTGATATACTGGGTGGTAAACTAAGCAATTGCAATAATCCCCCTAACTAGGGGGGCACCCCATAGACAGAGACCTCAGGGGCAAATTAAAACAAAGCAATAATATTTAGTGATATGATATCAGAATTTAATTTTGGTATTGTGTGCTGTATATGGCGGTATTATGTGACCTAATTTTAAAGACCTGTAACCAGATGTGAAGAGCCAAGTAACATACATTGTCTGATACACTGTCACATTGAGCTATTTGATGAATAGTCACTTATACCCCCCTCACCACTCTTTAGTATTTGCTGCTTTGTGACGTCACTTCAGTGCAGTGAATACTAATGAAGAGATTTTCTGAAGATTGCCAAACACCTACGTGCTAGACAGGGATTGATCCCACAACATGATGCATACACCTCTACAGGAAATAGATCCTCCATAGGTAATAGTGCCCCCCCCATACACATAGGTTATAATTAACCTCCTCATTATCCCACTACAGGTAACCGTGCCCCCCTCACCCACCCAGACATAGCTTTTGTTGACCCCACAGATAATGGTTCTCCCCACCCCACATCAAATTAAATACTTAGTTTCATACTTGACTCTTCTTCCTGTAAAGCATTGATGTAGCCGCCAGCTGTGCACCCCTTCTTTCGTCCTCCTGGCTACCCTGTCTGCATTAAGGACCCACATTGGACCGTGGCTGGAAGGACATTAGAACAGATGCACTGCCCCGTGCCTTGCAGGGAGAAGGGCCTTCCTGGCATAGAATAGACACTCCCAGAGAAATATCTGGATGTGATGTTGCCAAATCTCTTCCTCCAGTATGCCAAATAAACAAACTGCAGGAGAAAATGGGACAGGGCGATCCAGGACGTCGCAGCTGCAGCTTTAAAGCGGCCCTAGGCCGTGGGCTACAAACCCCAAGGTTACAGACTGGCGGGCCTTGTGTTTGAAAGAGTGCCCTAGAGTATAATAATAAGAGACCCAGGGAGGCGATGAAAAATACCAAACACTTATACTCCCCTTGCCTCACCTCTCCTGGACATCTTTGTGGCATCCAGCAGTGCCAGCCTACCAGGCATCCTCTTACGGTCTGTGTCTGACATCACACACCACGATTGGGCTTGAGCGGTCACTTGGGGTGCCCTGATCATCATGACGCTGAGGGCCTGTAGTATAACTGCTTGTTTTTACTCTCCTTCGCTGGTGCCGCACAAGTCGTTTTGAAGAAACCATGAATTCAAGAGCCACAATCTCTCATACTTAGGTTTTTTATGGGCTTTTAAGACTCCCCATGTGGGTTTGCAATAGTTTTAACCCCTTCCTGACATTGGGTATTTAAATATGGCAGCTGCTTCCTTTGGCACATGGGCACTGCCATTTTGGGGAGGATCACTGGCGCCCAGCAATCCATTGTCATGACCGCCTCCCAGGCTTGTCTGACATTCATTTATATGGCAGGTTGCATTGCATTACTGATCAGACCCCTGGGGTTCAAGACCATTAGGGTGTCTAATAAAATATCAAAAATTTCAAATCCCCACCCCCCCTTCCCTAGAATACATAAAAATATAGAAAATTACTGTGAAACACATACACATTAGATATTCCTGTGTCTGAAAATGCCCAGTCTACAAACTTCTAAAAATATTTTTTTCCTTATGGTGAATGTCATAGTGGGAAAAAAAAAAAAATCATGACAACTTGGTAAGAAAGTTATTTTATTTTGCTAAAATTTTGGATTTTTGTTAAGGAGCTAAAATGTAAATAAAACTATATATTTAGTATCCCCAGAATTGTACCATCCCATAGAATACATGTGACGTGTCATTTTTGCTGCACAGTGAACGCCGAATAAGCAAAGCCCATAACAAAGATGCACAAATGGGCTCTTCCTCCAGTTCCACTCCATTCTCAATTTTTTTTCCAGTATATTGTACATAATAATAAATGGTACCATTAGAACAACAATTTGTCCTGGAAAGCATTAAGCCCTCATATGGCTCTGGAAATGGAAAAATAAAAAAGTTGTGGGGTTTGAAAAGCAAGGAGTTAAAAATCGACAGGAAGGGGTTAATGGACACCTCCTTGATTATAACCAGAACTTTCCTTCACAGATCTGATGACACAATAGCATATGGTAATTTTAAATCTCCATCTTTTAGAATCATGCAATATTTAGATTGTTCCTTGAATTTGAAAATATACACTCTTCTTAGTATTGGTACCTATCACCACAGATTCTCTATATGGCATGGAGGAATGAGAAGCATTCGTGTGTCTAGGCCTAGACCTGGCCCTGACTAATTGGACTACTGTAGTCTTGGAAGTGGCAGTGACACTCAGAGTTTGAGAATTGGGAGGTACTCATGACACTGAGCCACGAACAGCTATTTGGTGGTGACCAAGTTACTCTACTGGGAATTTTCCAACAATTCGAACTTGTGATTAATGTGCTTGACAAACCAGACTCTGCACAATGGAGGTGCTTCCGAAAAGCTGACAGGGACTCAACATCAGTCTACAAACTGAAAGTGGCTGTATGAGCATGACTCCTATAAAAATGACATGGTGCACCAACTGAATTGGTGGTAAAGACGTAGCAGTATGAGCTGAAAACCTTTTGAAAAGTGTTGGCCACTAGAATGAACATATTTAATATAAGACGTAACAAGAACTTCTCATTCACACTGACCTACAAGTCGTCCAGAAACGCTACCCTGTAAGGATCACAAGATGGGGGATAACTTTCCACTGTCCTGTGGAAGGGGAAGAGGGGTAGCTTACTTTTGTGTATGGGAGAATTGCAATTTGGAAAAAATCTTCTGGCCATCTGTATACGTGTAAATGTATTTTTTACAGTAGCATGAGATGCATTTGTAGGTGTGTATGTGATTTCTAAGCCTTTCCACCTAAATGAAATCCTGCAAATTCCAAAGAACCAGAATAACCGGAGCAGCCTTGTAGTATACTATGAACATACTGGTCAGTCATATAACATGTGTCTTGTACTGACTGCAGGTGACTGCGCTCTGTACCAAAGATCTTCTTTCTCTGTTTGGCTTCTCAGGCCATAACACTTCAAAACCCATTTAACAATGGAAAGGCGGACAACTAAAATAGCGGTTATATTTGAAGCTTTACAAACCACATTGATGTGTCCATGGGGTGTCTGTTGTTTTAAAACTAAAAAGCAGCAGACTAAAAAAAAGTGCTTGCAGGACATATTCATTCATTTCATGTGGACTCTGTGACTGAGGCTCCAACGCAGTGGCGTAACTTCAGAGGGTACAATAGCACCCGGGCACAGGAGCCTTATGGGGACCAAAAGCACTGGCATAACTTAAGTGGTTCACAGTGGTCTCATTTACCACTGAATCCATAAGCCTGGTGGTCCACCCGTACCACTTTAAGGCTGATTAAACTTCTTTGATAACCTTTCTGACTCCCTTTGACCACTGGCATTGCATTGCAAATGTATTACCCCTGTCCTCTGGTGAACTGGAGTGGGAAGATTTATGATACTTGGCCTTCCACTATCAATAAAGAGAAAATTAACCTTTACATTCCAAATGGAGCAACTGGTCAGAGTATAGTCAAGGACGAATTCTGGGGGGAAGGTGATTACACAATAGGGGAAAAAAATTGCTGGGGGGGGGGGGCAAGCTAGACTTTTGCACCAAGGCCCTTAAAGAGGACCTTTCATGAGTTGGGGCACATGCATTTTTATGAACCGCTGGAAAGCCGACAGTGCACTGAATTCAGTGCACTGTCGGCTCTCACGATTTGTGCCCCAGGTGAAGAGATATCGGTGCTAGTACCGTAGCTCTTCACCATCAGAAGGGCGTTCCTGACAGTCAGTCAGGAACGCCCTTCTTCACAGCAGTGCCTATTGCACTGTACTGTGTGAGGGGAGAGCAACGCCTCCCTCCCCTCCTGATAGTACTCGTCCATAGTACCCCGGTCTCACAGTACAGCGCTATAGGCAGTCAATCAGTCAGGAACGCCCTTCTGACGGTGAAGAGCTATGGTACCGGCACCGATAGCTCTTCACCTGGGGCACAGATTGTGAAAGCCAACAGTGCGCTGAATTCAGCGCACTGTCTGTTTTCCAATGGTATATAAAATGGCATGTGCCCCAACTCATGAATGTCCTCTTTAAGCCTCTAGTTATGCCACTGCTCCAATGCATATGTGAACGTAACCTTACACTAATAATTCCAAAGTAAATGACTGAAGGACTCTTACATCATTTATATGGAAATATCTGACCTTCCACTGTGCTTCCAATATTATGTTTACAAGGCATGCTCTTGACTTCTGCAATATATGATAAAGTCCATACTATGAGTCGTCTTAGAATTTACGGTCCCTGGACCAGCTTTAATAGGTAGCTGTAACATGGGGATGCATAAGGTACTACACAATAGATGTACTTCTCCTTTAATAGTCTTATAGTGGAGTTCACAGTTGGGGTCCGCAGATGTCTCTGCATTGTCTCAAACATACATGTCATGTTTCTGGAATTATACTGGTATTACACACCCATGTCCAGATGTGCGGTTATTGATCAACAGCAGCAGTAAAGTGACCCTGGAGACTATTAAATAATGTAGTTCACTAACACTACATGATGGGGGCAGTAGTCTGCAGAGTCCTCTTGCAGATGATGGGATTAGAAAGCAGATATCGCTCATGGCATACTTAGATACAGCGACTAGGAATTGTGACATTCCTATGATCTGGTTTTCCTTGTGTCATTTTGTCACAGGTCTTCTTGGTCACCCGGGATGTGGATGTAAAGAGTATGGTTCTCTGGGTCCATACCTCAGAGTGTAGAGAAGTCCCTGAAGTTCTCCGTTACAACATTAGAGAGGAGAAATCAAGTAAGTTTCTTTGTGCTATAGCAGTAAATGTGTCAATAAATACTCTGTGCTGCAGTTCTAATGTACTTAAAGCTGCCCATGGAAATGGAATTTTTTTTGAACTTTTCTTGCAGTTGAGGGTTTGTTACAATGCGTCTGTTAGGTAAGAGACAGCCGCCTGTAATAGTAAACCCTGAGCAGGTCAGGAAAGGTTTCTGGTCGTAATAAGCTTGTCCCTACTCAATAACCGCAGAGATCTTTAAGACTGAGATGGATTGACAAAAGCTCTACTGGAAAGCTTCAAGACTTATGCAATGATTTCTAAAAGAATGGATGAGCCCTTTAAGGACTGTTTGACTCATAGGTGACTGCACATTCTTCACATTACTTTCATATATGAATTAACATGGAGATACCAGCTGCAGGAGGCGGCCGCACCATGTGCATTCATGTGCTCTTCATCAGAGGTTCACATATACCAGTTACACTGCTGCAGACCATATATACTATTATAGATATACAGATATTGTAGTGCTAAGGTTTTCATTTTGCAGTGTAAAATGAGCACAGCTTGGTTGGTGCAGAAACAAAACGCCCAACAACTGGTACCATACTTTCCTTATCTTAATTGTAAAATACAGAACAGAATTTGACATAGAAAACACTACCACAACTTCGGTTAACCTGGGGTTACATAGGCGGCACGTGACACTCCTATTCTCATAGGCGATGCTCCCACTCAGACTCATAGAAAGCACTAGAGGACTGATTGTGACACAGTAGACTGCTTTCCTGTTCCTCACAGACATGAGAGACACAACTTATGGCTGAAAACACAAGCTCCTCAAAAGATTTGAGAACTCTCTTTATGCAGTGAGTCCTCATGCAACTTACCCTAAATTTTATGTCACAGCCAGCATGTCAACCCCCCCCCCCCCCAAACACACACTTCTCTCATGGTACAACACCTAGGCACAACGACAGTCCTGCCTCTCTCCTTGTACCTGTCAAGAGAAGACATCAACTAACACACTACATTTCCAAGTTATAACACGGTACTTTAGAACATTGGTACAACAATACAAAGTCTGCACAATGAGCATAAGATGGAGTACACATCACTAAACAGGGGTTGCTAAACTCATCTTGGAAAAGGACATCGTATATGCCCATCAAGGGTCACCCATCTTATGCTAGGTTCACACCTGCGTTCGGGTTTCCATTCGGAGCGTCCGCTTGGGGACCCAACAGAACGGTAATCAGAAAAGCAACCAGTAGTAGATTTTTCTTACATTGTAGGATGTGAGATATGCAGAATTTTCTGTCAAGTGCACAGAGAAAACAGTATGCGTGTGTGTGTTGTGGGAAAGGTAGCTCGGTAGAAGCAGTGGTGTGGACCCAACCATTCAGAGACAGGGACACAAATCTTGCAGCAAAGTGGTTTATTTAAGAAAAAACGCAAAATAAATAAACCTTAACGTCAGGCACAAAAATGAGCAAAATAAAATACAGCCTTAACTTCAGGCAAAATAACATCAAACAAAATCCTACTCGTCTGAGCACTAACTAAACCAAAAATACTAACTGTATGTGTGGCTTACTACCAGCCGCACGAATCAACCAAAACACTGAACTGTATCACCAGGCTCTCAGTGTCAGGACAGACCCAGCCACTTCCTCTTCTTAAATGGGGGCTGCTACACTGACTTGAGTAGGGACACAGCATATGGCCATGAATGATTACCCACCTAAGGTTGCTACCAAGATAGGTCGGCATTCACAACTCTACACAGCAGACACCTGGTGTACATTAACATTGACAGCAGTAATTTCAGCAGATAGGATATGTGAGGATGCTGCAGTCAGTTCTAATAACATGATCGGTGAAGGTTGAACTACAAATTATACATCACCATGTCTATCACTTGTCACACCTCTCCTTCTTGCCTATCCCTAGTGATGTACTTGGAGGGCTCTATGCTGGTGTTTAAAGATGTATTTAAGCTGGTGGCATTCTACTGTGTAAGCAGGTAAGTAAAGCAGTTGTTTCTCGGTATATACTGGCTAGGGATGTACATGTTGAATGTCCCAGTTATGTGGCACTTTGTATTCAGTAACAACCAGTAAAGTGAGTGCAGCTCTGTAGTATCCTTTAGGATGTAACACTGAATCAATACAGGCTAAGTAATGTAATGTGTAGATATATACAGTGACTCCACCAGGAGGATAGTGAATGCAGCTCTAGAGTATTACACAGTATGATATCCAGGATCTGTACAGGATACGTAATCTAATATGTATGTACAGTCACTAACCAACCAGAATAATGAGGATCAGTGCAGAATAGGGAATGTATTGTCATAGTGACTCCTCCAGCAGAATAATGAATGCAACTTTGGAGTATAATAGAGATTATGATGAAAAGTAGACAAAATCCTTTCCAAATCTTGTCCGTTTGGCTAACATTGCCTATCAGTCCAGGACAAGACAATCATTTTGTGGAGTTTTATACTGTATGAGGGTAGCATAGGTTTATGTAGTGCAGATGACTGTTTTGTGTTGCTACTACTGCCAGATATTACAATCATGCTACATGGACTTCAGATACATTCCTATCAACTATTATGGAGAGAAAAATCTTGTTCAATTTGCAGAAGACTTCATCTCTTGTCTTATCTTCAACTTGCTTGCTCTGGGAGTTGGGCGTGCGGTTCAGTCCTCCATTCTGCCTGTAATTGAGAAACTTCCCCCTTGTGCACTAGTTAAGCTTTGCAGAATTCTTTGCAGATGTGAACATTGTATCTAAGCATTCGTCATCACCCACAATTCCTGTGTTTTTAGAGATATTTTACCATCTGTCCTGAAGCTGCCACCTGCAATATCCAGTGCTCAAAGCCTACATGACTTGGAAGAGATCTCCAACCTTGGCACAGGTGAGAAAAAGAAATATTTCTGTCTCCCTGCGCTTGTAAGGTTACAATAAGTAATGTTTAGGAAGTTGTAGATTCACGTATTAACCCCCCCCCCCCCTTCCTTTCTTGGATTTCCCCGAGTATAACTTGTATAAGTATGAAGTAGGAAATTGCATAAAATCTTGTTCTCTGACATCATAGTCTCTTGGTAGCCGAACACTAAGTGACCGGCAGGTGTTCTGAGTAAGAAGGCTAACTGTTGAGTCAGCACAGAACTTCCGTGGTAGATACGTGTGGTTTAATTCTGCAGAACTGTGACCCCATCAGAAGGGGGTTGAATGTTAAATGTAGCTAATGGGGTGCTGTTATACCTTGCATGCAATCTTCTTTATAGGGTTGTCTAAAACTACATATTGATGGCCTATCAATATGAGATCAGTGGGGGTTCAAATACCTGGCATTCCCATCAATCCGTTAAAATCTGCACAGTATACAGAGCTGAAAACAGATGGCTCCATACACTGTGTACTTGTTGTGCCAAGCTATTGTAGTTCAGTCCAGCTACATTCAAGTGAATGCAATAGCATGTCACAACACTACACCGTCTATGGAGACATTTCCTTCCAGCTTCCTACACCTATGCAGGTATCATCTGATCAATGTAGAATGTAGAACCCCTACTAACCTCATATTGATAAACTATCCTTAAAGTAAGCATTCAATCTGTAGTCTTTAAACGCTTTACTCATATGTTCTGCACTTGTGTACATGAGAATTAAACCACCAACTGCAATATAGCCCCTAATCCATATTTTGGGGAGGGTGGGTGTTTTAATGTAAATTTTTACCTTTGTACCATGATATAATTTTCAGATCTGGCATATCTTCATATGAGTCTGTGTTATAATACATGGCCCCAAATCACCTGCATTCACAGATCTATGATACCTGCAGTCACGGCCTCTAAGCTTCCTCTAGTAGTGACTATGGGCAGAAATGATTTTACAAATTAAACGTGTCTATGCTGAGGATTGGAAACCTGTATCAGAAACATGTAAATGGACTGATATTAAGATTTATTTAGCAAACTAATCAGACTTTTACACCTGATCAATTGGGTGTTCAAGACCACATATTCATGAATGACCAACTGAGAGGTGAGGCCAGAGAAGAGCCATGACTGCTAGCAGCTCTCCTCTAGGTGCTGTGAAGGAGCGGACCCTAGTAGATGTCGATTAGAAGACATTTGCCTGCTCTCATGGCTGTCTTCATGTAAATTCTCATAAGAAAAAACTGAACTGTTATTATATACTGTAAATTAATAGTTTGGTTTTTTTTGCACAGGATTCTGGAATTCTCCCATAAAAGACACAAACCTTTCAAGCTTTTCTCAGTCTGGGAAGTCCACCACTCCTGGGGATCTCCAGAGTAACAACATCAGCCGTATGCAACATGGTTCACAAGAACTTGGTGACTGTACGTGTGAAGTAGAGATTTCTGTTGGAAGTGACCGCCTGTGGTTTGTCAGTCCTATATTTATAGAAGAATGTAGCAACATAGACACTACTGATAAACTTCCTCTTAATAACTGTATTGCGAAGCCTGAAGTTCTCCAGCCAAAAATTATGCATCGGAGACCTCCTCCCCCTCCCCCCAACTTACATAAGCCTCCTTTGCCCTCAGTTCCTCCATCTGCTCCTCCTCCAAATTATATACGTCCACACTTTGACTCATGTGCCTTAAGATCTCCTACACGGTCAAGACCATCAACATTTGAAAGAAAGTCTCCTGCTACTGAGACGCCTTCAGATGAAACTCCACCAGCTGAGCCTCTTATAACTGAGACGCCTACTGAGCCTTCTTCATCTGAGCCCCTTACTCAGTGTTCCTCATCTGGGACTCCTCAATCCCTAAACCTTTGCTGTTCACCGAAGACTTCCAAACCCAACCTTGTAGATGTACTTGATCACTCTTCTCCATCTGACCCTACCCTAGTACCAACACCAGATCTTCTTTCTCCAGCTGAATCTAACCTTGGTTCTTCTCCATCTACTTTAATTGCTATTCCTCATCCATCACATACAGAGTCTGCCGGACTTTCATTTGCATCAAACCCCAAAGACCAGGAAGATCAGCAGGTTGAGACATCTCCAGTTCCTTCTGCTGATGTTCTCAAAGAACCTTTGGAAAGCATGAAAATCAATTTACCCAGTAATGACTCTCCACAACAACAAGGATCCCCAACTCCAGGTCCTGTTCGTGCTCCTCCAGCTGTGCCAAGAAGGCGACAGTCAGATAAGCTGTCTGAAAATAAAGGGGGTGTTTTTGCAATGAAAAATGACCTAGAAGCAAGAAGTCAAAGTGTGGCTGTGTCAAAACTTGAAATTTCTACAAGCAATAAAACTGGGATGTCACCTGAACAACAAAGTGCAATAGTGGAAAATGGGAAGAAGACTGCACCAGTAGCACCACCAAGGAAAAAGAAACTTACATCTAGGTCTTCATCTGTACCATCAGATAAAAGCAAAGCAGGTTCAAAATGCGTTTTAGAGACTGAAAAGAAATCAAAAACTCCAGAAAGCCAAAGTATCTCCAGTGGTGGTAAAGCTGCAGATAGGAAAGTTTCCCGTCAAAAGAGGTTGTCCACTCCAATGCCAAGAACTTCTGAACCACCTCTACCTTTACACGGGTCAGATCCTACACTAGCAAGCCCAGAGCCTGATTCCTATTCCACCAGCAGCGCAGAAGATGACTCTGAGCCACGTGCTAGTGCCTCAATTAAGAAGTCACATTCGTTCATGCTGGACAGGGCCAAGAACCGATTGTCCATTGTAGCCATTACAAATGTCTTCTCTGCCTTCATGTCTGCAGACCGAAAGTTGCAAAAAAGGATTACAGAGCTTGCTCATGATAAAGACTCATACTTTGGGAACTTGGTCCAGGACTATAAAACTTACAGCCTGGAGATGATGGCCAAACAGAGTTCTAGTACGGAAATGCTCCAGGAGATCCGGCTCATGATGACCCAGCTGAAGAGTTACCTGGTGCAAAGCACAGAGCTGAAGGCGATGGTGGATTATACTGTCTACACTGATGACAAAATAGGTAAGACTGCTGTGGCAGGTTGTTCAGATCCTGGAGATTTTTGAAGATAATGTTGGTTATGTATCACATTGGTCTTGCATTTCTGTAGCTGGCCATAGTCTTGATATAGTTATCTGCAGATCATAAGTCTATCTTAGTAGGATGAGTGTATAATCTCCTGCAGTGATGTAACTAAAGTCTTGTGGGCCCCGGTGCAATCTTTTGTCTGGGGCCCCCTACTTCATCCCTACAACAAATTCTTTTTACTGATGGTTATGGGAGCTAAGGAGTTTAATCCACCTTAGTGTGGTTAGGGTAATCTGTGGGTCTCCTTGATGTATGGGCCAGATGGAAACTGCAATCTCAATATTGATGCCAGTGCTTATGGTCCCCTATGGCTCCTGGGACACAATACAACAGCATCTTCTGCACCCCCTCAAGTTACATCCCTGATCTTGTGTGTAACTGCAGTAGAAGTCATGTAATTCAATGTGACTCAACACTGCTTACTGGTAACCTTCACCCCTTTCTCTTGATTCAGATGCCATTGTGGAGGCTGCGCTATGTAAGTGTGTCCTGAAGCCCCTGAAATCAGCTATTGAATGTTATTTGCGTGAAATCCACAATAAGGATGGCTCATTGAGACTGCTCACAGAGAACCAACAGGTCATCCAGGAGACTACCACCACCGACTTAGGGGTCACTACCAGTGTACCAGACAGCAGCGTCATGGAGAAAATTCTGCATAAGTTTGGCACCATGCACAAGACTTACTCCCCAGAGAAGAAGATAACCTACCTTCTAAAGGCTTGTAAACTGATCTACGACTCAATGGCAGCAGGAAACCCAGGTATGTACTATTGTGCAGTATATTGCTATATGGAGTCCCTGATAAGCCAAACCTATAGCTCTGACCAGCTCCTATCATAGCATAATATAGTAGGCGCTACCTCCAGTCCTCTTGCTCAGCAGCATGTCCTCCTCAGTACACTGTTACTGAAGTGGACTCAGGGAACAGAATGCAGATAAAACAGCAGGTGGCAATATAGAGCCCTTCTCAGTTTACTAAAAAAAAAGCTATTCTTTTATCCAATGACTGTTACTAAATATGTTAAATATCAGGGAGTGTTCACACTACCGTCGGTGTCCGACAGCTAGTGTCCGCTGCTAATGTCCGTGCAAAATCTTGTGCGGATATTAGCATCAGACACTAGCTGTGTCCGTGACATTTTGCATTGATTTAAATGGACATTGGGTGCGTTCTTTTACTGTCCGTGGGTGTCCTTAACTGTCTGTTCCCAAAGATGTCCTACTCTTCAAGTGGACAGCAAAACCCGACATGTAGGTTTTTGCTGTCAGTTTGAAAAGTCGCACATCTTTGGGAACGGACACTTAAAGACACCCACGGACAGTAAAAGAACGCACCCAATGTCCATTTAAATCAATGCAAAATGTCACGGACACAGCTAGCGTCTGCTGCTAATATCCGCACAAGATTTTGCACGGACATTAGCAGCAGGCACTAGCTATCGGACACCGACTGTAGTGTGAACGCTCACTTATATGTTATTCTACTTCTAGCACTTCAGTAAAGTTAAGAAATATTTGACATGGGATGCTGCCACCTTTTAATAAATGAGAACAATTGATGTTTTGCTAAAAGGAGTTGTTCAGTTTCAGACCAATCTTAAGAGACAATTGTTATTGTTTGTATAATGAAAAGTTCTCAATTATTTCAATATACCTTCAATTCCTCTCCGTTTTCTAGATCTCTGCGTGCTGTCATATATACTGCTTGGGGGCAATTCACATCATGTTTTGATCGTTGATAGCTGTGACGTACACACTGATACACAATGATCAGACATCTGCCTGGTAATCAGCATTGTACCTGTGTGCTCATCACATGACCATGGACTGATTTGTATCGACCGGAAGCGAGCACAGATCTAGAAAACCATGAGGAATTGATATAAAAAGTATATTGGAAAATTGTATATCTTTTTATTATACAAACAATAAGATTTGTCTTAATATTGATCTGAAACTGGACAACCCCTTTAACGTTACATGTTCCTTTTAGGGAAGCACCATGGAGCTGACGACTTCTTGCCGGTTCTCATGTATGTTTTGGCCCAGTGTGACCTTGTGGCTCTTCTCCTGGATGTGGAATACATGATGGAGCTGATGGACCCTGCTCTGCAGCTTGGAGAAGGTATCACCTGATGAGAAGCATCACCAGAACCCACTACATAATCAGCCAGTCATTACAGTTAGTTGGTTCAGTAGACCTGTGGGGATTCTGGGGTACTAACTTGATCAAAATATGGTTTAATAGAACTGTGGGAGGATCTAGTCCCTACTATGGCTGCCAAAATGTAGCTATATGACAGAATCCCTAGCTGTAGCAGGTCTTTAGTCCCATCTAGTGGCCACATTGAGGTACTGCAAGTAACAAATCTAAATTGGCAGGCTTAGTGCACTTTTGTTAGGACAGAGGTGATAATAAATAGATCTCTAATTTTTTTTTTATTTTTTTTTTTTACATTTTTTTTTTTTTTTTTTTTTACTTCTACAGGTTCCTATTATTTAACCACAACATATGGAGCTCTGGAACATATAAAGAATTATGATAAAATCACAGTCACCAGGACGTTGAGTATGGAGGTTCAGGACTCTATCCACCGCTGGGAGAGAAGACGTACACTTAATAAAGCCAAGGTCTCTCGCTCATCTGTACAGGTAACCTGAGAAGGCAATGATATTAATCTATTTTTCACTTAGATACTGGAGGGCGTTGTTGACTTAGTGTCATATGGTCAGGATATGATGGTGTACTGATGGTGGGTGAGGGCGTTGTTATAATTCAAGCTCCAACACTCCAGGACCCATTTTGAGCGAGGCTACAGGTTATTTCAAAGGTATTGTGTCAAAAATCACAGACAAGTTCATGTGCTTGGTGAACACTATATTAAATGTATTGGAAAAATTTTTGCAAAGGGAAAAAAATAATTAATATGAATCCATAATATACATGTGTGAATTAAGCCCTAACTGTGTGTCTGTGTGATATGGATATTAGGTTTCAACATGAATATACTAGAAGATTTATATAAATGGCAATTCCATTCAGTAACAGAGGGCTGCAAAATGTTTTCAATTCCAAGCAACAGCCTTAGCCTACAGCTTCATAGCTCCAAAATATAATTTTTAAGATCCCCCCCCATCCCCAACAGAGAAACTAGCAATGACATAGAGGCCTTAACTATATAGACTCCTAACAATCAGATTAATGTGAAACTACAACTCCCAATCGCTATTAACAGCAATATGCCGGGAGTTGTATTTCCACAACTAGAGTTTCACATGGGACAATACATAATCTGTTATCTGTTGACTGACCCGCAAGGGCAATAGGATCATAGGATCTCTCCCTAATAAACTTCCCATCAGATTCATGTAGGATCATGATAAGCCATAGAACAGACCTTGCTTCTAGTGATACCCTGTTTCTTCCTCCTCTTAGGATTTCATCACAATTTCATTCGAGGAGCTGGACTCCAAAAGCAGGACTTTGGCCACAAAACCAGATATGAGTGTAACAGAGGTGGTCTGCCAATGTGCTGAAAAATTTGAGGTGTCAGAACCAGTCAACTATGGACTCTTTGTGCTGGTGAATGACCGATGCGTTCGACTCTCAGAGGATGCCTTCCCACAACAAGTGAAATCCCAGTTGCTGAAGAACGAGCAGAAGCTGGACTTCCACTTCTTGTACAAAAGGACCAGTGAACAGGACACGGTGATGAATGAGCTGGACTTTCTCTAGCTCCAGCCTTGTATAAGCTGAGGCAGAGTACAGTGGCAAGAGAAGATGCCATGATTGTTTCTATCAAGGGTTGTGAGGTTGGCTGGACCGACCCTGACTGCTTGTTGAATGATGAGACATTGTTGAGCATGACTATAGATATAGTACACATAGGACCTCCTCACAAGTCCTCTTCATGAGGCTCTTCTGAAAGGTAGGGATGGGGATCGCATTGTATTCAGATAATGGAGGCAAAAAAACTTTTTATACATTCAAGTATTTCTTAAAATAATGTATTTTTATGCAGCAAAAGAAAATTGTAAGAAAAGTGAAACTCAACCTGTGAAACCCTAAGCAGAAAATGAGAATTGCTTACAAAACAATCATATTGTGATCTGAGAATTGTTCCTTCTGTGTGAAAGGATCAGATTCCCTTTGTCTTTCCTAGTGTCTGTCCACAGGATACAGAGCCATATTTGTCAGTGTGGATATGTAGGAATCAAAGTGAATTTGAGCTCCTCGCAGCAGCTGTAATAACTATGCAAATTCAATACTATTGTGGAGTTGCTCTCTAAGCAGTTTCCTTTTTCTGCAATGTAGTTTAAGGTGGAACGTTAATGTATTCCATGTTTGATATCTTCATTATATTGTCTGTATCAACGGTCTGTGACCATGAAAGTGAGTATTAAATTAATTCTGTAGAATTCTGATGCTCCGAACCTCCCAATTTACCATGTGGCCTCTTGAGGCACCAGGGTACTATTACTCATAGCAACCAGACTATATTATCATTGACGTCCGGTCATTTAGAACAGTGGTCCCCAACCTTTTTCCACCAGGGACCAGTTTCAGCAAGATAATTTTTCTATGGCCCGGTGGGGGCGGGAAGGGGTGTGGTTGGAGGCGGGGTTAAGCATGTGGTTGTAGATTAGAATCATGTACATTTGAAAACACAAGAGAAAGTTTGGTAGGAGAGTGTGGGGTGGAGCCAAGACCAGCTGCATGTCCTGCATAGTACTAGAATCCCGGACATACAGCGGGTCCTGGCTCAACCCTGCATTTTGCTAACCTTATCCCGATGAGCAACAACCAAGCGTCAGTGTTGTGGAGTCGGCTGGTGGGTCCCGACTTAACCTCCGGGCACTCGCCGGCTCCACAATACTGACATCCAGTGACAGTACGACAGACCGCGTCCGCAGCGGAGCTCTGAGCACGGCCCTCCGCTGCGGCCGCGATCTGCTGTACTGTCACTGGATGTCAGTATAGTGGAGTCGGCGAGTGCCCAGGGCTGAGCCGGGACCCGCCATTTCGTCAGAGATGCTATACTGGACAAATCCCGGGTCCTGGCTCAACCCCGGGCACTCGCTGGCTCCACAGCAGCTGCTGACTCCTTGCCGCCGGTACGCGGACCGGTGCAACATGCCCCGCGGCCCGGTACTGGTCCATGGACTGGCGGTTGGGGACCCCTGATTTAGAACACTTGATACAAATTTCCACTTTTAACATCATTCTGTAGTATATGTACAGTCACCTCCAGGGCTCCATTTACAGTTCTGCTGGTTTCTATTTATTAGAGGAGACCAGTGCACTGTGTGAACTCTGATATTTTTACTGAACTCTTGACTACAGCTCTATAAGGGACTAGAGAAAAACTAAACACATTGAGATTTATCACGAGGGGACTTGTTAAACCCCGTTTTGCTGCAGACTGCATTGCTATAACTGCCTCCAAATGTATTAAACATGTCTGCTAAACTTGCCAGCTTTTTAAAGTGTCCTTTTGCATTTTTATATCACTCCTCTTTCCAAAAGTGGGTGGCAAGGTGGGCATGGATAGCCTGACAAGTTGGGGTACGCCAGATTTAGGGCCCAATCATATGGCAGCACTTGGCTGAATTTCCTGGACTAACCAACACTTGTCTGAACTGACATCACAGTGAAATAGGATTCTGTGATATCCTGAACGGTCACAGGTCTTCTGTTCCATAGTGAAACCATCATTTGAGCTCAGGATAGAGTTGCAGTCTGAGAAATGTGGCTGCTACACAGGCTGAACACTGCACTCTGAATGGGCCTTAAATCTGGTATAAATCAGCTTGAGCAGGACTACGTCTCCATTCATTTCACAAAAATGGAATAGGTGATATAAAATGCTAATTTTATGCCTTAAACTCACAAAATTGTGTGCCTTTTTACGCCAGAATTCTGGAGCACAGGCTTTGACAAATTGTCCCCAGTGTGTTAAACTACATTGGGTATTTGCAAGCCATGTCATCCTGTATCTGTGGCAAGACAGCCAACCTCTGACTGTATAACATGCATGTTCAGCAATATCTCATACTTATTTGCTCAAGTGCCCTGATGGCTTCTGAATAGAACTGATAGAAGCCCATCGCCTAGCTAGGCTATTGTTGGGTCTCTCCAGGATGTATAGGGTGGAATACCAACTGTGCAATTCTCTAATATAATCATTAATAGGTGCAAATTGGAGCTTCATGTACAACTGGCCATTATTAAGTGAAGATTAAAGAGTATCCTGGAAATCCTGTGCAGTCAGTGAATTATTCACATGATGCCTTAAAACAAACAGTCACATGAAGCGGAAATGCTGATGGGACAGAATCTGCACATCCTGAGTAATCACCACTTATAGCAGAGACTTGCCAAGAGTATCCTGACCTGAACACGTAGCAGAATACAGCCTATCCATTCTCTAGAGCAGAGGTGTCAAAGTCCTCCCTAGACGGTAACCATTATAGTGTCGTAATTACCCCTTCTTCTTACAGGTAAGAGCATCCTAATTAACCCCCTGTCACCTCGCAGGTAATAGTGCCTTCATAGGTAATAGTGTTGTAATTATTCCCCTCCC
Source organism: Leptodactylus fuscus (assembly GCF_031893055.1). Taxonomy (NCBI): domain Eukaryota; kingdom Metazoa; phylum Chordata; class Amphibia; order Anura; family Leptodactylidae; genus Leptodactylus; species Leptodactylus fuscus. Next base: position 85,070,017 of record NC_134271.1, read on the forward strand.
ATAGGTAATAGTGCTTTAATAATCCCCACCACATAGATATTGAAGACCCCCCACAAGTAATAATTCTCCCCACATCAAGTTTCATACTTAATTTTATACTTTAAATCTCTGATCATATCGCGTAAATCCACTATCATTGAGATGGCCCAAAAGATAAATCCTAAAACTTTTATTCAACTTTTATTAGAGAACCAAAACCCAAAATCTAGACATATAGTGATAAACTAAACCCTTGTTCAGTTGTCACACCAGCATAGTGCTAATGCAGGGCATGTGGTGTAGTCTTTCTGCCATCACTGTAGTTTTAGAGCCACATTTTTCTAACCAAAAGCACATATTAGCCTAAGGTGCTTATCTTATCTTCTCTCTCTATCATTGTGTAATAGAGGAGATTTTTGTGTCACAATCAGCATAATAGTACTGAGCAACGCTGTGTTATTTTCAGAGGGCTTCTGAGCCATTTAAATGTAAAATGCTGGTGTGACAACTGAATAAGGGTTTAGCTTATCATTCTGTATATATTTTGGGTTTTAGTGATCTAATAAAAGTTGTTTTAGGGTTTATCTTTTGTGCCATCTCAGTGATAGCTAATTTCATACTTGCCTCTTCTTGCAAGATGCAGTGTCCGGCTGTGCATCTCTTCTACTGTCCTCCTGGCTACTCTCCGGGGACCGCATGGCTGCACAGACATTAAAAGGTGGAGGTACAAAACTCAGAACCACATCTTGCTAGCAGAGGCAAGTATAAAAATCTCCTACACATGGAGACTGTAGTGTGGTAAGAGAGCCTATGAGGCCCCCTGGCTAAGGGGCATGCTGCAAATGCGACTGCTGGTGATCCTCATAGCTGAGGACCCTCCAACCAAAAATACAGCGCTGGGTACCTTCTGGACGAAGATGAAGGAAAGTGACAGGGCCCTATGCAGTTGGGCCGCGGGCCAGATTTTGTGTTTGACAGCTAGAGAGTATCAGTAATATTACTGAGAATGCAGCCTATCCATTCACTAGAGGGCAGCGGTGACATCACAGAGAATGCAGCCTATCCGTTCACTAGAGGGCAGCGGTGACATCACAGGGAATGCAGCCTATCCGTTCACTAGACGGCAGCGGTGACATCACAGAGAATGCAGCCTATCTGTTCACTAGATGGCAGCGGTGACATCACCGAGAATGCAGCCTATCCGTTCACTAGAGGGCAGCGGTGACATCACTGAGAATGCAGCCTATCCGTTCGTTAGAGAGCAGCGGTGACATCACTGAGAATGCAGCCTATCCGTTCGTTAGAGAGCAGCAGTGGCATCACTGAGAATGCAGCCTATCCATTGACTAGAGAGCAGTAGTTTGAATGTAAGAATTAGTTGATGAAAGTATTTGGTGTCATAAAACATTTAATTATAACTGCTAAAACTTGTTTAACAGCATCACACACACAAGAGAAATCTTTATTTGTACATTCATGTTTGTAATCAGCAATCAACAATCTGTGGCTGCTTTTCATGTGAATTCTAGTACGGTATTATTTAGTACATCACAGTACAGTGTTAGTGTCTCTGGGTTTGTGTAGTTGTAGTATGTATTTGATTAAAAAATACCAAAAACCATTAGTCAGCACAGCAAGGTTTAAATCTACACATCTCTGTAAACGTATATGTTATGTTCTCTAATCACAGCCAGAGCTACATTCATAAAGCTGTTGGCTGACACGGCCCTAATTTTGCTAAGCTTATTTTAGCTTCTTTAATGAAATATGAAGTTGTGGGAAGAGTAGGTATTGTACAGTGGTCTCATTTAGTAGATTCACCTTCCACAGTGCACCAAAACAAAGAGGATACTAAATTGCCAAAATATAATGTCCTGCAGAGGGCACCAACAGCATTCTGAATGTAACTCTGCCAATGAATGGAGTATGACACTGGTCAGCAACACAAACTGGAGTAAGTCGTGAGAGTCAAGATGAAAGCATTGGTGGGTTTGTTCAGATGAGCAATCTCACCATAAACATAATGCCTAAACTGCAGGGGCAGCTTAATAAAAAAGATGAGATTTGTCAGAAAGAAGTCTGGCATCGTGGACAGTCATTTGAAGTATTTTTTTTTCTTAAACAATTGTTGTACATTTCTGGGAATATCAGATCCACAGAAATCCAACTGATCTGTTTGACAGCTGTATTCCAGGCACTGCCAGTTCACAGGCTTTGTGACGACATTCATCAGTCATTTGGCCTGTTTGCAGCGCTGTCCCATTCAAGCTGCAATATCGAGCACAACCCCTATACAATGCATGGTGCCATTACTATTTTAATCCCTGAATACACCTTTAAATGTTTACCTTCGACTTAAAGCAAGAGTTATCACGTTTGAGCAGCTTTATAAAAAAAAATTAAAAATCTACACTACATTTATATATAAAAACAAATGGTAAAATTTTAGACAGAGGTGACCATTGTGATTACAAGAACTGGTGGGATTGCATTGGAGTAATCTGTTTGTCTGTGCAACTAATCTTATATTGATTGGAGTCATTCACAGTGAATAAGCCCCACAAAGTGATTTCCAGTCACCTCTGAAGGCCGCATGTGGCAATTTGTCAAGTTAGTGCAGTTCTTGTTGGGTAGTCTCTGACTCCAGCCAGTGAGATGTGGAGGTGTTTTAGAGAACAATCTCTCTCCTTGATATTTCTTTCATATACATTACTATCTTCTTATTTCTGAGTTATAGGGTGACGATCTCTGTAGGGTTGATAGGGAGTAGTAGCAGCAGCAGGAAACGCATAGGGTCATGATCATCCATCTCTATTTTGTCTACCGATGCTGCTTGTTGCATCATTGTAGATTTTTGCACACATCATCCATAGCTTGCTTGATTCTGTATAATAAGAGGAAAGAATGAATATTAGGACGATCTAGAGTATACCCTTTATATATAAACATAGATAATATACAATACAATGAGCCTTCGTAGGCAGCACAGTCCCCGTGTACATACTATGTAACGGATCCTTTAGATTTTCAAGCGCTGCACTCACTCTTCTGCTGCTGGAGCAGGTTTACTAATAGGGTCTCCAATTCAGACAATGCAACTTTAAAGTTCTTGATGCATTTTTGACACATGGAGTTGCAACTTAGGCCATGCCCATTTCTTGTATGGGCATGCTTCCTTTTCACACAAGTTGGAAAAGTGCCTAAAACACTTGATAAATGTGGTGCACAGCATGTTAGACCATTTTTTTGGTGCAAATTACGCCAGAATTCAGGTGCATTTTGCTTACTGTATGCACACATTGCATTGCAAATATTGTACTGATCCTAAGTTTCAGGCTATATTATACACTAACAATTTGTAGCCTCAGAGCTTAAATCTCCAGTATTCCCTGTTTCTTTGGTGTCTGCATGGAGCTTGCTCTGGTAATTTGTTAATATTAGGGAGCCTTCACACGGAGTTACGCTGCGCTCATTCTGAAATTAAAAACACGTTCAGAATGAGCGCGCAAAAAGCCCTTCCTTCCCTCCCTTCCTTCCTTCCCTCCCTTCCTTCCCTCCCTTCCTTCCCTCCCTTCCTTCCTTCCCTCCCTCCCTTCCTTCCCTTCCTTCCTTCCTTCCCTCCCAAAAAAAAAAAAAGCAGCTCCCATTGACTTGAATGGGTGCCGGCATATGAGCGCTTCCCATTGAAATCAATGGGAGGCTTTTTTCCCCCCTATGCTTTCAATGTATTACGCGCGCATCACATTGAAAGCATAGGGAAAAAAAGCTTCCCATTGATTTCAATGGGGAGCGCACGTATGCTGGCTCCCATTCAAGTCAACGGGAGCTGCTTTTTACGCGCTCATTCTGAACATGTTTTTACGTTCAGAATGAGTGCAGCGTAACTTCGTGTGAAGGCTCCCTTACGCTACACAGTTAACAGTCATCTGATAAAGGGAAAACCTTGAAATAACTTAAGATTTGTTTGAAGGTTTTGTTTGTTTGTTTTTTTTATCTGAGCTCAGGTCACCTTTTATTCAGGACTTCTGTGGACAAGTCTGTTTCCAATAGCAACCAACTGAGTGACTATTTTGGAGCCTAGAGCTGCAATAAGTATAAGTTACATTATGGAGTCTCTTTGTAGTATAGAAATATTCTTTAGTAGTGTATTTACAAATGTGAACAGCTGTAAAATGCTGGCCACTAGTATTAATATCAGGCTGTCCAGTCTGAGAGAGGCACTAATGTATTGTGTTATGGCTAAGTCAGGTGCCATAGCACCAAGATACTATTACGGTCATTTGTAGCCTATTAGCCAGAGATCGGACATCTACTGAGTGTGTGAATTTAAAAGGTAAGATACTTCACTGGTTTGGAAGAAGACGACAGTCTCATCTCCTTCTGGCCCAGATAAAACGCAGGTATATCAGTACAATGGGGCAAAGTCATTCAACAAAAACTGGCCCATTTTGCCTACTGTCAGTTATAGGACTCCTGTGCCACTTTTGTGAAAAGTGAGTGAGCAGGGTCTCCGCCAGTCTGAAAAAAGTGGAATAAATTGTATCTGACATCTATATCTGTCCCTGACTGTGTAGATATAATTTTTGGCACACAGGATATCCAACAGTGAACCATAATTATTAAGAGGTTGGTATTAATAAATGTGTATTCCTTTTGCCAAGTTCACACTAGCATTGCCTCCTGTCCCACTGAACGACGGTAACACACAGACACCAGCAGATCCCATTGACTATTAGGAGGTATGTCGGGTGACTCCAGGGCCGATGTGAACGTAGCATTAAAGAGGTTGTCCAGATTTAGAGAACCAATTGTCATACACCACATTACACTTTCTTCAATTTCTACTTCTCTTTCAACAATAAGATGAGCACAAAGTGGAGAACCTGTTTAATTGGAGCCTTGCACGTGCCTGGATATTTTAGCTTTAGTTCCTTGCAATTATTCTACTTGCATTATAATACCTTAATCCTCTGCAATATGACACTTCCAGCTATGAGGGGAGGAGCAGCGTTATATAGGTTTTACCTGCGTTAAACATATAAGCTGCATGTAGACAATCTCGAACATCAAACCCAATTAAATTTAATTTAGGAATTACATGGATTGTCAGCTAATAGACTTCAAAGGAATGGGATGTATACAATGAAGGCAATGCAGCTGCATGTGCTGGAAGCTGTGACCAAGAACATAGGTTTAGTATTAAACGAATTGCTGACGAATGTACAGACTGTTGCTCCTTCACAGTGAGTACAATGTGTATGATGTAGGAGAAGGGTGAATATTTACCTATCCAGGGGGTAACCAGACTCACATAGATTCACCAAAGTGTACAGCTCTCTCATGGCATATTCATACTGCAAAGACAAGAAAGTCATTACATTTCTAACACAGACAGGATTAATAGCAAACCAAAGCAGCAACTTCCACATAAATACAATATTATTCAACAAAATATATAATGTCTTTATACAGATATAGTTGGGCTTGGCGATTATGACCCAAATCAAATCACTCTTAATTGAGTATTCTACCTCAATTGTGATTAATGAACAACTATTTTAGGACACTCCCCTTTTTACATGCCACTGAATTCTGGTTTTGGTTATTCACATAAAACAACCCAAACTGGATAACATACAGGTAGTGGCGTATCCTTTAGCAAATCGAAATCTGAGACAAGATGGTGTGAATGTAAAATTATTTTTGCGAGCAGTTCATGACAATTAATTGAGACGAATTTCAATTAATTGCCCAGCCCTAAGATATAACAGTGCTCAGCAAATAGCACTTTACCTGTGGCCTCAGTCTGCTCCTCAATGCAAAGCAGCAATGATACACCATATGGTGTCAGCTAGGTGCAGACTATACAGTGGATAATGATTGGTGAACTGTGCCATGGAGCCCCCTCAATAACTCACCAGTGGTATGTGCCAGTTGAAGCACTGCATCTTGAAATGCTCAGCTGCCAAGCGGTAACAGGACATATCATTGATGATCATTTGGTCACTGAATATTTCACTCGCCATCTCATCTGATTCTGCTACCAGCAAAACAATCTTCTTCACAGACTCCTTTATCAATGACTTTGCCTGTAAAAAGGGGCAGTTAGATTTTGGTACAGTTATCACGAGGGGCCTCTCTGTTGCACCATTAGCATATCAGATATGGAAGCATAAAGAGGGTTTTATTCAGATGAACCTGGCTGACTATGTTTATAGTTTAGCAAGGACTGTTCTGGTAACACACTCCATTTAAGAGATCAAGGTAACTCAGATTTAGAATGTGAAAAGGCAAACAACCCCATCTGCTTGAATATTCTGGCTCTTTTAAGTAACAATCAGGACAATCCCTATTGATATAACCCATCATAGTCTAAATCCCTCATCACTTAGAACCAGAATAAAAGCACAAACAGCACAGAAAAAAGGGACTTTATAAAAATACCCATTTTTTAAATTTCAAAAACGCTCCATTTCCATTTATGGCATCTGTCATCATTTTGGTGTAAAATACTGATGTAAGCCAAGAGGTGGCGTGAGAGAGTGAAGGGTGTGGTCTGGGAAAACAGGTATATTCCAGCCAGGCAGCTAAAGGGTGTATGGTAAAGACCCACACCAGGGAGGTCAGCTGACTAATCAAGGCCTGATAATAGTCTGTGTGTGAGGATTAGGTGTGTGGCACCACACTGACAGAGCTGATCTGTCCAGACCAAATCTACAGAGCAGGTACTGTGCCACCTGTTGTTGTTGCCAAGGTGGGAATCTGGTAGCCAGGCTCCTGTATAGTCAGGGAAAAGTTCCTTATGTTTAAGTGAGTTCTCAGCCGAGAAGGTTTTTGTTTTTGGTTATTTTGTGCCTTTGCAAAGGCAATTAATGCACTGCAAGTGAATAAAGCCTAAACTTGTGTGCAACCCAGTGTCTGTGTCCCTGTTTCCTGCACTGCTACAAGCATCTACCTGAGCGATTCCCCACAGTGGTTTAAGTATCTAACATCTCTAACAAGATGCACTAGATTTATCACACAATGGGAGAGACTTATCAAGTAAAATACGCCAGAAATTTGGTGTAATTTGTGTCATCAAACATGGTGTGGACCATATTTATCAAGTGAAGAATATGACAAATTTATCAAACAGCTGTAGACACTGATAAATCTGGTATAGTTTAAGACAGTCTAGTGTAAGTTTGCATTGTCAACTTTTAAGCTAAGGCCCTACATAGTGAGCTACAGTGAAAACGTGCTGTGGGAAAAACCATAACGGAAACGCATTGTGGATTTTCCTGCAGCGCTTTTCAAAGAAAGGCTGCAGAGTTTTCCTCTGCGGACTTTCTACTTTAATTATACCTATAGGGAAAACGCCAGCATTTCTGTAAGTATAATTGACATGCTGTGATTTACAAAAATGATACAGTTTTGGAAATAGCAACATATCTGCTACAGATATTTTTTTTTAACGTTTGGTTCGGATTAGCCAAAATCCCACCCACTTTTCATGTACTGTAAAAGGCTACAGCAAAATTGCAGCATTTACACTGCATGAGGCCCTAGACTTGCGTATTGATAAATCTGCCCTCAGTGTTTGCTATAACTCTGTGACAAGTTCAGCGTGTCTGGTTTACGTGGTGTAAACTTTAGCACAGTAGTAATACTAAATATGTCCTGACTTATCTGAGTTGTACAAACTCCAGTACTTGTCACTTCCAGACAGACAGTCTTATGACTGCAAATTCAGTACTTGATGAATTTTCAGCCTGTGGTTAGAGTTCTGCCCCCTAAGAAGGTACTGGTCACCATCACTCAGCTAAGGAATAAACATGTGAGAATCGTGACTAGGATTTTAGTCGCTTCAGCATTTCTCTGTGTCCTCCCTTCCTGTCATCCTCATACTGATTTCTAAAAAATGTGGAAGTAACACAATGACACTACCAATAAGCGGAATCTGGAATTATCTGGCAGGACATGTATACAAAACAGATCCTACTCGTCATCAGAATTAATAGGCACAACCAAATGTTGTGCAATTTCTGTAATCCGCCATCCAATAACCCATATTATTAAGTGTTGCTGGAATATCAAAATTTTAATATTATAGAATAAAAGAATTACATAACTGGCACAACTATGAGGCCTGTAAAGGGAGGGCGCGCTACAGTCACTAGTAGCACTGCTGCCTTTGTTCTAATCATAGGGGGCTCCACAGAGGTCAGATACCTGCCAATAAAACATTAGATGTATTTTTAGTAAGGGCAGCTCCATTGCTCCTCTACACTGCTCTAAAGTGCAGCCTGGGTATACTGATGTCCACCCTATTAGGGTGCCTTCACACGGAATTTACGCTCCGTGTATTCTGTCTACGCTCCGTGTATTCTGTCCATTTTACACGTGTAAAAATACACGTGTAAAATGTAGTTAGCCATTGAGTTCAATGGCTTTCTCGTATAATGCGCGTTTTTTTGCGCACACATCTACGCGCGCGCAAAAAGACGCGCATTATATGAAAAAGACATTGAACTCAATGACTACATTTTACACGTGTATTTTTACACGTGTAAAATGGACAGAATACACAAAGCGTAAACTCCGTGTGAAGGCACCCTTACAATGAAATCTCTGATCTATGTTGAGAAATTAAAGAAGAAGTCCTATCAGTGCCTGACTGCTATTTCTGTAGAGAGGCACCTATTGAAGGATTTAGTGGACTTGGTGAAAGGTTCTCTTAAAGAAAATGCACCTTGGAATCAAGTGATTAGTTACTAATATTCATTCTGTATACATATTCCTAAGCTTAATATATAAATATTAAAATTGAGATCAGAATCACATCCTGACTCTCTGGTCTTATAGAAAAGCTGGATGTTAACCGTTTTATAGGAACTGATTACCATACAGATCACAAACCTGTAGCCTTCACAGAAATAAATATAAATTAAATCTATCTATCTAACTCCAAAAAAGGAGTTAAAGGGGTTGTCCCATCACAAGGATCCTATCTATACTGCTTGTTAATGTGGATGTAAGACTTTTCCTAAATACACTGCTTCAGCAAAACGGCTTTGTTTGTCCACTATCTTACTTTATTCAATTCTTTGTGGCCACAGCTCTGACTTATCTGCTCATAAGTCAAGTGATGTATCTGCCTGCTCTCAGGGGGGAGGGAGGAGGGGCTAAGTGCAGGGAGCGAGCCTGTGTATCTAGCTATTCCTGTGTCTACACCACCTGACCTAGCTTCCTGCACTCAGATAGAGGAGAGGAGCTGCTTTCATTTTTGAACGTCTTCTGTTCTCCCAGTTATCAGGCTAGCTAATTCAATTGTGTTCATTATGGCAGAGTCAGGCAGTCTCTGTATGTAACACAGAATGGAGTTGCTGCTGCCTGTACTTCATAGTCCAATATGGGTGGGCGGAGCTAAACGGCAGGTTGCATGTGAAACCCCGCCCACCAAATGATGCAAGAAACCAGGAAGAAAGAAGATTTTACAGGAGTGAAAACTGGTGAGTATGCGACGTGGGAATACCCCTTTAAGCATTGGTAATGCTTGAAACAGGCTCTTGGAGCCGAAATATCACAGTATGAGGCAATAAACCTCCTTCACTTTTTTCACTATTTTTGGTGTGCCGCCTGCTTTTTTGGAGTTAAATTGAACGGGACAAATCCTTTTTACACTGGTGAGCACCCTATATCTATACTAGTGCAGTCATATATATATTTTGTCTGTCTATCTATATATAAAAATTATAGCAGAATTCTGAAAATACACCTATATAAAAAGAATGAAAACTGCATTAGTTCTATTTGTAACGTACACATGATTGATCATGCTTGTAAAAGCTTATCTGCCATGACAAGGCGACTTCATTCAGATAGGAACCTACACTAAAATATCTCTCTCCTGGACCCAGAATAGGTCTACAGTGTGAATACTGGGCAAGTAGGATCCAAGGCTATGCTCCGTTTCAATTACAATAGCCTTGGACGGATGGGGGTCTGAAGTAGAATCTAAGAGTGTGCTCTATTTCCATTAAATAGTCCGGTGCAAAAGGACATCTGGATAAATGAATATATGGTATATATACCTATATATATAGGTATATATATACACACACACACACACACACACACACACATATACACACACACACATACACAGTTATTGCTTACCCCTTGCAGTGATGTGATTTTTGACAGAATACCTCGGGCCTCCATAATGTTATTAGTGGCCATAAATTTTCTTTTCAGGATAGTCATAGGAACATCTGGGCTCGGGATCAAATCCAGTCTTTTCACTGGCTCTAAGCTGAGACGAGGAGCCACTGTTTTACCACTGCCTTGAAACTGCTTCACCTTCATATGGGAGATGGTCTGTGAAAACCAGGAGGAGAAGGTCAGGTCGGACATGCAAGTTACGCTGACAAGTCTTTGAATCATGCTCTTCTATACAGTTGGTAAAAATTTGATCCAGCTGCCTCCCAGTGACAACTGATATGATCCAAAGTTATTGTCATGCAGCTTTCCTAGAATCAAAAGTAAATTTGCGTAGTTACTAAAGGAAGAAATTACTGGTTGATGACCCCTGTGGAGTTGGATTGGTGGTCATCCTGGCTGTTATAGATATAACCACTTCATAGAACTTTTAGGATGAAGTTCTGACCATTTTTCTGTAACTCACCCGATTTCCATATTGCATCACATGACTGGTGTTTGTGTGTTGCTTGACCAGGACAAACTGTTTATGTAAAGTCTCGTGTGTCAAATCCTCCTGGAAAATAAAAATTATCAGAAGTTTTAATTTTTAGACATTAGGCTTGGAAAAGACAGCAAGAATTTATATACACACACACACGGGAGACGATCCTAGTAAAGTAAAAATTAAAAAAAAAAAAAAAGAAAATGAAGTGACTTGAAAAAGGTCTTAAGAATGTACTAGAGCTCCTATGTAAAACAATGAGGATCCATAATTACTGCTTACAGATAAGCACTGTATATTCTAAAGTTATGTGTTACTTTACTGCTCACTTCTACTGTCTGTAGGGAATAACACAACTGCAGAATTAGAACACACAAGTCTGCATAGGAGCTAAATGCACAAAATTAAATGAAGACTATTGCTATGCAATAATATTGGTTATGAATGTGGATCTTCCAATTTTTCATGTCTATCATTCCTCTTACAAAATCTACAAACATGAATTAATACAAGTGATATCTTTACTGTTCAGAACCACTTCTAACATGAAAACCCATTGTGATTCTTGCTGTGCCTGGCCCATTAATAACCAGGGAATTCAGGTGAACAGTCCTATGCTGGGTTTAGTAAATAGCCAGTAAGCAAGACTAACCACATCGGAGTCCTCCATCCAGCTGACACTGTACAGATCTCCCAGGTAAGTGTCTCTCTTTTCATCGTAGTAGCAGGCATATGACGACTCATGAGGATTGGCTGCAGTGGTTGCGTAGACTGAAAATACAGACAATACATGTTTATTCCTATAGGGCTATTATTAATTGTTTCCCGCTAATGGGTGTACCATTATATCCTATTTGCAATGTTCTAACCATAACAGGATGTAATCCACAACCACTCTGTCTGTGCTATATTGCCATGAGGGGGGTGGGGTTATCTTCAGTCATGGCTGTTAAACCTCTAAGATCGCATCTAAGGATCAAGGCAAAGTAAGAGGGCATCTTTGTGATAAAACCCCCCCTGATATCTATCTATCTATCTATCTATCTATCTATCTATCTATCTATCTAATATCCTAAAGATAGATACATTTCATATGCATTCTACTTATTTATTGTATGTCAAGAGGAACCAGTAAAGTAGAGAGTGAGGACAGTAGAGGGTAAGTTCACGCGTTTCCGCTGCCGATTAGACCCAGATGAGTGGACCTATTCGGCAAGGAGTCTCAGGCTGCGGAATAAGCAGCAAGATCGAGAAGCTTATTCTTTCAGCGCCATGCTGCAATCTCTGCCTCCCATTGAAAATAATTCCTTTGTGTGAAAGTACCCTTATGGGATTAAGACGTATTTTATTACTTTACATGATTCGGGGCCTTTAAAAATAAATAGTAGATAGATTAGATACGAAAAAAGAATCCAGCTCCACTCCTTGTGTCCCTTTTGTTTTTAAAACATAGCTTTTATTTTTTCTTCACATAAAAAGTCCAGGTTATGTCACAGGCATGTGACTTAGCTATGACTAAGGGGACCAAGGTCCTTGAAACGCGTTAGCTGGCTTTTCTTTTTTTCCTGAACTATGGGAATATAATATGATCCATCATGCCTGTGACATAACCTGGACTTTTTATGTGAAGAAAAAATAAAAGCTATGTTTTAACAGGAGTGGAGCTGGATTCTTTTTTCGTTTCGTATGGATCTTTCCCCACAGCCGATGGGCAGTTTCCGAGTGCAACCTCCGTCCCGGGATTTAAAGATCATCAACTACCAATGTTTATTCGTCTGAACATAGTTCAAGTAAGTGGGCTGTAGTTTCCCTTTCCCCACATCCTCGTTTTCACAGATAGATTAGATACTCTTCTCTTGATTCGTTATTTTATGATGAGAGAAGTAACTTGGTGGTAGATCACTACTGTAAAATAATTCCACCAATCACATGACCATAAAGCGCAAGGTATCACAAGTCATGACTGCATATAAAACCCTCCCACAGAATCCTGCAGTTGTTTCACTTCTGTAATTTGTAGTACGCACGTTGCCATTGTGGGTTTGTCATAAGCTACAGACATCTGTGCTTGGAGTGTGACGACCAAGGGAACAGAAAAAAACAGAACATAAAGTGTAACAACTATCCACTCATGCACAGTTACATTTCAATTGAATTATTGGATATTTGTAATCTTTGGATACAAATATTATAAATATACACTGGTAGTTTTATGCAATTATATTTATCTCATGCTGGACTATGAAGATTTTTGAGCCAATGGATGCCAGCCGAAAGCCCCATTCAAACACACCATTTTTATAGCTGCAATGCTACAAATCCCAAAACTTTGTATGTATATAGACTTTAGAGTAAGATCTGGTCAGGGTGTTTGACCAGTGCAAAATGTGAGAAAAGAAAAATAAGCTACTCCACTTGATATTTTAGGATTGAATTGTCTTCCAGGAGTTTCTCTATCCTGACAGGACATTTGTATAATCTTTTTTCTCGGTCTCTCAAATTCAGAAAATTTGATATTCCAGCAAATGTTATAATTTATAATAAAATTTTATCATTTATAATAAAATTGATTTTGAAGCTCAAACCAAGTTATTGACTTAAGCAGCTATATTCTAGACTGCACTAAGCCACCATCATACCTACCATTAATGTTATTGGGCAGATGGTTCATCATGGAGCCAGACTCACAGGCCTCAATATACAGCACCATCTGCATCAGAAAAGACAGGAAATGTCAGACTCACTTCAGCGGTAAAACTTGACAGACTTCCTAGTGAAAGGCTGGTTAAGTATTAAGCATATATCTATTGTACATCCATACATGATAAGAATGGCCCAGTGATTTCAATGCAGATGCACAGTGTTTCTAGTACCCATTCAGGTGGCAGTGGGACCCCCATATGATCTGCTGTATACTCAACCCTTTAAGTGTGACCAGGTCCCACAAAGATTATAAGTCATTTAACCAATACGTGTGAATTCACAGAAACATCAGCACAGGGATGCTGTTACCTTTTTGTATTTCTTGTTCTCATACATGTACTGAATGGTTTTGTTGAGATCTTCGACGTGCAACTGTGACAGAAAACACCAGTTACACAATGCATATATAAACAGCCATTACATCTCATTCATATACACTTTTATTATAGTAAGTGACTGCACATAATATCTCTATAAGGCATTATTCAACCTTATCTTTCCAGAGAAAACCAAAAAAACAAGACAGCAGCTGCTCCCCGGCACTGGCATAAAGTAAGCTATAATAAGAGGACAGTCAAGATTTCTGGGGTTGATCTGATATCCCCATGAAGGAATTTTCATCCAACTTCTAAATTTTGGGTTTGCTGTTTTAATCACAAGTCTTGAAAGGGTTAATAATAACAGAAACTAGTTGTTACTGCTCATACTAGTTTCATTTTTGTGGTCTCTACATCAGGAAACACATAGTACAACCCTCCTGTTTAAAATAACCTTAACTCAGAAAAGCTAATCCCAGTAGTAACTGAGAGTTTGAGGTGGGGGAAGGGAAGTGCTTACATCATCATTGGGGAAAGCCAGAATTCCTGGGGCTCCATGGTCAGTGAAGTAGACAAACACATGGTCATGTGGTCCGCTGAAAGCACAAAAGAAAAGCCAGAAATATGTCATTCAATACGCGATATATTGTCAGATACAGTGTAAGAATAGCTGATGAGCAATACAATATCAGTCCACTGACAATATTCACATGTTAGTATTTTCAGATAAGTGGTTGTTCTGTGCACACCGAACAGCTCAAATTCCCCCATTCAATAGGTAGGAAAAATAAGCAATTGACAAACATTTCTAAATGCCAGCTTATACCATACTTGTTTCCTAGGTGCCATGGTATCTCAGCCCCTACTGACTATATTACCGAATATATATATATATATATATATATATATATATATATATATATATATACACCCACAGTGGCAGCCAAAAAAAATGCACCACCAGTAGATTTTGTCAAATGTATGTGATGCGTATAAATTGAGTACCTGCAGATGATATGTATACCTCCTACTACAAAATCGACCGAAAAATATCACGTGACGTACAAAATTGCCAAATACTCATCATCCAGGAAAGAAGAGGATAGAAATGGAAAAAGGCAAGAAATCATTTTTGCTACAATCATTACATTTTGTGAAATGGTGCGGTTTTTTTGGCAGACACTGTGTGTGTGTGTGTGTGTGTGTGTGTGTGTGTGTGTGTGTGTGTGTATATATATACTATACCAATGGCCTCTCTCACCCTCATCTCTTATGCTGCTTGGTTTAAACAAGTAGTGAGCAGGGTGAGAAAGGGAGAGACATGTAAAGACAGTTATGTGATGGGAAGAGATTAATCATCAAACCTTTGAAGGACTTTCCCAGATCCTTTCCCTTTCACAGCCTCTGAATCGCCTTTCAAGACAGCCAGAAAGTTTGCAGGAGTAACATCCTAGGGAAGGATGAGAAGAAGGGTAAGAGGGCTGTTTTTAGAATACCTTACATTTTATTTTAAATACGCAACTTTATCATCTATGCAGTCCAAATATCCAGTACATCTGCAAAAAATGTCACCCAGCTTATATTTTTTTTATTAAGTTGATGTAGGCCACTGTGTGCATATACAATACCATATGTCAGAGGCATACATTGGGAAATCCTCCTGACATATACTTGAAACCGCTGTAGTGTGCATATATGAAAATTGACATCACTGATATTCACCTCCCCTGTATAGTCTTTCGGCACCCCAGCATACACGTCTGTCCCATTAGGTCTGTTGATAATGATGCCTTTGGTTGGGTTTCTGCAAGGAATAAGAACATAATAGATTACAAATCTTCATGTGGTGACTCTCCAAGTACCTCTGCATGATGGTTAATAAATGGCAGCCTTCTCATGCCATGTTCACATCTGTGCTTTCCTTTTAGTTCCCCTTGCCCTGTTGGGTGTTGTGTTAACTGAAATCTCCAAAAGAAAAAGTCAGGCTTGCAGCCCTTTTTCATCCTGTCATTTCTGACAGCTCTGCACCCGGCAGTGATGTGAATACAGATTTACTCTTGCTCTGTTGTGCTGGAGGAATCCAGCATTTATACTAAATGTAGCTGTGAATGAGTTACCCAATGCTGCAAACAAAAAGCAGCCTTAACACATTAAGACAACCAGACTTTTAAGTTCACTTTTGAGTTTTAGGCAATTTGACAGGAAAGCATTTATGGTATATGCTGGGCAGGAAAAAACACTGACATGCAATACAAAAAAAGTGATCCCGGAGGTATCAGACCAATCAGGATTGACATGGCAGGGTAAAGGGGGGCTTCAGCATCACAGGAAAACAAATACAAGTAGAAAGAAACCGTTTTCCTGTAGAGGTTTCTTAAAGACCAGTCACAGAGAGCCCCCTCCCAGAAGAGAGCACTGGGAAAAGCGAGATCTGGACTCCCCACTCATTGCTAGAACGATTACTGGGTCCCATTCAGCTCATAACTAGGTGAGGTTAATATAAAGCAAGATAATGGTGAATGGGGATGGTGATGTGCTCACACTTACTCTTCATTGTTGGCTATATCATCGTACATCATCACAATAATCTGCTCATCTGGGATTCCGTTCTTCTTAACTATTTGGTAAGCGTGGCACAGGTCAGCCTAGAAAAAACAAACAGCTTCCAAATAGTATGGGTGATATACAGTATATCAGCCTGAAGCTCACAGACAACTGCCTAAACCAGATACAACCATGACAAATTCTCAGCTGTAGATGTTTTAGGACAAGACAAATTTTCAGATTCTAGATGGAAACAAGACAGCATGCAGAATTGTTGAAAATGGAGAAATTTCATGCAAATTTAGTTACGGTATGTCTGTATAGGTGTAATAAGAGCAGAAAGTCAACAGAAGAAAACTCTGCTAAAACAGCATTTTATTCCACAGAGTTTTTTTTACTGCATTTTCCACATGGCATAAGCATCCTTGTTTGGGCTTGCATGTCTATAGTGGACTTATGAGAAATTGCTGTCATCTGACCAAACTGTCACATTGCATATTGGCTGCCTCAGGCTGTGTCTTATGCCTGGTTCACATCTGTGTTTGGTAATGCGTTCAGGGAGTCCACATGGGGACCCCCCCAAACAGAATACTGAACACATTGACAAGCGCTGAGCAGTGAAGGCACATGGACCCCATAGACTATAATGGGGTCCATATGCTTTCCGTGCGCTGCCCGCACAAGTCATGTGAACATGAAAGTAGATCACGAAGTAGTTTTCTGTCCGAATGTCCATGTGGACACTGTGCAGAGAGCACACAGACCCCATTATAGTCTATGGGGTCCATGTGCTTTCACTACTCATCGCTTGTCAATGTTTTCGGTATTCTGTTTGGGGGGGGGGGAAGGAAGGAGGGGGCCCCCATGCGGATTTCCCAAATGGATTACCAAATGCAGATGTGAACCAGGCATTAGTCTCCTCCCAAAAAGAGAGGCAACTAAGACACTGTCTGAGACATCTCCTGCTTCAACAAAGGAGTGGACATGCTAAAATCTGCCACTGAGGCACAGTCAGGAAGCCCCTATACTCATAAGAGGGTTAGCCAACAATTAAGCTAACAATATATTTAAGATGATAATTGGGTGGTTGGATTGGAAGCCTATATGTCTAGTGACATGTTGCATGTTGTATTTATAATGCATTACACAGATGACACTACAGGTCTATGGACAAATCATTGAGGAATGCATAGCTCAGACAGACCTCCTAAGTGTGTGATACAGAGAGATGAGGTGGTTCCCTTCAATCACATGCAGATACATCAATCACAGGATCTATTTTAAAGGGTCTTCTGACACCTCTAATACCCTTTTAGGCTAAGGCCTATTGTAGTGTCCTACAGCAAAAAAGCGCTGCAGCGGTAACACGTCGCGGTTTTTCTCACAGTGCTTTTCACAGAAAGTCGACATTCTGCTTTCATTATACATATAGGGAAGCTGCTGGCATTTCCATAGATATAATTGACATGATGCGATTTCCAAAACCGCAATGTTTTTGGAAATCGCAGCTTGTCCGCAGTGCATATTTCTCCACACTGTGGGGATGGGATTCACTAGAATCCCATCCATTATACAGTGACTGTAAAACGGTGTTTTTTTCCGCAGTGTTTAATCCACATGGGGCCCCGGCCTTACTATACTTTGTGATATCTACCCTATTGATGTGAGCTTGAACTGTCTTGTCTGGTTTTATATCCCTTGTGCCTGCTCCCTATTATATTTCTTGTGTTTTTTTGTAATTGCGGAACATGACAAACATCAGATGTGTCCTTTGATATATGAAAACTTAGAACTTAATATCTGCCCTGTTGTTTTAAATGGCTGAAACTTTATTAAAAATATATTGATAAAGGAGTCTTTCAGCGTTTTAGCTCCACTGCACCCCACAGGTTGGTGGTGACAACGTTCTAAGTGCTGTAGCTAAACCTTTGTACACATGGGTAGTCAGAAATTTCATTGCTGCAGTACAGTACAAAAAAGTCCAGCAGGAAAATTGGAATGGGAGAATTATCATGTGATAATGTGACTTTTTTTTATATTATGATACTTCCCCAGCTTTTTCCAATTTTTGATGATCCCGGAAAATCCCTTTAAGTGCTATTCTCACCAACTTCCCCTTAAATTGCCACACAAACATGTTTTTTTTTATTGGGAATACACCGCTGCTAAACCCTGTGGACAGCAGGTTATAACAGTTTATTGGCACATGAACCCTATAGCCAGGGGCGTAACTACCATAGAGGCAGCAGCGGAGGCAACTGCCACAGGGCCCGAGCCATTACAGGGGCCCGGTGACAGGGGCCACTATTGGGGATAATACTGTGTGCAGGGGCCACTATTGGGGATAATACTGTGTGCAGGGGCCACTATTGGGGATAATACTGTGTGCAGGGGCCACTATGGGGGATAATACTGTGTGCAGGGGCCACTATGGGGGATAATACTGTATTCAGGGGCCACTATGGGACATAATACTGTGTGCAGGGGACACTATGGGAGATAATACTGTATACAGGGGCCACTATGGGACATAATACTGTGTGCAGGGGCCACTATGGGACATAATACTGTGTGCAGGGGCCACTATGGGACATAATACTGTGTGCAGGGCTTACTAAGGGACATATTAGAGTGCAGAGGAGGGGGTCAGTCGAGGTCTTCGGCGTCAGTGTCGGTTGGGGGGAGCCATGCCAAAAGTTCACCACGGGGCCCCGCCATTCCTAGTTACGCCACTGCCTATAGCCTTACACAACCCTCTCACCCAAGACTGGACTCAACACGGGAGCCCATCGCACCTGGAAATCTGCTACAGACTCCAACCTTTTTGTGTTCAATACCATGCAGGACTCACTCACAGTACTTTGTTCGTGCTTATGTGGACATTTCTCCCAGAAACTCCTCACTTGGTTGAAGTGCTACTCTAATCCACTTCGGCCCACACAAAAAATGCTTATTCACCTGTCATTGCTGTTATCTAGGTACTTGAAATGAGCACAAGGCTTCAGATCCTTCATGTTTCAGGTTTAATGTGGCAAAGATATAGGATACGAGCACTGAACAATAGTCATCCATTTACTGACGAAATTACAGCAAATATTAACAGGGAACAATCTGAGCTGACCACAAAAGTCAAGTGTTACAGAGAGGTTCTCCTACCACTCCCACTCTCCTGTCCTAAGTGAGCATGGGGGAGGGAACGTACTACATTTTTTTTGCAGTAGAATAAATATGCTTCTCATGACTTTTGAGGAATATTTTTAGTCAAGGAGAAGTACAATATTTGTAGTAATGCAAATAAATAATGTCATTATGCATGGAAAGAGTAAGGCTAAGGCCCCACTACAAACCCCCCCCCCCCCCCCAAAGAAAGGCAGTGGTACGTTTTTCCTGCAGCGCTTTTCACACAAAGTCCGCACAGGTTTCCTCTGCAGACTTTCTGCTTCCATTTTACCTATAGGGAAACCACCGGCATTTCTGACGGTATAATAAACATGCTGCGATTTCCAAAACCGCAACATTTTTGGAAATCACAGTGAGTCTGCTGCACGTAGTTTTCCACAGTATGTTGATTGGATTCACTGGAATCCCATCCACTATGCAAGGACTGTAAAACATTGCAGTTTTTTTTCACGCCATTTCCAATATGTGGGGCCCCGGCCTTATGATTTCCCTGCATAAATAAATCGAATATTAATGTAGGAAAAGCAGCAATTAGAGAATTTAGATTTTTTTCCAAATACAGCACTCACGTATATGGCAAATATTAAATATTTTAATGGTCTATGCATTTTCACATGTAGAAAAATCCAAATCACTCATTCCCTATATTCTGCTGGTCAATATGATTATAGCAATTGATATAGCTTTTTTCATGTTAAAGGGAGCCTTCACACGGAGTTTACTCTCTGCTCATTCTGAACGTAAACTCGTTCAGAGTGAGCGGCGTAAAAACAGCTACCCATAATTGATTTCAATGGGTAGTGCACGTATGCCAGCACCCATTCAAGTCAATGGGATCTGATTTTTACGCCGCTCACTCTGAATGGGTTTTACGTTTAGAATGAGCGAGGGTAAACTCCGTGTGAAGGCTCCCTTATTACGTTTAAGAAAATAAAATACTTTGAAATAAATATTTGTTGGCGTGTCATAGTGTGACACTCATTTCCATTTACAGAGCTTTGTAAGGAGTCTTTTTTGGGAGATATTGTTAATACTATTTTGGTGAAATAAGTGACTTTTCGGCTAAGACGCCATGTAGCAGGCTGAAGCAAAAAAGTGCTGTGGGAAAAAACGCGGCGGAAACACATCCTGCAGCGCTTTTCATAGAAAGTCCACAGAGGTATAACCAGATAATCCCTAGTTATTTGCAAATATGTGAAACTTACCTGATGCCTGTAGTTGTACCAGCCATTGGAGCCGGCCACTAGGACCACCCAGTGTTTGCCATTATCTTCTGGATCCTCAATAGGCATCGCTGAGGAAAGAGCCACAAGGCCCAGCAGCAGAGGTGTAAAAATCATCATGAACCTGAGGAGATGATACAATACAGGTTGTAATCTCATTTCTGAATAAGGGAAACTGAAAAGACACCAATTGTGAGTTAAAAAATAAAGAAATTAGGGGGAAAAAGCTTCCCCAAGGATCCCCCAGAAAAATACTACATAGCTGTTTCTTATCTAATTTTTAAGAAAGCTGAGTGGACCAATTCTTCTATAAAGTTGGTCATGTTGATTTCCAAGACCCCTAAAAGACCAATTTACTCAGAGATGTATCAATGCAGATTTACCACTCGCACCACCTGGAGAGGGCAAGTCACAAGCCATTATAGAACATATAATGTAAGAGAGCTTTCTGTGCCAAAAGCAGACTGCACATAACAAATCTGACTTTCAGGGCTCTATGAAAGCTGAGTGAAAACACCCTATTGTTTTAAAACTGGATGTGCTTCTTTATCAGTAAATGTTCTTTAATTGCCATCCAGGGGTGAGTGTGACTTGTGGGCTGTCATGTGGATAGTCACAAGGACTAAATTCTAGCTGTTCATTGCTTAGTGGTCAGGGCGTGCAAAGATCACTGCTGAAGCAGCAAGAAGGCAGAGATGTTTATGGAGATGTTCTCCCCTACAGCAATAATCACAACATAAAATTCCAAAGTTATCCCACAATTATTAGGACAATTGTGCAATTTGTGATCAAGCGCAGCAGCCATATACAGATCAAGCAGCCTCCAGTATGACCTGTATTGTGAAATTCTTCAGGGGCAGACACTGGTTTTTAAACATTTTCAATGGTTATTCTGATTGATTTAGCCCCCAAAAATTGTTTTTTTAGCTTAAATTGGTTACTTGGTGACGCTCTCTGGCAGCCTTGGGTGGTTTTTCAGGAATCGTCTGAGTTCTCCTCTTTCTTCTCCTGATCTGGAGTTACTCTCCTATTCTCTTAGGAGGTTGCTGGTCATCTTACCCTCCCCCTCATGTATCTCCTCTCCCTTCTCCTCCCCCATATGTGTCTTCCTAGTTTCTGTTCCCGCTGTGTGTTTCTCTTGTCTGTTTGTCTGTCTTATACCTATCTGAAGATGTTAGTTTTAAGATTCCATATACCTAGGCCCTCGCCTCCTTGCTAGTATTTTGTGCCGCAGAATGTTGGGTGGGTTCTCCCCTAGCCTTTTGTATATCGGCAAGGCTTGCGCTCCTTCTGTTCATTTATATTGTGTTCTTTTTTTCCCTTTATATTGTATTTGAAAACTCTTTAATAAATATTGGTTACACCTAAACCACTTATTCAGCCTTAGAATATTGATAACTTAAGAAAGACGATCAATATCAGATTGATAGAGGTACAACTAACTATTGGTACTGCCACTGATTTGCTGTGACCTCTTTGTTGTTTGCATCAGGTAGCAGACTGGCTTATACTGAGAATGTCATATTTTTTGCAGCACCTGTCCAATATATTGTATATATCATTACAAACCAGCCTGCAAAGTGATATAAACAATGAGGAGGGAGCAGTGTTTATACAATCGCCACAGCCCCTTAAAACAGCTGATCGGCACGGGTGCAGCTACTGAAGCAATAGCTAGTACATATGCCACCATGTAACTAGCTCAATAAATTATCATCGCTATACTTCAATACAGATACACCGGCAATTAGGGTGCAGTGGACGTGGCTAGGACATACCATGTAAGGGCATTGTTATTTTACTGCCCTGTGCAGACATTGGGGCATATTTATTGTGTTTGCGCCTGAATTTGGCGTGTGCTGCACCTTTCTCACCGTTAAATTGGATTTAGGAAGTGTTTACACCTTTTTTCTACGTGAGAATTTCCGATCCGCCATTTTGTGATTTTTGCAAGAAAAGTAGGTGCATAAAAAGGCGCAAAATCACTCCACTCTGGGAGTCACATACAAAACAGTGCAGACTACAGGACACAATTGCAGAAGTATAAGACACAAACAAAACTTTGCAAACGTAATATTTACATCAATTCTATAAATCATACTCAATTACTTGTGTCAAATCCGAAAATGCATTGCTAACTGAAGTGGATAACTTGCATGGCTGCATCAAAAATGAGCAATTGTGTATCTGTTTGGATTTTGTGGGCAAAGTTTGCTCTGATACATCAGAGGACCTTTCTTCATTGGACAAGCTGAATGGATTTGAAGCCATCTTTGTAGATCCAGAGAAGTCACTTGTTTCTGCTTCTTTAAATACCATTCTGTTCTGTGCCTGCGCCGTATTTATTATGTATGCACAAAATAGGAGCAAGACGAGAGTATTAGACTGGTGTCACCACTCCTCCCTCAAGCAGTGGGTTTCCCTGAAGGGTGCCTTCCATGGTACACCGTTGCACACACTCCGCTGGCTGGACTCCCAGTGCCCTCTTCCCCTGCGGTCTCATCCCATTATTGCCCCTACTCTTTGAGTGTGTAGAGTTCTTTTTCTCAGGAAACAGGTCTCTCCCTCCCCCTTGTTTCCTATCCTGGGGAATCCGGCCTTGCTGCAGGTGTCTACTTTAAGAAAATATATAGGTATGGGGGGGTTGGATGCTTTGTTAATGTTGCAATTTAGGTTTGATTTGTCCATCTCAAAACTTGCTCTGGCTACTGGGGGTGCAAAATTTCCAGAGACCCTTGGCAGTGAAAGGGTTAAAGACCTGTGTAAATAAACCTTTACTTTTCTGCCCAAGTTGCAGACAGGAGGTGATAACTGGTCACCACACCCTGTACTTCTATCTCTACAAGGAAATGAGGGTTAATCATCTCATGCCAGGAATTCTTATACTCCAGAATCAGCAAGAATTGCAACACAGTTTGGAAATGATCATGTGACGCAGCAGAAACGCTACATGTGGTTTACAGTAACATGTAACCAGAGAACACAGACTTTATACAATAGCAGGGACCACATGAAGCCTCCCTGATCAGCTTTGTAAGCACATAGAGCTCCAGCGAGGGCCACATTGTTTACTAGCAGCTTATACAGTAGGTAATGGCTGTTGTAAACATTACAGCTCTGACCTATTTACTTAGATGGGATATAGCTGTAGTAACTGGGGATATTAGACATACAGTAGCTACTACCAAGAATAAAGAGCTGTGTGCCCACTAAACAATGAAGGGGCATGAGGCTGAATGGTATGGGTGCTACCAGTTATAAGGCTTAGGGCATTGTCACATAACTGGTGCACATAGGGGCAGATATATTACATTGTCTAAAAGAAAAACTGTCTCAGCTACCCATGGCAACAAATCACAGAACAGCTTTCATTTTGTATCCTGCCCCTGAAAAATAAAAGCTACATTGTTACTTGTCACAACTAAGACAGTTTAATAAATGTGCCTTATAGATTGTGGGGAGGAGCCTGAATGAGGTGGGGAGGAGCCTGAATGAGGTGGGGAGGAGCTTGGAGGATGACTGTAAATACATTCCTAACATTTTGTGACGGTTTGCTAAAGGTCAATGTATATGACATGCCCTGTGAACAGAAGATACTTATCCAAGATAAAAGCTGTTGAAAGACTAGTAGTCACCAGACTCTGAACACCATCCACTGCTGAAGTGGTGACAGGGCACATGAGTAATTTAGGCTGGTCTTACACGACCGTAGTTTAAGACCGCAAATGGTCCGCAATTGGGGGTTTTCAATTGCGGACCATTTGCGGACACATTATATTCAATGCGGCCTCTTACACCACCGGATATTTTATCCGTGGTGTGCCGGGCCACAACCGAGGTCCGCAATTTATAGGATATGTCCGTAATGGCCATAATTCACGGCACTGCACGGACTCGCCCATAGAACTCTATGGGCGAGTGCGGCAGTTTACGGGCATCTGCGGAGTCTATGTTGATGATCAGCAACTAGTGTTGCTGATCAGCAACTTATGGACCGTAAAAGCATTACGGTCGTGTAAGACCAGCCTTAGGCTTCATTCACACCTCTTATTGTTGTTTTTTTCATCCATTTGAATTTCTTGTTTTGTTTTACAAGCATTTGTGGGTGGTGTTTTCTTTATTCAAACTGTTTGCAAGAGTGAGGCCGATTTATCAAAAAGGAAAAACGCTTTTTTTGAAAGGGGGCCAGGGAAGGTGAATAAAAAAAAATTAAAAACTCTAACAAACCATACTTGCCTTTCCCTGGTTCTCTGATGTCTTTCACCTCAGTCAGGTCCTGCTGCTCCCGGGTTTTGTTTTGGCAGAAGTCCCCGCCACATGTGATCATTGAGACTGATCAACAGCCTCAGTGGACTAAGGAAGGGACATGGAACGTCTGTGCTGCAGTGGTCACGTGCGGCAGGGACTCCTGCTGGAAGAAGACCCTGAGAACAGCAGGACTGGACCACGGTGGGAAACACTGGAGCACCAAGGACAGGTATTTATGGATTTTTTCCCACCTTCCCCTTGCAATAAAAACTTTTCCTAGACAACCCTTTAAATATGCAATGTGGTCGCACCGCAATGATTGCAATAATGCCAACACAATGGTTTTCTGTGATCATTGTATTACCATCACAGCAACTTGCAAAATGACCACATTCACTTTCATTCACAGAGATATCCTGCAATCTTTGGCTATGCGTGTTTCCATGTAGCCCTAGCCTTTAAAGCGTAAATAGACTTTCAAACACAGTTTAATATTTTAGCAGCATTTGTGTCATTAATACATTTTGTCATATACATTATTAACAGATTTTGGCTCCTTTTTGTGAAATCCTGTGTTTAAATCCACTATCTGCCCACTATGTATACTTTCCCCTATTGTAAAAGGCAGCATGGGGGCTCAGAGGTTAGCACTGTTGCCTGCATTGCTGAGGTCCGGGGTTCAAATCTGACCAATGGCAGCATCTTATCATTATCCTTGGAATGTACCTTCTCTTACTGACAACTCCCACATGACCTGTATTGATACCTTAATCTGGCTGATCACGGAAGTGGCACAATAACAGGTTCTTCAGGAACACTCCTCTCACAATAGCCAACAGTAAAAATGGCCGACTCATACTTGTGATGTGTAAATAACCAAGGTAATGCAAACTGTAGCAAAAGGTCATAACTCTGACTAGAATAACATGGGGAATGATCCCTAGACTGGGACAAAAAAAACAGAGATGAATCCCCTAGACATAGGCAACTATAAAGGGACATCTCTGACATAGACAAAACAGGGAACTAGCAGATAGGGACAATATCAGACAAGGTACAGAGCTCTCACATTTACAAGTACAATGTAGTGACTGCTGTTCTCAGACTGAAAAGAGAAACATGCACAGATAGCTTCTGCAGACATACAGAAATATCTCAGAGTGACAGAACTGGTTCCCAAAACTAGGCTGCCAGGTATAATGCAAGTAGTGCTGCTCTAGTCTTCCAGGTACAGTAGAGACAATATAGAGATTCCTCCCCAAGCCTGACAGAAAATACAGAAAACACTCTAGAAAACAAAAGGGACAATAGAGGGACTACTATCCAAGAGAGACAGGCAGAGTACATGGACTATTCCACTAGAATGCTAGGACATCATGATGACCACCCCCTAAGCTAGCAGGGACTATATTACAGGCTGGTTGATACACACAGCGATCACTATCATCTGACTGATAAGACTGAACAGCTGTGAAATCACGACTGCGACCATTATCTCCCACACACAGGCCAATACCTGCCCCCGGCGATCTGCGGTCAGCTGAGGTTCGTCCACAGGATGCTGCAGATACTGCGCTATTGGGACATCAGCACGGCACCATACACACAAAACAACAGGAGGCAGGGCGTACTGACTGACAGTCTAGCAGGCCAATCATCAAGCAGGAATATCGAGAGCCGTGACAGCCAATCACACACCTGTCCATCCCAAATATTCCCGCCCATGAGTCATGTGCTGCTGGATGCGTATGACTGTGACTCATCTATTTCGTGTCCCTCATTGGAGTCTCTGGGTGCGAAGTCTGGGCGGGCTGGGAAATATACGTAATACTCAGGAGTACCCAGGAAAATGTAGGACGGGTCAGCAGTAGATTGGGAGAATTATATGGCAGTAATGTTGTTTACAAACTAAACCCAAGCTGACGGCTTCCTTTTTTATTTATGAGCCTTCTCATGTCGCACAGTTTGTAGAATTCACATATTCTATCGTGTTAGTTTTTTTGGAATAGAACTGCCCAGCAGTGTCTCTATACAGCCTGCCGGGTCCCAGCTCAATGCTGCTGCTGTTCTCACGACTATGTGGCCGGCAGTGCCTGCACAGCAAGGGCTCCTCTTTGCAGCCGAGTTATAGGGCATTCACCCTCCCCCTCAGTGACATGGTCCCAGAGCAGTGAGGCAAGAAGGGGGGGAGGCAGGAGTAGCTGTAGCTGTAGGAGGTATGCTGTCCCCTAGTGGCGGGAATGGGGAACAGCAAGTTACCTTACAGCATTCCACCATGCAGACCGTCTTCCAGGTAAGGTAAGGTATGGCGAGGCACCAGGGATCCACTGGCGATTGAAAGAACTCATCAGGTCCTCAAAATGAGGGTGTTCCGGCATGTCCGTGCTTTTGGTGGTGTGGTGGTCCGGCATCGGGACCTGGAGGGTGACAACGCCTACCTGTTGTTGAAAGACGGTGTTCATCTCAGTTCCATTGGGACTGATATATTTTTATGTATAAACCAATTATATTGAAAATTTTTTAAAGGGACTGATATATTTTTACTGGGTTTACAAGACGGCGTTGAACACACCTTAGCTCTTTGGGGTGGGGTTGGTTGCAGGCAGACGTAGGGGGTACATTGGCTGCTCTGTGTTGGGAGTCCATGCCCAAAGATGGAGGAAATCGAGGTCCTTCATGCCCGCTGACCCACAGCAGGGCATTCTAGCAGGAGGAAGAACATCTACAGGGAAGAGATTTGGGCATGGCCTTATGTGTGTTTTTGGTTATTTATGTTTTGGTGATTCATGGTCTTTGGTTAATTGTTAAACTATGTTGGTCAATAAACTGTGGCCAACCCCATGTTTATCCACATTTAGGTCTCTGTCATTATTAATAAGATGGTGATTTAAGGGGTTTAATCGTAACTAAATCATTAAGAGGTTTAAAGGGTGTGGAAGTCTATTCAGTCTGCAAGGCCCTGCAATGCCTAAGGAAAGGCCCATGGACTGAAGGGCGTGGGAGATGCAGTTTTGATTTAAAATTGGTGACGTTTTATAAACAAAAAATGGGGAGGGGGAGCAGGAGTATAAAATACTGTGAGGGGCCAGTGTCTTACCCTCAGCATTTGTGTGAGGAACACCCGCCCACCCTGTCCTGTTAGGTCTTATCTCCCCTGGTGTTTTTCGTTTTTCTGTTTTTTTCTTTTGTTTTTCAGTTTCTTTCCCTGTTGGCAGGAGTCCATACGCAAAGATGGAGGAAATCGAGGCCCTTCATGCCCACTGACCCACAGTGGAGCATTCTGGCAGGAGGAAGAACATCTACAGGGAAGGGATTTGGGCATGGCCTTATGTGTGTTTTTGGTTATTTATGTTTTGGTGATTCATGGTCTTTGGTTAATTGTTAAACTATGTTGGTCAATAAACTGTGGCCAACCCCATGTTTATCCACATTTATGTCTCTGTCGTTATTATTAACAATATGGTGATTTAAGGGGTTTAATCGTAACTAAATCACCAAGAGATTTAAAGGGTGCAGAAGTCCATTCAGTCTCTACATCCGAAACTCCAAGGAGGGTGCCATTATGTACTCCTCCATTATACAGATGGTAACATACTGAAACAATGAATGGATTGTTGAATTGTTTGAGTATTCTTTGCCACTTTGGCCTCACAGGCTATTTGTGACATTCCTAGGTTTGTTTTTGTATCATTATTCACTGCCCTATTTTACTTTGTTAGGACGTGTTCACACTACCATAGTCTGTTGCTGGTTTCCATCATATGCTGACATCACATAAATTAATGGGAGTGGAGTAACGGAAATAGTTCCCATCAACAAAGCCCCCTCCGTCTGTTACAGTTTCCATTGACAGACCCCATACGCCTGCCATAGTTCCCATTGACAGAACACCCTCCATCTGTCCATTGTCATTTTCTGTTACTTTTGTAAAAGAAGAAAAAGTCTTGCATGCAGGACTTTTGCTTCTTTTATAATCGTAAAAAAAACATGATGGCTCTCATAGCTAAACATTGGAAGAGTGTAGCCCTGAATTACTGGCCAGGATGAAGGACGCACAGAGCCTAAGGATCCAGTCACATGGAGGAAAATGGTGCTTTATTTCAGGTAGCCTCATGGGTGGTGCGGTGCTGAGTACCAGTAACAATGGAAACACTTCAAAAGTGATCACATTTTAGAAACATGGAACAAAAAGACCAGCCTCCAAAGGAAAAGCCAAAGACCAGCGCTCGCCCATATACAATAAAAGACTTTATTAAGCACGACGCGTTCCGGGCCAGGATGCCCTTTCTCAAGTGCAGATAAATCCCACCGCGGCTAGATTTATCTGTACTTGAGAAAGGGCATCCTGGCCCGGAATGCGTCGTGCTTAATAAAGTCTTTTATTGTATATGGGCGAGCGCTGGTCTTTGGCTTTTCCTTTGGAGGCTGGTCCTTTTCTTCCATGATTTGACGTCCTGGTGACGGTGACCTGCAGCTGCACTCTACACACAATTGATGGATGTTCAGTGGTTGTTGTGACAAACACAACCACACCAGGTGAGCGGTCACCTTTCTATAATATATCTCCGCATTATCAAAGTTAATACACTAGGATCGGCTCAGTGCCTCTCTTCCTTCTTCTTTTGTCACATTTTAGAAACTACACCCTCAAGGAATTTCTCAAGGGATATTATCATACAGAGCCCAAGAATGCTTACCAAAAATAAATGTGGCAAGTAAAAATTAACATTTTTAAAGAAAAAGCTATTTCAATGCCTAATACATTGTGACTAGTTTGTATAATCAGAAACATGCATTTCTTAAACTATTCAGGTTAGTTCTTTTACATTTGGTAATCTGTTCAGAGAGTCTGCATGGGGACCTCCCGAAACAGAATACTGAACGCACTGGCAAGCGGTATGCAGTGAAAGCATACAGACCCCATAGACTATAATGCGGTCTGTGTGCTTTCCATGCGCTGCACACACAAATCATGCGGACATGAAAGTAGATCACAAAGTACTTTTCTGTGCACATGTGCCGTGCGGACACCACGCGGAGAGCACACGGACCCCAATATATTCTATGGGGTATGTGTGCTTTAACTGCACACTACTTGCCAATGCGTTTGGTATTCTGTTCGGGGGATCCCCATGTGGACTCCCCGAACAGATGTGAACGAGGCCTTAAGTGGGCTATCACTGGCACATAAAAGTTGTATATGTGGGTGTAAACTGCTGTTTAGGCACACAGCAGGGCTCAGAAGGGAGGGAGCACAGCACTTGTTAGCTTTTGAAGTATAGATTTAAGGGGACTTTCTAGGTGCCATGTTGTTTTTGCAGATCCCTGGGGGTTCCAGAAAATTGGAATTCTCCAAGAAGTGACCCCACTTTGTAGGGGCAATTTTAGGCTCTCTGCAGATGTGACATGGCGTCCAAAAATCAACAATCTACATCTGCACCCTGCTGTGTACTTAAAATGCAGTTTATGCCCACACATATGACACGATTGGACCCAGGATAACGTATTTAACAATGTCATATGTGGGTATAAAACTGCTGTTTGGGCACAGTAGAGAAGCAGTGCTATTTTGCAGTGCTATTAATCTGTAGACACATGACCCCATTTTGGAAACTATACCACGAAAGGAATTTATCAAGTGGCATAGCAAGCATTTTTTAATCGTTGCATTAATTTAATTCCCCCTTACATGAGTAAGGGACTAACTGCGCTTTCCCGAAACGCATAAGCTATACAATTGATATTATTATGTATTGGATCCTTGTCAATTGGATATGTTTTTTTTTGTTTGGTTTTTGTTTAATGAAGTAAAAGTTATATTTTACATATATGGCATGCTGGAATTTTTTACCCATTTTTGCATCAGTCAGAATCTGCTTGAAGAATGAGTAGGACGCTGATTTTTTCTTCTACATGAATAAAATCTGTCTCCTACTCATATTAATGGGAAGCAGATTACAGGTGGAATTTGAAGCTGATTTTGAGGAAGAAGTTATAGCCATACATAGCTTTTAAATCTCTATACACTTGCAAAGGTGGCCTCCACAAGAAAACATACTACCCTCATTATAGGTAATTATTGACTGAAGTCTATGTCTGCTTGGTAGTCATTACCAGACAAGGAAATATCACTACCTGTTGGTAGGACGAGTTAACAGCATGCAGAATGGAATCAAGCCAGATAAATGGGCATAAAATTGTCATACACATTAAAAGAACAGTGCCAGAACCCATAATAATAATACATTTTATTTATATAGCGCCAACATATTCCGCAGCGCTGTACAATTTGTAGGGTTCAAATACAGACAGAAAGATACATTACAAAGAAAGTCATTTCACACAATGGGACTGAGGGCCCTGCTCGCAAGAACTTACAATCTATGAGGTAGAGGGGGTGACACAAGAGGTAGTAGGGGCGGCATTGCTTATGCAGAGGTCAGACACTTTTGTAATAGAGGTGACTGTCATTACATAAACATAAGACTTTATGAGCCGTCAACAGTCGTGTCCTTTAACATGTGGATGGAGCTTGGACCTATAAAGTTAGCATGAGATGACATCATACCATGTGGGGAAATGTGGGAGCGGGAACAGGGGAGGGTTAAGGACCCATTGATTTTGGTGAAACTAGATCTAGTATGTGTGAAGTTGTTCCAGCCTGGTGTTATGCTACTAGTTAAACACCGTATTCATCACAAGTAACGCAAGTGTATGTGGTCAAAAGTAGCCACAACTGTGATAAAATAGTGCCAAGAGACAGAATCCCCCATGTCTTTGGCCATAGTCACTGAGTATCCCATACTTGCCAACTTTTGGAAACTGTTATCAGAGAAGAGTACCAGCAGCTTGCACCACATACAGGTAAGGTCCATATATATTTGGACACTGACACAATTTTTTTTTCACCTGTTTACTGAAACATATTCAAATTACAGTTATTTAATAGACATGGCCATAAAGTCCAGACATTTCAGCTTTCATTTGAGGGTATCCACATTAAAATTGGATGAAGGGTTTAGGAGTTTCGGCTCCATAACATGTGTCACCCTGTTTTTAAAAGGACAATTGACTCAAAGGCTGTTTCACGGGCAGGTGGGGGCAGTTCCTTCATTATATCATTCTCAATTAAGGGGGGCACTCACACTTGCGCCTGGAGTCCGCCCTGTGTCACTCCACCGGGTTTCGTCCTCAGCCCCGAGAAACTGGACAGGGGATGGCTTCACAGCGGTCAGCTTTAAAACCCATTCATTGGAATAGTTTTAAAAGCAAACCGCCGATGTCCGCCTGCGGCCTCTCCGCGGGGAAACCGTTTTTTTTTTGGTCGGACATGCAGGACTTTGTGTGACACAGTGCAGACACCGGGCACAAGTGTAATCGCCCCTCAGCAGATATAAGGGCCCCCATTCACACACACTATAATGTCCCACAGTGGCCCCTTCACACAGTGTTATGTCCCTAGTAGCCCTACAGTGTTCAGTGCTAATATTGCAAATATTTCAGGTTTGGCAATTCACTACTCACAATCTAATATTCTTCACACTCTACACATTGTGGAAAAGCTTTTCTGGATGCAGATTTTGTTGTTCTGGGGGGGGGGGGGGGGGTTTGTTTTTTAATCCTAAAACAATAATATAAAGGAATCTCTTCTACTATCATCTGCCTAATCCAATCCTGGCTCTCCTAATCCTAAGCATCTGTGAAGCCTACAGTATATGGCTGCCCTCCTGGTTTACATGCCTACGGAGTGGACCGCTGATTGGCAGGAGCTGCAGGACTAATCTCTATGGTGGACAGAATTTCGGGGGTTCTCTACCTTCGAGACTCTATGGTAGACCCCGTCTCTATAGTGATTCTGCATGGGCAGATAGGCAGGTCCGCTCTAGTCCCAGTTACTGTGATGTAAGGCCCAGTCAGGCAGCTGTGTGGACACCTTGTTTGGGGACTTGACGTGTGTCAGCAGTTCCGGGTCCACGTCTCCGGTGGGGGATGGAGCGGAGGCTGTGAGGAGACGGTAAGTGTCAGAGGACAGAGCAGATTACCGTCACTTACCTCAGCAGGTCTGCTGCTCTTCCTGTCTGTACTCGGCCTCCTACTTCCATACTTGCACATTCACCCATCTTTCCCAGGACACAGATCGACAATTTGCATGTATACTGTAATCTGTGCGTCTATGGTGTCTTTGGTCAGTATATTCAGCCTTGTACATTTCTTTGAGGGTGTTAGTCCTACAAACTGGGCAGTTTACCTTAGAAACTTCTGGCAGAATGTCTGTAAGTGAATGACATTTACTTATGGGGTGGAAGGTATTGCTGCATTTGAAATGTGTCTACAACCAATTTAAAGGGGTGCCCCAGCTGTACAATACACCATATACAACTTTCTAATAGTCCCTTCCTTATTTCTAGTATCTCTGCTTGCTGTCAGTAAATGCAAAGTTCCAGTTAGAACATCAAACAACATAGTGGAGCAAGTTACACAATATTGTCTAATAAAATGACTGACAGCACGATGCAGACCTGACACACCCCATAATAGTCAGTGGGGTCCCTTGTATGATAAATTACCATCATTTCTATTATTGACAGAGCACAGCCACAGAAATGCACAAGGCAGATGTAAAGCCATCCTTACACTGATGCATAGGCACAAACTATGAGCACAGGAGAGGTTTGTGCTGTTGATGGTTTTCTCGCCACAGACATTAATGGCAGATTGCTAGGATATCTCATTATTGGAGGTCTGACCTGACTCCCAGGACTCTTCTGCTCCAATTTAAAGGAGTTGTCTGTGCTTTGGTGTCCCCCATTGTTGTCCGGTCCAGTGGCACCAGGGCGTTTGTTCTGACCCGTAGGATCAATCAGCAGGCTAAGGAAAGGAACCAAGACATTACTCACACCCAATTCCTTTCCTTAGCAAAAGCCACTAGAGTACTGGAAACAAGTGAGTTTGTTGTTTGTTTGTTTTTTCACTTTCCCCAGTTCCTGGGGAATTGAAATACAAAGTATATTAGATAGTTGTGCACTGTGTAGGGCAGGAAGACCCAAATTTATTTCTATAATGCTGTATATAAGCCTTCAACTTGAACTTCTCCAGCTGTTATGAAGCAGAAGCTCTCAGCTTTCCCTGACAGTCTCTGTTTTTTCTTTCTCAGGACATGACTTAGCAGCCTTGAAGGCAAACAGTAAATCACTCTCGTCATGTCTTGGTTTTCTGATCTGGCCGGTAGAGCAGAAGATCTCTTAAACTTGGTCGATCAAGGAGCAGCAACTGCATTAAGCAAGAACAAAGATGACGTTTCTACAGTTGGGAGCCCTACAGAATATTACCCTGACAAACCACAAGAGAAAACTCCGAGTTACAAAAAGTCCAGCTTCATCTCCTCAGCAGCTGATAACATAAAGCATCAGAAAGCCACAATCTTAGCGGGTACAGCCAATGTTAAAGCTACCACACGGACAAGCACAGAAGTATCTCACAGCACTTCTGCCAATGTGGCTTCTCACCGGACAGCCAGCCAGTTTGTAAGGCGCAAAAAATCAGAGCCAGATGATGAACAATTGTTTGATTTCTTAAACAGTTCAGACAAGGTGCACAATGGTGTCCTGGAGTCTAAAAGAGAGAATAACAGAGAGACCACCCCCACCAGTCCGTCTGGAAGAAGCAACCCACAAAGTGAAAAGCCAGCCGAAGTCACACCTCCTATGACCCAAGGTAATGAGGAAATGGCATTACTGGCCGTGGTATTAAAGTAGTTTCCCCACACTTTTAAGAGATTATCCAGTTTCTGGTATTGATGGTTTATTCTTAGATCATCTGTACCTAGACAGCATAGCTTTCTATAATCTACATTCCACAAGCCGCAGTGTTCACTCTCTGTGTAGACTGTATCACCGGGTACAGTGTAGGTACTGCAGCGCTGTCCTATTGAAGATTATGGATAGGGCAATAATTTCAGAAACCAGTAACCCCTTTAATATTAACTTCTTAACAACCAATGAGATACATTTACATCACTGGTCACAGAGGGTTTTATCAGGAGGATTCAGGAGCTAAGCCATCTCCATATAAGTTGAGCATTGGCTGTAGAATAGAGCCAGCACCTGCTAGTAACAATACCGGCACAGAATGCTGTAAACCTTTTTTAGGTGCTGCAGTCAGTTGCAGCCATGACATCTAAGGCTAGGTTAACATCTGCCCTGGACTTAACTATTTCACAGATTCCTCCACCAGTTTCAGTTTAAAAGTGAACACCAGATTATAGTCAATGGGATTCACCTCGCTGTGTGTCGCCGCTGTTTTAGTTTTCTGCATATCCGTTGGATCCGAACAATGAAAATGCAACGCTAGTGTGCACCTAGCACAAACATTGCCAGTGCCATGAGCACTTCCATTGTTTAATGATCACCTTCTCCCATAATGACATCAAGGATGGCGATCAGTTGCCCTGACAGCGGGAGCCTAGAGGCATTGTGTATTAATTGAACCAGCAATACAATACAGTACAGTTATGTGCTTTGTGTGAACTATCAGATCCTCTAGTGTTCAAGTGGTCTAAAAGTAATAATGATTTTTTTAAAAGTTAAGTTTTTAAAAATATAAAATAGGAAAAATAATTAAAAAAAAATTGTCACCTCCCTTTCACTAACGTGCATATAAAAATGAATGGGCAAAAAAGAACTTATTTACTATCCCTGCATCTAAAAATGTCCAAACTGTTAAAATATAAAACTATTTATACCATACAGTGAACACTGTAGCAGGAAAAACATCTAAATGTCAAAATAGCAGGGTTTTTTTTTTAAACACTTTGCCTCCTTAAAAAAAACAAAACCCATTGAATAAAAGAAAATGCAACGGGTATCACAATATGCTGATGCAAAGGAATTTTATTCATTTTATAAAGGGTATTAAAACATGAAAATACAATTTGCACTGTAAAAGTTAAGCCATAATGCAACTCTGCAAAATGCAAAAATAAAAAATTATGGCTCTTGGAATGTGGGGAGGGAAAAACAGAAACACAAATACAAATTTTGGCCCACTCCTAATAACCCCATCCTTAGATTATTGATGACCTTCCTAAAGCTGGCGATACACTTTACATGTGTATTGGCTCAACCTACCAATCTTTGACTGGTGCAGCTGGCATTCTGATGTATGTGGGGACCTTCAGACTTGGCTTTCTCCCATCTGCCAGTTCTTACCCAAGCCCAGTGTATGAGGGTCAATTGGGTGAGATCGCTGTTTGTCTATTTAAAGCTATCTAAAGTGTATGGCTAGCTTAAGAATATATGATTAATATTGAAGTCCAGAATACCCCTTTAATCTTTTCATTTTAATGTGTATGTTCACAGTTTTATGCTGTTCACTGTCTGGGCAGGACCTATAGCTCTGTTCACAGTTAGCTTCCTAGCTTGTGAATAGAATTCTAGAAGTACACTTGAAATTAACGCATAAACAAACAAGCAGGAGAGGGATGTAGGAGTTACTGTACAATAAATGCATATTTTTCTGCTTTTCAGTACCTGTGAAAAGCTGGACAATATCCCTAATGGCTCTGTTATAGCTGACTATTATCCAGCTTTTGATAGATGTGTAGAATCCAATACGTCATGAAATGGACATTTGAAAGAGAAGATAATGGTGTATTTTGGCATTGTGGAGGCATCACCCCCCTAAAGATTTTGGTTTCAAAAGGTTGAGGAAATATGTGTTATGAAGACCTGACTGCCCAGCTGAAAAACTGTAATGAGGCCTCTCATGGGTCCTGGCATTACAGATTAGTTTACTTTCCCTTTTTTCCTTTTTTTCCCCCTCCCCCTTCCTTTTCTTTTGTTGTATTTCTTGCCGCTGCTGGTACTATGATTTTGTCTAACATTTCATTTTTTTTAATTTTTAGTATACTTCTGTATTGGTATCTTGGTCCTAATCCCCCATTTTGTGGGGGCTGGGACGTCCCTGTTATATCTGCTTTTTTATATGATTGTAAAATTTAATTAAAGAGAAGATAATAACTCAAATTTTGACAGGGAGCACATGAGAGCTTCACATTTTTTATTTTTTTTTTACCCCATTTTATTAACTAACTGTAAAGTGGCTCTCAAGTAAATGTTAAACATATTACTAGAGATGAGCGAACACTAAAATGTTCGAGGTTCGAAATTCGATTCGAACAGCCGCTCACTGTTCGAGTGTTCGAATGGGTTTCGAACCCCATTATAGTCTATGGGGAACATAAACTCGTTAAGGGGGAAACCCAAATTCGTGTCTGGAGGGTCACCAAGTCCACTATGACACCCCAGGAAATGATACCAACACCCTGGAATGACACTGGGACAGCAGGGGAAGCATGTCTGGGGGCATAAAAGTCACTTTATTTCATGGAAATCCCTGTCAGTTTGCGATTTTCGCAAGCTAACTTTTCCCCATAGAAATGCATTGGCCAGTGCTGATTGGCCAGAGTACGGAACTCGACCAATCAGCGCTGGCTCTGCTGGAGGAGGCGGAGTCTAAGATAGCTCCACACCAGTCTCCATTCAGGTCCGACCTTAGACTCCGCCTCCTCCGGCAGAGCCAGCGCTGATTGGCCGAAGGCTGGCCAATGCATTCCTATGCGAATGCAGACTTAGCAGTGCTGAGTCAGTTTTGCTCAACTACACATCTGATGCACACTCGGCACTGCTACATCAGATGTAGCAATCTGATGTAGCAGAGCCGAGGGTGCACTAGAACCCCTGTGCAAACTCAGTTCACACTAATAGAATGCATTGGCCAGCGCTGATTGGCCAATGCATTCTATTAGCCCGATGAAGTAGAGCTGAATGTGTGTGCTAAGCACACACATTCAGCACTGCTTCATCAAGCCAATACAATGCATTAGCCAGTGCTGATTGGCCAGAGTACGGAATTCGGCCAATCAGCGCTGGCTCTGCTGGAGGAGGCGGAGTCTAAGATCGCTCCACACCAGTCTCCATTCAGGTCCGACCTTAGACTCCGCCTCCTCCGGCAGAGCCAGCGCTGATTGGCCGAAGGCTGGCCAATGCATTCCTATGCGAATGCAGACTTAGCAGTGCTGAGTCAGTTTTGCTCAACTACACATCTGATGCACACTCGGCACTGCTACATCAGATGTAGCAATCTGATGTAGCAGAGCCGAGGGTGCACTAGAACCCCTGTGCAAACTCAGTTCACACTAATAGAATGCATTGGCCAGCGCTGATTGGCCAATGCATTCTATTAGCTCGATGAAGTAGAGCTGAATGTGTGTGCTAAGCACACACATTCAGCACTGCTTCATCAAGCCAATACAATGCATTAGCCAGTGCTGATTGGCCAGAGTACGGAATTCGGCCAATCAGCGCTGGCTCTGCTGGAGGAGGCGGAGTCTAAGGTCGGACCTGAATGGAGACTGGTGTGGAGCGATCTTAGACTCCGC
This sequence comes from Leptodactylus fuscus, assembly GCF_031893055.1. NCBI lineage: Eukaryota > Metazoa > Chordata > Amphibia > Anura > Leptodactylidae > Leptodactylus > Leptodactylus fuscus. The sequence goes on from NC_134271.1 coordinate 85,108,333, forward strand.
CTCCTCCAGCAGAGCCAGCGCTGATTGGCCGAATTCCGTACTCTGGCCAATCAGTGCTGGCCAATGCATTCTATTAGCTTGATGAAGCAGAGTGTGCACAAGGGTTCAAGCGCACCCTCGGCTCTGATGTAGCAGAGCCGAGGCTGCACAAGGGTTCAAGCGCACCCTCGGCTCTGATGTAGGAGAGCCGAGGGTGCACTTGAACCCTTGTGCAGCCTCGGCTCTGCTACATCAGAGCCGAGGGTGCGCTTGAACCCTTGTGCACACTCTGCTTCATCAAGCTAATAGAATGCATTGGCCAGCGCTGATTGGCCAATGTATTCTATTAGCCTGATGAAGTAGAGCTGAATGTGTGTGCTAAGCACACACATTCAGCTCTACTTCATCGGGCTAATAGAATGCATTGGCCAGCGCTGATTGGCCAGAGTACGGAACTCGACCAATCAGCGCTGGCTCTGCTGGAGGAGGCGGAGTCTAAGATCGCTCCACACCAGTCTCCATTCAGGTCCGACCTTAGACTCCGCCTCCTCCAGCAGAGCCAGCGCTGATTGGCCGAATTCCGTACTCTGGCCAATCAGCACTGGCTAATGCATTGTATTGGCTTGATGAAGCAGTGCTGAATGTGTGTGCTTAGCACACACATTCAGCTCTACTTCATCGGGCTAATAGAATGCATTGGCCAATCAGCGCTGGCCAATGCATTCTATTAGTGTGAACTGAGTTTGCACAGGGGTTCTAGTGCACCCTCGGCTCTGCTACATCAGATTGCTACATCTGATGTAGCAGTGCCGAGTGTGCATCAGATGTGTAGTTGAGCAAAACTGACTCAGCACTGCTAAGTCTGCATTCGCATAGGAATGCATTGGCCAGCCTTCGGCCAATCAGCGCTGGCTCTGCCGGAGGAGGCGGAGTCTAAGGTCGGACCTGAATGGAGACTGGTGTGGAGCGATCTTAGACTCCGCCTCCTCCAGCAGAGCCAGCGCTGATTGGTCGAGTTCCGTACTCTGGCCAATCAGCGCTGGCCAATGCATTCTATTAGCCCGATGAAGTAGAGCTGAATGTGTGTGCTTAGCACACACATTCAGCTCTACTTCATCAGGCTAATAGAATACATTGGCCAATCAGCGCTGGCCAATGCATTCTATTAGCTTGATGAAGCAGAGTGTGCACAAGGGTTCAAGCGCACCCTCGGCTCTGATGTAGCAGAGCCGAGGCTGCACAAGGGTTCAAGCGCACCCTCGGCTCTGATGTAGGAGAGCCGAGGGTGCACTTGAACCCTTGTGCAGCCTCGGCTCTGCTACATCAGAGCCGAGGGTGCGCTTGAACCCTTGTGCACACTCTGCTTCATCAAGCTAATAGAATGCATTGGCCAGCGCTGATTGGCCAATGTATTCTATTAGCCTGATGAAGTAGAGCTGAATGTGTGTGCTAAGCACACACATTCAGCTCTACTTCATCGGGCTAATAGAATGCATTGGCCAGCGCTGATTGGCCAGAGTACGGAACTCGACCAATCAGCGCTGGCTCTGCTGGAGGAGGCGGAGTCTAAGATCGCTCCACACCAGTCTCCATTCAGGTCCGACCTTAGACTCCGCCTCCTCCAGCAGAGCCAGCGCTGATTGGCCGAATTCCGTACTCTGGCCAATCAGCACTGGCTAATGCATTGTATTGGCTTGATGAAGCAGTGCTGAATGTGTGTGCTTAGCACACACATTCAGCTCTACTTCATCGGGCTAATAGAATGCATTGGCCAATCAGCGCTGGCCAATGCATTCTATTAGTGTGAACTGAGTTTGCACAGGGGTTCTAGTGCACCCTCGGCTCTGCTACATCAGATTGCTACATCTGATGTAGCAGTGCCGAGTGTGCATCAGATGTGTAGTTGAGCAAAACTGACTCAGCACTGCTAAGTCTGCATTCGCATAGGAATGCATTGGCCAGCCTTCGGCCAATCAGCGCTGGCTCTGCCGGAGGAGGCGGAGTCTAAGGTCGGACCTGAATGGAGACTGGTGTGGAGCGATCTTAGACTCCGCCTCCTCCAGCAGAGCCAGCGCTGATTGGTCGAGTTCCGTACTCTGGCCAATCAGCGCTGGCCAATGCATTCTATTAGCCCGATGAAGTAGAGCTGAATGTGTGTGCTTAGCACACACATTCAGCTCTACTTCATCAGGCTAATAGAATACATTGGCCAATCAGCGCTGGCCAATGCATTCTATTAGCTTGATGAAGCAGAGTGTGCACAAGGGTTCAAGCGCACCCTCGGCTCTGATGTAGCAGAGCTGAGGGTGCACAAGGGTTCAAGTGCACCCTCGGCTCTCCTACATCAGAGCCGAGGGTGCGCTTGAACCCTTGTGCAGCCTCGGCTCTGCTACATCAGAGCCGAGGGTGCGCTTGAACCCTTGTGCACACTCTGCTTCATCAAGCTAATAGAATGCATTGGCCAGCGCTGATTGGCCAGAGTACGGAATTCGGCCAATCAGCGCTGGCCAATGCATCCCTATGGGAAAAAGTTTATCTCACAAAAATCACAATTACACACCCGATAGAGCCCCAAAAAGTTATTTTTAATAACATTCCCCCCTAAATAAAGGTTATCCCTAGCTATCCCTGCCTGTACAGCTATCCCTGTCTCATAGTCACAAAGTTCACATTCTCATATGACCCGGATTTGAAATCCACTATTCGTCTAAAATGGAGGTCACCTGATTTCGGCAGCCAATGACTTTTTCCAATTTTTTTCAATGCCCCCAGTGTCGTAGTTCCTGTCCCACCTCCCCTGCGCTGTTATTGGTGCAAAAAAGGCGCCAGGGAAGGTGGGAGGGGAATCGAATTTTGGCGCACTTTACCACGTGGTGTTCGATTCGATTCGAACATGGCGAACACCCTGATATCCGATCGAACATGTGTTCGATAGAACACTGTTCGCTCATCTCTACATATTACTCATCTTTAGTTTATGGAGATACAGGTAAGGTAAAGACTGAGAAGGGTTTACTAGTTTTGATTGATCTTTGTCATTGGCCAGGCGACCGTAAGAAGTCATTGCCTGTACAAAGTGTTCAAGAAGATCAGGAACAGGACATGAAAGGATCAGAGCTAACGCTCAATTCGGGACAGAAAAATGAAGATCAGAAGTCCCAAGAACTGTCCAATCTTCGGTTGGAGAATCAGTTGTTAAGAAATGAGGTCCAGTCTCTGAATCAGGAGATGGCTGGGTTGATCCAGCGCTCTAAGGAGATGCAAGAAGGTAAGGTTGAATTTGTACATAGTGGTCTCACCATGGTGATGTAACCCCCGCGTTGAGACGCGCAAATTGGTTCAGTTTTTGGATTGACCTACTCACCTAAACTTTTATTATTGTTAGAATCTGATACATTTATTAAAATTATTTCAGCAATCAGTAGTACAGGTTAAAATAGTAAACCTTTGCAGTATGTTTACGAAATAAAATTGCTCCTTTGTACACTTATTTCCCTCTTATCCCTGCACTGACGCTGTCTCTGAATTTACTGATCAAATGTGTACTCGGCACTCTGTACACAGCTTACAGATCTAGTCCATTGAAGTTTATGGAGGAAGGGGGAGTGAGCTGCTGATGAAGACAGAGCAGAACAAGAGAGTTGCTACTGCAGCATCTAGTGAGAGTTTTATCTGACCACCGAACTAGTTTATAGCTTTTCCACATTCAAGTATTAAAGGGGTTGTCCCATCACAAGGATCCTATCTATGCTGCTTGTTAATGTGGATGTAAGACTTTTCCTAAATACAATGCTTCAGCAAAACTGCTTTGTTTGTCCACTATCTTACTTTATTCAATTCTTTGTGGCCACAGCCCTGACTTAGCTGCTCATGAGTCAAGTGATGTATCTGCTGCTCTCAGGGGGGAGGGAGGAAGGGCTAAGTGCAGGGAGCGAGCCTGTGTATCTAGCTATTCCTGTGTCTACACCACGTGACCTAGCTCCCTGCTATCAGATAGAGGACGGGAGCTGCTTTCATTTCTTCTGTTCTCCCAGTTATCAGGCTAGCTAATTCATTTGTGTTCATTATGGCAGAGACAGGCAGTCTCTGTATGTAACACAGAATGGAGTTGCTCCTGCCTGTACTTCATAGTCCAATATGGGTGGGCGGAGCTACAGGCAAATTTGGAGGTGGAGCTAAACGGCAGGTTTCATGTGAAACCCCGCCCACCAAATGATGCAAGAAACCAGGAAGAAAGAAGATTTTACAGCAGTAAAGACTGATGAGTATGTGAGGTGGGAATACCCCTTTAACTTTTAGTTTTTTTGTTTTTTTTTGGGGGGGGGGGGTTAACTGTAATTTTTATAATTTTTTTTCTAACATACTAAACAAACATTACTATTGAAACCATTAAGGCAATAATAGAGTAAATTGATAAGAGCATCCACCACACCATGTGGCTGACATAGTAAACAGTGTGCACAAAATCAAATGAAAACACAGAGAAATATCAGTGAAATAGCCTAAAAAGAGTGTGTGTGGGGGGGGGGAGACGATGAGGGAGAGGGGGAACAATGAGGAAGCAAAGAGACTCAAAGACCTTGCAGAGCACAGTATGCGTCCCAGGGAGACCCCACGGTATGGAAGGCCTCCAATTTATGATTGAGAGGCAGTCAAAAATTCCATACTACGGACGTCGTTCATATGACCGACAAGCTCAGGACCAGTTTGGGGAGAAGACTTCCTCCAATGAAGAGCAATTAAGGTCTTGGCAGCAGTAAAGAGGAACAAGAACAATTTGGAGGACATTTTACCAAAGTGTCTGAGGAAAATTCAGCATGTATATGAGGGGATCCAAGCAGACACCTTGCACAAAGAGGGCATCAGTGAGGCATTTGACCTCCAGCCAGAAAGGGCCTATCTGTGGGCACTCCCAGAAAATGTGGTACAGTGTCCCTGTCCCCACCTGGCAGCGCCAGCAGTCAGAGGGAATGCTAGGGTTGAGAGAGTGAAGCAAGGCGGGGGTGTGGTACCAGTGCATAAGCAATTCATACTGAGTTTCCCGGAGGGTGACACACATTGAGGACTTGACCACTCAGGACCAAATAATCTGCCATTGTCCGGGTAAGATCTGCCTATCAGAGCCCTGGATCACTTAACCACGTACTTATGGATGAAGGGGGTCCCTACCTCAGGGGACCAATTTCCAGCTCAGCAAACCTTCACAAAGGTGGTAGGTAGTGAAACCCTCAAGGAACCAAACTGCGTGAAAAGACAAAGTGAGCAATCTACTGGTAGTGGAACCACTCAGAAGCGAGTAAGTGCAAAACACTAATCTACTCCAGGGGCGCACCATGGCCCTCGTTACTTGCAGCTTTTTAAGACCAGACCAAGTGTAACTAAGATAGGGAGAGAAAGTTTAAAGGACAGTTGAGAGTCCTCCTCATTTCATCTATCTATTCCTGATTTTGACTTCAGAAACTGTATCTGAAAACCTGACTGTGGAAACACATTAGTTGCATATGACTAGGGCTACATGTCAGTTTTACCTACAACTAAACATAACTGTCATGTAATGTAAGTGAACAGAGCCACATTATGACCTAAGGATGCTGTGACTGCTAATTCTAGTTGCAAGCAAGTAAAGCACTGATTTTTTTTATTTATTTATTTTTTTGTATTTTACAAAAAACAGGTAGGTAGGTAAACTATCAAGGGACGTTTAAAAACAAAACTTTGTTAGTATATTTTGAAAAATATATTCGTTTAAAAGACGCAACAAAAACGCACCAGGGGATACTAGATTCCTGTACTCCCTGAAGATAAATGTTAGCAATATAGAGTCAGCTACAAACAAATGGTGCCTATATTGGTGGATGCTATTCAATATACAGGGTATTTCTGTATAAGACTGAACAATATAGTGTTCCTAGTTGCTACATGTTATGAACCCTGAAGTATCAGTCTGCACATAACCCTCTTTTAGCATTCTCCCCCCCCCAAAAAAAAAATAAAAAATGGCTGAACGATTAACACGGCTAGGAGACCCTATTATTCACAAAGAAACTAGTCTCTGTCTCCTATTAACCCTAACAGCTGATAACTCTATAGAGATAGATACTCCATAAACGAAAGAGGCTAGCTGGTAAAACATATAGGATGCGGGTATTCTGACTGCCGATATTCAGTTTCAGATTGAGGAGTGGATTCTCCTCTCTCACCCTAAAAACTAGTGGCCTCTAGATAATGGCATATAAGGGGTAGAAGCATTCTAACTGCCTATATATAGAGTTCCAAATGGCAGTAATTCTCCTCTCTTCCCCTAAAGTAAGCCAAATACCAAAAAGAGCCTAAGTAGATAGCATTCCGAAACGCGTCAGGAAATCTGTTTGTATGCCAGCATAAATCTTCAGAGGCATAAGTTCTATTACAAGAGGTATAGTGCTACAGCATATCAGTCAGCATCCTGCACACCCTCCTGCTCCACCAGCGTCACTGATGTATGGCCATTTTTTTTTTTTTTTTAAATATACTAATAAAGTTTTGTTTTTAAACGTCCCTTGATAGTTTACCAACCTATCTGTTTTTTTGTTTGCTAAGTTGGGCACGTTGTACGTATTTTTTAGCTTTTTTGTATTTTATTTTATTTACAGTTGATTCGAGCTTCACATAAACACACAACAGCAAAAGACAGGCGCGCAGACCCTTAACACTTAGAGAAGAATTGTACACAACATAACTTTTCAGTTACTTGCCCCCAACCCTCTCCCAGCTGCTAACCCACTTTTAGGGTAAGTTCACTTGGCAGAAAGTGAAGAGGAAATTCCTCTTCACTTTCTGCCGCTGGCTTTTTCATGCGGCTAGTTGCAATGGGATGCTGATGCAGTGCATCAGCATTCCATCGCGGCATCCCCCTCCTGATTAGGACCGGATGAATGAGCCTAACCAGGAGGGAGTATCTAGCCACGGCTGACTCAGCCACTGAATCCTCGTGAAGATAGGTCATGTTGTATTTTTTTTTTCTGGGAGCTGAAAAAATCACTAGTAGGAAAAAACGGCGAGTGACTCCCATTAAAAGGAATGGGAGGTGTTCTTTCAGCCAGATTCCACGTCAAAATCCGCCTGCAAAAAACTCTGTGTGAACTTAGCCTAAGCCTAGCCAAACTCTTGAGTTGCTCCATTAGATTCCAAGCTGGCAGTGTAAATGAGCACTTAAGTTGCTCTACACTTGTCAGTGTATGCAAAATAAATTTCTGCCACTCCAAATAATTTTTTGTTACATTTGCTTTTATTCTGCTATGTCTCTAACCTCTCCAGATGTAAGGAGTTCTTAAGTTGCTCCAATAAACACCTCTGTGACAGAACTTGTGGTTCCAGTCACTGCTGCAAGTAAACTCCTTACTGCCACCAAGCAAATGGTATTGAACAGCACTGTAGTGAAACAAATAGAGGAGCTCTAGGTGCCAAATGAAACTGCCCAAAATTATGAGCTATGATGATATACTATATACATATGACTCCATATTTTATTTTTGGCCATACAGTTAGCCAAATATCTAATGTGTATTTAGCAAATATGATCACCCAGTTCAGCCAAGGATGCAGGTGTTCTCAGTAGAGAGAGGGGAATTACACTGCTACCAGTCTCTTCTCATGGTGGCTTATTTCTTGTGAGCATAAAGTATAATAATAATAAAAAAATTTATATAGCGCCAACATATTCCGCAGCGCTGTACAATTTGTAGGGTTCAAATACAGACAAAAAGATGCGTTACAAAGAAATAATCATTTCACACAATGGGACTGAGGGCCCTGCTCGCAAGAGCTTACAATCTATGAGGTAGAGGGGGTGACACAAGTGGTAGCAGGGGCGATATTGCTTATACAATGGTCAGACAATTTTGCAATAGAGGTGACTGTCATTACACAAACAAAACTTTATGAGCTGTCACTAGTGGTATCCTTTAACATGTGGATGGTGCTTGGACCTATAAATTTAGCCTGAAATGGCATCATATCATGTGGGGTAATGTGGGAGCGGGGACAGAGGAGGGTTCATTTTAGGGATTCTAATTATGGTACAGAAGGGTTTTCATTAGGAATTGTGATAGGCCTGTCTGAAAAGATGTGTCTTTAGTTTGCGTATGAAACTGTAGAAATTGGGAGTTAATCTGATTGTCCGGGTAGAGCATTCCAGAGAAGTGGTGCAGCTCGGGAGAAGTCTTGTATACGAGCGTGTGAGGTTCTGATAATAGAGGATGTAAGTGTTAGGTTATTGAGTGAACGGAGAACATGGGTTGGGCGTCAGACAGAGATGAGGGAGGAGATGTAGGGAGGTGCAGCATTATGGAGAGCCTTGTGGATGAGGGTGATAACTTTATATTTTATTCTATAATGAATAGGCAGCCAATGTAGCGACTGGCACAGACCAGAGGCATCGCTGTAGCGTCTAGCCTGATAGATGAGCCTGGCCGCTGCATTCAGAATAGATTGTAGAGGGGAGAGTTTATTGAGGGGAAGAGCGATTAGTAAGGAGTTACAGTAGTCAAGGCGAGAATGAATCAGAGAGACAGTAAGTGTTGTACTTGGTGAAATTCAGATGATGATGAAAGAAGGTATTCGCAACAACATACACAGAATATTGTTGGCTGCTCCAACTTCAGCTGACTACTCTTATTAGCATATTGATCTGAAACTCCTCTCCTGTATTCTCAATGGGAAAAGGATGATAAGCCACTTCCAGACCCCTTTGGTGGTACATTTCCCGTGAGAACAAAGGATAGGGTATATTGAAATCCTACATGTCTGATCTTTCTTTCCCAAACATCTGCTATCAGAAGACAGTCAGGGTACCTGTACACACAATATAGTAAGCCACTCATGTCTTTCTAATATATTTTGTCACCTACAGTCATGACCAGTGATGTATGGTTTAAAGGAGCTGTTAAATTATCTTATCTGTAAATTTCATAATACTGTCACATTGCAGAGCTGAATGATGCTAGGCTACGAATGGAGAAGTGGAATGGCGATAATTCCAAAAGTGATCGGACGGCCAGAGAGCTCCGTGCACAGGTAGATGACCTGACAGAAGCCGTAGCAGCAAAGGACTCCCAGCTTGCGGTGCTTAAGGTTCGGTTGGTGGAAGCTGACCAGTTACTGAGCAGTCGCACGGAGACTCTAGAGAAATTACAGAATGAAAAATCAAGGTATGATTTTTGTGCACAGAATTCATTTATATCTATTTTCTCTTTGAAAAATCATGACTAATAGTTAATTTAATTGCCAGGATTCTGCAGGACCACAATGAAGGTAGCAGCCTACACAGCCAGGCATTGCAGACTGTCCAGGAGAGGCTTCGGGAAGCAGAGGCTACTTTAAAAAGGGAACAAGATGGTTTCAAACAAATGCAGGTATGTAATACAAGCCAGTACATATTTCCTTCAGGAAGGAAGTTCTATGCAGTTATTTACATGCGTTTGACCGTATAATCCTCAGAATGAATTTGCGACTCGTCTTAGTAAAATGGAAGCCGAGCGCCAGAACCTGGTTGAGTCCGTTATTGCTGCAGAAAAGAAACACATAGAGGAGAAGAGGAGGGGAGATGATCTGCAGCAGCAATTGAAAGCTGCTAAAGCTACTGCTGACACTGTGAAACAGGAAATGGTGGATTACAAGCAAAAGGCCACACGCATCCTACAGGTATATGCAAGCAGCGGTGACACTGACATTCCAATTATTAATCGACATTACATTTGGAGTTGCAGTTTTTAGAAGTTTACCTTTATTTTCATTTTCCTAAACTTTAACACAGTCAAAAGAAAAACTGATTAACAGTCTTAAAGAGGGTTCTGGCATTGAGGGATTAGACAGTCATACAGCCAGCAGCATGGAGCTTGAGGAAATGAGACATGAGCGAGACTTACAGAGAGAAGAGATCCAGAAACTGCTGGCACAGATGCAACAACTGAAGACAGAGCTACAGGTAAGACAGGCTGAGTATTTTAGAATTTAACCTATCTATTTGCTAGAGCGCAGCAGTGACATCACCGGCCTATCCGTTCTCTGGAAAGCAGCGGTGACATCACTGAGGGTGCGGTCTATCCGTTCTCTGGAGAGCAGCAGTGACATCACTGGGGGTGCGGCCTATCCGTTCTCTGGAGAGCAGCGGTGACATCACTGGGGGTGCGACCTATCCATTCTCTGGAGAGCAGCAGTGACATCACTGGGGGTGCGGCCTATCCGTTCTCTGGAGAGCAGCGGTGACATCACTGGGGGTGCAGCCTATCCATTCTCTGGAGAGCAGCAGTGACATCACTGGGGGTGCGGCCTATCCGTTCTCTGGAGAGCAGTGATGACATTCCTGAGACCGCAGATTATTTAAGATAATGTTTTATGTATTCATGTATGGAAACTATAGAAAGACTCAGTGTAACACTGGATAAAGAAACTACTGTATGAGATTTACTGTGCAAAATTCTCCAGAATTGTGGCATAATTTGCACCAAAAACTGCCTCACGTGCCTTGTTCCTCATTTATTTAGGGTTTTAAACAATTTTTCGGATTGTACAAAAAAGGGCTGCAAAGTGGGAATGGCCTAAATTGCAACATTGTGTGCCATAAAATGTGCTCAATTTTCATGCAAAATGAGTCAACTAATAGGGTGCGTTAAGTTGGGCATTCTATTAATGACATGGCATATTTATCAGACCACATTAGACTCTGATAAATGTGTCACAGTTTAACACTGCCTAGTCTAACTTTGCCCTGTCTAATTTTAGCTTGTATTAGTAAATCTGCCCCATTGTGTATTTATTATGGTTCCTGCAGGATCTGGAGGCTCAGCAGGTGAGTGAAGCAGAGTCTGCTCGGGAGCAGCTTCAGGACCTTCAGGAACAGATTGCTGACCAGAGAAGAGCTAAGCAAGAACTTGAGGCAGAACTTGAGCGGCAGAAACAGGTAAATGCCCAACTATTGCCAGTGCAGCAGCAGTGAAACCAAATCATCTTCATTTATCATCTAGCAGAGTTTAGACTGCACTTTTATATTGAAAGCTATATTTGGCCAAATACAAACTTTTCAGACTTCATTTTCATTTTTTCTATTTGTACGGTGTACAGGAATTTCAGTATACACAAGAGGATCTATACAAAACAAAAAATACTTTACAAGGAAGAATCCGAGACCGGGAAGATGAAATCCAGAAACTCAGGAATCAGGTATTGCATTGTGTTAAGGCTAAGAATCCGGTCATGTCTAATTTTTGTGCCGATCAGTCCACCAATGGGCAATCACTTGTTGGTCGGCAGATTGTATAAGTTATGTAACATAAAAAATACAGATTGTCATCCGTACAACGCCCTGTCTAAAAAGGGATGTGCAGCTGAATGGGGTGGAATGATTGATGGCGCCTTACTCTTATAAGGCATGGAAGATGTCTGGAGACAAACTCTGTCCATATGTCCAAGTGGAAGTCCCCCCCTCGTGTGCTATTTATGATATGCTTGCAGTATTTTTAGTGCTAATAGTAGTCATGTGGCTATGAAATTTCGTATGGAAAGTCTGATTGTTAATCTGTAAATATATTAGTGGTAAAAATATATATTGATAAGAAACTTATTTTATGAGAACACATAATAATAATAATAATAATAAAAAAAATGTTTTTTACCTATAGTGTAAAACTTAGCTTATCAATAAGAGTTCCTTTTACCTACTGAGTCCCTGTGTAGCTGATTTTTGATATTTCACATAAGCATCTCCTTTTGGAGTGATTCAGTTTATAAACTTTTGACACAGCTCACCAACAAAGCATTAAGCAGCAGCAGTCAGAGCGAGTTGGAAAACCGACTGCACCAGTTGACGGAGACCCTGATCCAAAAACAGACTATGCTGGAAAGTTTGAGTACGGAGAAAAACTCTTTAGTCTATCAGCTGGAGAGGTTGGAACATCAACTGAAGAACGTGCAGGGAAGCAACGGGAGTGGCTCTACCATTAACATGGCCGCCGTGGACAGTGGAGATGGTGTGTAGACTGAGCTTCTGTGGAGGATTGTACTCTGCGTCTTCTGGAGATTTGTGTTAATCTGTCTCCTCCTGTTATTTTGTAGGAGCTCGCTTGAGAAATGTTCCAGTTCTGTTTAGTGATGCTGACACGAATGTTGCAGGAATGTACGGAAAGGTCCGGAAAGCTGCAAGCACTATCGATAGGTTCAGGTACACAGAACATTTGTATTCTTTCTTTTGACCAACCAATAAAAGGGATATGTCCTTTAACATTCACAAGGGCATATTTCTTATTTCTAAAGTGATTTTTTTTTTTTTTCCAGTTTTATGTGTATTTAAGGGGTATTCTCATCTCAGCTATTTATAACATATCCACAGGATAATCCTTAATGGGATTCTATCATTAAAATGACATTTTTTTTCACACGAACATGTAGTAATAGTCTTAAAGGGATCCTATCATTAAAAAAAAATTTCTGCCTACCACATAGGAATAGCCTTAAGAAAGGCTATTCTTCTCCTACCTTTGAATGTCTTTTCCATGCCGCCGTTCGGTAGTAATCCCGGTTTTCTTCAGTATGCAAATGAATTCTCTCACAGCACTGGGGGCGTCCCCAGTGCTACCAGAAAAATCTCCAGCGCCGCCTCCATCTTCGTCTGGAACGGCCTTTCTCCACGTCTTCTTTGGGCGCTGGGTTCAAACTTCTACTGTTGTCTTCCGTCCTGGGTTTCAATCTTTTAGGCCTTGGGCAGAGCCAACTGCGCATGCGCAGGCCACAAGAGAATGGCCGCTTACACCAGCTTACTGTGTAAGTGGTCATTTTCTTGTCGCCCGGGCATGTGCAGTCGGCTCTGCCCGAGGCCTAGAAGATTGAAAACCAGGATGGAAGAAGACACATGGAGAAGGTGTTCCAGAAGAAGATGGAGGTGGCACTGGAGAGTTCTCTTGCGGCATTGGAGATGCCTCCATTGCTGCGAGAGAACTCATTTGCGTACTAAAGAAAACCAGGATTTCTACTGAACGGCAGTGTGGAGAAGACATCTAAAGGTAGGAGAAGAATAGCCTTTCTTAAGGCTATTCCTATGTGTTAATCAGAAAAAAAGGGTATCCAATGATAGGATCCTTTTAAGTGATATGCATGAATTCTGTGCATGTCACACTCTTATATTTATATATTTTTTGTATTCTCTGTAATTATTTCAACATCTGAAAAATCCTTTTAAGCTTAATGATGTAGTAATCACTAACTGCTTATCTAAACCTATACCCCTCCCAGCCTTTTTAAATAAATAATATTTTTTCCTTTCTAGCATCCGGCTTGGTGTATTTTTGCGACGATATCCCATTGCCCGGGTATTTATAATTATTTATATGGTAAGTATAGGTTCTTTTGTTTGAATCATTCTTGTAGACCAATAAGAATACTTAAATGACTTTTCCCACTTAATACACTTTAGCCCTATCCACATGATTGTTAGAATGTAGAGAGTCCCAATTGCTGGGACCACTAAGAGAACATGAGAATGGGCGCCCACAAGTCCCCCAAATGCCTCATGTGATTGGAGTGGTGGTTCACATGCTTGGTGAGCTGTCTATCTGTATCTATGGCACTTTCTACTCCATTCTCACCATTCACACTGGGCAGTTGCAGGCTAAAGTGGTCAGACCCCCAGTGACCAGAAATATATCCACGGTATAGGGAGATAAGTGTTGCTATAGGAAAACACCTTGTCCTTGCTAGTAGGAACATATGTCTTTCTTTTTTGCAGAATAAAGACTGTAATGTAAATGGTCAACAGCATTGGATACAGGCAAACTCTATACTTTGAACAAGGGTTACGAGAAATGGTTAAAAGGGTATTTGATTCTCAAGGATCATATTCACACCTGTAGCTTAAGCCAATACATTGCTTTATCTATCTTGCTCCATTTGCCAGGTACAACTCAATCTATCTGCTCAGTGTTTACAGCTGGTTACCTAGGTTACAGACCTGTTTGCAGGTTGGAATAACAACTCAGTCCCTACAATGGGGCATACATATCCTCTTCTTTCCCTCTTTCTTCCTACCAGCATTGATAAGCACTACTGATAAGCAGCTACTGTTATCCCTGTATGTAAATCCAGAGATAACTGTGCTGTTTACAGCAAGCAGAAGCTCCTTTCTGAAATGAGCTGAAAACCAGGAAGTGGAGGGGGCAGGAGACAGAAGGGCAGCTGAAATCCTGAGATGAGAAAAGCCCTTGAAGTTAGTGGGTGCAAGAGCTTCTAAAATATGACTCCTGTTAGATTTGGATAGACAGTATGTACACTTTGACAGCTATGAGGGACATTGCAAATGATTGTCCAACAGTCACATCCTGCTTGTCGTCTTTGCTGGCAACTGACAGGCAAAGGCTCTTGCCTGTAGTTTTCCAATATTCTAGAATTGTTTAAAGCATTTGCAATTATATTCTGCATATTTTGCCGCTATAACTAAGAATTTACTTTTAAAAATCTGTGCATGTTAGATTTAATCTCCTTCGCATTTGTACATGTTGACTTTTTTCAATTTATTACTTACAGGCACTTCTTCATCTTTGGGTAATGATTGTTCTTCTTACATATACCCCAGAAATGCACCATGACCATCCACCCGGGAAATGACATCTGATATAAGAATAGCCTATATGAAGGGAAAACAGATTTTTAATTTCTATATAGTCTAGGTAACATAACTGATTCTTCTTCTATAGCTGACTGAGACCTAAACCGCTGCTGAGGGGTCACTGTGTGGGGTCTTCTGAAGGGTGTTGTCCATGGTACGTTCTCGGTCAGGTGGAAATTTTGGGTTCTTTTCCTTGCCAAGACTTCCACAGTCTATAGGGGTTTTCTTTTAAACTTTTGTTGGCAAACAGTTTCAGCTTTCGGATCATGCCTTTTAACCACACAAACCTCTCTGCTGCTACTAGTCCAGATCAGAACAGCACTAAAGGGAGTGACAAACATTCTGCAGCAGCCACCTGGATGGTGGCGGCATATAATATATTTTATTTTTTAGCAGGAACACTAAATGTAAATTGAGAGTAAATTTATCACGTTCCTGTCCTTCTGTTTCCTTTGCACCTGTATCATTTTAACTGTAAATACTGTCTTTAATCCGTATAAACATAACTGTGGGCTGTCAAATGACTAGTGCAATCTTTTAGTAAGTACAATGAAATATTAATAAAATTCAAATTGTTTTGTTTTTTTTCTTCTCAATTTTTGATTTTCTTCTGTATTTCAATGAGTTGCATAATCATTTACCACTAGAGGGGGCTAAAAACCTGGCTGCAATCTCTGGAAAGATAACAAACTAAAAGTACTTGTGCAGACTATGTTGGTTTAGTGATACGATGCTGCCATAGTGAAGCGTCAGACTGCTCTTGCAAACTCTCCACCTCTGAGCACTGCCCACTTACTCACTTTAGCTTCACTATTGAGCTTAATGCCTTTAATCCATTAGGATACGGCTATGACTCTAGCTATGTTGTTGTACACTTCTTGATGGGAAAAAAGGCACCCAAATAGTAATATTGGATTGCTGCAAAACTCAGTATGTAGTTATGTCTCAAGCAGATATGTAAAGGATTACAGTTGTGGTCTGATTTGACTCAGGGTTTTGCCACAAAAGGGTGCTAAAATGTTTTCAGAGGCTACACCAGGGTAGTGTACCTCTTGTTCAGAGATTAACTGCTTAACATTTCTCTACAGCACCATTGGCGGTATATAACATGCTAAATTGACAAGTTTTGAGAGGGGATGTGCTCTCTTCGGAAGCACATATACTAAAATTGGAACGATACAGAGAAGATTAGCATGGCCGCTGCGCAAGGATGACACGCAAATTCATGAAGTGTTCCAAAAAAAATTGAGAGGGGATGCAATATTGGACTGAGAGAAGAAGGATGATTGTTTATAGGTGCAAAAAGAAGTTTAATGTCTGCACCCAATAACGTGTCCTGCCGTTGAGATCGAGCCACCATCGCCTTTGCAGTAGTGTCGTTAATGAGAAACCTGAACTGCTACAAACTGGAGCTATGTTATCAGTAGTGATTAATCCAAGTTCGCTTTTGGGATCGGAAAATGACTGGATTCAAATATGGAGGCCTCATAGCGAGGGCTTCAGTCAGTTACAAAGATGTCTGATTTTTCAAGCGGACAGCAAAATCCTACATGTCAGACTTTGCTGTCCGCTTGAAAAATCGGACATCTTTGTAAAAGGACACTTAACGACACACAGAGACACTAAAGGACACAACATAATATCCCATTTAAAATAATGGAAATTGTAAACGAACACAGCTAGAGTCCGATGCTAAAATCTGCTACGGACACTAGCTGTCGGACACCTACGCTAATGTGAACCCAGCCTAAAGGTTAAACATTTTTGCAATTATAAATAATTTAAAGTTTTGTAGAGGTTTAAAGATTTTCGCTAGCTCATTAGTTGTGACAGTGTTGTCTTGATCAGTTGCCTGTAGATACAACCATGAATGCAGGAAGCTTGCATACTTTTAGGCTAATGCCCCAAATAGCGAGCGAAGTGCGAAACGTCAGTTTTTAACATATCACTTGTCACAGAAAGTCTGCAGAGCTTTCTGCTTCAATTATACCTATATGGAGAACACCAGCGTTTCTGTAGGTATAGTTGACATGCTACGATTTACAATAACGTTATAGGTTTTGAAATCACATGGATGTTTTTCTGCAATATGTGGATAGGATTAGCCAGAATCCCACCCACTTTATGGATACTGTAACTTTCCACGTCAAAACGCGACGTTTACTCTACATGGGGCCCCGGCCTTAAGCCCAATCATGTTCTTGTTGTTGTGGCCCGGTTATCGGGGAGGGACACTACATTTATGAGAAGATAAGCTGGCCACAAAACCTATATTACCCTACTGAGTCAATTAGTCCAAAAGTCCATTTCATAATCCATGCCACTGAACTGATAACCAAGTGTTGTCTATTACAGCATTGGATACAAGCGACTCTTCCCCTCCCGCTTTGACTGTATAACTCACTTATAAATCCTACATGTTTACTGATAAGATTGAGGAGTAGAGCTGTGGTAACACCCAAACAGCAACTTTTTTCCGTAAGTGAAAAATATTCATCACATGGTACTTAAAGAGTGTCTGTGTTTTCATGAAAAGTTGAAATATGTGCAATAAACGACTAATACATGCAGCCAAGCACCTAAAACACAGAAAAAAAAATTGATAAGTACAGTCAGGAAAGCTGCTTGCTGTCTGTGAAGATCATCGCATATATAATCAAACAAGCAGTCATAAGTAAATTTAAGTACACAAAATAATACATTTTATTTATACAGCGCCAACATATTCCGCAGAATGCATGTTTACAAATCATAGGGTTAAAGTACAAACAAAATGAGACATTACAGAGTAATAAATCCATTTACACAAAGGGATTGAGGGCCCTTCTCAACAGAGCCTACAATCTAGACTTTAAGATCTGAGATCTGCAGAATTCTCAGTCCTTTGCGCAGAGCAAGTTTGCAGACGTGGAGGCTGTGAGGAAAATCTATCTCTCCAATAACTGTGTGGAGAAAGAACACAAACTCCCCTTCAGACATTTTGATTATGTAACATATCTATGGACGGACTTCCCAGGTAACAAAGCAGTGAACTACAAACTAGCTAGAAGGGAGACACCTAGTGACAGGAACTTTAGAGAGGTTTTTCAGGCAGGAAGAATCCATCTTTTTATAATTAATGTGCAGTACATTTTGCCCAGAATCACATGATCTATGAAATGAGACTAAGCTGTCTGAAAAGTTAGTGACCGTATAAGTCAAGCCAAAAGAAGAGAGCTCATGGCAAAATTCCAACACACTGAAAAAATAGAGAAGACCCATGACTGTCTACAACAAATAGTAGGTACATCTTAAACCTGGCCCCTTTACTCCAGTTCATCTTTCTACTTTCTGACACTCCTTTGGATACATATCTGAGATCAGTAGCATTTTAGGGGTTAAATGAAGTAAGAGTTCCTTCTTTTACCCCTTTGGCCCACCCACTCTTAGATCACAGGGTTTCAAGGGGTTGTTATGGCAACTACATTATAATGTTCTAATCTTCATACTTCCAGATTTTCTAATTTATTTGTTAAAGAAGATCTATTATTATTTTCCATTATAAATAAACATGGTTGTTATAGTTTTATAAACTTGTTCAATAAAAACTATAGTTACAAAACCCATTTGGGTAGATTTACTATTGAAAACGCACCAAAGTTCTGGTGGAATTTGCGTCAAAAACCACATTTATTAACTGTTGTAGACACTTTCTGCCCCCTCCACAACTAGGGGATGGGGTTTAGGATGAGCCACTACGCACCAGCATTTTTTGGTGGAAACTAATCTAACTTATAGGTGGTGGCAAAGTGAGACTAGACAGTCTAAAGATGATTTACTCTAAATTTGCATTTTTAGATAGCATTAGTAAATCTGTCCCACTCTCCCAGATGCTAGGCAAACTTTACTTTGTGTGTATACATGTCCAGTCCTGTTGTCTATAGAGATCCTTATATAGGTTTGTAGAGTTTTGTATTTATTATTATTATGTGCATTTGTTATAATATGTTACATGTCGAAACATGCAGCTAAAGAGTGCTGACTGAGCAGGACTCCATGACCAAGTAACTATACTGTAGATGGTCTGATCTCATCACCACAGTACAGTAGGGACAGAGAGGCCATCAGGACATTTTCTCATCAGTCAGGCTTATCGTCTTCCATTTTAAGTCTTCTCCTGGATAGACTTCTTCTCTGCTGACTTTTTGTATGTTCCAGGCTATTGGTTTGCAGTGAAATATTGAACACTTTCCTTAGGTTTGCCTCTTTTTGATCCTCTCATTAACCTTTTCTGAGTTGTATGTGATCCTGGGAATACTGGGTAACAACCTCATACAGCTACAATTACAGCTGATAGAAATTTTCACCACATAGTAAAAGAAGGTGGCTTATGGTCTGTGCTCTGTTAGCTCGCTGTTGTTATAGGTATGTTGGGTCCAAATAACTAGAGATGAGCGAACACTAAAATGTTCGAGGTTCGAAATTCGAATCGAACAGCCGCTCACTGTTCGTGTGTTCGAATGGGTTTCGAACCCCATTATAGTCTATGGGGAACAGATACTCGTTAAGGGGGAAACCCAAATCCGTGTCTGGAGGGTCACCAAGTCCACTATGACACCCCAGGAAATGATGCCAACACCTCTGGAATGACACTGGGACAGCAGGGGAAGCATGTCTGGGGGCATCTAACACACCAAAGACCCTCTATTACCCCAACATCACAGCCTAACAACTACACACTTTACACACTCAATACCACCTCTCTGACAGTAGGAAAACACCTTGAAACATGTGTATTTGGCACTTGCAGTGAGGAGAGCTTGTCACCAGCAGTGAATTTGGCCCTTGTAGTAAGTTGAGGTTGGCACCAACATTTGTTTAGAAAATCAGGGTGGATTGAGCCTCTAACCAGCAGAGTTTGGGCAAATTCATGGTGGAGGGAGCCTCTAAAAACCCCAGTTTGGACCAATTCATGGTGGAGGGAGCCTCTAAACAGCCCAGTTTGGGCAAATTCATGGTGGAGAGAGCCTCTAACCAGCCCAGTTTGGACCAATTCATGGTGGAGGGAGCCTCTAAAAACCCCAGTTTGGACCAATTCATGGTGGAGGGAGCCTCTAAAAACCCCAGTTTGGACCAATTCATGCTGGAGGGAGCCTCTAAACAGCCCAGTTTGGGCAAATTCATGGTGGAGGGAGCCTCTAAAAACCCCAGTTTGGACCAATTCATGGTGGAGGGAGCCTCTAAAAACCCCAATTTGGACCAATTCATGGTGGAGGGAGCCTCTAAACAGCCCAGTTTGGGCAAATTCATGGTGGAGGGAGCCTCTAAAAACTCCAGTTTGGACCAATTCATGGTGGAGGGAGCCTCTAAAAACCCCAGTTTGGACCAATTCATGGTGGAGGGAGCCTCTAAAAAACCCAGTTTGGACCAATTCATGGTGGAGGGAGCCTCTAAACAGCCCAGTTTGGGCAAATTCATGGTGGATGGAGCCTCTAAAAACCCCAGTTTGGACCAATTCATGGTGGAGGGAGCCTCTAAAAACCCCAGTTTGGACCAATTCATGGTGGAGGGAGCCTCTAAAAACCCCAGTTTGGACCAATTCATGGTGGAGGGAGCCTCTAAAAAACCCAGTTTGGACCAATTCATGGTGGAGGGAGCCTCTAAAAACCCCAGTTTGGACCAATTCATGGTGGAGGGAGCCTCTAAACAGCCCAGTTTGGACCAATTCATGGTGGAGGGAGCCTCTAAAAACCCCAATTTGGACCAATTCATGGTGGAGGGAGCCTCTAACCAGCCCAGTTTGGACCAATTCATGGTGGAGGGAGCCTCTAACCAGCCCAGTTTGGGCAAATTCATGGTGGAGGGAGCCTCTAAAAACCCCAATTTGGACCAATTCATGGTGGAGGGAGCCTCTAAACAGCCCAGTTTGGGCAAATTCATGGTGGAGGGAGCCTCTAACCAGCCCAGTTTGGACCAATTCATGGTGGAGGGAGCCTCTAAAAACCCCAGTTTGGACCAATTCATGGTGAAGGGAGCCTCTAAACAGCCCAGTTTGGACCAATTCATGGTGGAGGGAGCCTCTAAAAACCCCAATTTGGACCAATTCATGGTGGAGGGAGCCTCTAACCAGCCCAGTTTGGACCAATTCATGGTGGAGGGAGCCTCTAACCAGCCCAGTTTGGGCAAATTCATGGTGGAGGGAGCCTCTAAAAACCCCAATTTGGACCAATTCATGGTGGAGGGAGCCTCTAAAAACCCCAGTTTGGACCAATTCATGGTGGAGGGAGCCTCTAAAAAACCCAGTTTGGACCAATTCATGGTGGAGGGAGCCTCTAACCAGCCCAGTTTGGACCAATTCATGGTGGAGGGAGCCTCTAAAAACCCCAGTTTGGACCAATTCATGGTGGAGGGAGCCTCTAAACAGCCCAGTTTGGACCAATTCATGGTGGAGGGAGCCTCTAAAAACCCCAGTTTGGACCAATTCATGGTGGAGGGAGCCTCTAACCAGCCCAGTTTGGACCAATTCATGGTGGAGGGAGCCTCTAACCAGCCCAGTTTGGGCAAATTCATGGTGGAGGGAGCCTCTAAAAACCCCAATTTGGACCAATTCATGGTGGAGGGAGCCTCTAAACAGCCCAGTTTGGGCAAATTCATGGTGGAGGGAGCCTCTAAAAACCCCAGTTTGGACCAATTCATGGTGGAGGGAGCCTCTAAAAACCCCAGTTTGGACCAATTCATGGTGGAGGGAGCCTCTAAAAAACCCAGTTTGGACCAATTCATGGTGGAGGGAGCCTCTAAACAGCCCAGTTTGGGCAAATTCATGGTGGAGGGAGCCTCTAAACAGCCCAGTTTGGGCAAATTCATGGTGGAGGGAGCCTCTAAAAACCCCAGTTTGGACCAATTCATGGTGGAGGGAGCCTCTAAAAACCCCAGTTTGGACCAATTCATGGTGGAGGGAGCCTCTAAAAACCCGTTTGGACCAATTCATGGTGGAGGGAGCCTCTAAAAAACCCAGTTTGGACCAATTCATGGTGGAGGGAGCCTCTAACCAGCCCAGTTTGGACCAATTCATGGTGGAGGGAGCCTCTAAAAACCCCAGTTTGGACCAATTCATGGTGGAGGGAGCCTCTAAACAGCCCAGTTTGGACCAATTCATGGTGGAGGGAGCCTCTAAAAACCCCAATTTGGACCAATTCATGGTGGAGGGAGCCTCTAACCAGCCCAGTTTGGACCAATTCATGGTGGAGGGAGCCTCTAACCAGCCCAGTTTGGGCAAATTCATGGTGGAGAGAGCCTCTAACCAGCCCAATTTGGACCAATTCATGGTGGAGGGAGCCTCTAAACAGCCCAGTTTGGGCAAATTCATGGTGGAGGGAGCCTCTAAAAACCCCAGTTTGGACTAATTCATGGTGGAGGGAGCCTCTAAAAAACCCAGTTTGGACCAATTCATGGTGGAGGGAGCCTCTAACCAGCCCAGTTTGGACCAATTCATGGTGGAGGGAGCCTCTAAAAACCCCAGTTTGGACCAATTCATGGTGGAGGGAGCCTCTAAACAGCCCAGTTTGGACCAATTCATGGTGGAGGGAGCCTCTAAAAACCCCAGTTTGGACCAATTCATGGTGGAGGGAGCCTCTAACCAGCCCAGTTTGGACCAATTCATGGTGGAGGGAGCCTCTAACCAGCCCAGTTTGGGCAAATTCATGGTGGAGGGAGCCTCTAAAAACCCCAATTTGGACCAATTCATGGTGGAGGGAGCCTCTAAACAGCCCAGTTTGGGCAAATTCATGGTGGAGGGAGCCTCTAAAAACCCCAGTTTGGACCAATTCATGGTGGAGGGAGCCTCTAAAAACCCCAGTTTGGACCAATTCATGGTGGAGGGAGCCTCTAAAAAACCCAGTTTGGACCAATTCATGGTGGAGGGAGCCTCTAAACAGCCCAGTTTGGGCAAATTCATGGTGGAGGGAGCCTCTAAAAACCCCAGTTTGGACCAATTCATGGTGGAGGGAGCCTCTAAAAACCCCAGTTTGGACCAATTCATGGTGGAGGGAGCCTCTAAAAACCCCAGTTTGGACCAATTCATGGTGGAGGGAGCCTCTAAAAAACCCAGTTTGGACCAATTCATGGTGGAGGGAGCCTCTAAACAGCCCAGTTTGGGCAAATTCATGGTGGAGGGAGCCTCTAAAAACCCCAGTTTGGACCAATTCATGGTGGAGGGAGCCTCTAAAAACCCCAGTTTGGACCAATTCATGGTGGAGGGAGCCTCTAAAAACCCCAGTTTGGACCAATTCATGGTGGAGGGAGCCTCTAAAAAACCCAGTTTGGACCAATTCATGGTGGAGGGAGCCTCTAACCAGCCCAGTTTGGACCAATTCATGGTGGAGGGAGCCTCTAAACAGCCCAGTTTGGGCAAATTCATGGTGGAGGGAGCCTCTAACCAGCCCAGTTTGGACCAATTCATGGTGGAGGGAGCCTCTAAAAACCCCAGTTTGGACCAATTCATGGTGGAGGGAGCCTCTAAAAACCCCAGTTTGGACCAATTCATGGTGGAGGGAGCCTCTAAAAACCCCAGTTTGGACCAATTCATGCTGGAGGGAGCCTCTAAACAGCCCAGTTTGGGCAAATTCATGGTGGAGGGAGCCTCTAAAAACCCCAGTTTGGACCAATTCATGGTGGAGGGAGCCTCTAAAAACCCCAATTTGGACCAATTCATGGTGGAGGGAGCCTCTAAACAGCCCAGTTTGGGCAAATTCATGGTGGAGGGAGCCTCTAAAAACCCCAGTTTGGACCAATTCATGGTGGAGGGAGCCTCTAAAAACCCCAGTTTGGACCAATTCATGGTGGAGGGAGCCTCTAAAAAACCCAGTTTGGACCAATTCATGGTGGAGGGAGCCTCTAAACAGCCCAGTTTGGGCAAATTCATGGTGGAGGGAGCCTCTAAAAACCCCAGTTTGGACCAATTCATGGTGGAGGGAGCCTCTAAAAACCCCAGTTTGGACCAATTCATGGTGGAGGGAGCCTCTAAAAACCCCAGTTTGGACCAATTCATGGTGGAGGGAGCCTCTAAAAACCCCAGTTTGGACCAATTCATGGTGGAGGGAGCCTCTAACCAGCCCAGTTTGGACCAATTCATGGTGGAGGGAGCCTCTAAAAACCCCAGTTTGGACCAATTCATGGTGGAGGGAGCCTCTAAACAGCCCAGTTTGGACCAATTCATGGTGGAGGGAGCCTCTAAAAACCCCAATTTGGACCAATTCATGGTGGAGGGAGCCTCTAACCAGCCCAGTTTGGACCAATTCATGGTGGAGGGAGCCTCTAACCAGCCCAGTTTGGGCAAATTCATGGTGGAGGGAGCCTCTAAAAACCCCAATTTGGACCAATTCATGGTGGAGGGAGCCTCTAAACAGCCCAGTTTTGGCAAATTCATGGTGGAGGGAGCCTCTAAAAACCCCAGTTTGGACCAATTCATGGTGGAGGGAGCCTCTAACCAGCCCAGTTTGGGCAAATTCATGGTGGAGGGAGCCTCTAACCAGCAGAGTTGTGGGAAAGCAGGGTGGAGGGAGCCTCTAACCAGCAGAGTTGGTGGAAATCAGGGTGGAGGGAGCCTCTAACCAGCAGAGTTGGGGGAAATCATGTTGGAGGGAGCCTAGTATTAGCAGAATTGTGCAACGCTTATGGTGGATGAGTATGAGGATGCGGAGGAATTGGAGAGGTTGAGTACAGACATGGAGTTTCATGTTGGGGTGCTTTACACAGGTGGGCACAAAAATGAAGGCTCTATCCAGTGGTGGTTCATTTTTATCAAAGTGAGCACTGAACACCCTCTCAGATAGGATGCTGGCGGCAGGACAGGACAGCACCTCCAAGGCATATAGGGCAAGTTCAAGCCACAGGTCCAACTTCGACACCCAATACGTGTAGGGCGCAGAGGGGTCGGAGAGGACAGGGCTGTGGTCGGAAAGGTATTCCCGCAACATGCGCCTATACTTCTCACGCCTGGTGACACTAGGACCCTCTGTGGCGGCACTTTGGCGAGGGGGTGCCATCAAGGTGTCCCAGACCTTAGACAGTGTGCCCCTCGTTTGTGTGGACCGGTGAGAACTTGGTCGCCTACTGGAGGAACTGTCCTCCCTGCCGCCAACGTCACATGCTGGAAACATCTCCATCATATTCTGCACCAATTGCCTGTGGCAAGCATTGATGCGATTGGCCTTCCCCTCTACCGGAATAAAGGACGAGATGTTGTTTTTATACCGGGGGTCAAGGATAGCAAAGATCCAGTACTGGTTGTCCTCCATGATTTTGACAATACGCTTGTCGGTTGTAAAGCACCCCAACATGAACTCAGCCATGTCTGCCACAGTGTTAGTTGGCATGACTCCTCTGGCCCCACCGGAAAGTTCAATCTCCATTTCCTCCTCATCCTCCATGTCTACCCATCCGCGCTGCAACAATGGGACGATTCGAAGTTGCCCGGAAGCCTCCTGTATCACCATCACATCATCGGACAACTCTTCTTCCTCCTCCTCCTCCTCCTCCTCCTCCTCCATTAAACGCGATGAAGCGGACAGATGTGTGGACCTACTCTCCAGCTGTGACGGATCGGATGCTATCCCTGACTCCTCTGTGTGATCTGAGTTATCCCTGATGTCAATCAGGGATTCTCTCAGAACACACAAGAGCGGGATTGTAAGGCTCACCATCGCATCCTCAGAGCTCACCCTCCTTGTGGACTCCTCAAACACCCGTAGGATGTCACAAAGGTCTCTCATCCATGGCCACTCATGGATGTGAAACTGAGGCAGCTGACTTTGTGGCACCCTAGGGTTTTGTAGCTGGTATTCCATCAAAGGTCTCTGCTGCTCAACCACTCTATTCAACATCTGAAACGTTGAGTTCCAGCGTGTGGGGACGTCGCACAAAAGCCGGTGTTGTGGCACATGCAGGCGTTGCTGGAGAGATTTTAAGCTAGCAGCGGCTACTGTCGACTTGCGAAAGTGGGCGCACATGCGCCGCACTTTCACCAGTAGCTCTGGAACATTGGGGTAGCTCTTTAGGAAACGTTGCACCACTAGGTTGAAGACGTGGGCCAGGCATGGAACATGTTGGAGTCCGGCAAGCTCCAGAGCTGCTACCAGGTTCCGGCCGTTATCACAAACGACCATGCCTGGGCCCAGGTGCAGCGGCTCAAACCATATTGCCGTCTCATCGAGGAGGGCATCCCTCACCTCGGAGGCAGTGTGCTGTCTGTCCCCCAAGCTGATCAGCTTCAGCACAGCCTGCTGACGTCTACCAACGCCAGTGCTGCAACGTTTCCAACTCGTAGCTGGGGTCAATCTAACAGCGGAGGAGGAGGCGGTGGCGGAGGAGGAGGCGGTGGCGGAGGAGGAGGCGGTAGAGGAGGAGGAGGAGGGGGGTGTTCTTCTCGTGTCCCTGCCAGGAATGTTAGGCGGGGAGAAGAGGTACACCGGGCCAGTTTGGGAAGCAGTCCCAGCCTCAACTACATTCACCCAGTGTGCCGTCAGTGAAATGTAGCGTCCCTGTCCGCATGCACTTGTCCACGCGTCGGTGGTCAAGTGGACCTTTGTGCAAAGCGCGGAACTAAGGGCCCGCCTGATGTTGAGTGACACGTGCTGGTGCAAGGCGGGGACGGCACACCGGGAGAAGTAGTGACGGCTAGGGACGGCATAGCGAGGTGCCGCAGTTGCCATCAGGTCCAGGAAGGCGGGAGTTTCAACAAGCCGGAACGCCAACATCTCCTGGGCCAGCAGTTTAGCGATGTTGGCGTTCAAGGCTTGCGCGTGTGGGTGGTTAGCAGTGTATTTCTGCCGCTGCTCCAATGTCTGAGAGATGGTGGGTTGTTGTAAAGAAGCGCCTGATGGTGCCTTTGATGGTGCAGGAGAAGGAGATAAGACAGGAACAGGGGAGGATGAGGGAGAAGTCAACAAAGTGGCGGAGGCAGATGAAGTGGTGTCCTGGCTCGTCCTCTGGAGTGCATCGCCAGCACAGTCAGCAGTGGCAGTGGCAGAGGCAGAGGCAGTGGCAGAGGCAGTGGCAGTGGCGTGAACGGCAGGCGGCCTTTGTCCTGCCGTTGCTGCCTGCCACTGATTCCAGTGCTTGGATTCCAAATGACGGCGCATTGAAGTGGTGGACAGGTTGCTCTTCTCAGAGCCCCTAATCAATTTTGAGAGGCAAATTGTGCAGACAACACTATATCTGTCCTCGGCACTTTCCTTGAAAAAACTCCACACCTTCGAGAAACGTGCCCTCGAGGTGGGAGTTTTTCGGGGCTGGGTACGAACTGGAACATCTTGGGAGATTCCGGGTGTGGCCTGGCTTCGCCTAAGCTGCTGACCTCTGCCTCTGCCTCTAGCTACCCTTTTTGGTGCTGCACTTGCCTCAACATCCACACTACTTTCCCCGCTTGACATCCCCCCTGTCCAGGTCGGGTCAGTGTCCTCATCATCCACCACTTCCTCTTCCAACTCCTGTCTCATCTCCTCCTCCCGCACAATGCGCCGGTCAACTGGATGCCCTGACGGCAACTGCGTCACATCATCGTCGATGAGGGTGGGTTGCTGGTCATCCACCACCAAATCGAACGGAGATGGAGGAGACTCTAGTGTTTGAGCATCTGGACACAGATGCTCCTCTGTTAGGTTCGTGGAATCGTGACGTGGAGAGGCAGGTTGAGGGACAATGAAAGGAGCGGAGAACAGCTCTGGGGAGCAGGGACAGTTGGGGTTATTGTTCTGTGAAGCTTGGGAATTTTGGGAGGAAGGAGGACAAGACTGTTGGGTAATAGGAGGAGAGGAGGCAGAGTCTGACTGGCTGCTGGACAATGTGCTGTAAGCGTTCTCTGACAGCCATTGCAAGACCTGTTCCTGGTTCTCGGGCCTACTAAGGTTTGTACCCTGCAGTTTAGTTAATGTGGCAAGCAACCCTGGCACTGTGGAGTGGCGCAATGCTTGCTGCCCCACAGGAGTAGGCACGGGACGCCCTGTGGCTTCACTGCTACCTTGCTCCCCAGAACCATTCCCCCGACCTCGCCCACGGCCTCGTCCACGTCCCTTTCCGGGAGCCTTGCGCATTTTGAATTCCCAGTTAGAAATTGGCACTATATACCAGTAGCAAAAATTGTGGGTGCACGTAACCCCAATATATTCTTTGAATTCCCAGTCAGACAATGGCACTATATACCAGTAGCAAGAAATGAGGGTATTTATAACCCCAATATATTCTTTGAATTACCAGTCAGAAACTGGCACTATATGGCAGTAGCAAGAAATGAGGGTATTTATAACCCCAATATATTCTTTGAATTCCCAGTCAGACAATGGCACTGTATACCAGTAGTAAAAATTGTGGGTGCATGTAACCCCAATATACCGTATTTTTCGGACTATAAGACGCACTTTTTTTCCTCCCAATATGGGAGGAAAATGTGTGTGCGTCTTATAGTCCGAATGCAGCGTGCGCAGCGTCTGTGTCCCGTCTGTGCGAATGAAAAGAAGAGCAGCACGGTGCCTGCCTGCTCTGCCCCTCCTTCCCTGTCTGTGTCGCGTGTTTGCAGGAGCGAGATATGAGAGGCAGGGAAGTAGGGGCGGGCCAGACAGGTGAAGGAAGCGTGGTTTCAAGCTTGCCGAGAAAACCACGCCTCCTTCTCCCGTCTGGCCCGCCCCTCCTTCACTGCCTCTCAGATCTGGCTCCGGCAATGAAACCACACAGACAGGGAAGGAGGGGCGGGCCAAACGGGAGGAGGAGGCGTGGTTTTCTCGGCAAGCTTGAAACCACGCCTCCTTCACCCGTCTGGCCCGCCCCTATTTCCCTGCCTGTGTGGCATCATTGCAGAAGCGACTCTGAGAGGCAGTGAAGGAGGGACGAGCCAGACGGGTGAAAGAGGTGTGTTTTCAAGTTTGCTTAGAAAACCACACCTCCTTCACCCGTCTGGCCCGCCCCTTTTTCTCTTCTTACATAGCTTCACTGCAGGGTGTCTCTTTCCATCCATGGATGAGATTAGATAGAATAGATAGACAGACAGACAGACAGATAGATAGATAGGAGATAGATAGGATAGATTAGATAGATAGGATAGATTAGATAGATAGATATGTTCAAATCACCCCCATAGCCCTACAATACATATAAAACAAAAACATTACTGTGAAACACATACACATTTGGTATCCCTGTGTCCGAAAGCCCCCGGTTCTATTTACATTGATGAAATATTATATTATTAGGTTATTAAATATTTCACCAATTTTTTTTCCTTAAAAATTTTTTTTCCCTATTTTCCTCCCCTAAAACCTTAGTGCGTCTTATGGTCCGGTGCGTCTTATAGTCCGAAAAATACGGTATTCTTTGAATTACCAGTCAGAAACTGGCACTATATGGCAGTAGCAAGAAATGAGGGTATTTGTAACCCCAATATATTCTTTGAATTCCCAGTCAGAAACTGGCACTGTATACCAGTAGTAAAAATTGTGGGTGCACGTAACCCCAATATATTCTTTGAATTCCCAGTCAGACAATGGCACTATATACCAGTAGCAAGAAATGACGGTATTTATAACCCCAATATATTCTTTGAATTCCCAGTCAGAAACTGGCACTATATGGCAGTAGCAAGAAATGAGGGTATTTATAACCCCAATATATTCTTTGAATTCCCAGTCAGACAATGGCACTGTATACCAGTAGTAAAAATTGTGGGTGCACGTAACCCCAATATATTCTTTGAATTACCAGTCAGAAACTGGCACTATATGGCAGTAGCAAGAAATGAGGGTATTTATAACCCCAATATATTCTTTGAATTCCCAGTCAGACAATGGCACTATATACCAGTAGCAAGAAATGAGGGTATTTATAACCCCAATATATTCTTTGAATTCCCAGTCAGACAATGGCACTGTATACCAGTAGTAAAAATTGTGGGTGCACGTAACCCCAATATATTCTTTGAATTCCCAGTCAGAAACTGGCACTATATGGCAGTAGCAAGAAATGAGGGTATTTATAACCCCAATATATTCTTTGAATTCCCAGTCAGACAATGGCACTGTATACCAGTAGTAAAAATTGTGGGTGCACGTAACCCCAATATATTCTTTGAATTACCAGTCAGAAACTGGCACTATATGGCAGTAGCAAGAAATGAGGGTATTTGTAACCCCAATATATTCTTTGAATTCCCAGTCAGAAACTGGCACTGTATACCAGTAGTAAAAATTGTGGGTGCACGTAACCCCAATATATTCTTTGAATTCCCAGTCAGACAATGGCACTATATACCAGTAGCAAGAAATGAGGGTATTTATAACCCCAATATATTCTTTGAATTCCCAGTCAGAAACTGGCACTATATGGCAGTAGCAAGAAATGAGGGTATTTATAACCCCAATATATTCTTTGAATTCCCAGTCAGACAATGGCACTGTATACCAGTAGTAAAAATTGTGGGTGCACGTAACCCCAATATATTCTTTGAATTACCAGTCAGAAACTGGCACTATATGGCAGTAGCAAGAAATGAGGGTATTTGTAACCCCAATATATTCTTTGAATTCCCAGTCAGAAACTGGCACTGTATACCAGTAGTAAAAATTGTGGGTGCACGTAACCCCAATATATTCTTTGAATTCCCAGTCAGACAATGGCACTATATACCAGTAGCAAGAAATGAGGGTATTTATAACCCCAATATATTCTTTGAATTCCCAGTCAGACAATGGCACTGTATACCAGTAGTAAAAATTGTGGGTGCACGTAACCCCAATATATTCTTTGAATTCCCAGTCAGTAACTGGCACTATATGGCAGTAGCAAGAAATGAGGGTATTTATAACCCCAATATATTCTTTGAATTCCCAGTCAGACAATGGCACTGTATACCAGTAGTAAAAATTGTGGGTGCACGTAACCCCAATATATTCTTTGAATTCCCAGTCAGACAATGGCACTATATACCAGTAGCAAGAAATGAGGGTATTTATAACCCCAATATATTCTTTGAATTACCAGTCAGAAACTGGCACTATATGGCAGTAGCAAGAAATGAGGGTATTTATAACCCCAATATATTCTTTGAATTCCCAGTCAGAAACTGGCACTGTATACCAGTAGTAAAAATTGTGGGTGCACATAACCCCAATATATTCTTTGAATTCCCAGTCAGACAATGGCACTATATGGCAGTAGCAAAAATAGTGGGTGTATATAGCCCCAATTCTATTGCTAGGGGACTTGCAGGGTATTTCTGGGGTGAAGGTGGGGGGGCACACCGTTGGAACGGGTATCGGGGGTATATATCGGGTATACGGGAATACTCTGACAGTGTATTCCATTCAGGATCCTGGGAAAGCTGGGTTGCGGCGATTGAGCCCGTCAGTGCCACGTTACACTGACAAGCTTCTCCCTGGAATTTAGCTCTTACAAGAGCTGTTGTGGTTGTCTTCTCCTTCCTATCCTAGCCTGTCCCTGCCTACCCAGAATCTAAGCCCTAGCTAGCTGGACGGAAACCTCCGTCCCCGGTGAATTGCAAGCTCAGAATGACGCGAACCTGGGCGGCGCTGTTCTTTTAAATTAGAGGTCACATGTTTTCGGCAGCCAATGGGTTTTGCCTACTTTTCTCAACGTCACCGGTGTCGTAGTTCCTGTCCCACCTACCCTGCGCTGTTATTGGAGCAAAAAAGGCGCCAGGGAAGGTGGGAGGGGAATCGAGTAATGGCGCACTTTACCACGCGGTATTCGATTCGAACATGCCGAACAGCCTAATATCCGATCGAACATGAGTTCGATAGAACACTGTTCGCTCATCTCTACAAATAACCAGAAATAAAAATAGAACAGCACACCAAAGTAGATTCGCTTATTAAAGGGGCTGATCCACGAAGTAAACTCAAAAAGTCATTTGTCCCATTCCAGAGTCGACCTGAGTACAGCCAGACTGAACCTTTTTTTTGTTTTTCAGTCTTTATTATTTTTAATAAAAGGACATACAGAAGTGACAAAATGATGTAACAGAGATACCAACAGGGAATGTAGAGAAAATAATTACCATATCATCCGACTACATAAACAAGTAGATAACAGAAAACAAGACCAACAGAGGAGGGGAGTGAGAGGAGAGGGAGGGCAATTGGTAAGCTCAAGTAAAAACATATACGTCCATATGGAGTAAAACATGCAGATGCCCGTGGGGTAGCAAGGCAGGGAGTGCTTGATAGGCATGTGGAAGCCAAATATCCACGTGTGTGTGTGTGGGGGGGGGGGGTAGAGAATTAGGTATTTCTGCAAGTGTGTAGGTACCAAGGTTGGTTTCCAGGTGGAGAGAAAACTAGAACAGACATGGAGTCCACAACTGCAGAGCTCCTCAAATCTGTAGCGTTGGTTAACCTTTTCCTTCCATTGGAGGATGGAAGGGGGTCCATCTTATGCCACCTAAGGGGAATCAGTAGTTTGGTCGCATGAATAAAACAGGTGATGAGGCATTACCGTCTGGGGGGAAAAGTTGGGAGAGGACGCCCAAAGCAAAATGGTTTTGGGTCGCAGCTTTAAATCAACATGACAAATGGACTTAATTTCTCTCTCAATTGTCCCCAGAAGGGACTAATTTTGGGGCACATGACCCAGATGTGCAAGAGGGACCCTTCAGACTGGCCACAGTGTCAACATCGATCAGAGATAGATGAGTCAATTTTATGTAGAATAACCAGGGTTTTATACCACCTGGTGAGCAGCCAGGCTGAATCTTGATGTGTCTGCTGGTGGTCAGTGCTTCCATTCACTTCAATGGGAGTACCAAACATAGCCTAAGTACAGCACTAGGCTACCTCTGGCACAGCCATAGAAGTGATTGGGAGTACCAACCATCTCTAGTCCTGCCCATATTCAGCCTGGTTGCACTTAGGTTGAATGTGGAGTGGAACAAAGGTCCCACTGAGTTTACTTTATTTTATCATATACCGATTGTGTATAAATTTTGTTTGCACAGTAATGATTCGGGTAGTAACTCCCTTTATTGGGCTGAAAGAAATACAAGCATACAAAGCTGTAAGGAAATGGTGCACATTGTATAACATGTCAAGGATACATATGAAGTGAAATACACAAGAACCAGATAGGGTAGTGGGGAGTGTCCCATGTAAATTCATATCTTATCTGGCTTTTGTTGCATGGGAAACAAAATATATACATAAGCGGTGTTTGATGAGGTAATACATTTAAGAAGCAGCACTACAGTATGTTGTTCTGTTATTTTTACTTTGGTACGTCAATTAGTACAAAAGTGGTCAGTCCTACACAGAACGTGCACCATAATATTTACAGATATAGTAGAGTTAACCCCAGTGGCGTAACTAGGAATGGCAGCCCCCCCGACCGACACGGACACCGAAAACCTCGATCGACTGACCCCTCCCCCCCTTAACGGCCTATTAAGAAAAAAAAAACAAAAAAACGCAGCAGTAGTGGCTGTCCCGGCCCTGTAGCAGCCGCTACCCTGGTAGTTACGCCACTGGTTAACTCGAACTTCTTCAGTTTGTTAAATTGCTGCAGCATGATATCTTAATACAGAAGACAACAAAAACCAATAAAAATTCATTGAAAAATGTTTTTCCAATAACTTTTCATTGTTTTTGTTATCTTCTGAGGTAAGATATCATGCTGTAACAGTTTAACCAATTGCAGAAGTTTGGGTTAATTCTTCTACATCTGTACATCACATAAAAGGGTGCTGCCTGGACTGTGGTTTGTTTTTGGCCCTTACAACCATGTTCCTAAGGTTGGGTTCACATCTGCGCTCGGTGATTCTGTTCCCTATTTCACTTAAAAAATGTGCAAGCAGGACTTTTCTCTCCACATTTTTCTGAAACTCGTCAGATCCCATTATAGTCTATGGAATCCATGGGTTTTCAAGGGTAACTGCTTTTTAAGCGGGTTGGGTTTCTACTTTTTGGGTCCCCAAGCGGACCAGAAGAACCGAAACCTAAGTGCTTATGTGTACCTAGCGTTAGAAAGATGCTATTTGTACATTTCTCTAGATGGCTTGAATCTGAGTGAGAATGACTATATTTTCTACAAAGGGATGGATCTCCACTTATTAGGACATGTGGATGTCATTGTCACTTTGTAGTTATGCCTATTCTAGCTACCTGGTATATGCGCTTTTTAATGTGGATTTTGACTTCAGTGTTCCTATGACAACTTTGCACAGCCATGGCAGAGAACAAGAAAGGTTTTCAGGGGACATTGTGTAACAGTAGCTGTAGAGATCAGGTCTGTAACAAGCCGTGATAAACTGTAGTATCGAAAGTTTCTTTTCCTTGGGAGTACAACCTTGTACTTGGTTGTTCTTTAAGGCCTAGTCTCCTTTTAGATCAGGTTTTGAGTCACAGGGTTTGTCTGACTACAGGTCGCAGTGTTCGGGTATTGTAAGTAAATTTCCTGTGGATAATGGAGGCTGAATTTATCTTGTTTTTTCTGTAAATAATGAACTTGCCGCACAGTCTGCTCCTTCACATGCCGTCTGTAAACAGGACACCGGCCCTTTATTACGTTGTCGTGTTTGTCAGCGATTAGAGCACGAGGAGCCTATTCAGTCTTATTGTCCCCAATAACACTGGACTGGATCGCCCTTTTATATCCTTGTTTGTCTTTAGGCCAACTCATTTTTTCCTTTTCTGTTATACATGAGAACTTGTGTAAGGAGAAAGGCTGAACATTGCGCAATTGTTTTGTTAATGAGCCGGAGGTTGCGGCCTCACGTTATCTTTGTAGAGAATATTTCTCCAGGAAATTGACTACAAAATGAACACCTGTCTCTGCCTGGATTATCAGCAGCCACCTTACCGGCTCCGCACAATGTTTTACAACTCTTTTTAATTAAAAGTATTTTTCATGTATTTTCTGAGATGGCACAATAAAAAGGAAGAGGCTGCTGCAAGGGTAGATAGAATTAAAGGAGAACCACTTTACTGGTTTGTCCAGATGGGATAAATATATGCTATGGATTTTCCAATAAAAAAAAATTGTACGCTGAAAAACCACAGCGTTTGTGGTAGCAACAAATCCCATCCTTGTGCTGCTAACACATCTGACCGGAAACTGACCAGTGGATTTCTAAACATGAATAACATCATGTAATGTCTATGCTTTTAACATGTACACAATATGTTGTTGCTTTTGTGACTTCAAGATTCGGAGATACACTGCAGAGTTTCCACGCTGGAAAATCTATAGTTTATATGTCCTATGTGCTAAAACTCTTGATGTGTTTTTCTTGTTAAATAATGAAATGCATTTTCACATTGGCAATTTATGAGCCCCCAGGAGACAAGAGAATATGTACTGATGTTCCCATGACAAGACTGCCTGATCCAATGATCTGGCAATAACATAGGGAAGGTCCGTAGCAACCCAGAATAGATAAGGTAAAAGCTGGAGTCCTACTTGTTGCTTTGTCCTTTGTCCTCAGTGATAACACGGAGCTGCCAGGAAGTGTGGTCTTCAGAACATAGGCAGAGAAAGTTATCTTGCATGGTCTATAAAGGTGATAGTATCAATATTGGTACATATCTGGGTTGATTTATCCACATCTGATGGGGTATGTGCCCCTTCATTTCGCAAGAGTTTTGGGCTCTGTGCCTCTTCAACAACATATAATGAAGTCTTTGCATATAGCATGTTGAAAACTCCAGTAAATGTAAAGTGTAGGTGTCGTAACACTTTTATCAATATAGTGTATCTGGTGAAAACCCAGGATTCATTTGAAGTTCCACTTCATTAACCCCTTCCCAACATCCGCCCTAATAGTACGTCAGTTGTCAGGTATTTAAATATGGTGACCACTCAGGAGCTTAGCAGGCACCATAGCGGTTGGGACTCCACTGTATTATACAGCAGAGACCCGACGCTAAAGCCCGTGATCAGTGCTTGCACTGATCATGAGTATTAAGACCCCTTGCGCCTCACTCAAAGCTGAACAAGAAGCCATTTACCCGTACATCTTTAGCGGTGTCATTTTGGCGAGGATCACTGGCACCTGGAATGAGATCAAGAGCCAACGTTCTTTTGCCATGACAGCTTCAATTTCTGGGGTTCATCCTGGATTCTTTCAGCATGATGATCTCCCTGCCCTCTCATCAGCGGCTCATCACCTGTCCATAACCGAAAAGGTTACTATCAGGACCGCCATGAAGGTCCTAGGTCATGTCTGCAGCCGTCGAGGCAGTTCCATTGGCCCTATGGCATATGCGCCCATTACAATGCGAGATCCTGAGAGTCTGGAACCACAGCCCTTCGGGGCTACAGAAGCCTATCCAGTTATCCATCAGAACCTGTCGATCACTTGCTTAGTGGTCCCATCTCAGAGAAGGGAGGTCCATGGTCCAGACATCCTGGATCCTGTTGACCACGAATGCCTCCTTCTCAGGATGGGGAGCGCATCTGGGGGAGATCCCAGTACGTGGGACCTAGAACTAGCTGGAGAAGTCACATTCATCCAACTGGCGCAAACTCACTGCGGTGCACCAGGCGCTTCTGATGTTTGCACCCCACCTGCAGAGAAAAGCTGTGAGAGTGAGAACAGACAACTTAACAGCAGTCCGTTATATCAACAAACAGGAAGGAACCAGATCCCCCTCACTTCTGCACGTGACAAACCTAATTTTCTCCTGGGCAGAGAAGAATCTGTCGCAACATTCAGCAGTTCATATTTGGGGTCAGCTGAACATCCTTGCAGATCAGCTAAGCAGAGGCCTGGTCACGTCAGGCGAATGGTCCCTGAATCCGAACATCTTTCATCATCTCACCGAGATGTGGGGTCTCCCCGAGGTGGATCTGATGGCCACCCAGTACAATGCCAAAGTGAAGAAGTTTTGCTCCCTCTACCGGGAAGACAATCCTTTGGCAGTAGATGCCCTATAGATACCTTGGAGGTTCAAACTGGCGTACGTTTTTCCTCTGATTCCCATGATCCTGAAGGTATTGGTGAAACTCAGGCAGGACCAGACTTCGGCAATAGTGATCATGCCGTTCTGGCCAAAAAGGGCATGATTTACCCACCTCATTCTGATGAGTCGAGGGACCTACTGGAGGCTTCCACAAGTCCAAAACCTGGTAACTCTAAACAGACAGCTCTGCCAGGACCTAGACAGGTTCAACCTCATTGTCTGGAAGTTGACCGCGCCGTATGTGGAGATAGGGTATTGTCCCGGGCCATCCTAAGGACATTGGCCCACTCAAGAGCGGATTCCACTAACCGGAGCTACCAGAGGTACTCCCGAATATTCCAGGATTGGTGCACTGATAGGCAGATTAACAACTCTGCTATCGAATCGGTCCTGGAGTTTCTGCAAATTGGCCTCAATATGGGATTGACTCCAGCTACCCTAAAGGTTCATGTTTTGGCACTTTCCGCTCTTCTGGGGACCTGGTTATCTCAAAATCCTCTGATAAAGCAATTCCTTAAAGGGGCCTCTAGGCTCCGCCCTCAGGTACAGCCCCCTGTCCCGCAATGGGACTTGGCCTCGGTCCTACAGGGGCTATGTTCTCCTCCCTTTGAACCCTTAAAGGGGCTCTATCAGCAAAATCATGCTGATAGAGCCCCACATATGCGTGAATAGCCTTTAAAAAGGCTATTCAGGCACCGTTAAAGTTATATTAAACTACCCCCCCTTTTTAAAATAATACCCTAAAAAAGAATGTGATCAACTTACCCATCGTGCACGGTGGGCGGGCATTCAGGATCCGCCATCTTCTTCATCCACGCCTCCTCTTCCTGCGATGTCCTCGGGTCCCGTCTTCCTCCGGCGCTCGCGAACTGACATTGCTAAAAAAAAAATGGCCTGGGCGCATGCGCAGTAGCCGTAGTAGAAGCAGCATGCTACTGCGCATGCGCGCAGGCCATTTTTTTTTTAGTAATGTCAGTTCGCGAGCGCTGGAGTAAGACAGGACCCGAGGACATCGCAGGAAGAGGAGGCGTGGATGAAGAAGACAGCGGATCCTGAATGCCCGCCCACCGTGCACGATGGGTAAGTTGATCACATGCTTTTTTAGGGTATTATTTTAAAACTGGGGGGTAGTTTAATATAACTTTAGCGGTGCCTGAATAGCCTTTTTAAAGGCTATTCACGCCTATGTGGGGCTCTATCAGCATGATTTTGCTGATAGAGCCCCTTTAACGGATGTGGATTGGAGATATATTTCGTACAAGGTGACCTTCTTGCTGGCAATTACCATACGGGAAAAATATTTTTATAAGTTTGTAGACTGGACATTTTTGGGGCACAGGGATACCTAAAGTGTATGTATTTCACAGTAATATTTTACTTTTATATGTATTCTAGGGAAAGGGGGTTGGGTTTTTTAAACTTTTTTTTTTTTTTTTTTTTTACTATTTTAATATTCTCATACGGAGCTTGAACCTACAGCCATTTGATTGCAAGTCCCATAGATTGTAATACAACTGTATTGCAGTCTATGGGAGTTTCACTATTGAGGCTGGTCATAGACCAGCCGCTGTAGTAAAATTGCAATG
This sequence comes from Leptodactylus fuscus, assembly GCF_031893055.1. Classification (NCBI taxonomy): domain Eukaryota; kingdom Metazoa; phylum Chordata; class Amphibia; order Anura; family Leptodactylidae; genus Leptodactylus; species Leptodactylus fuscus. The sequence continues at coordinate 85,146,462 of NC_134271.1, forward strand.
ACAAGCCTGTGAGCCTTCATAAGGCTCCTGGCTGTCAGAAGAACAGGTCGCCTCTTGTGATCTCGCCGCGTGAGAGCCAGCCTGCAAAAGTAAATATATGGGGCCAGGCTATTTTTTTTTAATTTGGGAGGGGGGATCCTGATCAGCAATGTTATTGTTCAGGCCAGTAAATAAGAATAGGCCCACTAGAAGTGATTTCTTCTCACTACCACCAGACACATAGATGGCCACTCTTAGAGGGAATTAAAGAAACAACAGAGGATGCCATAACATTTGTGAAATGCTATACACACAAGAACAGAATTTTAAGCTTTTGTTTTATAAGTTTGTTGTGTGTTACCTGATCTGACAGTATAAATTAGGATTTCATCATATGATAACCTATTTACAGAGTTGTCAAGGAATTAGAGCAACTGGTGGGGTGGCCAAGGGAGCTGCTAAATAAAAAAAAATAAAAAAAAAACGTTCTGGAGATACAGCTTTCCCAACACCCTGACCCTCCATTAGCCAAAACAAACCTGCAAGTCTTTCACTCATATTCCAACTGCAATACACACGGTCACTCCACATGTACGATCCAACACTGATATACAAACTGAGATACACACATCAGAGGATTAGATACACAGATCAATACATAGTATCAGATGTCAGAGGATTAGATATGCACGTCTACACACTATTCCACAAGCCAGAGGATTAAATATGCGTATCTGCACACAGTTTCACAAGCCGAAGGATTAGATACATGCGTCTGCACACAGTTCCACACTCCAGAGGATTAAATATGCACCTTTCTTCAAAGTACTGCACGCTGAAGGATTTTATACACAGGTCAGCGCACAGTATCACATGCCAGAGGATTAGATATGCATGTCTGCACATAGTTCCACAACCCAAAGGATTAGATACGCACTTCTGGACACAGTACCATATGTTGAAGGATTAGATACACAGGTCAGCCCACAGTATCACATGCCAGAGGATTAGATACGCGTGTCTGCACCAAGTACCACATGGCTAAAGATTAGATACGTGCATCTGCACACAGTTCCACATGCCAGAGGATTAGATACACGTGTCTGCACAAAGTACCACACGCCAGAGGATTAGATACACAGGTCAGCACACAATGTCACACGCCAGAAGATTAGATAGACATGTCTTCACAAAGTACCACATGCCGGAGGATTAGATTTGCACGTCTGCACACAGTTCCACATGCCAGAGGATTAGGTACACACGTCTGCACACAGTTCCACATGCCGCAGGATTAGATACACGCCACTGCACACAATACCACACGATGGAGGATTGGATACATGCCAATGCACACAGTTACACATGCTGCAGGATTAGATACACTCACCTACACACAGTTCCACATGCCACAGGATTAGATACGCACATCTGCACACAATACCACACGCTGGAGGATTAGATATACAGGTCAGCACACAGTATCACTCGCCATAGGATTAGATACATGTGTCTGCACACAGTTCCACATGCCACAGGATTAGATACACGCCACTGCACACAGTACCACATGCCGGAGGATTGGATACACAGGTCAGCACACAGTATCACACACCAGAGGATTAGATACATGCATCTTCACACAGTACCACACACCGGAGATTAGATCTGCAAACATTACAAAATGCCGAAGGATTAGATACACACGTCTTAACACAATACCACACGCCAGAGGATTAGATACGCAAGTCTTCCCATAGTTCCACACACCGCAGGATTAGATACGCGCCACTGCATACAATATCACATGCCGGAGGATTGTATACATGCCAATGCACACAGTTACACATGCCACGGGATTACATACATGCATCTGCACAAAGTACCACATGCTGGAGGATTAGATACACAAGTCAGCACACAGTTCCACATGCCACAGGATTAGATACGTGCATCTGCACAAAGTACCCCACGCCAGAGGATTGGCTACACAGGTCAGCACACAGTATCATACGCCAGAGAATTAGATAAGTGCGTCTTCACACAGTACCACACGCCGGAGGATTAGATATGCACGTTTTAACACAATACCACACGCCAGAGGATTAGATACGCAAGTCTGCCCACAGTTCCACATGCCGCAGAATTAGATATGCGCCACTGCACAAAGTACCCCACGCCAGAGGATTGGATACACAGGTCAGCACACAGTATCACACGCCAGAGAATTAGATACGTGCGTCTTCACACAGTACCACATGCCGGAGGGTTAGATACGCACATCTTAACACAATACCACACGCCAGAGGATTAGATATGCAAGTCTTCCCCCAGTTCCACATGCCGCAGGATTAGATACGCGCCACTGCACACAATACCACATGCCGGAGGATTGTATACGCGTCAATGCACACAGTTACACATGCCAGAGGATTAGATACACGAGTCTTCACACAGTACAACATGCCAGAGAATTAGATACGTGCATCTTCACACAGCTCCACATGCCAGAGGATTACATATGAGTGTCTATACACAGTTCCACATGCCGCAGGATTAGATACGCGCATCTGCACACAGTTCCACACGTCAGAGGATTAGATACGCATGTCTTTACACAATACCACATGATAGTGGATTAGATACACGTCACTGCACACAATACTACATGGCGGAGGGTTAGATACACGCGTCAGCAAACAGTACCACATGCTGGAGTATTAGATACACAAGTCAGCACACAGTACCACATGCCAGAGGATTAGATACGCACATCTGCACACAGTTCTACACACCGGAGGATTAGATACGCACATCTTTACACAATACCGGAGGATTAGATACGCGCATCTACACACATTACCACACGCTGGAGGATTAAATTAACATGTCTGCACACAGTGCCACAAACCGGAGGATTAGGTACGTGCATATGCATACAGTACCAAGCGCCAGAGTATTAGATACACGCCACTTCACACAAATCCATACGCCAGAGGATTAAATATGCGCCACTGCACACAATACCACACACTGGAGGATTGGATAAGCGCCACTGCACACAATACCGCTCGCCAGAGGATAAGATATGCACCAATGCACACAATACCACACAAAGGAGGATTAGATTTTCGCCACTGCACACAGTACAACACACCAGAGGATTAGATACACGCCACTGCACACAGTGCCACACGCTAGAGGATTAGATACACACCACTCCACACAGTACCACATGCCAGTGGAACAGATACATGACTCTTAATAGAGTACCACATATTAGAGTTTTACTCCAGGTTTCCATAGCAACCCAGCCATTTTTCTTCACTACTTTATGTAAGCCTTAAAGGGGCATAGCTTTACTCCAGGTCTCCATAACAACCGATCACAGGTTTTTCACTGATATTTGAAATGAGATACACATGATCACATGACGCTTATGGACACACACAAACGATATACAAAATACACCAGTACAAAATTGGACAATTCTTTTTTTTTTTTATGTAGATTGTGAGCCCCACATGGAGCTCACAATGTACATTTTTCCCTATCAGTATGTCTTTTTGGAATACGGGATGGAAATCCATGCAAACACGGGGAGAACATACAAACTCCTTGCAGATGGGTTTTTTGCCCTTGGTGGGATTTGAACACCAGAACTCCAGCACTGCAAGGCTGCAGTGCTAACCACTGAGCCACCGTGTGGCCCCTTAAAATTGGACAATTCTTATGGAGCCACTACACAAACAAAAAATTAAATATACCCGTGCGAAGCCGGGTCCTCCTGCAAACATATATATGTATATGTATGGATTCAGCTCTGTTTGAACATAGCAATTCTAGTGCTAAAAATAGGTTATATTTATACAGATGGCTATTAGATTGCAGGGATCGGCACTGTATGGACAGTGATATATGCATACATGCTAAATACACACTGATGTACATTTACTAATAGCTAGACAGTGTAAACTTAGTTTGAGAATTTACAAGATTTATCACAGTAGCTGGATGTTAAATCTAGTGCATATTTAGATTAGAGTGCATATTAGATTGTCTAGTCTAATAACATCTGTTAGTCGACTGACTTTTAGTCAGAATTTTTAAAAATTAAAAAATTTACTAAACTTTTGATGAAATTTGACACAATGAAGTAAGGTTTTCTGGTGTAGATGGATGATATTGTGTTGCTCAGTTGGTGCAAGGCCATTTCTTGTGTCAATTATTGACACATTCCCTGTTCTGTGCCCCACTTTTGCCTTTGACTAGGGAGATTACCATAGGGCCTGTTTGTATATCCACTATGGTTTCCCACATAGGCTCCCCTTCGCAGTATCAGGCAGTACATATATATTTTGGTTATGCTGCTTCTGTTATGTGGCGTTATTACGCTGTCACACAATTTTTAACTATTATTTATTAAATGTTATGTTTTATATTTTTCTCCTAGCTTTTCTCTGGTGAAATTACAGCCATGACCCATCTGACCTTACTTAATCCTCCTCAATCACACAGTAATAGCACACTTTTTTGTATCCCCACATTGTGATGGTGCCTCGATAGTGCCCACCACACAGTATAATGCCTTTCACCCAGTCTAATGCTCCTTAGTACCCCCCAAAGTGCACCCATAAAGTATGATGCCAACTTAATTGCCTTTACACAGGTTGATGGCCCTTTATTCCCTTCACATAGTATGATGTCCCCTTAGTGCCTCTTAGTGACAGATTATAATGCTCAGATTAATACCCACAAAGTATGATGTCTCTTTAGTGCCCCTACACAGCAGAATGCTGTTTCCCGCACAGTATGATGCCCCTTTAATGCCCTCCCCTTAGTGACCCCACACAGTGTAATGTACTGTTAGTATCCCCACAAAGTGTGATGTCTCCTTAGTGTTTCCCGCAAAGTATAATTCCCCCAGGCCTCCCACGGGATTAGGCTGTAGCACCATGCAGATCTCCCTATATCGTGCTTGTGCTTTGTGGTATGCAGAGGTGAACTGCTCCTACTGGTGGGAGGTCCAGACTGCACAGATTTCTACGCTCCCACCCGGACCTTATTCCTTGGCTTAAACGCCCTTTCTCCCTTCCCCCTCCTCTTATATAAACAATTATTTTTTTCCTTTTCTTCTTTATTTCTCCCCCTAGTTTTGTTTTATTCCATCTTTACTTGATACAATAATCGTCTGCTCCTCTTCTCTCTGCTACCTCCAACCCGCTTCTACACCTGTTCCTGATGTTGCTAGTTCAGGGTTATCGATCCTGTTGTTTTCCTTTTTGTGCAGTGTTTGTACTTAGGTATGTCTTATGTACAATCCTGTTTTATCTTTATTCCTTGTTTAAAATCAATAAACTTTGAATTGAAAATAATAATAATAATAATAATAAAAGTATTTTTTTCCAGTTTAAAGAGATACATTGTATAGATGCCAAAATTAAAAAGTTGAGTAAAGAATACCTATATCTTCTGATATACCAGTCACTGTGACTAAGCAAAAACAAACCTGAGGTTATGTTCATAGCTGACTCTGTAATTTTACTCACTAATATCTTCACTATTCCTCAGTACCTTCCATAAATAAGCGAAGCAGAGGGTATGACCAAATCTCTTCTCCACTAGAGGTGAGCTAGTAGTATTTGATCGAATACCTCGCTGCCATAGGTATTCGTGTAATCGTCCGAACACCAAGTGGTTAAGCACATTGAGTATTCGGTGCATTTAACCCCTTGGTGTTCGGACGATTACACAAATACCTATGGCGGCGAGGTATTCGATCAAATACTACTCGCTCACCTCTATTCTTCACACCTCCAGCAGTTTGGGTCTACTCTGTGCCAGTGTGACATAATCTTAAAATTTGATTCTTAGTGGGATAGACTTGGTGATAATTGGTGGACCCAAATAAAAATAATCCTTCATTGAGTATCATAGGATATCATCTAACACGGAGTCTAAATCCTGTTCCCATTTCAAATCTCAGGATCATGGGATAAAGCTACATACAATCTAGATAAAACACGTCTTGGACGAGATCCCCTGACACATAATTCTACCAATGTTGATCTCTGCTATCCAGCAGATTGGGGTAAAAGAGTACTCAAAAAAAATATTTCCAAGGGTTCAATATGGTGATTAATCCTTAGATACTTAATTGCTTCTTTTGGCCACCTGAAACTGTGATCCTTCTAAACCCTGAGCCTCTACAGCAGAGAACGCAGAAGCAGAGGCTTCAGATTTAGATACATTTATCTTAAAGTTCAATAACCTGAAAAAAACTTGAATTTCTTGCATCAGATTTGGTAGGATAGTAATCGGTTTAGTGACAAAAAAAATAGTAGATCATACGTATATGTAGCCATCTTATAGACCATGTGATCAGAACTTAGACCCAAGACCTTGTTCGTTTGAATATGTCTTAGAGAAGATTCTAACATAAGAATAAATATCAGTGGTGAGAGAGGGCATCCCTGTTGGGTACCATTTAAAAAGCTGAACTCTTCAGATAAGATACCATTCACACGACCCTTAGTAGAGGGTCTTGAATATAAAGACATAATCCATTACATCTTGAAGCCCTAATTTCTGCAAGACTTCTTCCATAAACATCAAAAGCTTATTTTGCATTGGTGGACAAGAGAATCAAAGCTGGAGTAGAAGATCAATCTCTTCCATTCCAACTCTATAAATCAAATCAAGACTCTAATTGTGTTATCAGAAGCTTTTCTTCCATCCATGAAGCCTGCTTGGTCTGAATGAATGACTTCTCCCAACCGGGGTCAGTCGATTAGCTACTATCTTAGCCAACAATTTTATGTTTGTACTCAATAAAGAGATGGGTCTGTAACTTGAACAAGTAGGAGATCTTTCCGTTCCTTTTGAATAACTGTGATGTATGCTCTCAAAAAAATCTTTAGGAATTGTCTCCATAGCAACCTTGCTCATGCATATAATACCTGTGTATAAAAACAACCGAAATACACTAGGGAATTGGAGCCAATGTGAACATTTAAGAAGTAGGTTTTGACAAATTTAAAAAGATAACTTTTTATACAGTTTATCCCAATAAAAGAAAAAGGAAAAAAAAAACACTCCTAATAAAGTGTTGAAAAACAGCCCCATGTGTAAAAATTGAGCAAAAATTATTTCGGTAGCCTAACCAATAAGGAGGTTAAACCATCACATACACAAAAATGCTAAAAAAGTGTTTGTCCCTTACTCCTCACATCTTCGCCGAACAGAGTGTACTGCGCATGCTCAGTAAGGTCTGTACAGCCCTCCGACGCGCTTTTGAACTCATCCAGGCGTCGGAGGGCTGTACGGACCTTACTGAGCATGCACAGTACCCTCTGTTCGGCGAAGACGTGAGGAGCGTACTGCGCATGCGCGCAATTGCAGCCTTGGAAATATGGCCGCCGGCCGGCATGCGCAGTTGGCTCTAACAGGGTCTCGCTGTCAGAGCCAACTGCGCAGGCGTCAGACATGACGAAGAAAGAAGACGACAGACAAGGGGAGGAAGCAGATGAAGAAGAAGGATGCCCCCATTGCTGCCAAGACCTCATTAGCATACTGGTAAGTACCAGTATTTCTAAGGAACGGCGCGACGGAGACCACATCTAAAGGTAGGAGATGAATAGCCTTTCTTAAGGCTATTCCGACGTGGTAATTAGAAAAAAAGTTGCTTTAATGGTAGAATCCCTTTAACTATACTATTGCACCCGAAACTGCCAATCTGATCTGTGCTGCAATTTTTGAAGCAATTTCTTATTTACACAGTAAACGCTATAAACTGAATTCTATAACGTAAGTCTGTCCATGCAGAGGTTTTCGGCTCTGTATCAGAAGACCACTACTCTGACTTCTGTATTCATAAAATAAAACAATGATTTGATTCTAAATGATGATATGCAGCTGCACAGCACCCAATGTTTTATTGCCTATTTTAGTTTCTCTTCCATTTGTCTCTTACCTGTAACCTGAGCAGAGCTGAAGTTCCTGAGATAAACATCAACCATTGCACAATAGCTATAAAAGTATTAAATAATGAAATTGTAGCTTCTGCTCTGCTGCTTGGGCGAGGGTAGGGGGGAGATGAAGCTTGATACAAGGTATTAACCTTATCTCATACATGTACACAGACTAATATAGCACACACATTCAGCTCTACTTCATCGGGCTAATAGAATGCATTGGCCAGCGCTGATTGGCCAGAGTACGGAATTCGGCCAATCAGCGCTGGCTCTGCTGGAGGAGGCGGAGTCTAAGATCGCTCCACACCAGTCTCCATTCAGGTCCGACCTTAGACTCCGTCTCCTCCAGCAGAGCCAGCGCTGATTGGCCGAATTCCGTACTCTGGCCAATCAGCACTGGCTAATGCATTGTATTGGCGTGATGAAGCAGTGCTGAATGTGTGTGCTTAGCACACACATTCAGCTCTACTTCATCGGGCTAATAGAATGCATTGGCCAGCGCTGATTGGCCAGAGTACGGAATTCGGCCAATCAGCGCTGGCTCTGCTGGAGGAGGCGGAGTCTAAGATCGCTCCACACCAGTCTCCATTCAGGTCCGACCTTAGACTCCGCCTTCTCCAGCAGAGCCAGCGCTGATTGGCCGAATTCCGTACTCTGGCCAATCAGCACTGGCTAATGCATTGTATTGGCGTGATGAAGCAGTGCTGAATGTGTGTGCTTAGCACACACATTCAGCTCTACTTCATCGGGCTAATAGAATGCATTGGCCAATCAGCGCTGGCCAATGCATTCTATTAGCGTGAACTGAGTTTGCACAGGGGTTCTAGTGCACCCTCGGCTCTGCTACATCAGATTGCTACATCTGATGTAGCAGTGCCGAGTGTGCATCAGATGTGTAGTTGAGCAAAACTGACTCAGCACTGCTAAGTCTCTGCATTCGCATAGGAATGCATTGGCCAGCCTTCGGCCAATCAGCGCTGGCTCTGCCGGAGGAGGCGGAGTCTAAGGTCGGACCTGAATGGAGACTGGTGTGGAGCGATCTTAGACTCCGCCTCCTCCAGCAGAGCCAGCGCTGATTGGTCGAGTTCCGTACTCTGGCCAATCAGCACTGGCCAATGCATTTCTATGGGGAAAAGTTAGCTTGCGAAAATCGCAAACTGACAGGGATTTCCATGAAATAAAGTGACTTTTATGCCCCCAGACATGCTTCCCCTGCTGTCCCAGTGTCATTCCAGGGTGTTGGTATCATTTCCTGGGGTGTCATAGTGGACTTGGTGACCCTCCAGACACGAATTTGGGTTTCCCCCTTAACGAGTTTATGTTCCCCATAGACTATAATGGGGTTCGAAACCCATTCGAACACTCGAACAGTGAGCGGCTGTTCGAATCGAATTTCGAACCTCGAACATTTTAGTGTTCGCTCATCTCTAGTAATATGCATTAAACCAAAATTTGACCTGTGCAAAAGTATGGGCACCTCAACAGAAAAGTGACATTAATATTTAGTAGATCCTCCTTTTGCAAAGATAACAGCCTCTAGTCGCTTCCTGTAGCTTTTAATCAGTTCCTGGATCCTGGATGAAGGTATTTTGGACCATTCCTCTTTACAAAACAATTCAAGTTCAGTTAAGTTTGATGGTCGCCGAGCATGATGGTCGCGAGCCCGCTTCAAATCATCCCACAGATGTTCAATGATATTCAGGTCTGGGGACTGGGATGGCCATTCCAGAACATTGTAATTGTTCCTCTGCATGAATGCCTGAGTCGATTTGGAGCAGTGTTTTGGATCATTGTCTTGCTGAAATATCCATCCCCGGCGTAACTTCAACTTTGTCACTGATTCTTGAACATTATTCTCAAGAATCTGCTGTGACCCTCAACTTTAACAAGATTCCCGGTGCCGACATTGGCCAAACAGCCCCAAAGCATGATGGAACCTCCACCAAATTTTACAGTGGGTAGCAAGTGTTTTTCTTGGAATGCTGTTTTTTTTGGACGCCATGCATAACGCCTTTTTGTATGACCAAACAACTCAATCTTTGTTTCATCAGTCCACAGGACCTTCTTCCAAAATGAAGCTGCCTTGTCCAAATGTGCTTTTGCATACCTCAGGCGACTCTGTTTGTGGCGTGCTTGCAGAAACGGCTTCTTTCTCATCACTCTCCCATACTGCTTCTCCTTGTGCAAAGTGCGCTGTATTGTTGACCGATGCACAGTGACACCATTAGCAGCAAGATGATGCTGCAGCTCTTTCGAGGTGATCTGTGGGTTGTCCTTGACTGTTCTCACCATTCTTCTTCTCTGCCTTTCTGATATTTTTCTTGTCCTGCCACTTCTGGGCTTAACAAGAACTGTCCCTGTGGTCTTCCATTTCCTTACTATGTTCCTCACAGTGGAAACTGACAGGTTAAATCTCTGAGACAACTTTTTGTATCTTTCCCCTGAACAACTATGTTGAACAATCTTTGTTTTCAGATCATTTGAGAGCGGACTGTCCATGCTCGGCGACCATCAAACTTAATTGAACTTGTATTGTTTTGTAAAGAGGAATGGTCCAAAATACCTTCATCCAGGATCCAGGAACTGATTAAAAGCTACAGGAAGCGACTAGAGGCTGTTATCTTTGCAAAAGGAGGATCTACTAAATATTAATGTCACTTTTCTGTTGAGGTGCCCATACTTTTGCACCGGTCAAATTTTGGTTTAATGCATATTGCACATTTTCTGTTAATACAATAAACCTCATTTCAATCCTGAAATATTACTGTGTCCATCAGTTATTAGATATATCAAACTGAAATGGCTGTTGCAAACACCAAAATATTTAGAACTAAAAATGATTATGATTAATAGGGGTGCCCAAACTTTTTCATAGGACTGTATATGCATTGCTCCGGTTTAGGATATGTTAGATTTGATTGAAACTTTACATAAAACATCAGGATATGCTGAATATGTAGATTGTGGCCCCTCAGAATCCTGAGTTAAATGAACCACATCCTGAGTATTCTCCATGTCTTTGGCACAGAGGCCTTTTTTTTTTTTTACGCCACATTGCGGATTCTGTGCCCCACTTGCCACTTTGCACAAAAGTGGTTCAAGAAGAGAACAAGATGTAAATTCTGATGTATGGGAGCCAGATTCTTAAGACACCAGTATTTATCGAGACAGGTACAGACAGCAGAGGGACCCTGTGCAAATAACGTGTCTGGGCCCCCTGTCCCTGTCCCTCAAAGTCTTTTTTACAGTGAAAGAACAGTCACTGTAGAGAACAGTCCTGGACCACCTCTTTAAGAATAATGTCCCACATTGCGCATAGTATAATGTCCCATAGTGGCCTCCATACAGTATAATGTCCCATAGTGGCCCCTTCACAATGTCTCTTAACGGCCCCTCCGTACAGTATAATGTCTCAAAGTAGCCCCTCCATACAGTATCCAATGGCCCCTCCATATACTATAATGCCCTCTCCACATAATGTAATGTCTCAGAGCAGCCCCTCTGCACAGAATAATGTCCCATAGTTGCCCATGCTTTACAAATTTCCAAAAATTTTGGGTTAGGAAGACCCCAACATTTTTAGGGTTTGCCACCCATGAACCATTATTATTCTCATCACACCCCATATATTAACAAGAGGAGGCTCAGAGGATGAGATTAAACAGTGTCAGTCTTCCGGCCTCTTCTGGTCACAGAGACCTCATGAATGACATCAGAAAATACTGAATGGGCCTGAGCAGTCAAGTCAGTGTCTTGACGCAAAATGACACTGGTGTAACGTGATGGGGCCTCAGCGGTCTCTGATGTTGTGAGGTTCACCCAACAAATAAAAGGGGCCCCCTTGCCTTCATGGGCCCCTGTACAGCAGAACCAGCTGCACATTTTATATGTGTTCCCCTGGTATTTAGATATTCCTCTGTCTGTGAACAGCAAGCATGTTAGGGTCAATTTTATTCTGTCTTGATCTCTTGTTACTGTTGAATCTTCATGATCTAGCTATAGGAGTAGCTGCAATCTGTGGCTCTACAGCTATGGTGAAAGTACACCTCATAGCATGCTCTAGATAGACAGCCACAAGTAGCAGAATAAAGAGTTTGTGTCTGCATTTCTGATATTCCGTACATGATGCCCTACACGGCTTTCTGGTCTTCATATTAAGCATATTGTCATTGTGCAAAATTTGCCATTGTTGATCATGTGGTTGTGCCACATGGTGACCTGTAAGATGTCACTTCTTTATCTGTTCTCTGCCAGTTATTTCCCAAACCTGTGACCCCAGAGTATATTCTGATACTGCAGATCTCTATGTTTTATTGATTAGAACTGTGATAAATGGCAGCTGCTGCCAACCTGCACCTGAGGCTGCGCTGGGTACAGCCTAATCCCCAACAGATGTCCTTGTATTTATGTAATGTGGGTAATAATCATGAACAGAGCAAATGGAGTTCACAGAGAGGTTTTCAAGGGACTGTCCACCAGACCAGAAACTGCAAGTCTAGTGCTCTGTGCTCAGCTAAAACATTATTTCTAAAGCTGGCCATACACTATAGATTTTCTACCAACAATGGCTAATAGCAGACTTCATCTGTCAAAAATAGAATGTCTGTGTTGGCCATTTTCAGGTTGCAGTTGATCCAATAAAGAAGAGCACGGACGTCACCAAGAGAGCGCTTGAAACTGTCATGAGGCCCAAAAAAGTGAATGGAAGGTGAGTATAATTGTTTCTTTTCACACCCTCCCTGGGACTCTACCTATTATATTCTGTAGACATCCCAGACTACAACAATATCACTTTCACTATACATTACTTAGAAAGATGGAAATTAGATTAGTTCCCAGGAAACCTGACAGCGGTATACATTATGTTTTAAGCCAATTTAAAGTATGGTGCGTATCTGAGATGCCAAACCTAAACACAAAACGAATCTTGAGAGGTTCTCCCATCTGTAGTGCTGGTGGTGAGATCACTTGTGCAAACAATCCCACCACAGATCAAACAGGGACATCAAAAAACTGAGAAGCAGCTTTAGGCTAAGGACACATTGAGCAAACATTCTGCAGCATGTTCTGCAAGCCACTCCAAATCATCTGTAGGTTTCAATCTCTGCATTGTATATCCTGACAGAGATGGGCAGCTACAGGTTGTAAAATGACAAAGTTTGTGTTTCAGCTAGTGAATAAACAAGGAGTATTGGGATGCGCAGTACATTGGTGACTTCACTGAGAGAAGAAGTAAACTACTTCTCCTGCTTGGCTGCCAATAGGCATTAATCCGTACAGCTGTAGCAAGGAATATAGGCATGGTATTATGGCATCATGGGAGTTGTGGTGCTGTCACCTTCCTGCATTAGTTGCTCTGCAGACATCTCCATTCCAGAGTTTTTCGTGTGACATAGAAGTGACAGCTGCAGAGAATATACGATATATTCCGGTGAGCAGATGGCTGATTGATGTCACCATGGGACACAGTACAACAAGTTATTTCATTCTTGTGGTTTCTAGGGCAAATCTTGGTGCCTGTCCAACCTACAGTCACCCAGCTGGTGCCAGGCCTACATGAAGACAGCGCATTTAGGGGGTTATTTATTAAGCAAAATGTGAAAGAATTGTGATGTGTTATGGACCAAAGACCTGTCTAGCATGCTGTGTGCCAGATTTAAAGACTTGACTGAAAAGGGGTGTGGTATCATGGGAAATTGACATGGCTTTACAACTAAGGATATGGCATAAAATGCGCCAAGACCTTTAAAGACAATTAATAGAAGGCGTAAACTTAGACTAGACAGTCTAAGAAAACACCAGATTTATCAACAGCATCAGACACTTTGAGAAATCTGGTATAGTTTAAAGGGATCCTATCATTAAAAAGCAATTTTTTGTGACTAACACGTAGGAATAGCCTTAAGAAAGGCTATTCTTCTCCTACCTTTAGATGTCTTCTCCAAGCCGCTGTTTGGTATAAATCCCGGTTTTCGTCGGTATGCAAATGAGTTCTCTCACAGCATTGGGGGCGGTCCCCAGCTCTCAAACTGCACTGGGGGTGTCCCCAGTGCTACGAGAGAACTCTCCAGTGCCGCTTCCATCTTCTTCAGGAACAGCCTCTTCACGCGTCTTCTTCCAGCGCGGGGGTCAAAATTCTAGGCCTTGGACCTCGGGCAGAGCCGACTGCGCATGCCCGCGGCCACAAGAAAAATGGCCGCTTACACTGTAAGCTTAAAGGGGGCGTATCAACTTTCTTCCCAGTATTCCAGACCAAAACATGACTCCACAACCTACTTGCTGATGTTGCAGCCTTGTTCTGACATGGTGGCCATCCACCAACCACCCACTACTCCATCCATGTGGACCATCCAGGACTGTGCGGCAACAGTAAACAAGACTTTTTCAAAATTAGTCTTCATGTATGTCTGTACCTACTGCAACCATGTCTGCTTGTACGCACGTATCACATTGAAAGCAATAGGTAAAAAAGCCTCCCATTGATTTCAATGGGGAGCGCACATATGCCGGCACCCATTCAAGTCAATGGGATCTGTTTTTTTACGCCGCTCACTCTGAACGAGTTTTACTCGTGTGCAGGCTTCCTTAGGCTAAAGCCCCACATTGCGGAAACACAGCTTTTTTTGTTGCAAATTTTGCTGTGGTTCTTTGAGCCAAAGACAAGAGTGGATTGAGCAGAAACTAGAAGTGTAAGAGCTTCCTATATATTCCCCATTTCTTTTTTAGCCATTCTTGGCTTTGGCTCAAAAATAATGCAACAAAATCTACAACAAAAAGAGCTGCGTTTCTGCAACGTGGGGCCGTACCCTTAGTCTTTAGTGGGTTTCCTTTATTTGGGCTCACTTGGCAAACTGATTTGTGTTTGAGATTGCTTTCATGTAATCCAAAGAGACCTGGGTTTAATGAAAAAATTAAAAAACATTTTTATAACACTTAAATCTGATTTGCATATTAATTTGGAACACAGTGTAGAAGCATGGTGGATGAAATTTCAGTGTCAATTACTGGTTCAACATACAAGTGTACCTTTGCAAAAAAAACAAACAAACAAAAAACCCATTTCTTGTGGCTTTGCAATGACAGATTTCAGGAAAATATGATGCTTAATTTCCCTGATGAAAATGTAGAAGTGTGTCACCCATGTAGGATCACAGCCATAAGGTAAGGTGACAGATTTTGTTTCAGAAATTTTGGTGACTGAAAATCAATTCCATCAACAGGTTTGCTGCCAAACCAATTCCATTTAGATAAATGAAATTGATATCATGTCACAGAAATTTCTGCAACAAAATCTGCTGTGTATGAAGGTACCATTTAAATTTTTGTAAAATATATTAACTATTACGGTAGCTGTCAGGTCTATAAACATGGCGGCCACTCAGGAGCTGAGCGGCTGTCACAGCCGCTGGATCTCTGCTATATTACGCTATATATATATATATATACTGTATATACCCATCAACAATGCTGCAGTCAGCGTCTGATCTGATCACAGGCATTACCCCTGTCAAATGTCGGTCAAACATGATGTGGCACCTACTTAGCGGCAGTGAATGGGTGCTGTCATTTTCATTGAGATCTCTGTCCCCTGCCACAAGATCCTGGGGGGAAAATCCATTGCCTAGACAGTGTATTGAAGGCTCCCGGGCACATCTGCAATACAGTTCTCTTAATAGAACTATATTGATTTCCCAATATAAGCAAATGCATTAGCATTACAGTATGTTGTGTTAGTGGTGAGACCCTCTGGGTTTCAAGACCTCTAGGTCTAAAAGTAACACTTAAAAAAATGTATAAAAAAGTATAAAAGAAAAGAAAACTAGAAGTTCAAATCATCCCCCTTTCCCTAGATCACATATATAGATAAACAAAGTAAATGAAACAAATCTGAAAATGCACAAACTATAAACTATTTTGCTCATGTGGCTAATTTCATGTACCGTATATACTCGAGTATAAGCCGACCCGAATATAAGCCGAGGCCCCTAATTTTACCACAAAAAAACTGGAAAAACTTATTGATTCGAGTATAAGCCTAGAAGGGAAATGCAGGAACTACTGGAAAATTTTAAAAATGAAAATGGTCAGAGTTTTTGGGTGCAGTAGTTGCTGGGTGCTGGGGAAGGGGAGGTGGTGTTTTGGTTGTCTGTCTGCCCCTTCCCTGAGCTTGAGGACTGTTTTTTTCTTCCCCCACTTGGAATTCAGTCTGGCTGAATATAGGGTATCTGCAGTGCTCCTATTAACCCCTTCCCGACGGAACAGGAGCACTGCAGATACCCTATATTCAGCAGACAGGGCACTTTCAGACACAGGGATACCTAATGTGTTTGTGTTTCACAGTAATTTTCTACTTTTGTATGTATTCTAGGGAAAGGAGTGATTTAGAACTGTTATTTTATTTATTTATTTATTTTAAGCTTCTTTTTTCCCCCACTATTTTATTGGAGATTCTATACATTGATATTGCGGCTGATCATAGACCCCTCCCTCTGACTCGAGTATAAGCCGAGGGGGGCTTTTTCAGCACAAAAACTGTGCTGAAAAATTCGGCTTATACTCAAGTATATACGGTATGTGAGATTTTTAGTAGCAGTTAGTCCTACCCACTGTATATGAGTCAGTCAGTGAAATGGTCATTGTATACTGTGTAGTAACAATCTACTAATATCACATCTATATAGTGAGAACACACAGATATACGTAGGATGAGCATTATATATGTGCATTATTGTTCAAAGCACATATAACACTAAAATAGGGACTATGGTTTTATATTTGCCGTTTGTTGGTGACATACATATTACAAACTATAGAGGTTTTATTCATTGACTAGCCTCCGCCTGTAACTTCATCTGTGTGTTGTTGGCGTCGATGATCCACCTATATTCAGCAAATTGCTGGCGTTAAAGGTTTGCCTACTCCGGCGTTTTGGCAGCTGTGAAGCTGGCCTGCTGCTGAACTTATTCCTCGTGCCCTGCCTGTGATTGTTCCGGCATCTCAGCAGCTGGCTGTGATGCCATATAATTAAAGTAGTGTTGGCGTCCATGAATCGCTTGCTCCAGCATTTCAGCAGCTGTTAAGCTGACCTGCCGCTGAACTCGTTCCTCGCACCGTGCCTGTGATTGTTCCGACATCTCAGCAGCTCACTGGGATACCATATAATGAGTGTGTTGTTGGCAACGATAATACATCTGCTCTGGCGTTTCAGCTGCTCTAAGAGCTTCTTGACGCCTAGCTTGTCCAATCCTCCTGAGCTCCGCTTGAGGAGAACTCTGTTGACTTCTGGCTTCCTTCATGGCTCTTGTTGTTTTAGAATTTTGTGACAAATTAGATTTTCTTTTTTACCGGCATGTTTAAAATTGGCAAACTGCCAATTTGGATTAAAAGGTTTTTCCCATGTCAGTGTCTCAGCACTGGAGCAGATCAGATAATATGCAGATGTTTGTACACAAGGGACTCAGTGTTATCTGTGTGTTTACATAGAGAAATAACAGACCTGGCTTTATCAGCTAGCTGCAGATTAGCTGATAGTCCTGGCAGCAAGAGCAGTTTAATATAATATATGAACATAAATTCATAACAGTTGTGAAGCTATGTCATTTACCAGGATAAAAAGTAGCCTATGTGTTAATCTAGGTTACAGTCTATGTATGTGCCAAATTTTATCCAAATCCATTCAGCCGTTTTTGCGTGATTGAGTAACAAACACACAAACTTTCACATCCATAATATTAGTAGGATTCCAATAAAGATTTAGTTTTATTTTCTTTAGTTTCTTGCTAAGTGGGATTTTCTTGCCTTTGGCAAATTGCATTCATTGTCAGCTACCCAATCGGACCCCATACCTGACTGAATGAGTGTTCAACGGGTAACTCTAATGCATATGATGACCAGTCTAAGTGCCTGACCCTCACTCTGCAAGGGATGCTATGTTATGGAATAGCCCATGCGATTGCTGTGGTGCTTTTAAAGGTAGGGGGTATATTTCATGTTGGTCTCATCCCCACAGGAACTGCACAGGAGCAGTTGTAAAGTGTTGTCAGTCAACACCTGTAAGAGGCCTAATTTTCATCTTTGCTATGAAGCCCCGAATCCTTTATGTACGCTACTGCCACCCTGTGGCATGTCATGATTTCAGTGGGCTTCAGCAACAGAAATACCCAAGGTTTGCTTGTCATCACGGTATGGAAAGAAGTTACCTCTCTCCTCAACTCCTACTCCTTGGCAGGTTCTAGTCTATGCACATTATGAAACAGATTAAGTTGCAAGTATGTGTCTAATATAGGGTACAAGACTCTAAGAAGGATGGGGAGACTGCAGCCCATAGTATGTTCTGACAGTTTCAGGCCATTGATGAAAGGGATTGCAATTGCCTAGTCAAATATCCATTGAGATGATCCAATAATTGGACATCAAGATGTCTAGTGTGGCTTTAGTTCTGCACATCCGACCAGGACCTCTCCAGCAGGAAGGAAACAAGACTCCATTTTAATTAAGATAATGATGATGATTATTGGCAGCTGCTTCAAGGCCCTCTGCTCCGCCTGCCTGCCAGGGCTGAGATCTGATTCTGGAGCACCCCATGTCTAACTAGCATTGGAAATCCATGTGTAAGTGAACCGGTGAGGATCATGTATCTTTTAGGTCCAGACTCATTTGATTTCAGTCCATCCTTTACAAGCTACATATGGAAGCCTGGATTTAGCAGCTTGTTTTCTGAGAAAGGTTCCTTAGACTTTTTAATCTTAAGAGCTGAGCACTTACATGATAAAAATATTCAGTGTTCACTGGAGCTTTGCTTGTAATTAATTCCCCCTCTGCTGACAGGTCCATGCAACCCATATGGAATAAGGATGTGATAAGAGCATCCCCCTCCCCAGTATGCAGATGACCCCCTCCATTTTCAGCATCAGGGAGGGTGGGGGAGGATGCTGTGACATCACTTCCACTGGGTCTGGCATATATAGAGTAGACTCTGCTGCAGTGCTCAGTATCTGGAGAAAGGCAGGCAGGCAGGTAGCACTAATCTCATTAAGCTGATACTTGCAGTTACTAATCCGCAGCCTCGGTCTCTTTGTGGCAGCTGCTTCCTGTATTATATTTAAAGATTTATTTCCTTTCATTCAGGATCAGGGCAGTGGAATAGAAGGATATAACAACCATCGTCACCCCTGACTGCAACCAGCCGTCCCCAGATGACAATGCTCTATATTGGGGTATTATCTATAGCCCTGTGTGCAGTGCAAGGTAAGAAGGCAATGGGGAGCTGCTGCTGGTTCTTTCTGCAGTATCTGTCCTTTCAGGTCCAAGGACAGTAGAGCCCTATGAGCAATGCAGCTTCAGCACCAAGGACAGCAATATCCTATGAGCAGGGCAGGTTTATTGTCAAGGGCATGGGGTCTATACCAGCTATGTATTCTCAGCGCCAAGGATAAGATGTATATAGGAGTAAGGTGGATATATAGGGGGAATGGGGTGGTGGTAATACTGATTCAACACCATGGACATGGATCTATAAGACTAATATAAGTTCATCACCAAGGAATCGGGCCCCTATATAGGTTCATTTAGTATTAAGGACAAGGGGCTATATCAGTAAGGTAGGCTTAGCACCAGAAATAGAAGTTATTAAGGAATAAGAAGGTTTCAGGACTAAAAACATGGAGCATATGCAAGGGTTAGCACTAAGGGCAGTTGGAAATCGAAGGTTAGGCATCAAGGAAAACATGGGGATAAGAGAGGTTCAGGACCAAGGACAGGGGTGTGTTGAAGGTTCAGCACCTCCTTGAGATGACCTGGTGCAGACACTGATTAGTAGGATTAGGCTGTGGCTGTTTGGGGTTTGCAAGAGAATCTCTGTCTGGAGCCAAATCTTAGATCTCAAATAAACCATACAGCAAGGTCAATGCACTGGCCATGCAGTGCTTTCTTTATTGCTACTCCTCCTGTCTGTTGTATCCATCTTTAGTCTATCTTTATATCTTTTTCTATTTTCTACTAATTCATTTGCAGTGCTACACTTTCCTGTGTATTACACGTAATATGTTGTAATGGTTTCCTTCTTATGAATGGACTGTGGGATCAGATACAATGTTATATCTGTAATATGGGTTCTTGGGTACAGTTCTCTCTGGTTATAAATAATTCTTGCTTTAGTGATTGCGGGAATCAAAAAGGAATTAAGACATCATATTCACCTCATTCAGTTATGCAGATAGCTACAAACCCAGTATTATAACTAGGAAGAATGAGGGATAGGGAATATGACTTTGGGTGCGATGTGGGGTTGGGGGCAATAATATATTTTGCAGCAGAGATGAAGTCCATGTGGAGTTTAAAAATCTGATCCCAGTCCAAGGCTCATGCTTCTTGTTTTTCTTATACTAAAAACCAAATGGATTTGAAGTGTTTTCTCTAAATGTAATGACTGAGATGGGAAGATGGGATGGGGAGGTTATTTGCTATTTTATCTCGGAGACTCCCTCCCTTCCCCTCTTGTCCTCTATCCTTTCTGGCTCCCCATAACATAACATAAGCCTCTATTATAGTTTATTTTTCTTTTGTCCTTTTTGCAGTTATTTCCTTTCCTGCAACTGGCCGGGACGCTGAAGATGACACAAAGGTAAGAAGATCTCTCTGGCCATGAATCACTCAGGGACTGGTGGGGGAGGGCGCCTGTTCTTCCCAATAATAACTGTAAGGTCAACGGAGATAAAAGGCTAGTAATACATTATATCAACATCTTGCACTGCACATTGACACCTGTATTATTCTGATAGAGGAAGGAGATTAGGGTGACATAGGTATTTAGATGGCTAAAGGGATTTCCGTTTCATTAGCCGGAGCCCTGTAATGTTCTCATTTTTATCAGAATTTTTTTCGTATATGTGATCTTTACAGTCATTACATTATTCATTGTGACTTTCCTCTGGTTACTGCTGTGAATGAGATTGTCTTGGGAAATATTTTTATAAACTTGCATTTTTTTGCAAATCTTACGCAATGGAATTCTTAAAATTCAAGGATACTCTGTCACTTTCTATATATATATATATATATATATATATATATATATAAAGGGAAATCTCTGTTTGCTGTCTGTCAATGGAAACATCATTTTTTTTTTTACAGCCAGTAGCTGAAAACCATTAGTAATTTCAAACAAAAGCTAAGATTCCTTTTTTAAAGCAAAGCAGCATTGATGCTTATGGCTGTGTATAGAATGCTCATTTCCTTCGCTCGTCCCTTTCTTCATGCCCTCTTCTGTCTCTGGGTTATACTTGATGGACTCATGTTACTCACAGTCCTCAGCTGAGAGCAGTTTTAGGTCTGAAGTGATTTTCAGTGTTTGAATAGAAAAGAGATTGGGGTAAATTTACCATTATGTTATGACTGTATGACTCCGGCATAAATGTGGTGTATCTTTGGTGCATCTAGTTTGAGCTAAAATTTAGAACTATAAATGTGGTTTCTCAGAAAGAGGGACATGGCTTAAAGGGGTTGTCCACAAATCTCAGGGCCCATGAAGGGTTCAGGGAAGGGGAAACATTAATTATGAGGAAAAAAAGGGTACATACTAACCTGTTCCTGGTGCTCTGGGGTCCATTGCTGCTGTCCCTGGTGCTCTGACGTCCATTGCTGCTGTCCCTGGTGCTCTGGTGTCTATTGCTGCTGTCCCTGGTGCTCTGTTGTCCATAGCTGCTGTCCATGGTGCTCTGGTGTCCATTGTTGCTGTCCCTGGTGCTCTGGTGTCTATTGCTGCTGTCCCTGGTGCTCTGTTGTCCATTGCTGCTGTCCCTGGTGCTCTGACATCCATTGCCGCTGTCCACTTTGATGCACACCATGGTCTCGCTGCTGGAAGTCCACAGGAAAGGAACCAGTGATGTATGATTGGCCTTAGTTGCCACATGCAACATAGGACTGGACAGTACCAACACGGAACAGATAATTTTTTCTTTTTTTTAGCTTTCCTCTTTCATGGCCTCTTCCCTGGGCCTTGAAATATGTTGACAACTTTTTTAATTGCCACAAAGAAATTTTGCCAATTTTGGTTCAAAGTCAGATAACGAATAGACTTTATGGACTTAGACTAAACAGTCTAAACATGCTCCAGATTTATCATCCTGCATAAATCATTGTGATAATCTCAGAATGATTATCTAAGATTACACTGTCTAACGATTAGTAAAGCGGGGCCAATGTTTCTAAGCACTGACAGCAAGCAGGGATCTTGAAGATGTTATATAAATGAATCAGAAAGTCTATTAGAAAATTGTATAAGTTAATACAAAAATTACTACCCATATAAGTAAACATAAGACTGCTTGAAGCTGACCATTGTAGTCTTGCAACCACTGGTGAGTCGTAGGTTAGAGATAACTGGAACATAAAGTACATCTGACGCTAGGTTCACACTAGCGTTCAGGTCTCCGTTCTGTGGTTTCCATCTTCTGCATGCAACCTGTCAGAGTGGGTCCGGCCGTGAGCGGCTGTGAGCGTTTTATGCTCTCCGCCGCAAAACCGGTTTTTTGAAACCGGACACAGAGAACTGCATGTCCAACTCTGTGTCTGATTTTAAAAACCGTTTTCGCGGCGGAGAGCATAAAACACTCACCGCCGCTCATGGCCGGACATCTTTCAAACCCATTCAAATTAATGGGTATGAAACAGTCCTGCAGGTTTCTGTCTCCTGCCTCTGTTTTGTGCAGGAAACGGAAACCTGCAGAATGGAGACCGGGCACAGATGTGAATGAGCTCTGAATATGAGCATTCTCATGTTTACTTGCAGGTGTATTTATAGAGATGATCATTTAAGCGTATGCATTAATGTATAAAGCTAGTTTCAGAAAAAAAAAAAAATGACCTTAGAAAACCCGCAGACCCCATAGACTATAATGGGGTCTGTGCGGTTTCGGTTCAGTTTCTGCCCTTAAAGGGCGAAAAATATGGAGAGGGGAACAGAATCCCGGTACGGAGTACAAGCACAAATATGAACTGAGCCTTAACTAAATAATGCTGTACTTATAAAGTTACGGTGAATTGAATGTGGGGGTTGTGGGTATGGGAGATGCTTACCTACATACTGCTACATAAGCAAAGAGTAGAGCTATATGTGATTTGTGAAGAGCTTGTTGGTGATATGTGGTTATATCACTATATAAATGGACACTGTATCTGAGATCACTGAATTGAGTAGCATATGAATACATTGTATAAACAGTGTGTAATGTAATAATCATATATAGTGGAATGATCCATAAGTATTCTGGTCTTATCTCTGGAGCAGATCAGCTGGAATATGATTTCAGGGCAGGGATGACCTCCGATGGCTGCAGCTCTGGAACAGCATGTTAATAAAAGGCCGAGATTAAGCGGTGACACTATTGGAAGCTGAAGATTTATTCAGATCTATACCGCTTGTGCATCAGGTTTAGCTCCTGACTAATCATATAATTGGCAGCATTAGACTCTGGAGGGCAGATCGTTCCTGGCGCATTATGCGGCATCACACTGTGCATCCATCCAGAGATGAGCAGATTGTACACAGTTCACATGTTACATGATACAAAATGGTTTCTATACAGATGATTTAGATATGCAATATTCACAGACTTCAAGGGAGAGAATTCTTAAAATGCATCAGAGATTCAAAAAGCATCAGACTCCATTGCAGTGTCTATATAAAATTGGTGGTGAAAGAGTCCTGGAAGTACAACTTTTTCGTCTGGTACTTTCAGTGAAAAAGAATGGACACTATAATGTGGTCATTTGGGCTCCGTTGATGTCAGCTATATTACGTTAGGCTCATAATAGCCTTCATGTAACAACCTGAAAGATGGAGAACCTGTCAGCTTAAAAATAGTTAATTACAGACCCATAGACTATAATGGGGTCTGTCGGGTTTCTGCCTGGTTCCTCCTTGTAAGACTTTTCTTTCCACTGATTTTAGGTGGAATCTGCTGTGGAGTCTCCTAAGGAGACTCTCAGACTCCAACACATATGTGAATTGAGCCATTGCGGCTTCTTGAAGGTCCAAAACAATAGATACCAAGATGCTAGTGTGAACTTAGGGTAACCCTAAAATATAGTTATTATAGTGCTGGTACAATGTAAAAGTAGCAACTGCTATCAGTCACACATATGGATGTAAATGTCTCTGAAAGATCCCAGTACTGGAGACATGTTACAGAAAGTAGTGCCATTTATTCTGTCAACATCAACACTTCAGTTAGTCTCTCCTCAGCCCTAAATGGCTGATAACAGAGAGCAACAGATTACTAGGTGGGTAGACTGTAGGTTTAATATCTATTTAACAGAAAAACCTAAGAGAATAAACATGGCAGAAAATAGTCGGAGTCAGTGAACTACTTCCAGTCCCGGTCAGGAACACAAGTAGCATTCTTAGAAGAGACTGTAGCGGAGACAGAGGCTGCACCGGAGGAGTGAGATTCATTTTATCTTCCAGCATAGCTTACTCTTAGGGCCCCTTCACACGGCGTAAGCGCTCGGCTCATTCCGAGCCATACACGCGAGCGCTTCTAAACACTTCCCATTCACTTCAATGGGAGCACTTGTAAAGCCGGCTTTACGCGCGCTCCCATTGAAGTGAATGGGAAGAGTTTTGAAGCGCTCGCGTGTACGGCTCGGAATGCGCTGAGCGCTTACACCGTGTGAAGGGGCCCTTAGACGTAGTCTATATAACAGCCAATTCACTGTGTATTTTGCTTTAGTTATTTTGTACATACACCAAAATCTTTTATACTCCAAATACATGCAAAGCTGTGCTCAGAATTCTGGCACTTTAGGGCTGATATCTCTCCACTATAGATTCCACTTACAATCGGCAGCAAGAAAAGTCTTGCAATTATAGTCTATGGGGTCTGCAGATGTCCACAGGTAACCGCTTTTTAAGCAAGCAAACTCTCCGTTCATCGGGTCCCCATGCAGACTCGAATACTAGTGTGAACCTAGTATAAGTAATCTCTGCTTCTCCGGTATCTAAATGGAGCCTGCTATAGTGATTTGTGTTCTAGGAAATGTCATCTTCACACTAGGCATTGTATCATAATCCAATGTAGGAAAAATACCCACCCCCTGCATTACAGGAACTCAGCTAAGTTGTTATGGGGGTGTCCATTTAGAAACTTGCTGTTTCCTATAGCAGATGTGTCACCGACTATTAGAGACCTCTTCCTCTGTACAGTGGTGTATCAGCTGCAAGTCTTCATTGAAGGGTTTTGTCTTGCCACAGAACACTTCACATCCAATGTTTCCCTCTAAATCATTCATTGACGGCTCTGCTGAATTATTTACTGACTCTATTCTTAGCCAAGGTTTTACATCAGACACTGATTAATCAAGTAAGGAGGAAGAGAGTCCTTGTAAGGGGAAAGTCAATCCTGTACAACTGAAAGAGTCACAATCTTTTTTTGTGAAAAGTTTCCTAGGCTACTGTATTGTTGCATAAAGAATCTTGGAAAGCTGGATGACCATTTAAGTTCTAAAGCTCGCACTTCAGTACCTTACATTTTTTAAGTCTCCTGTCAGTAAATGGGGATGTTCTTCTTTTCAGCGAGAGTGACCTTACAATTGCACATCTTCTTGAATGCCTTAGGGGGAATTTATTAACACATCTACATCAGTTGTCTAGCACAGATGGGTGATCACTTGCAGCATCATCGGAACAAGGCTCTTTCTTGCGCCAAAGATGAGACATATCTCCCATTCTGCGCCTCACTCTCCATTTCTGTCAGTGTGGTGCAACAGGGTGGGCACGCCTTGGCCCAATATATTTATTATTACTCATTCAAGTTTTAGTAAAACTGCCCCAATATATCAGTACAGGAAAATCTAACAAACTATCAGGACAGGGTAGAAATGTATGAGGGTTTAGGTAACATATGGATGTCTAGACTGGATACAACTGTAACAAACTCATATGTAAGAATTATTAGGACTGTAAATGTTTCTATTCACTGACAGAATGCTATGATACAAAGTATATTAGAATGTTGTAGGTCTTTTTGATGTGTAGTCTTTTTAATGATGCTCAGATGCTTATTCTTGTACTTCTCCATCCAGGTGATGAAATGCATTGTAGAAGTAATTTCTGACACATTGTCTAAGCCTAACCCTGTCCCTACCAGTCAGGACTGCCTGGAAACTCTCCGCGGAGGTGAGCTCAAAGCAATGTGGTGATATACAGTAGGGTTAATTTAATCAGCATTTTCTGTTAGGACAGCAATTTGTATGTATTTATCGAAAAAAACTCTTGCCCAAAAAAAACACTTAACAAAACAATTTTCACTAACAGGACTTTCAGTAAAAACTATGTTTAAATGCTCTTTAAACAGATGAAACTGCTCTATTACACAACAGACAGACAAAATTAGAAATTAAAATTAAATGTATTGGCAATAAAAGGGTTAACTTTCCTGTCTTTCTGTATTACTGTTACAGTCAGGCTCACAAAGCACAGATATTCTCCCTCACTCTTTTCTATTATTTTATTGCTAATTTGCCTATAAATGAATAAATCTGGTTAAACACTCCTATTCCTAGTATTCTCTAGCTTTGTTGTAATTTGTAAGCTTTTCAGCACTCAGTGTTCTCTGTATCATGCAGTGACATCAATAACAGATCCATCTCTACGTCCACCATCACTGCAATGCCTCGTGTTCAAGCCCACAGCACCTTATATAGTGTATATGACATCAGCACTGTAAAGTGTCTACCTACCACACTGACTATTGGCTGAAAGGCTGTCAGCTGATGTTTGGTGGTGCCAGTATGTCACAGTGACTTACAAGCCATGTGTCTCTTCTGTATTTTCCCTAAACAATACATGTGGTAGCAGCCATTTTAGTTTGTCCAAGATGAGCCACCATTTCTTTTGTTTCATTAAAAACCAAATAATTTGGAATATTTGGGTGAAACCCGACTAGTGATGAATCAGATCCCCCATCTCAACTACAGACCCTGAAACTCAGTTACTTGATACAACGGGCCACAGTCACGGCTGGGGACATTTTTTGTAGATAAAGCAACAGTTCCGGGTCTAATTCATAGATTTGGAAGGGGAAGGTGTGGTGGGGCATGGGAATGTAGAGGTGCAATAACTTTGTACAATACTCTATAAATGTACACCAATGTATAATGACTCTATATAGTTGGTAATTATTGGATACAGTGCTATGTGATATTAGTGGTGGTTATGTGGATGGCGGAGGACATCCAACCATGTCTGTAGAATATTCTGCTTGTACAAAGATCTTGCAAAAATAAAATGTCTCCAACAGATCCAGATTTTCATTTGTCACATGGTTTGTTATAGATGAAAGGATCATTTCCATCTTGCGCCACCAGAACCTGCTAAAGGAGCTCCAGGAACTTGCCAGTCAAGGTAAGAAAAAGTTTTCCTTTAGATGTCTTTCTATGTATTCACATGATCAACAGTTCCCATCTGTGTTTAGCATTAGTCTTTTGGCTCTCCAAAAGTGATCAGATAAAACAAATAATGAAAACATGATGTGAACAGCCCCTGAGTCCTGTCCGGCTGAAGCAGTAGAGAGGGTTGTTACAGTGTTGCAGGTGTATGTTATCCTAACTGATGTTCAGCCTCTTGGTGTCGCAAGAAATGTACATTTTTACAGACAGTAAATTAAAACTTGCTGAACTTTTCTATATTTATGATGTCCTGTTACAACTAGTAGACGGAGGACTGGTAAGAAAATCCTTAGGTGATGTAATGCCTCTATGGGCAGCCATTACAACCAGAAGCGGGTGGTATAAATATAGTGCCAATCTTCTGCAGCATGATACGGTGCAGGAGGATTATATTATAGACCCGGGAGTAGATCCCATTAATACAATGGCTCAATATTATCCCTTGTTCTGTACAGCTTCCAGTTCTCTCCTCTCACATTTGTGTAATCCCAGTGGCTGACAGACGCGAGGGCAATCGCCATAGAGATGAAGGATCTATTAATAGGAGCCTCATCTGGTGTAAGCAGAAGTCTCTGTCAGCCCCTCCCCAGCTATAAGTGCTCCCTGCGGAAAACCTTGCCGCAGCTCTCTTATTACTTACATTTAGGCTTCCAGTAGTAGTGACATAGTAGGGATCAGTCAACGAGTGTCAAAATCTGCACTCACAGGCATTGCAGCATCCTTAAAGGGAGACTCTCACCAGAACTCATAGTATTAACCCAGCCCACAGACAGGTAGGTTAGGGTCACCTGAATCAAATGGTGGGACAAAATATTGCAACAAAGCAATTTCCATTGCTCCAAAGAGGCCATCTGTAAATTGATAAAAAAAACTTTGTTATCTCAGCAACGAAAGAACTGATTCACAAGGGGAAAACACTGTTTCTTTAGGAAACCCTAACCTATCTATATAAGGGGTTTGCTTAAAGGGATTCTATCATTAGAATCCCATTTATAGCTAAACCCACATCGGAATAGCCTTAAGAAAGGCTATTCTTCCCCTACTTTTAGAAGTCTTCTCCGTGCCGCTGTTCGATATATGTTCCCAGCTTCTTCATTATGGTAATGAATCTTCTCGCAGCGCTGGGGGCGTCCCCTGTGCTGCAAGAAAACTCTCCAGCGCCTTCTTCTTCTTGATCTCTGCCTCCATTTCTTCTCTTCTGTTTGGCCACAGGAAAATGGCCGACAGCGCCCAGTGCACATGTCCGTTGGCTATTTTCCTGTGGCCTCTCCCATTCGGCCACAGGAAAATTATAGAATCCCTTTAAGACAGGGGTAGGGAACCTTCGGCTCTCCAGCTGCTGTGAAACTACAACTCCCAACATGCTCCATTCACTTCCATGGGAGTTCCAAGAACAGCAGAGCAAGTATGCATGCTGGGAGTTGTAGTTTTGCAACAGCTGGAGAGCCGTACGTTCCCTACCCCTGCTTTAAGATGTTGGGTTCTGGTGACACACTCCCTTTAACACACTGTACAAGTTTCTGGAATGTTCCTTTAAGATGGTAGAAGAAACAGACAATCTACCCATTAAAGTTAACAGACTCCTCCCAACTCTGACTGAGAGGTTGTCACCTCCCTGCCCCCTGTTATTGACCTCATCTAATAGAATATAATTAAATATTGATCAGATATGATATTGACACACCTTATACTACATTTGCAGCTGTTCTATGTATTGCTGCTGACAGTCTCTTTATCATGTCTGGGAGGTTGTCACAGCCCCACCCCATTACTGACATCACTGAATATGTTAGTAATATAATTACAGTATAATCAGACCTGAGATCTGCACACCTTATGCTACAGTAATAGCTATTTCACCTATTACTGCTGACAACCAGCCTCTATGATAGTTGTCACAGCCCAGCCCCACTGATACTGGTACCACTGGATGGTAAAATAGCCATTAGAGGCCCTGACCTAACAAGTTCATTCTCATGAATTGAAAGTTATTCTCAGCAATGAGTGTGTATGCAGGAACTGAGCTCATTCTCACGGTTACTTTGATTTGCTGATCTCCTTTAAATTCCACTTCTACAGGTGCAATGGAGAGACTCCAGAAGCAGAAAAAAAATGGAGGATTTGGAGAGGAGCTATCCAGTATCCTTGAGAAGCAGAGCAATAAGCCCCTTCCCTCTGGTGAGTGTCACGGTGACTCTGACTCTTCACTGTGATAACCTTCAGGTTCTTCGAAGTCGTGAATCTCCTGTTCATGTAATACTCAGGTGATATACAGCTAATACCAGGATCATCACACATAATCCTCTCACTATGGCATCATCTGCTAACACTGCGCCCTGAATCTGTGTTCACAAAATATTATACAGCCGCAATATAAATGCAGCAATTGAATGGGGTATGGGCACATCTTGTATATAAAAGTCACTATGGTATAGATTTAGTTTACTCCATAATCTACACTCAAAGCTAATTTTGGCACTGAGATGGTAACTTGTTAGTGAAATGCGGAGCATTCTGGGAACTCCATTGTCACAGCTTACAGGCAAGTAGTGGAATTCTAAAATCAGCTTTGGTTGGGAGTGGAGAAAAGGGTTACCTTACAACAAGGAACAGGTTACCCCTTTAAATGTCACTAACACAATTCTAATTTCCAAGTTATTTTCAATGGATCATTCCAACTCATTTACCCTTTTCTTATCTTGTGTCTAACAATGCAGAAAAGTTCCAAGTGCCTTCTCTTGGCGGAAAATCTCAAGAAAGAGATGAAATGAAGAGAGCGTCTGAGGAAGAAGAGAGAAAGAAGAGCTCTGATCCCACAGAGGAAGAGAACAGTACTGAGGAACTGGAAAGCAATGAGATCAGTAAGAGGGAAGAGACCTCTGAAGAGGAAGAAATTGACAACCGCATCACAGATGAGATCAATGAAATGGAACTCCCCAAAGACAACCAAGAAGATGCCAGCGAGGGACGCACATCTGACGAGAAGGAGACAATGACCAAAAAGGACCAAGAGGCTGATGAAACAGAAGATCCCGAAAAGGAAAACCACAAGCAAGACAGCAACGAGACAGACAATGAGGAGGATGACACACAGCGGGAGGACAGTAAGTACAGAGAGGAAGCTCTCCTGTCTCTTATTGTAGAACTCAGCCTCACATTGCATCTGCATATAATGTGTTAAGCGTCCAGTCAAGTCCTGTGTAATGTAGGCACCATTAGGGGGCGCTAACTGCAGATTTATTCAGATCAGTGGGAGTAGTATAAATCTGTATGCAGTAAGCTCCACCTAGTGGTGACTGCAAAGTATTGTTTATGTAAGAATGAACAACCACTTTATCACTGACATCTTAATTTCCAAATTATACTGCAATCACATCCTAAACTGCATTCAGAATTCTTCCAGCTGCTCTCAGGTGCAGAGGTACTGCTGACTGATACCAGATACCTTGGCTGACATCTTAAAAACATTACATTGTGGAAGATGCATGTTGCTACATTATTCCTGCTATGTATCAGCCTTGCAAAGTGCTCCCATAGGTGTGCTATATTTCAATATTTCAATGTTGTATAACCTCCCTATACAAAATGCAGGAAATTAGGCTCTATACATATCTTAAAGTGAGATGTGAAGTTATGCAATTTGCAAGAAAGCAATAATTTGGACTCATTCTTAAAGCTCTCGGTGTGACTAGAGTATAAATCATGATGGCTAACATTACTATGGTGGGATATTTACTGATAATGTGGTAACATTTTATTTGAAGACTCCATGAGGCCTGAAGATTTCAACAAAGACTCTACATCTGAATCTGACAACAGCAAGGAAACTAAGCAAGACGTGGATACAATTGACTGCACTGAGGAGAACCCCAGGAGTGATGACGTCTCATCAAAAGACCTTGAAGATTCTAAACGATGGAACAAGATGGACGAGCTCGCCAAGGAGCTCAGAGCCAAAAAGTGTGCTTCAAAAAGCAGTGAGGATGACCCTGATCAGTCCATGAAGATTCCCCCCAAGGAGCCTAAATATGATCCAAGCAGCCAAGAGCCAGAGGACAGACAACAATGGCAGAAATCCAGAGAGGACAGCAGTGAAACCGAAGCACCAATGTTAAAGAGGGCAGAAGAGAGGAAGGAAGAAGAAGGCAGTGCCAACAGGAAGACAGAGGTTGGTGCTATTACATCACAAAGTACAGGACAGCCAGCTCTGACATAGTTCATACATGACAATGAGATCCATACTTCTATCTATCTACAAATTGAATACAAGTCACACATGCTGGGACAGTCACTAGTTTTAATAATTTCTAGAATTAGTTTTTTTAAGATCTGTTTTTACCATAAACAAAAAATTCACCCTGATATATTGTGATTTTCATGTTAAACACTAGATGTCAGCATCACAGGCCTGGAGAGACACAAACTACTTAGTTTACTTCTTGCTGTGAAACGTTGTGCACTGTCAACAATGCATCATTACTATGAACAGAACTAGGGTCACAATGACCACACAGGATTACTGTTGGAACAACAATTATGGAGATCTGCCAATAATAATAAGCAGGTCTATAATAACCCTAGCAAATTATAGAATTCTACCTGTGATATAGACTATATACATATGCAGCAGATCAGAGTATGACATTGGTATGTCATACTTGTGATAAATGTGCTTTTACATAGGACTTCAGGTACAGTAAATCCACATTATTGTAGTATACAGTGAAACTCAAAAGAAATTAGAAATTCAGCCTAGCTGCTTCTTGGGATGACACTGCTGTCAATTAAAGGCTGTATTAGACAGCCAGATCTCCTACAGCCAATGCCAATGAACAAGAAACTTGTTGATGCTGAATATGTCAAGCAGAAAATTTCAGCTTCAGAAATTTGAAGTCGATTGTTTTTCTGCTTGTCAAAAACTGATGAATATTTTGATACTGAATTTGCAGTAGAATTTGGAGAAGAGTGCCACTCTATTCAGCCTGTAATAAGTAAGGCCAAGTTCCAAATTCCACAAGCAGATTTGGACAAATTGTTTCTGCGCTGACAGAAAAGGTGTATTTTCTGCTTCCCAAAAATTTCAATGGAAGTTCTCAAGCAGAATCCACCTGAAGAACAAGCAGGGCGCTTATTTATTCCGCTAGCTGAAATAATCCGCTACTGTCTTCCATTGAAACGAATGAGAGGCAGATTTCATGCAGAATTTGAGTTTGTGTGAACACTCCCTTCAGGCAATTATCAGCAACGAATCCAACACGGTCTTTACTATAGATTTTTTTTTTATTAGAGGAAAGCTTACCTACTTAAATTATTAGACAATCTGCTCCTGTTTTAGAATGAAATAGACAACATGGATAGACAAAGGTGCCCCTTTTATAGGACTACCGCTATACACTTTAGTTTGTGCTTCTAGCATGTACCTTATACATTCATTCTATATTCTCATCTTAAAACCAACATCTATGGTATTGCCTTTAAACACTCTCTCTCTTCTTTACACTGCAGCCACATGTTTTATTCTAGCCAATAATATGCACCAATCTAGATAACATAAATAAATATATATATATATATATATATATATATATATATATATATTATATACAAAAAAGCATGAACCCATAGACCTAAAAACATTAACTGCTACTATTTTATTTGCAGGACCAAGAACTGGAAAGTTTGGCAGCCATTGAGGCAGAACTGGAAAATGTTGCCCACAAGCTGCATGATCTGAGGAGGGGATGAAAAACAATTGCAAAAGAAAAAAGAAAAAAAAATTGCAAAAAATAATAATTTGCCATTGCACCTTCTATATTTGTTTTCCGGCTTAACCCCATGACTGCTGGAAACAATTTATGGCAATCTCTTGCGGCAGATGTGGGGTTAAACGTTCTGTAGTTCTATCACACCTGTCCTGTAGTAAAGCTGATACAGCTGCCACAAGATCCATGTTTTGGAAATAGGGGAGGGGAGGCAAATTACTCTGCTTGCCTAGTAGAGCTCATCACCCCATTTCCATGGGAGTTGGAGGCAGCGTGGAATGTGTGAGGCTGCGGGCGTCTGTCTCATCCTGTGTTCTACGCTCTTTAGTGTCACTTTTCACTCTTTTTGTTAGATGAACATATTGCAATAACTTGTTACTTTTTGATTACAATCTGGGAAGTTTATTCTGTAAAAAAAAAAAAGAAAAAATAACTTACAGGGAAATAAAATGTTGGATTTTTCCTTTACGTGTTCACTTCTTTATTTTGAGGTTGCTGTATGGGCAGCTCCAGCCTGTCCACTAAGAGAGCAAGAATACAAGGCATCCATGTACAGAATATGCTGCTGTAAATGACTATTCTGCTAAAGTAAATGCAGGATGTAGCGGGGAATCTAAAGAGGTTCAATAATCTGCCCCGATTAATTTCTTAATAAAATTTTTATAGTGGTTGCTGATACAAAACGGGGAGGTCATCATTCCCCATCTTTCTATACCATCTATACCATAAAACGATCATAGAGGGATGTTATTGAGGCTCATGTTTGGTGCAAAGCCATTTCTTATACCAAATGTGCACCTCAAGTCCGTTCTGCATCTCGTCCACCAGTTTCCTGGCATGAGTTAGAACAGAAATCTACACCAGTTCCTACCTGGCCTCTGCCTTTTCATATATCTCATATATCTGCCTTTTCATATATCTCAGTCCCTATGCTAGTTGAGCCATTTATTAAGACTGGTGTACGATATGCTTGTCTTAATACATTTGCCTCAGGTTCCAAATCTTCTGTGGAAACAAGATGCAAACTATAAAGTTGTGGCTCCTTACATATACCACTAGACGGAACCACTGTCTTCATGCTATTTATACATTGACCTCCATAATAAAACAGTATGCAGCAAGCACCTATGCTCCCCCTAGTGGTGGTGGCAGGAATGTTATCATGTAAGTATGTCTTGTGCAGAATACAGTTCTGTATTAGAAAAACGGAGCTCAAACAGATGAACATATGTAATTTGTATCAGCTCTAAATAACATGATGATAAAATGTGTCTGCAGATGTAAGTTGTCACCAAACCCACCAATCCTGGTTATTGATATATAATATATGTTTAGCCTGACTCAACAAGGATATTCTAGTCTACAGAGGGATGTACGCCCGCTATACAGGTCCAGCACACTGTAAACATACAGAAATAGTTCAGAACAAAACTGACTCAGCAGCTTCACTATGAGCAAAGGTCTGGCAGTAAAAATACAAGACAACACACAACCTGAATAGTTCAACTCCGCGCCTATACCAGAGAAAAGTTATTTAGTAAGAAGCTAGCTACAGCAGAAAGCTAGGCACTGTTATGACCCGCCATTTCTGACAAGGTACCCAGGGCATATTGTGGATATAAGGTCGGAGCCCCACATGGCGTAATGTGATTTGTCCACAGCGGTTTTTCCTGCTGAGTTTTACAGTCACTGTGTAGTGTATGGGATCCTAGCGAATCCCATCCCCACAGTGTGGTAAAATACGTGCAGCGGACATGCTGCGATTTCCAAAACCCTCACAGAGTGAACTGGAAAACATACTCTCTACAGCATGTGTTCTTATGAAAGCCATATACTCCCTGCAAAAGCCAGTGTCATCCATCAGTGACTACATACGAGGCCGAAGAATTAAAGGGATTATCTAGTTTTTAAAATAACCAACTAATAGGTAAGATAGGGGTACACAGAGTGAGAGCAGACAGATGAATCGTGGAAAATGTAGCTTGATCCAGCCTTTGCGGGGCCCTGGGCAATTGACTTTGGCAGGGCCATACTTACTGGGGTCTGGGGGGTCCGGGGTCCTCCCAGGATTTTTTGAAAAAATTAGCCCTAAAAATGCATTTTTCAAATGCAATTCATATTTTCTGACATTACAATAAATACAATGCAGTAATACTCACAGGAGACGTCTCCCCACATTTCCCCTCTCTTCCTTTTGGACCGCCATGACCACTTCTTTCAGCTGTGACTTGACTCTGTAAAGTTTGAAACATAGACATCTTTGACTCCTCAGTTCTCCACGCACCCAACCCCTATATATCCCACAGCGGCCCATGCAGCCTATATTATGCCCCACAGTGGCACAATAGACTGTGGGGCATAATAGAGGTTGCAGGGGGGCAGCTGTGGGGCATAATAGAGGTTACAGGGGCCAAAGTGGACCCTTCAAGCTCTATTATTATAATCAGGGGTCTCCCCTTCATCTCTAAACTCTTGGAACGCCTGGTCTATTCTCGTTTAATCCGCTATCTCTCTGCTAACTCTCTTCT
The DNA here is from genome assembly GCF_031893055.1 of Leptodactylus fuscus. NCBI lineage: Eukaryota > Metazoa > Chordata > Amphibia > Anura > Leptodactylidae > Leptodactylus > Leptodactylus fuscus. Next base: position 85,182,150 of record NC_134271.1, read on the forward strand.
TGACCCCTTACAATCTGGTTTCTGCGCTCTGCACTCTACTGAAACGGCTCTCACAAAAGTCTCCAATGATCTCCTGACGGCTAAATCCAATGGCGACTTCTCTCTTCTTATTCTTCTGGACCTCTCTGCAGCTTTTGACACTGCTGACCATCATCTCCTCCTCACTATGCTCCACTCAGTCGGCCTCAATGACACTGCGCTCTCCTGGTTCTCCTCTTATCTCTCAGACCACACGTTCAGTGTATCATTTGCGGGCTCTGTTTCCTCCCCTCTTTCCCTTGCTGTTGGGGTTCCTCAGGGCTCGGTCCTAGGCCACCTGCTTTTTTCTCTCTACACAGCCCCCATTGGACAAACTATCGCCAGATTTGGCTTCAGGTACCATCTTTATGCTGATGACACCCAATTATACACATCTTCCCTTGACATCACCCCTGCACTCATACAGAACACCAGTGACTCTGGTGACCAGTGACCAGTGTCTCTCTGCAGTCTCTAATATCATGTCCTCGCTCTATCTGAAACTAAATCTCTCTAAGACTGAATTACTACTGTTTCCACCATCTAATAGATCTGTCCCTGATATATCCATTGCAGTCTCAGGCCTTACTATAACTCCTAGGCAGCATGCCCGCTGCCTCGGGGTCATATTTGACGCAGACCTTTCCTTCACCCCTCATATTGAATCACTCGCACGTTCATGTCACCTCCACCTCAAAAATATCTCCAGAATACGTCCTTTCCTTACCAGAGATACACTAAAGACACTTATTGTCTCTCTGATTCATGCTCGCCTTGACTACTGTAACTCCTTACTAATCGGTCTTCCCCTCACTAAACTCTCCCCTCTACAATCTATTCTGAATGCAGCGGCCAGGCTCATCTACCAGACTAGACGCTACAGCGATGCCTCAGGTCTGTGCCAGTCGCTACATTGGCTGCCTATTCATTATAGAATACAATATAAAGTTATTACTCTCATCCACAAGGCTCTCCATAATGCCGCACCTCCCTACATTTCCTCCCTCATCTCTGTCTACCGCCCAACCCGTGTTCTTCGCTCACTCAATAACCTAACACTTACATCCTCTATTGTCAGAACCTCCCACGCTCGTATACAAGACTTCTCCCGAGCTGCACCACTTCTCTGGAATGCTCTACCCCGGACAATCAGATTAACTCCCAATTTCTACAGTTTCAAACGCAAACTAAAGACGCATCTTTTCAGACAGGCCTATCACAATTCCTAATGCAAACCCTTCCGTTCTTGATGCCTTTTCAGCCTAACATATTTGTCCATGCTCTATCCACATGTTAAAGGACACTACTAGTGACGGCCCATAAAGCTTTGTTTGTGTAATGGCTGCAACCTCTATTACAAAATTGTCTGAACACTGTATAAGCAATGCCGCCCCTCCTACCTCTTGTGTCATCCCCTCTACCTCATAGATTGTAAGCTCTTGTGAGCAGGGCCCTCAGTCCCATTGTGTGAAATGACGTTCTTTGTTTTGTATCTGTCTGTATCTGAACCCTACAAATTGTACAGCGCTGCGGAATATGTTGGCGCTATATAAATAAAATTTATTATTATTATTATAATTGGAGCCCCAGGGGAGATGAGGGAACACAATAAACACTGTTACCTCTCTGGGATCCGATGTTAAAGAGGATCTTTCATGAGTTTTTTGCCCAAACCCATGAAAGGTCCTCTTTAACCGGTTAAGGACCGCCGTACGTAAATTTACGGCCTGCGGTCCAGGTACCTAAAGACCGGACTATTGTCAAAATACGTCCTGTCTTTAGGTACCTTCTTGGCGGGGGGAGGGGTGCGGGGAGGACGGGGGTTAGGTGTTACTAACACCTAACCCCTTCCTCAATAACGTCCAGTCGGAACTGAGTCCGACTGGACGTTTTAACCCTTTCGATCGCGCCGTGAAACATCACGGCGCGATTGAAAGGCATCCGCCGACAATTGAATCATATCGGCACCCCCCGCGGCGAGATCGGGGGGTGCCGATAGCAGTAAAAGGTAGTCTGGGGTCTGGCCAGTGACCCCAGACTGCCCGGAGCCCCCACATACCTGGTGATCCTGCCAGGACCTTCTGATGTCAGGCTGTGCGTCTACACAGCCTGACATCCTGCTACGGAATGCCATGTGGGACACCTGCAGGCTGTGTCTCACATGGCATTCTACACTCACCGGCCACTTTATTAGGTACACCTGTCCAACTGCTCGTTAACACTTAATTTCTAATCAGCCAATCACATGGCGGCAACTCAGTGCATTTAGGCATGTAGACATGGTCAAGACAATCTCCTGCAGTTCAAACCGAGCATCAGTATGGGGAAGAAAGGTGATTTGAGTGCCTTTGAACGTGGCATGGTTGTTGGTGCCAGAAGGGCTGGTCTGAGTATTTCAGAAACTGTTGATCTACTGGGATTTTCACGCACAACCATCTCTAGGGTTTACAGAGAATGGTCCGAAAAAGAAAAAACATCCAGTGAGTGGCAGTTCTGTGGGCGGAAATGCGTTGTTGATGCCAGAGGTCAGAGGAGAATGGCCAGACTGGTTCGAGCTGATAGAAAGGCAACAGTGACTCAAATAGCCACCCGTTACAACCAAGGTAGCCAGAAGAGCATCTCTGAACGCACAGTACATCGAACTTTGAGGCAGATGGGCTACAGCAGCAGAAGACCGCACCGGGTGCCACTCCTTTCAGCTAAGAACAGGAAACTGAGGCTACAATTTGCACAAGCTCATCGAAATTGGACAATTGAAGATTGGAAAAACGTTGCCTGGTCTGATGAGTCTCGATTTCTGCTGCGACATTCGGATGGTAGGGTCAGAATTTGGCGTCAACAACATGAAAGCATGGATCCATCCTGCCTTGTATCAACGGTTCAGGCTGGTGGTGGTGGTGTCATGGTGTGGGGAATATTTTCTTGGCACTCTTTGGGCCCCTTGGTACCAATTGAGCATCGTTGCAATGCCAAAGCCTACCTGAGTATTGTTGCTGACCATGTCCATCCCTTTATGACCACAATGTACCCAACATCTGATGGCTACTTTCAGCAGGATAATGCGCCATGTCATAAAGCTGGAATCATCTCAGACTGGTTTCTTGAACATGACAATGAGTTCACTGTACTCCAATGGCCTCCACAGTCACCAGATCTCAATCCAATAGAGCATCTTTGGGATGTGGTGGAACGGGAGATTCGCATCATGGATGTGCAGCCGACAAATCTGCGGCAACTGTGTGATGCCATCATGTCAATATGGACCAAAATCTCTGAGGAATACTTCCAGCACCTTGTTGAATCTATGCCACGAAGAATTGAGGCAGTTCTGAAGGCAAAAGAGGGTCCAACCCGTTACTAGCATGGTGTACCTAATAAAGTGGCCGGTGAGTGTATATCAGCACAGTATTGCTGATTGAAGTGTCCTAAATGGACACATGAAAAAGTAAAAAAAAATGAAAAAAAAAATAAAATGAAGTGTATGAAAAAAATTAATAAAGTAATAAAGCCCAAAAATCCCTTTTTCTCTATAGAAAATGAATTATATAAAAAAAGAACTAAAAAGTAATAAAAACAATGCATATTTGGTATTGTCGCGTCCGTAACAATCTATACAATAAAACTGAAATAATATTTAATGTACACGGCGAACACCGGAAAAAAAAAACGGAAAAAACTCGCCGGAAGTAATGATTTTTCGCCATCTCACCATACAAAATATACTATAAAAAGTGATCAAAAAGTCATATGCATCCGATAACAGTACCAATAAAAAGCGCAGGTTGTCCCGCAAAAAATAAGCCCTCAACCAACACTGTCAACCGAAAAATAAAAATGTTACGCCTCTCAGAAGATGCTATGCAAAAAACATTGATTTATGTCCCCAAATGTGTTTTTCCTCTGCAGAACTAGTAACACATAAAAAAATAACATAAATGAGGTATCGCCGTAACCGTACCGACCCGCAGAATAAAGGCTACATGTTACTTATACTGTACGCTGCATGGCGCAAAATTTAAAAAGTGAAACTCAATGCCAGGATTGATTTTTTTTTTTAATCCAGCAAAAAAGGGTTAATAAAATGTATTCAATAAGATGTAGACACCCAAAAACGGTGTCATTACGAAATGCATCTCATCCCGCAAATAACAAGTCCTTATATGGCTGTGTCACCAGAAAAATAAAGAAAATATAGCATCTAATAATGTGAAGACAAAAGTCTGCAAAAATTGCCAAATTATTAGAACACAACTGGCTGCGGCAGGAAGGGAATATATAAGCTGTGCGAGCGAATATCAGGGGACACCCCAGATTTACAGCTTATGAGGGAACAGACACCAGAAGTGACCCCCAAAGTGACCCCCAGAGTAACTCCCCCAATCATAGGAGCTACTGGGACATAGTAGGGAATTTGGTGTCTGCAATGTTCTCCGCACAGCTTACATATTCCCTCTTCGCCATCCGCTGTGCAGTCACGTCTGGGATACTAATACTCACTACACCCCCTGATACATTCTTTGAGGGGTGCAGTTTTCAAAATGGGGTCACTCCTTTGGGGAATCCAGTTTTCTGGTACCTTACAGGCTCTACAAACATGACATGGCGTCCAGATACCAAACATCTGAATCTGTACTCCAAAAGCCGCATAGCGCTCCTTCCCTTCTGCGCCCTGCTGTGCGCCCAAACTGCAGTTTATGCCACATGTATGCCACTGGTGTACCCGGGATAACGGACGTAATGTCATATGTGGGTATAAACTGATATTAGGGCACAGCCGGACACAGAAGGGAAGAAGGGTTATTGGGTTTTGGAGCGCAGACGGTTTGGTTTTTGGATGCCATGACACTTTTGCAGAGCTGAAACGCCAGTAAAGTGGAATCCCCTGATATGTGACCTTATTTTGGAAACTACACCCCTGAAGGATTTATCCAGGGGTACAGAGAGCATTTTTAACCCCCAAGTGTTGCTATAACTTATTATCCATAAATGAATACGAAGCTGATTGTGAAAGGTGAAAATGACCATTTTTCCAGGAATACGTCATTTCAGTGCGTAATATGTTGTGCCCGGCTTGTATCAGAGATGAACGCTCTAAAAGCTGTTGTGCCCAGGATACCCGCTTAACAGTTTTTGGAGTGTCTCTGCTGACATAAGTCGGGCACAACATGTTGCACACTGAAATGGCAAATCAGTAAAATTTTCATTTTTAACTTCTCTATCAGTTGCGATTTCATTTCTGGAAACTAAATAAATGCAGCACTCAAGGGTTAAAAAAATCTCGCTACACCACTTGATAAATCCCATCAGTGGGGTAGTGTCCAAAATAGGGTGACATGTCTGCGGATTCCACTTTATTGGCAATTCAGGGGCTTTGCAAAAGTGGCATGGCGTGCTCCAAAAACCAATATAGCGCTCCTTTCCTTCTGTGCCCGGCTGTGCCCAAACAGCCATTTATACCCACATATGGCATTAAGTCCGTTATCCGGGGTACACCAGTGTCATACATGTGGGCATACACTGCTATTTGGGTACCCAGCAGGGCGCAGATGTGAAGGAGCAATATGTGCTTTTGGAGTGCAGATTAGATTCTTCGTTTGGACACCATGTCACATTTGCAGAGACCCTAAAATTGCCCCTACAAAATGGGGTCACTTCTTGGTGAATTCCAGTTTACTGGCACCTCCAGGGCTCTGCAAAAACAACATGGTGCCCAGAGGGTCCCTCTAAATCTCTACCCCAAAAGCTAAAACGCACAGTGGTCCTTCCCTTCTGAGCCCTGCTGTGTGCCCAAGCAGCAGTTTACACCCATATATATAATTTTTTGACCCCCGGGATGGCCCCTTAATAGTTTTAGGAGTGCAGGTCTCTGACAACACAAAGTGGGTGCAACGTATTGGGCACCGAAATGGCATATTTTTAAAAATTTCAATTTTCATTTTGTACATTAATTTTTGGGAAGCATTTTAGGCTCAAAATGATAATACCCCTTGATACATTCCTTGACAGGTGTAGTTTCTAAAATGGTGTCACTTTTGAGGGGTTTCCACTGTATTGGTACTTTAGGGGCTCAGCAAATGCGACATGGCACCTGAAAACTATTCCAGCAACATCTGCCCTCCAAAACCCAAATAGCGCTCTTTCCATTCTGAGCCCCAACATGTACCCATACAGCAGATTATGGCCACATATGGGGTATTGCCGTGTTCAGAAGAAATTGTGTAACAAACTGTGTGGGGCTTTTAATTCTTAAACTATTTGCAAAATTAAAAATATGGCGCTAAATGGACGACTCATTGGGAAAAAAAGTAATATTTCATTTCCACGTCCCAATGTTAATAAAATCTGTGAAACACCTGTGAGGCCAAAATACTCACTCTACCCCTAGATAAATTCTATGAGGGGTGTAGTTTCCAAAATGGGGTCACTTATAGGGGGTTTCCACTGTATTGGTACTTTAGGGGCTCTGCAAATGCGACATGGGACCTGAAAAATATTCCAGCAAAATCTGCCCTTCAAAAGCCAAATAGCCCTCTTTCCATTCTGAGCCCCGCCATGTTCCCATACAGCAGATTATGGCCACATATGGGGCATTTCTGTGTTCAGGAGAAATTGTGTAACGAACTTTAGGGAGCTTTTTCTCCTTTATCCTCTTGTGAAAATTAAAAATTTGGGGCTAAATTGACAGTTTGTTGGAAAAAAAGGAATTTTTCATTTTCAAGGCCCAATGTTAATAAAATCTGTGAAACAGCTGTAGGGTCAAAATGCTCACTATACCCTTTGATATGTTCTGTAGGGGGTGTAGTTTCCCAAATGGGGTCACTTTTAGGGGGTTTCCACTGTATTGGTACTCTAAGGGCTCTGCAAATGAGACATGGCACCTAAAATTATTCCAGCAAAATCTGCCATCCAAAAGCCAAATAGCGCTCCTTCCATTCCAAGCCCCGCCATGTTCCCATACAGCATACTATGGCCACATATGGGGTATTGCCGTGTTCAGAAGAAATTGTTTAACAAACTGTGGGGGGCTTTTACTCCTTTAACCCCTTGTGAAAATGAAAACTTTGGAGATAAAGTGACATTTTAGTAATTTTTCATTTACACATCCCAATGTTAGTAAAATCTGTGAAACAACTGTAGGGTCTAAATGCTGACTATACCCCTTGATGAATTCTGTGAGGGGTGTGGATTCTAAAATGGGGTCACTTTTGGGGGGTTTCCATTGTTTTGGTACTCTAGGGTCTCTGCAAATAAGGCATGGCGCCTGAAAATTATTCCAGCAAAATCTGCTGTTCAAACACCCAGTGTCGCTCCTTCCCTTCCATGCACTGTCGTGTGCCCAAAAGTCAGTTTATACCCACATGTGGGGTATTTCTGTGCACGGGAGAAATTGCACAATAAACTATCAGATGCATTTTCTCCTTTAATCCTTTGTGAATGTGTTAATTTTAGGTCTAAACTAGCTGGTACCCGCGACTTCGTCTGCGGTGATTGTAGAAGTGGGTATATACAGGCGCGGGTAAGGTTTTCGTACTGTGTATAAGGTATGGGATATAAAATGTAACTGTGTATCTTGTTGTTGCTGTAATTCTGAGAGCACATGAGACTTTTGTGTTGAATGTAATTTGTATTTCAGCCGCTATACGGTGTTGGTATAAACTGTACATAGTGACTTTGGGACAGAGGTATTTCAGGTTAATATACTTCGATATACGACATTGTATGATTTGTTATTTTCCGCCAGTACATGTAAGTTTTGGGCACAGGATACTCTCGAGCAGCCACATAAAGTCTGGCCCTGTGCATGACAGTTTAGTAACTCCATGTGCCTCTTATTAATAGCAATTAACCCCATCATGTCCCTCACATTAACCCCAGTGTAAGAGTTACTGATAGAGATGAGCGAGTACTGTTGGGATCAGCCGATCCGAACAGCACGCTCGCATAGAACTGAATGGACGTAGCCGGCACGCGGGGGGTTAAGCGCGCTGGCTACGTCCAAGCGGAAGTACCAGGTGCATCCATTCATTTTTATGGAGCGTGCTGTTCGGATTGACTGATCCCAACAGTACTCGCTCATCTCTAGTTACTGATATGTGAGAGACTTGGAGGTAATAATTAAGTATCTTCATTACTGAGGTCTTTTATTAGTACCTCCATATGTCTCACATATTAGTAACCTTTATATGGGGCACACAGGGGTTAATATGAGGGACATGATGGGGTTTATTCCTATTAATGTGAGGTACATGGAGTTACTAACACTAAACTAATAACCCCATGCCTGACATTAATGAGAATAGGAAGTAAAGGAAGGGAGCTGTGTGTTTCTTACTTTCAGTTTGCTAGCAGCTTCGGCAGGAGCTATCACTATAGCAGGCAGAGACTTGAGCGACTAAGCTCCACCCCCTGGGTTTCCTGCACATCTCGCAAAGGGGAGTGTCCTTATGCCTCAGCTCTAGCAGAGACTTTATTTAACTCTTGCAGGTCCTGTGCTGCTGGCATGCCAGTGAAATATGGCAGGAGTGCCACTCTTAGCTTGTGTGCCAGGGGTTGCTGACCTCTGCTGTAGGGGGTAATATGAATTTTGTGGCTTGCTATGGTCCAAAGTGTGTGAGATTGCAGAGATAGTGATGTGAGTTTGGGTTTTGTGGGGGTCCTGGGAAAAACGTATGTGTGCTATTGTGACGAAAAGTAGCCTATTGCGCAATCGAGTGTAGGGACTATGTTTGTGGAAAATTTCAGCCAAATCGGTGGAGCGGTTTTTGCGTGATTGACCGCCAAAGATCCGAACATCCAAAGGGTCCTGGGAAAAATGTATGTGCACTATTGTGACGAAAAGTAGCCTATTGCGCAATCGAGTGTAGGGACTATGTTTGTGGAAAATTTCAGCCAAATCGGTGCAGCGGTTTTTGCGTGATTGACCGCCAAACATCTGAACATCCAAAGGGTCCTGGGAAAAACGTATGTGCGCTATTGTGACGAAAAGTAGCCTATTGCGCAATCGAGTGTAGGGACTATGTTTGTGGAAAATTTCAGCCAAATCGGGGTCCAAAGTGTGTGAGATTGCAGAGATAGTGATGTGAGTTTGGGGTTTGTGGGGGTCCTGGGAAAAACGTATGTGCGCTATTGTGATGAAAAGTAGCCTACTGCGCAATGGGGTGTATTAACTATGTTTGTGGAAAATTTCAGCCAAATCGGTCAAGCGGGTTTTGCGTGATTGACTAACAAACATCCGAACACACAAACCCACAAACATCCAAAATCACAAACTTTCACATTTATAATATTAATAGGATGAATGTATTAGTGAAAAAAAATGAAATGTCTAAATTTCACTGCCATATTATGAAATGCTTAAAGGGTTAACAAACATCCCAAATGCTGTTTTGAATAATTTGAGGGGTGCAGTTTTGAAAATGGGGTAATTTATGGGGGTTTCTATTATACAGGCCTTTATAATTACTTTCAGAACTGAAGTGATCCCTAAAAAATTGGTTTGGAGAATTTTCTTGTAAATCTGGAAAATCGCTGTTACACTTTTAAGCCTTGTGACGTCCAAAATAAATTAAAAGACAATCAAAAGATGATGCCAATATAAAGCAGAGATATGGGAGATAATATTTATTCATGTATTTGGATGGTATGACTATCTGCTTGAAAAGTAGAGAATTTCACATTTTGAAAATTGCAATTTTTTTCAAATTTCCATCAAATTTCCTAGTTTTTTTTTATAAATAAATGCAAAAATATTGATTAGTGTTTACCACTAACATGAAGTATAATGTGTTACGAAAAAAACAATCTCAAAATCATTTTTGTAAGTTAAAGCGTCTCAAAGTTATTGGCATTTAAAGTGACACATGTCAGTTTTGAAAAAAGAGGCCTGGTCTTTAACATACTTTTGGGCCTGGTCCTTAACCGGTTAATCCTAGCAGGCTTCGGGCCTATATGGGACTGCTAGCACAGGCTTTGGGCCTATATGGTAATATACCAGACCACGTGATGTCTGGGCATTACCATATAGGCCCAAAGCCAGCTAGGATTAACATCAGATCCCGGAGAGGTAAGTAACAGTGTTTATTATGTTCTCTCACCTCCCCTGGGGCTCCAATTATTATACTCGGGGGTCTGAAAAGACCCCCGAGTATAATAATAGCGGCAGTGGGATCGTGGCCTGGCCCGGCCCTATTCACTGCCGGCCTCCCTGGTCTATAGTACAAGGGGAAGCGGGGACGGCAGTGATCAGGTCTGGAGAGGTTGGTAAATAGACTGCTACACAGCAGGTAGCGGCCTATTCTAAAACCAAAAAAATGTTATTATACTTACCGATCGCACTGCTGCTTCCGCTGCCTCCGCAATCCTCTTCTCTTGGCAGACATCACGCCGCCTACGCTGATACGTTGACATCTGAACCAGCGCACGGAGAGCTAAGGAAAGGTGGAACTTTGAAAAAAATGGAAGCAGCACCTAGTAAACGATACAAAGAGCTGGATTTGGCAGTGAAAAGTCATCATGTTATAATTCAGAGCCCTGTTAATAAGTGGCAGGACTGTGAAGAAAGAGTTGGAAAAGAGTGGCCTACTCTTACTCAGTCTATGATCCCTTCACAACATCTGTCGGACTATTACGACAAATGTTAGTTCCTTAAAGATGACGGCCACTCTGTATGTTACAGCGGAAGTCCAGTGTTAATGCCGTGATTAGCGTGAACGTTGATTGTGGACTCTGCAAGTCAGGACCCCCAAAGTACAAAATTGCCCCCCAGGTGCCATACCTTTCATGATGCAGGACCACTCCATTGCAGCAAGATCATGGGAGCCCTCGTGTTTCTATGACAGCTGGGAACCTTATGAAGATTTCCAGGCCTGTCACAGTAAAATAGCTATTCTTCTATGACAAGCTGGTCTATGACAGTTGTATTGCAGTACCCCCTGGGGTTGGAGGGGGCTAATAAAACAGATTAAAAAAAATATATATAGAACAAAAAAGGGTTTTTAAAAATATTTAAAAATGTCAAATCGCCCCCCTTTCCCTAGATTTGAAATAAAAATAAACATAAATTATACATCGCCTGTGTCTGAAAATGCCCAGTCTACAAACATATAAAACCATTTTTCTTGTAATTTTTCTTCTTATAACAATTTGAATAAAAAGTGATCAAAACATCAGACATTTCCCAAAATGGTATTAATAAAAAGTGCATCTAGCCCCACAAAAAAAAGACGCCTCATGCATCCCCATACATTGAAATATAAAAAAGTTAAAAGGTGTCAGAATATGGCATCGCCAACAAATTATTTTTTGCAAAGTTTTTGATTTTTCTAAGGGGTTAAAACAAAAAAACAACTACATAAATTTGGTATCTCTGGAATCATACCGTTCCATAGAATACAGTTGACATGTTATTTTTGATGCACAGGGAACACCGTAAAAGCAAAGCCTGTAAGAAAGTCGCACAAAATCAGCTTTTCTCCAATTTCACCCCATTCTGAATTTTTTTTTCCAGCTTCCCAGTACATCGTATGGAGTATTAACTGGTACTATTATGAAGTACAATACATATGGCTCTGTTAATGGAAAAATAAAAATCGAAAATGCCTGCAGGAGGAAAATGTTAAAAATAATTAATACTTTCATTTTAATTATACAATTATTAATATTGTATAATTATATACATAGTTTATAAAATATTTAGTTTCATTCAGTCGCTAGATTTAGAAGCTTTATTTTATTTTAAAATTTGATTTTTATTGAAGAAAATTTTTTTCAAAATACAAGAAAAGCAAAACAACAGCGGACCAAAGGGAGGAAAGACAAAAACCGTGGCCGAATCAGGCCGTACAGTACTATACGTCAAGTACAATAATCCAAACAACCTCTTATCTAATATAGACACTCAAGAGCATACACAATGGTTACAAAAGCATGAACAGTAGTCCTATCAGTTCTCGAGTGGCAGCCAATAACGTTCCGACCAGGGCCTGTGGAAGGGAAGAGAGGGACAGGGAAGGCGGTGGAAGAATAGGGCAGGGAGGAAAACAAACATTGTTAAAAGTAAAAACAAATTTGGCATAATAAAGTCAATAAGTACCTAAGAGAAAAAAAAAAAAAGAAACACCACATGTTCAGAGCAGAATGGTGCAATTCAAATGGGAATGGCAATGATAAGGAGGTCAGTATACAAATAGAAGTGCAAACGGCCATAACAATTGGAGTACCAACAATAATAATAATAATAGCAACCATGATCCGATGCGTGTGACCCGTAATGGAATTGCAATAGGGGTGGAGAGGGGATTCTTGGCCCAGGGATTTCTCCTATCTTCCATAAAAGCGGACCGATTTAGAAGCTTTATTGATTCAGACTGACCACAGCCATTTATGAAGGGGTTGGACTACCAACTCCAAAGCCCTGGTAAGTACCACAAGGCAAATGGCAGTGTATTCAATATTTCACAGATATACGTGCTGTTCACCTCCAAAACTGTCCTATGTGGGCGGCCAGTCCAGATCAGCTAGACTAGAAATCTGCATATATCTGCAAAATAAAGGGACTGGTGACTAGACTCAACATTCAACATACTGTTTATCTTATGTCAATTACCAATGGGGCCAAGAAAATTTTGGTAAGAGTGTCTCTTTAAACAATGAGATCTTTTTCTCACTTTTTAGGGGGCAGGTCTGTGACACCCCCTCACACATATGGTGTGTAGATATCACAATATATTGATATTACTACCATATTCAATGAAGTTAGCAACTAGGCAGGGCTGTGAGAATCTCTCAGACATGATATAGAGACTAGTTGTTAGCAGTAATACATGGACCACAATGTATCATCTGGAAAATAGTGATAATATAATGTGGCTTTACTATATATTGGGTGGGTTTATCCAATAACATAACTTAATTAAAGCCCTACATTTATAATATTACATATTGTGACCATTTGTTGGCTCACAAGCTGTTTAGTCCAGGATTATTAGGTTCACTTCTACAATGGAGTCTCCTTAGGAGAGACAGATGCAGATTCCGGCAAATCAAGAAAAGTCTTGCACAGTGGACTTCTCTCTCGACTGGTTTCAGTATAAAACTGTCTATGGGGTCTGCAGGGATCCACGGGTAACTACCAGTGTGAACCTAGTGTAAGAGGCGCTATATATAGTGTGTGTATATATAAATATTTTGATATACAAGGACCATTATATCTTTGGATAAATCTTCTCAGCAGCTCATAAACATAATGATATACACTCACCGGCCACTTTATTAGGTACACCTGTCCAACTGCTCGTTAACACTTAATTTCTAATCAGCCAATCACATGGCGGCAACTCAGTGCATTTAGGCATGTAGACATGGTCAAGACAATCTCCTGCAGTTCAAACCGAGCATCAGTATGGGGAAGAAAGGTGATTTGAGTGCCTTTGAACGTGGCATGGTTGTTGGTGCCAGAAGGGCTGGTCTGAGTATTTCAGAAACTGCTGATCTACTGGGATTTTCACGCACAACCATCTCTAGGGTTTACAGAGAATGGTCCGAAAAAGAAAAAACATCCAGTGAGCGGCAGTTCTGTGGGCGGAAATGCGTTGTTGATGCCAGAGGAGAATGGCCAGACTGGTTCGAGCTGATAGAAAGGCAACAGTGACTCAAATAGCCACCCGTTACAACCAAGGTAGCCAGAAGAGCATCTCTGAACGCACAGTACATCGAACTTTGAGGCAGATGGGCTACAGCAGCAGAAGACCACACCGGGTGCCACTCCTTTCAGCTAAGAACAGGAAACTGAGGCTACAATTTGCACAAGCTCATCGAAATTGGACAATTGAAGATTGGAAAAACGTTGCCTGGTCTGATGAGTCTCGATTTCAGCTGCGACATTCGGATGGTAGGGTCAGAATTTGGCGTCAACAACATGAAAGCATGGATCCATCCTGCCTTGTATCAACGGTTCAGGCTGGTGGTGGTGGTGTCATGGTGTGGGGAATATTTTCTTGGAACTCTTTGGGCCCCTTGGTACCAATTGAGCATCGTTGCAACGCCAAAGCCTACCTGAGTATTGTTGCTGACCATGTCCATCCCTTTATGACCACAATGTACCCAACATCTGATGGCTACTTTCAGCAGGATAATGCGCCATGTCATAAAGCTGGAATCATCTCAGACTGGTTTCTTGAACATGACAATGAGTTCACTGTATTCCAATGGCCTCCACAGTCACCAGATCTCAATCCAATAGAGCATCTTTGGGATGTGGTGGAACGGGAGATTCGCATCATGGATGTGCAGCCGACAAATCTGCGGCAACTGTGTGATGCCATCATGTCAATATGGACCAAAATCTCTGAGGAATGCTTCCAGCACCTTGTTGAATCTATGCCACGAAGAATTGAGGCAGTTCTGAAGGCAAAAGGGGGTCCAACCCGTTACTAGCATGGTGTACCTAATAAAGTGGCCGGTGAGTGTAATTACTATAATTGACTTGTATTTCATGCTGAGGTCAGAGATGGCAGCTTCGTACACGTGAATTACATCTGAAATGAGAAGCTACAGTCATTATAATCCCTGTCACAATATGTAAATGACACATAATTACCTGCTAATTTTCTGCTATTTAATTGTCCTCATACAATATTAGTAACATGAATGAGGAGCAGATAAAGGCCCTTCTTGTAACAGACACCAGGACGTTTACTGGGTATTAATTTAACTCAGGACCACGTGCCCGCTCCCTGTAAATGAAAAAAGTCCTATAAAATGCCAGTGGCAAAGCATGCTATCTAGGGCTGTGTACCAGAGAGTGTACAAGCTATATACTACATATAGGGCCTATATAGGGCTCACAATGTACATTCTTTCCTATCAGTATATCTTTCGAGTATGGGAAGAAAACCACGCAAACACAGGGAGAACATACAAACTCCTTGCAGATGTTGTCCTTGGCAGGATTTGAACCCAGGACTCCAACACTGCAAGGCTGCTAACCACTGAGCCACCATGTTGCCCTGAGTTAGTTGATCCTTTTTGTGAACTGGGTTGATTGCTACAGTACAGGATGGGAGGGCAACCCACATACCCACTATATGGGCAACGGCAAGAAAATGATCAGTTCAGCAGTAGGCATCATTGAAGAAGATAAGTCAACACACATGGTATAATATTCCTCAGGTGAGATCAGCTGGTCTGGGAAATCTGGTTTGTGGAGCCTCTGTCATGATCAATCTCATTCCTACTTCTGAAAAATATATCAGCTATTCTGGTTTTTGTCACTGCTTGCTGTCACAGGGGATTAAAAGCCATCCTTCCCTAATACTTGTCCAGCTCAGGGTTGTGGACAATCCTCCATGAGATAAAACATCAGCACAAATCTCTTTCCTACTATAATAGCTTGTGCAAATGTAATGTACCGATCGAGTTGTCTAGACTGGACACAAAGTTTCAGTCTGGAAAATATTGGGTTTATATTTGTCATAAGCTTCTGGTGTGAACAGGCATATTCTCATTAACCAGAGATATTGAAATCTCCTTCTTAGTTGTACATTGCTACAGTGCTATTTACACACTTGTTCTTTTCCTCACCTGCAGCAATGAATGAGGAGGACACGTGAAAAAAATCCTTTTACAAAACACAATGACTGATACTTAAAGGAGCCCTTAGTCACTAAAAATAACCCTTAACATTACAGAAAACCTCCATCGTAAATAGGAGAAGATTACTGATGTGCAGTGAATGCTGCTAGACAATGGTATTTATAGAGCACCAGGTACAAAGCCACAGCTGTATGGAAAATGACAGAAAAGGGAAAGGAAAATTCATATACGTCATGTACGAGTATAAAAGATCAGAGATCTCACAGCGACAAATCCCATTTCCAGCTTACATTTTATCAGAGCAAAGTGAATATAAAAGATATGTTCTTATATCAGCCCCAGGTTTCTGACCTAAAGTTGTGCTAAAAAGCTTACATGCCTCGGCAGATTTTTTTGGTCTGATGATAACATAAAAACTTTTTCCCCACTTTTGGTTAGTGGTTGGGTGAAGCCATTTCTTGTCAAACTTCTGTGTTTTCTTTTTTTTTTTTAAATCAGAATGACCCTGTTCACAAGTTCACATACCCCTGTACTTAATACCGTGTATTGCCCCATCAATGACAGCTTGAAGTCATGAGTGGAGAAAACGTTTATGTGTTATCATTCATTTTCTCTGAAAAAAGGCCAAAACCCCCCCCAAAAAATCTGCCAGTGTATGTAAACTTTTTAGCAAAACTGTATGTGTGGTCCAGGGTGGGCCTGGAGTAGGCTTCAGCCCAGGTGTGGGTCTATAAGATCATTACTGGCCTATAAAAGGCTGAAGAACCTGCACTTCAGGACAGATCCAGGGAGTGAGATGAGGCGTCTGGGTCTGTCCTGATACTCTGAGTCTGGTGAAACTGCATTGTGCTAATTTATTTGTTCATGTGGCTGGTAGTAACGTATAGTTAGTTTATTGTTACTGTTTAGTTAAGAGCTCAGATGAGCAGGATTTTGTTTCACATGTTATTTTTTGCCTGTGGTTAAGGCTGTATTTTATTTTATTTTGTGCTTGAATTGAAGGTTTATTTATTTTCCAGTTTTTTTTTCTAAATAAACCAGTTTGCTGTATATTTTGTGTCCCTGTCTTTTGACTGGTTGAGTCCGCACCATTGCTGCTACTGAGCTATCTCCCCCACAAAATATATATATATATCTCTCTATCTTATAAAAATGAATCCTTCTCTGTCTGTCTATCTGTCCGTCTGTCCGTCTGTCTGTCTGTTCTCTAATGCGAACCAAACGACTGGACCGATCTTCACCAAATTTGGTACAGAGATATTTCAGATATCCGGGAAGGTTTAAGACGAGACTCCAACTCGCTCGGATGTACCGTTGCTGAGATACAGCATTCCAAACACAGTGCCCCCCCTTAGCCAATACAAACCTGCAAGACTTTCACTCATATTCCAACTGCAATACACATGGTCACTCCACATGCACAATACAACACTGATATCCAAACTGAGATACACGCATCAGAGGATTAGATACACAGATCAGCACATAGTATCACACGCCAGAGGATTAGATACACACATCTGCACACAGTCCCACAAACCAGGGGATTAAATACGCACTTCTGCACACAGTTCCACACACTGAAGAATTTGATACGTGCGTCCACATGCCGAAGGATTAGATACAGGCATCTACACACAGTTCCACACTCCAGAGGATTAGATACACGCATCTGCACAGAGTACCACATGCCGTAGGATTAGATACACACGTCTACACATAGTTCCACACTCCAGAGGATTAGATACGTGCATCTGCACACAGTTGTACACGCCATAGGATTAGATACACGTGTCTGCACACAGTACCACATGCAGTAAGATTAGATACGCGCGTCTACACATAGTTCCACACGCCGAAGGATTAGATACGCGCCTCTTCACACAATACCACACAAGGGAGGATTAGATACGTGTGCGTGCACACAGTACCACACTTTGGAGGATTACATACATGCCTCTGCCTCTGATTAGTTACACGCGTCTACATACAGTTCCACACTCCAGAGAATTAGAAACACGTCTCAGCACACAGTATCACACGGGGGAGTATTAGATACGCGAGTCTGCACACAGTACCACACGGGGGAGGATTAGATATGTGCGTCTACGCACAGTACCACATGCCATAGGGTTAGATACGCGCATCTGCACACAGTACCACATGCCGGGGGATTGGATACGCGCGTCTACACACAGTTCCACACGCCATAGGATTAGATACGCGCCTCTTCACACAATACCACACAGGGGAGGAATAGATACACGTGTCTTCACACAGTTGTACACGCCATAGAATTAGATACACGCATCTGCACACAGTACCACATGCCGTAGGATTAGATACGCGCGTCTACACACAGTACCACATGCCGTAGGATTAGATACGTGTGTCTGCACACAGTACCACTTGCCGTAGGATTAGATACGCGCATCTACACACAGTTCCACACTCCAGAGGATTAGATATGCGCATCTGCACACATTTGTACACGCCATAGGATTAGATATACATGTCTGCACAGAGTACCACATGCCGTAGGATTAGATACATGCATCTACATACAGTTCCACACTCCAGAGGATTAGATACGCGCGTCTGCACACAGTTGTACACGCCATAGGATTAGATACACGTGTCTGCACACAGTACCACATGCAGTAGGATTAGATACGTGTGTCTACACATAGTTCCACACGCAGAAGGATTAGATACGCGCCTCTTCACACAATACCACACAGGGGAGGATTAGATACGTGTGTGTGAACACAGTACCATACTTTGGAGGATTAGATGCATGCCTCTGCACACCGTACCACAAGCCAGAGAATTAGATACGCGTCTCAGCACACAGTATCACACGGGGGAGGATTAGATACGCGCGTCTACACACAGTACCACATGCCATAGGATTAGATACGCGCATCTGCACACAGTACCACATGCCGGGGGATTGGATACGCGCGTCTACACACAGTTCCACACGCCGTAGGATTAGATACGCGCCTCTTCACACAATACCACACAGGGGAGGATTAGGTACACGTGTCTTCACACAGTTGTACACGCCATAGGATTAGATACACACGTCTGCACAGAGTACCACATGCCGTAGGATTAGTTACACGCGTCTACATACAGTTCCACACTCCAGAGGATTAGATACGCGCGTCTGCACACAGTTGTACACGCCATAGGATTAGATACACGCGTCTGCACACAGTACCACATGCTGTAGGATTAGATACGCGCGTCTACACACAGTTCCACACGCCGAAGGATTAGATACGCGCCTCTTCACACAATACCACACAGGGGAGGATTAGATACATGTGTCTGAACACAGTACCACACTTTGGAGGATTAGATACATGCATCTGCACACAGTACCACATGCCAGATAATTAGATACGCGTCTCAGCACACAGTACCACACGGGGAGGATTAGATACGCGCATCTGCACACAGTACCTCACACCAGGGATTAGATACACCTGTCTGCACACAGTACCACACGCCAGAGGATTAGATACACGCGTCTGCACATAGTACCACATGCCTTAAGATTAGATATGCACGTCTGCACACAGTTTCATTTACCGGAGGATTAGATACGTGCCTCTTCACACAATGCCACATGGGGGAGGATTAGATACACACATCTGCACACAGTACCACACCAACAAGGATTAGATACTTGCGTCTAAACACAGTACTGCATGGGGAAGGATTAGATACAGCTTTACTCCAGGTATCCATAACAACTGATCACAGGTTTTTCACTGATATCCAAAATGAGATACACATAATCACATGACGCTTATGGACATACACACAAACCACATACAAAATACACCAGTGCAAAACTGGACAATTCTTATGGGGCCACTACACAAACATAACATGTAATATACCCGTGCGAAGCCGGGTCCTCCCTCTAGTATGCGTATAAATAGGCGCATATTTATGCGCGCACATATATATGCGCCCTACCCTGTATATGTGCGTACATATATATATATATATATATATATATATATATATATATATGCGACCTCACATATTTATGCGCCCACATATATATGCGACATATTTATGCGTGCACATATTTATGCGTGCACATATATGTGCCCAACCCTGTATATGCGCACACATATTTATGCGCGCACATATTTATGCACCCTACCCTGTATATTCGCGCACATATTTATGCACCCTACGCTGTATATGCGCGCACATATTTTTGCGCGCACATATTTATGCGCCCTACCCTGTATATGCACGCACATATTTTTGCGCGCACATATTTATGCGCACTACCCTGTATATGCACACATATTTATGTGCCCTACGCTGTATATGCGCGCACATATTTTTGTGTGCACATATTTATGCGCCCTACCCTGTATATGTGCGCACATATTTATGCGCCCTACCCTGAATATGTGTGCACATATTTATGCGCGCACATATTTATGCGCGCACATATTTATGCGTGCACATATTTATGCGCCCAACCCTGTATATGCACGCACATATTTTTGCGCGCACATATTTATGCGCACTACCCTGTATATGCGCACATATTTATGTGCCCTACGCTGTATATGTGCGCACATATTTATGCGCCCTACCCTGTATATGCGCGCACATATTTATGCACGCACATATTTATGCGCACTACCCTGTACATGCACGCACATATTTATGCGCACTACCCTGTATATGCGCACACATATTTATGCGTGCACATATATATGCGCCCTACCCTGTATGCGCGCACATTTATATTTATGCGCGCACACATTTATGTGCCCTACCCTGTATATGAGCGCACATATTTATGCGCGCACATATTTATGCGCCCTACCCTGTATATGCGCGCACATATTTATCCGCACACATATTTATGTGCGCACATATATGCGCCCTATCCTGTATATGCGCGCACATATTTATGTGCCCTACCCTGTATATGCGCGCACATAATTATGTGCGCACATATTTATGCGCCCTACCCTGTATATGCGCGCACATATTTATGCGCGCACATATTTATGCGCGCACATATTTATGCGCACTACCCTGTATATGCGCGCACATATTTATGCGCGCACATATTTATGCGCCCTACCCTGTATATGCGCGCACATATTTATGCGCGCACATATTTATGCGCCCTACCCTGTATATGCGCGTACATATTTATGCGTGCACATATTTATGTGTACATATTTATGCGCGCACATATTTATGCGCCCTACCCTGTATATGCACGCACATATTTATGCGCCCTACTCTGTATATGTGCGCACATATTTATGCGCACTACCCTGTATACGCGCACACATATTTATGCGCGCACATATATATGCGCCCTACCCTGTATGCGGGCACATTTATATTTATGCGCGCACATATATATGAACCCTACCCTGTACATGCGTGCACATATTTATGCGTGCACATATTTATGCCGCACATATTTATGTGCCCTACCCTGTATATGAGCGCACATATTTAAGCGCCCTACCCTGTATATGCGCGCACATATTTATCCGCGCATATTTATGCGCACTACCCTGTATACGCGCACACATATTTATGCGCGCACATATATATGCGCCCTACCCTGTATGCGCGCACATTTATATTTATGCGCGCACATATATATGCGCCCTACCCTGTACATGCGTGCACATATTTATGCGTGCACATATTTATGCGCGCACATATTTATGTGCCCTACCCTGTATATGAACGCACATATTTAAGTGCCCTACCCTGTATACGCGCGCACATATTTATCCGCGCACATATTTATGCGCCCTACCCTGTATATGCGCGTGCGTATTTATGCGCGCACATATTTATGCGCACTACCCCGTATATGCGTGCACATATTTATGCGCGCACATATATATGCGCCCTACCCTGAATATGCGCCCTACCCTGAATACGCGCACACATATTTATGCGCGCACATATATATGCGCCCTAACCTGTATGCGCGCACATATATATTTATGCGTGCACATATTTATGCACTCTACCCTGTATACGTGCACACATATTTATGCGTGCACATATATATGCGCCCTACCCTGTATGCGCGCACATTTATATTTATGCGCGCACATATTTATGCGCCCTACCCTGTATATGCGCGCACATATTTATCCGCACACATTTATGTGCGCACATATATGCGCCCTACCCTGTATATGCGCGCACATATTTATGCGCCCTACTCTGTATATGTGCGCACATATTTATGCGCACTACCCTGTATACGCGCACACATATTTATGCGCGCACATATATATGCGCCCTACCCTGTATGCGCGCACATTTATATTTATGCGCGCACATATATATGCACCCTACCCTGTACATGCGTGCACATATTTATGCGCGCACATATTTATGTGCCCTACCCTGTATATGAATGCACATATTTAAGTGCCCTACCCTGTATACGCGCGCACATATTTATCCGCGCACATATTTATGCGCCCTACCCTGTATATGCGCGTGCGTATTTATGCGCGCACATATTTATGCGCACTACCCCGTATATGCGTGCACATATTTATGCGCGCACATATATATGCGCCCTACCCTGAATATGCGCCCTACCCTGAATACGCGCACACATATTTATGCGCGCACATATATATGCGCCCTACCCTGTATATGAGCGCACATATTTAAGCGCCCTACCCTGTATATGCGCGCACATATTTATCCGCGCACATATTTATGCGCCCTACCCTGTATATGCGCGTGCGTATTTATGCGCGCACATTTTTATGCGCACTACCCTGTATATGCGTGCACATATTTATGCGCGCACATATATATGCGCCCTACCCTGAATATGCGCCCTACCCTGAATACGCGCGCACATATTTATGCGCGCACATATATATGCGCCCTAACCTGTATGCGCGCACATATATATTTATGCGTGCACATATTTATGCATGCACATATTTATGCGCCCTACCCTGTATATGCACGCACATATTTATGCGCCCTACCCTGTATATGCGCGCACATATTTATGTGCCCTACCCTGTATATGAGCGCACATATTTAAGCACCCTACCCTGTATATGCGCGTACATATTTATCCGCGCACATATTTATGCGCCCTACCCTGTATATGCGCGTGCGTATTTATGCGCGCACATATTTATGCGCACTACCCTGTATATGCGTGCACATATTTATGCGCGCACATATTTATGCGCCCAACTCTGTATATGTGCGCACATATTTATGCGCACTACCCTGTATACGCGCACACATATTTATGCGCGCACATATATATGCGCCCTACCCTGTATGCGCGCACATTTATATTTATGCGCGCACATATATATGCGCCCTAACCTGTATGTGCGCACATATATATTTATGCGTGCACATATTTATGCATGCACATATTTATGCGCCCTACCCTGTATATGCACGCACATATTTATGCGCCCTACCCTGTATATGTGCGCACATATTTATGTGCCCTACCCTGTATATGAGCGCACATATTTAAGCGCCCTACCCTGTATATGCGCGCACATATTTATCCGCGCACATATTTATGCGCCCTACCCTGTATATGCGCGTGCGTATTTATGCGCGCACATATTTATGCGCACTACCCTGTATATGCGTGCACATATTTATGCGCGCACATATTTATGCGCCCTACTCTGTATATGTGCGCACATATTTATGCGCGCACTACCCTGTATACGCGCACACATATTTATGCGCGCACATATATATGCGCCCTACCCTGTATGCGTGCACATTTATATTTATGCGCGCACATATATATGCGCCCTACCCTGTACATGCGTGCACATATTTATACGTGCACATATTTATGCGCGCACATATTTATGTGCCCTACCCTGTATATGAGCGCACATATTTAAGCGCCCTACCCTGTATATGCGCGCACATATTTATCCGCGCACATATTTATGCGCCCTACCCTGTATATGCGCGTGCGTATTTATGCGCGCACATATTTATGCGCGCACATATTTATGCGCACTACGCTGTATATGCGTGCACATATTTATGCGCGCACATATATATGCGCCCTACCCTGAATATGCACCCTACCCTGAATACGCGCACACATATTTATGTGCGCACATATATATGCGCCCTAACCTGTATGCGCGCACATATATATTTATGCGTGCACATATTTATGCATGCACATATTTATGCGCCCTACCCTGTATATGCACGCACATATTTATGCGCCCTACCCTGTATATGCGTGCGCATATTTATGCGCCCTACCCTGTACATGCGTGCACATATTTATGCGCGCACATATTTATGTGCCCTACCCTGTATATGAGCGCACATATTTAAGCGCCCTACCCTGTATATGTGCGCACATATTTATCCGCGCACATATTTATGCGCCCTACCCTGTATATGCGCGTGCGTATTTATGCGCGCACATATTTATGTGCACTACCCTGTATACGCGCACACATATTTATGCGCGCACATATATATGCGCCCTACCCGGTATGCGCGCACATTTATATTTATGCGCGCACATATATATATGCGCCCTACCCTGTACATGCGTGCACATATTTATACGTGCACATATTTATGCGCGCACATATTTATGTGCCCTACTCTGTATATGAGCGCACATATTTAAGCGCCCTACCCTGTATATGCGCACACATATTTATCCGCGCACATATTTATGCGCCCTACCCTGTATATGCGCGTGCGTATTTATGCGCGCGCATATTTATGCGCACTACCCTGTATATGCGTGCACATATTTATGCGCGCACATATATATGCACCCTACCCTGAATACGCGCGCACATATTTATGCGCGCACATATATATGCGCCCTAACCTGTATGCGCGCACATATATATTTATGCGTGCACATATTTATGCATGCACATATTTATGCACCCTACCCTGTATATGCACGCACATATTTATGCGCCCTACCCTGTATATGCGCGCGCATATTTATGCATGCACATATTTATGCGCACTACCCTGTACATGCACGCACATATTTATGCGCACTACCCTGTATACGCGCACACATATTTATGCGTGCACATATATGTAACCCCCTCACAGGAGTTACTAATGGTTATTTGGCCATATAAGTGCCTTACATGTTATGATAGTTTGTATATGTTGCCATGTTTATTCTGTATTCATTTGTGTAATGTTGTTAAGCTGTTGTTCTCTGGTTTCACTTGTCCTAGTGAGCTGTGGTCTCCATAGCAACACACACTATGGTGAGTGGATCTGTAGCTGGAACAGGAAATAGTCATAGCAGAGACAGGAAGTAGTATTCTGTAAGAGCCAGGGAAGGAGAAGGGTGGCAGTGGCCATCTTGTGTGTCAGACACTGTGTTGTGAGGATTGCCATAGCAGCAGTAGCAGGACAGAGAAGCTGTGTGACAGCGCCCCCATCACTATCAGTAAGAGGACAGGATTACATCAGGCTAAGCAGAGCTATAACCCTGGCAGCCTGCACCGACCTCTACAAGGTAACTGAGCCCCTGCAGTAAGCCAGAAGCTGGACCTGCAGACATCTTAGACTCTCTGCTAATACATGGGAAGGTGTCAGCCAGCTACAAGCCACTGTGCCACAGCTCACTGCTACAGGACAAGTGACCAGCAGATGCCTGTTACAATAAAGCAGTGAGCACTTCTACTGATCCTGGCCTGGACATTGCCTTCCTTGTAGCTAAGCCCTGGGCTAAAGCTCTTTGTTGGAGTAGAGCACTGGCACCCACATCACCATCTCAGCCCAGGGACCAGCGGGTGTCTCAATACTCCAACTGGCGTCACATCTAACTGACTCTGCCTATTACCCTGTGCACCTCTCCTGGGAGTTCTGGTGCCTATAAGGTCACCGTGACAGTCCAGCCTCCTGCACGGTTCTCCCAGGGTGGTCGCATATATATGCGCCCTACCCTGTATGCGCGCACATTTATATTTATGCGCGCACACATTTATGTGCCCTACCCTGTATATGAGCGCACATATTTATGCGCCCTACCCTGTATATGCGCGCACATATTTATCCGCACACATATTTATGTGCGCACATATATGAGCCCTACCCTGTATATGCGCGCACATATTTATGTGCCCTACCCTGTATATGCGCGCACATAATTATGTGCGCACATATTTATGCGCCCTACCCTGTATATGCGCATGCATATTTATGCGCGCACATATTTATGCGCGCACATATTTATGCGCACTACCCTGTATATGCGCGCACATATTTATGCGCCCTACCCTGTATATGCGCGTACATATTTATGCGTGCACATATATATGCACCCTACCCTGAATACGCGCACACATATTTATGCGTGCACATATATATGCGCCCTACCCTGAATACGCGCACACATATTTATGCGTGCACATATATATGCACCCTAACCTGTATGCGCGCACATATATATTTATGCGTGCACATATTTATGCATGCACATATTTATGCGCCCTACCCTGTATATGCGCGCACATATTTATGCGCCCTACCCTGTATATGCACGCACATATTTATGCGCCCTACTCTGTATATGTGCGCACATATTTATGCGCACTACCCTGTATACGCGCACACATATTTATGCGCGCACATATATATGCGCCCTACCCTGTATGCGCGCACATTTATATTTATGCGCGCACATATATATCAACCCTACCCTGTACATGCGTGCACATATTTATGCGTGCACATATTTATGCGCGCACATATTTATGTGCCCTACCCTGTATATGAGCGCACATATTTAAGCGCCCTACCCTGTATATGCGCGCACATATTTATCCGCGCACATATTTATGCGCCCTACCCTGTATATGCGCGTGCGTATTTATGCGCGCACATATTTATGCGCGCACATTTTTATGCGCACTACCCTGTATATGCGTGCACATATTTATGCGCGCACATATATATGCGCCCTAACCTGTATGCGCGCACATATATATTTATGCGTGCACATATTTATGCATGCACATATTTATGCGCCCTACCCTGTATATGCACGCACATATTTATGCGCCCTACCCTGTATACTCACGCACATATTTATGCGCGCACATATTTATGCGCCCTACTCTGTATATGTGCGCACATTTTTATGCGCGCACATATATATGCACCCTACCCTGAATATGCGCGTCAGGTTTTTCACTGATATCCAAAATGAGATACACATAATCACATGACGCTTATCGACATACACACAAACCACATACAAAATACACCAGTGCAAAACTGGACAATTCTTATGGGGCCACAACACAAACATAACATGTAATATACCCGTGCGAAGCCGGGTCCTCCCTCTAGTATCATATATAGCGATAACAATGCTATGATAAGTCATATCTGCCTGTACCAGAATGGAAATCTACGCCACTTAAGAATTGGTGTACATTTCCATTATAATTCATGGCGTTCATTTAAAAAAATCTTTAGGGCCAAGTCCTTCCTTCACTGTGGCAAGTGAAGTGCTGATCGAGGCTTGTGGCACAGGTTTGGTGTAGAGAGATTGATGAATTCCCCCCAATATATCTACTTGTTTCACCTGTTATTATTGTAACTCTATAGATGAGCTGCATATTAAAAAGGACCTTTCATATCCTCGGACAAATGTGGTTTTACATACTGCTAGAAAGCAGACAGTACGTTAAATTCAGCACACTGTCGGCTTTCCTGTTATGTGCCCCAGGGGGAGAGATATCGGCGCATTTACCGATACCTCTTCACTGTCAGAAGGGCGTTCCTGACAGTCTAGCTGGGAACGCCCTTCCTGACAGTCTGTACATAGCGCTATACTGTCAGAGGAGGCGTTCCTTACCACCCAGTCATGACGCTGACCGGTAAGAAACCCCCCCCCCCAGTAGTAGTCTATGGGGAGTACTGTCAGGAGGGAGGGGCGTAAGTCCATGGAAATGAAAGGTCCTCTTTATTAACCCCTGCCTTATATTGTAGTGCCATCCTTGGAGGTTGGGGACTAAAGTTTATCACAAACCAGGTTATAAAGTTGCAGAATTAATATGAAATAAACACATATCCATTGATTTCAAACCTGAAAATCAGGGTAACTAAAAATCTATTAAACTTTACCCTCAGGTACCATACCTCTCACTTCCTAAAGATAGCACTATGGTGAAATATTGAAGATGATTACCAGCACCATAAACATTGGTTTCTTCAGCGGCCATGAAACCTTGCTGGGATTAGGACCATAGATGGAACAGAAACACGGTTAAAGGAGTTTCCCGGACGTTTTCACCTGCTTTCAAATCTCCTCCCCCCACCATTTCTGGTTTTAGTGGTTAGTGGACTTAACCTGTGTGATATAAAGGCCATGCCAACAGCTGCTAACTGCACACTGTTATTTCTGGATTTACATACAGACATAACAAAGGCACTGATCAAGTCACTGTTCTAGACCTTATCACTTGCAGAGATGATAGACTGCTCCAATAGCCATCAATCACAGTGAAGAGAATAGAGGTGGCTGGGATGAGGGACTGACCACCAGTCTGACTCCTGCAGCTACATAGCAGAGGTGGTCTGAAACCTAGGCAACAAGCTGTAAATACATTGTCAACCAATAAGTATTTGGACCCGCATGCAAATGAAGATATCTGCGGTCGTGATGTACAGTGTGCCTTTCCGCCGTTAAATAGGGAACAGCATTAGCATTAGTCGCATGCAAGTGCAGAGTTGTCCGATTTCGAGAAAGGGGTAATTGTGGGGTACCAAAGGAATGGTCGATCCTTAAGGGACATAGTAAGTGAACTGAATTACCCAAAATTGACAGTGGCCTATGTTATTATGAAGTGGAAGGTGAATGGTGATTGTTGGAATGTGCCCCGAGTTGGCAGACCCCCGAAACTGGGAGATAGAGACTGACAGGTGCTGGCCAGAGAAACCGCACCCAACCAATGGCTCACATACACCAGGAGTTTCACCAGGCATCCAGGAGTATTGTGTCCATCAATACCATCCGTAAGGAAGCATCTGCTGGGCTCTACCAACTATTGAACATGAATAAATATTGTTTTTCTATTCTACCACTGGTGTCCAAATACTTATTGGTAGACTGTGTAGAATGAATGTATAAGGTACATGCTAGAAGCACAAACTAAAGTGTATAGAGGTAGACCTATAAAAGGGGCACCTTTGTCTATCCATGTTGTCTATTTCATTCTAAAACAGGAGCAGATTGTCCAATAATTTAAGTAGGTAAGATTAAACTTGAACTTCCATTGAAATCTTTGAGAAGCAGTGTAGACAGTGTAGACAGAATCTTTGGTAGACAGTGTACTAAAGACATATATTCAGCAGTATATGACAAATGGAGCAAGATAGATAAAGTCAATGTATTGGGTAAAACATGATCGAGGATATCGGAATACTTCTTTAAATATTTCCGCAGGTCTAGAAATAAATACCAAGACTGCGACACTCAGGTACATCTGTTTTAATCAGCAGGATCATTTTAACAATATATACAATTATTCTTTTTTCTATAAAACTTAAGTAGAAGAGCTGTCTGTCCACACACACGGGGTGGATATAAGCTGGAAGTGTTTCGACAATCACACAGGACGGTGCAGTATTATTGTCTCGTTTGCTGGGGTGTTTTGTTGCACTACACCAAGGACAGTCCGAACATAATAATCTGGAGAAGATTCCCTATGAGCAGGATGATTCATCCAAAGTCATTGAAATCTAGGCAAATCACTGAACTAACTCAACAAAGCGCCAACAAACCTAGAACAGCTTAAAAATAAGAATTAAAAAAAAAAATTAGAAAATCCTACAATGACATGAACTGGTGGCGACGGTGGTGGCCATTCATGATGGGCATTAATTTACTATCAGTATTTTTTTTTTTTAAACAGAATAAAATTTCTCTCTTTAAAAATAATTCCATTTTTGTAAAACATCTGCATAAAAGAAAAAAATGTGCATTCTGGTCGTACTCGCTCTCTGTTAATAAGAAGGCAGTACCTTTGTTTAACTAAAGTACTTCTTTTTTACCCTCCCAGTTGTGAGTAAAAATTTATTTCTGGGGATTCTGTTGTGAAGTGGTGATTTTTACATTCCAAAAAAAAAGTTAAAAAGGCTGCCGCGCTGGAAGCGCAGATTTGACGACAGATTGCGCAAAATTCCTCAAAGCAGATTTGCCCTATTCTTGTCCAGAGTTTTTATATAACAATCATTGCTTGTCTTGCTTTTAACCCCTTACTTGCTTGGATTGCAGCGACTATTGAGAGGACGCTTTTGTTGCGAGTGATGCCACACAGTGCTTCTGGAAGCTGGGGGATACGGAAGAGTTGCAACCTAGTCTTTGGCTTTGCAGTTTTACAGCTCCATTGGAGTCACTCTCCACTATCCAGGGGTCTATTCGAGCGGTGGGAGCACAACACATGACGGCCGCGGTAATCTGTTCTGAGGGGGGCTTATTTGCATTCACCTCTGGACGCTGAAGGATTGTTGTGATGTGGTTCAAGAGATCCCCGAAGAATTCTGGAACACCCTCATATCCTAAGAAAGAATTTATATAACATACTGATGAGTATTCACCTTCTATGCAGATGCCATACTATTCACAAATGGACAACATAATGTGTTTAGAATTCCTATAGGACTGCATGTACACAAATAGCAGGAATAGGAATGCACCAGCATTACGAATTTTGACCACTGTCGGCAACTGATAATTTTCCTACAAAAAAACGAAAAAGCGCCCTTGTACAGTAACGCAGCCATGTAAATATTATTCTTCCGATAAAGGGCAGTTGTCAGGGCTTATAAATAACACAGCATATTGCAGCATAAATATAGCAGATCTCATGAATATGCTGGTTCCACTATCATCAGACATGCCCATCAGTGACAAACACAATGGATCTACTGACTTCCCATGTGCAATGTTTTTCAATGGGGAGGATGCTGTCTGGTCACGTGTCCATCCATTAGTGGCCATTTTCAGGCTAGGAGTGTTGTGCACTAAGGTGGCTTTAATAAGAAAGGACTGAGGACTCACAATGTAAGAGATCACTGCAATGCACTGCGTGCTCGACATATGGACACAGTAGAATACATTTTATAGGAAATGATGTAAGAAAAGGGGTCAATTTTATTGTTTATTACCATCAAAAGATAACCCCATCATTCTAGCAGTTTAGATATGAGGGCTCTCTCAACACATTTTAGATGGGATTTCCCTTTAAATTGAGACTTAACCCTAGAATTAGGTTCCTCATCTACATTGTGTTGTTATTCATATGTGCAGAGCGGGCTGAGTGCTCTTCATATTAATAGGGGCATTTCATTAACATTTATTAGTCTGCCGGGTCCGGGCTGCAGCTGCACAGCTGCCTGGAAACCGGATTTTATGCAAGAAATGGAAAAGGTTTCCTTCTCTGCTACAAGAGACAATTACAGCAGTAGCGAGTCCTCTATAGAAAGATAAAAGCGGCTGAGAATTCATGAGCAAAAACCCTGTAGAAACTAAATTACATTCAGACTTAAAGGATTTCTCCAGTTTTATGTGCTTGATGCAAAAAAAAAAAAACCAGAATACATTTTCTATTTAAAGTATATCACCACCATAATTCAATGGGAGATATTTATGAAGACTAGCATATTAAACGCCAGTCTTTATATCGTCAAAGAGGAGCAGATGCACCCCTCTTCTCATAAGGTATGTTCAAACTGAATTTTTTGGCAGCGGATTTTGACGTGAAATTTGTCTCAAAATCCGCCTTCAAAAAACGGCTCCCATTGTCTTCAATGCGAGCTGCTCGCTTTTTTTTTCCACCAGCTAGTAGCGGAAAAGAGAAGCGACATGCCCTATCTGGCCGCGGATTCTGTGGCCGATTCAGCTGCGGCATTCGTGGCTCATGACATACTCCTATTTAGGCCCATTTATTCGGACCTAATCAGGAGCGGGATGCTGCAACGGAATGACTATGTATTGCATTGGCATCCTGTCGTAGCTAGCCACGCGGAAGTTTGCACGGCATAAACCATTTTCCGCCATGTGAACATACCCTAAATGCTACACTGATTTATGACTGTACATTACAGGCCATTTTAAAATAATGAAACAATAACAACAGTAAAAAAATATAAATCTTGCTATTGTGAAGTTACAGAATTCCCACAAATTATGAGAATATTTACCTGGAAATGCATTGATGTCAATGACAGCATGCTGGCCTGTTTTGTTATTAATTATAATGTCAATCCCAAATAGCGAGATACCCAGAGCTTGTCGGAGAGCTTTGGAGATAGCGCGGATGACATCATCACTCGGACGCTCAAACACACCTTCTACTTTGTCCAGCTGTGTGAGAAAAGCAGGAAGAAAAATGAGGATTGGATAAAGGTCATTTTTTCATTCACTCCACTCAGCAGCAATAGATGGAATAACTTACTGCAGTAAAAGAACTGAGGATTTCAGTAACGTTTGATCAATATGTCATTTTATTACTATATTACGTTCAGAGATGTCAGTAACTGTGGTGGAGATCATAGAAGATCACATATTAATCCATCTATTAAAGGGGCTCTATCATTGGGAACACTCATTAACTAAGCATATATTTGCATGGCCTTTAGAAAGGCTATTCCAGGCATTGCAGGTGGATTTTGAGGCAGATTCCGCGTCAAAATCCGCCTGCAAAAAACTCCATGCGAGTAGACCCTTAGACAGGTATAACAAAGGAGATAATCAACACAGCAAGAATACTGTACATTTCAGATGAAATATCCCTTAAAGGGAACCTATGAAAGTACTTTTGGGACACTAAGCCACCCAGGGGCCCTTATGAACTGTTTGCTTAATGTCCCAAGTATCCTATTTTAATGCTGCGCATGGCTGCGGGCAAAAATGTAAGTCTTCGTACTTACTTAGAAATGCTAGGGGCATGTGCTGTGAGGACAGGGTGTACTACTCAGCCTCAGTAAAGAAATGTGCCAACGCCAGAACAGGATCCGGGTAAGTACAGACTTTTCTTTATTTTTCGCAACCATACACAGCATTAGTATAGGACTTTTTGAGACACCAGCTACCAGTCCCAAAGGACCTGTGTGTCATTTAGAGTCCAAGACTAAAGTTTCCCTTTAAAACTTTCTATGTACAACTCACCGCAGTTAAGACTGAAGAGGACTCTGGTTTTGACACATTGTGGCTATTGAAGAATATTGATTCTCTATCTGGAAAAAAAAACGAGAAGAAAGTAGTAAAATACAATCATGCAAAACTGAATTTTTTTTCTTTGTATGTGTTTTTTTTAATTTTATTTATAACATATAAACAAAAGAATAAAATAAAAATGTTGATACCCACCATAGAGCAAATGTGTAGTTCTCAGATGTGTCAGCAAGTGGCAGTGTTGCTAAGGAATAATGCAATTTGTATGCGGCACTCAATGATGTTAGATGAGTGGGTGCTTGGATAAGGTCCCAACCCATCATCCAAGTGACGTTAGAGACTCAAGCCCTCGATAATATGTTAAGCAAGTGATTGTGATCCGTACAGCATAATCATTTTGGGCTAAAAAGCCTTCTGCAGACACGATGAATTCCATATTGTCTGAGTTGTATGTTGGTGTGGTCCTCAAGTCCACAATGTAGGACTTGGTTGATCTGAAATGTACAGTTTAGAAATAGTCCTTTCAAGTAAGAAGAATCCACAGTTGCAGAACGTATGCCTTTGGGGATTTATACAGTTATCCCCAGGAAAAGCAGTATGTTAGGGACAAAAGTTTGCTGCTACGGGTAGGATCCTTCTATCATTGCTTGCGGTATCCACCGTTTATTTGCAGATGAATGTTGGATACCGCTCACAAATGATGATAGAAGCAAGGATCCTACCAGTAGGAACAAACTTTTGACCCTGACATACTACCATTCTTGGGGATAACTGCACAAAACCCAAAAAGCGTACGTTTAGCAATGGTGGATTCTTCACACTTGAACGGACTATTTCTGACAATGCGGAATCCATCGAGTCAGAAAAGATTTTTTTAGCTGAAACTGTTTACTCTCTATGGATCAATATTAATTATAATTAAACTATCACTTGCTGAATTATCATGGAAGGGCTTGAATTTCTGACGGTACTTGGTGTTGCTACGAAAATGCTTTCAAACATAAGTGGATAGTCATTCCTACGCCATGTAGAGACATGTTACATTTGCACACAGTAGCCTTACCTGAGCTGCCTGGTGAGAAATTTTTCAGCGATGGCCTTTCCACTACAGTGTACGAATCTCCCACCACAAAGACTTTGTAAAGCACAGCGTTGTGGCTAATGAAGCTCTGAATGACACAGGGGCGCTGGATTGTCCGCAGACCCTCCATATTAAATATGATAGACATCTACAACAGACATAACACACAGAATGTAAATACGGTAGCTGCAGAAACCTTATACAGGGATTAGAAGGAACAAACAAAGAAATACTAATACACTGTGCGGGCCAGAGAAGTGGAGCTTAGCAGGTATCCTTGTTTTGCCAGGCCCTGCACTAAGCATAGAACAGTATTAGTTTTCCTTTAAGGCCAAAGCTACGCTCATTCATCTTTCATGGCTACAGGGTTTCCTGACCATCAGGTGCTGGATTAATGGAAATGTATCCTGAACTTCTGTATATATAATAGATTCTGGCTGTCTCCTCAGGAGGATCTGTGTGTGGGGTCACCGCCCTCACTGCACTTATCCTGCTAGACAT
Source organism: Leptodactylus fuscus (assembly GCF_031893055.1). NCBI lineage: Eukaryota > Metazoa > Chordata > Amphibia > Anura > Leptodactylidae > Leptodactylus > Leptodactylus fuscus. The sequence continues at coordinate 85,216,583 of NC_134271.1, forward strand.
TCAGTGTCGGCTGGCGGGGTCCATTATGGATGGAAGGCACTTCACAGTTTATTCCTGTGACACAAAGTTGGCTGCTTGAGAATCTCTCACAAGTGGATGGTTATACATTGCCAAGAGAACCAAGTAGAGTAGTGTGAAGTGCGCGTTTTCACCAATACTGCAGCCACAGGGAATAAGTTTGCTCTATTCCAGACCCCTAAATGTTCTCCTTTTGGAGAAGTAGGGTATGTATTGCGTCAAATTACATACATTTGCTGTTTAAAAAGGAATCTATCTCCAGAACCCAGCCCTGCAGATAGCTTTTGGTCACATGAATCGATGTCTCTGTTGCCAAAATGTCACAGTTTTTGTCAATATGGAAATGAGCATTTTGGGAAGACATGGCTGATGTTGCTAAACTCTTTGGAGCAACAGCGATGTAGTTGTTGCTCCAAAGACCTCATTTGCATATTGACAAAAACAACAACATCTTGGTAACAGAGATTCAGATTCACAAGCGGAACACACCGTTTGATTCAGGCGACCCTAACCTCTCTATATCCACGCATGGGTTGATATACTAGGTTCTGGTGACAGGCTCCCTTTAAGACTTTAGAATCTGGCTGACAACCTAAGTGAAAGGAATCATCGTCATTAATCATCCTACCTCGTGCGAATTGGTTCCATGAGCAACTCTTGTCTTACAGACTAAAAGAAAAAAAAGAAAATAAAATTGTTATCATGCCTTCCTTATGGCAAGTTCAGGAAACAAGGGCTAGGTTAAAGTAGGTTGGCCCACCATAAAAACAGATCACTTATTCTGTGGATAACTGATCAGAGGGGAGCCAAGTCCTCTGTGTGAATGGAGCCCTAGACATGTATGTGCTCTGTTAGCCCATTCTTCTTGCCAGAGATTGTGGTGTTCTTTTTTTTTTTTTCTTTCTCTAATGTAGATTGTGAGCCCCACATAGAGCTCACAATGTACATTTTTTCCCTATCAGTATGTCTTTTTGGAATATGGGATGGAAATCCATGCAAATACGGGGAGAACATACAAACTCCTTGCAGATGTTTTTTTGCCCCTGGCAGGATTTGAACACCAGGACCCCAGCGCTGCAAGGCTGCAGTGCTAACCAATGAGCCACCGTGTGGCCCCGAGATTGTGGTGTTCTCTACTCTTAGCTGTTATGTTGGGCTAACCCTTTTAATACATTTTACTTTTTTAAAAAAACAAAAATTAAATCCTGCTCAGACTTGCTCATTGACAATACTTACTGAATGGGAAGGCTAGGCCACTTTTTTCTACAAGTTTTGAAGTGTCTTCTCCACTTTCTGTAGAGATCTCCATGAAAGGAGGAGAACACAACCGTTCATCTGGGGAAGAAAGAAAAATAGATTTAATGGTAAAACTAAAATGTTTTGTCACAATGGATACAGAAGAGTCAAACACTGCTCTGTGCTGCTGTGGGATTCCTCTTTCCTAAAACACAGTATGGTATTGGGAACCCCATTCCAACTCGGTCTACAACTTCCCACAGGATCAGTGCACTGTTTTCCTGAAATGCATTCTCTGTGCTACTGGGACTGGGAGATTATCACCTAAATCAAGATCAGGATTAAATGAATATTTTACTTTGATTACAATTAGTGAAAAGTTATTATATGACACTCCAATTTCTACAAGCCACTGAATTTAGATTTTGGTTATTCACATATCCTATGACTGCTGGTTGGATATGCTACAGTTCATGACATATTCCATAGTCGATGGCAGTGTGAGACAGGATGGCATGGTATACCGCGATGCGATTAATCGCCCTAGCTGGAGGCTTGATTATTGTTCTGTGTAAGAACAATGTAAGAACATTGTCTTCATCTACCACAATTTAATCAGAAGTATTTCTTACATCAGGGAAAAAATGTTATAGCGTCAGAGAAGATACTTGGAATAAACACATGTGTCCCTGGATTTTGTGATGAAGAATCAAAGGTGGTGATGATGGATGGATAGTTTACATGTGAAGTCGTATACTCTCCATGAATGGAGGGGAGAGTTAAGTTAATTCTTCGACTCAGAGTATGAGTCATGGGTCCTGAATCTGAAGATTTACTAAATGCTACAAACACTGGGAACTTGTCCAAAAGCTGTAGAGGTGACATCAAGCGGTTGCATCACCCAAGAGGAGTTTGGCACCAGGAACCATAAAGACATGGAAAATCATCTTAGATTATAAGCTTACGCTGTGACAGGCTGAAATAATCGCCAGCTACACCATGTGACTGACTCAAGCATTTCTCCATCTTTGACAACACTCACAGTCTTTACATTAAAAAAGAAATTCTGCTCATGAGGGCTAATATGGATAACAATGGTAGGAGAGAGACAGCTACTTCTTGTCCCAGAAACTGAAGCCAGGAAATATCTGGTGCATAAACTGATGCGCTTACCAGAGAAGATATGGAACATTGGTTCCACATGTATCTGCAGCCATTCAAAATATGGCTGACAATTACTGCTACAGATATTGCAACTTTGTCACAAGACGTACAGAATTCCCACGACAAGCACGAATGAGGTAGAGAAGTCAGCAGTATTAGCATAACCAACGCTGCCTACAATTATTATTACTTGGCACGAGAGGACTCAGAGACATACATTTTTTTTTCTCTAGGATCTCTTGGAGATCCGTGTGAATTGTATTAGTATAGCTGCAGCACACAGAGGACCCCCCCATCGCACCCATACTTAGCAGTGGAGGTCAGGTTATCCCTTTAGGGTTCTCTAGACTTGACTGTAAAAGGCCTGAAAAGAGAACCTCTGGAGGCCAGGATTCTGGCAGTGTAAATATACAGAGCTGGAAACATAGGACCAAATCCAGGATGAGCGCTTCACAATCCGACTCCTAGTAATTCCGTTAATCTTATTTAGAGTCAGAATACAGAGAAAACGCACATTCATCACCTACAGGGAAGGATGGACACAACATATTGCTGGCGCAGAGGACAGAATGAGGATTCCTAGAATAGAGAATCCTATGTAAACAGAAATGTACAGGACATATCATCCCATAGCTGCTTTATGCTAGTATACAATACACAAGTGCTTACTAGGTGCAACTTATGATATGCCATTATAGAATAACTGTTTATCTCCTGACAATACAGCAGGTTTAGCTCATATTGCTTAGAAGACATCCATCTTCCTGCCGGGGTGACCCCCTTTAAATACATATAGCCATCAGCCTGTTACATGTCCCGAACAGAGACCGGCTGTAGGCTCTATTCAGATCACAGCTTTTACATCCACAAACAGATGGTCATAAGCATCCACATTTTTTTTTTAAGCTAACAGAAATGTAGTATACCATACTTTTGTGTCTGTCCGAAAAGATGAAAGAAAGATCCTTTTTTTTTTTTGTCTATGTAAATGGATGACTATCAGTTTGCATTGCTTTTTTTTTTGTTTGTTTTGGGGTTTTTTTTGCATTTGTTAAATGGATGTTCTAATTGGATATATATAAAAAAAAAACGTTAAAAAAAAGCCTTACATGTATATGAATACAAAATACATATATTTGTAATTGTCTCCACTCCGTCTCCAGTGCTGCAGTGTTTTCAGAGACAGAATCCATGTCTAACAAAGTATTCACAAATGGAGGAGGGGGGCTGTCCCAAGTACATAATGCAGTCATCATTTCAGTATACCCACATTACATCACAATTATCTAAGTAGAATCCCCCTAAAATTACCATCATATTACATTATCTTTGGGTAAAATAAAAACTGAAAAAAGATTAAAAAATAAAAGAATTGCCCCAAACATCTCTAAAGGCTTTGCTTTTTAAGCACCATCTGTAGCTGACACAAATGCACTGTACAATGCTACCACCTAGTGGAAAATTGATCTAGTGACAACTTGGCGGAAAATATCATTTACTTACATGTAAACTTGTAATTTCTTAGTGTATTTTATTTGTTACATTATTGTGCATTATCTCATTGTAGCAGTGAGTGGTTTGCAGCATAGGATCTCTGCTAAACTACAATGCCCAGACAATTTCATTCTGTGCTGTCCCCCATTCCTTGCACTTCAGCCCTTAAATATCCCAGAGAGTTTTATACTACTGTTCATTCCAGTCTGTCTGCATATTCACTAGAAGGCCAGAAACCGTGAAGACTAACACAACTAGACTGGATGGAGAAAGAGGACAGTGGGATGGCATGCTGCAAATACAATGCAGATTCCGATCAAGGTGTACAGTACACTGAGTGACAACCCTTACAGACACTATGTGATGGTCATCATTGGATTTTATCCTGTATTCGTTACCTAGGAAACAGCTGAAGACTCAGGGTCTTATTTGCCACTATCACTATGCAATTAAACTGGTGTCAGGAAAAAGGCTACAAATTGTGACCAGTCACTGCGCCATTCTACAAAAACGGTATCCATGCTGCCACGTCCACTGTAATTGTGCCCAGAATTCACTCACGTCTTCCTGACGTTCTCACACCCACTCATAGTCTGAAGCCGTCTCGAGAGATCAGAGAACTGCAAAACGTATCAGACAGAATCAGGCCACACTGCATCATCCTTGCGTAAATCAAACAAGCGAGCCACCAGTTAATAACGTGCAAGTCAAGAATCGCCTTGCTATAATCCGTCACAGAACTGAAGCCGATCTCTATGTAACTGATGGTTGGGTCAGGGCTCTAGCACAAAACCACATACCTACATCTTATAGCAGTTTTATGCAGTTGGACATTGTATGGTATTTGTTTGGGATCTGTATTGTTGTGTTATTATATGAGCAATATATAGCCATGTTACTTGATTCCAATATAGCACCAGCTGTGGTATTAGAAGACACTATATAGTGGCATTACTTGAGTCTAATATGGCACTAGCTGTGGTATTACATGGACACTGTACAGTGGTTTTACTTTGACCCTATATAGCACTAGGATAGCCAAAGCATACCTCCCAGAAAGAGGGACAGATTGTGCAGCACTCACCCACTTCCACTTTGATTCTATCCATCATAACCATCATCCATTTCTCTTTGTGCCCCGCAGTCACCCTAATATAACATGCTCCACATTATAATGTGCCCCCACAGTATAAAGTCCCTCTCCTGGTGCACCCCCGATATAATATCTCCATCCAGCTGCCTCACAGTTTAATGTTCCTACTTTTTAATATCCGCCACAGTCTAAAGTCCCCTAGAACCATCCCACAGGATTATGAGCCTCTCTGGGTACTAAACAAACATAAAAAACCTAATACTCACCTTTCCTCATTCCCCTGCTGTTTTGTCTGCTGGCTCTAGTCTCTGAGTGCAGGTGCGATGCAAGTGATGTCACTGCATTGTGCTTACTGTTCCCGTAGCAGAAACCAGGGATGAACGGTATATACCTCCCGCCGTCTGGGACAGCACCAGCAATCCAGGACTGTCTCGCTGAATCCAGGTCAGTTGGGAGGCATGGCTATGGTGTAATGTTTAGAATCAGCATGAAAATCAGCTTCCAAAATCATATGCCATGTGCAACATTTGTGACACAAAGAATCTGATTCTAACCCTTAATCTTAAAATGGGTATTCCTGTCTCCAGGACCAAATATAAATTTTTAGTTTAAGCTAACGGAAGATTGATAAAGCAATACACTGCTTTATCAATCTTGCGCTGTTTGTCAGATACAGCTTAATATGTCTCCTAAATGTTTACAGCTCGTTGCCTACAATTCAGACAACCTTATCTTATCTTGCTCTAGTGGTCAGGGTGATGATGAGCAAGTCCCTATTCCCAGCTACCCCCCTACTCTTTCTCTGCTGATAGTATAATAAATTAGATACACATTTGGTTATATACACTGCTCATACAAGTAAAGGGAATCTTTATTCATTCTGTACTGTAATGCATTAAGAACAATAAAACATAAAAATATGTAAATATGTAAATGTAAATCTGAGGTAATATCCCATGAAGGTCTGGATATGGAATGATACTCAAAATCAAAGTGGAAAATCAAATTACAGGCAGATCCAACTTCAGTGGAACTGCTTCAAGACAAGGAAATGAGGCTCAGTAGTGTGTGTGGCCTCCATGTGCCGGTATGACCTTCCTACAACGCCTGCATACTCCTGGTGTGGCGGTGGATGGTCTCCTGAGTTAACATTCTCCCAAAAACTGGATTAAAGCATCAGTCAACTCCTGGACAGTGTGTGGTGCAGCGTGGCATTGGTGGATGGAAAGAGACATGATGTCCCAAGATGTGCTCAATTGGATTCAGGTCTGGGGAGCACGCAGGCCAGTCTATAGAATCAATGCCTTCATCATACAGGAAGTGCTGACACACTTCAGCCACACGGGGCCTAGAAGGAACCCAGTATATGGTTTCATAACGGGTTTGAGAATCTCATTCCGGTACCTAATAGCAGTCAAGGTAACTCTGACTACCACATGGAGGGATGTGCCCCCCCCCCCCCCAAAAAAAAAAAAAAAAAGCCTCCCCATGCTATTACTGACTCACTGCTAAGCCGGTCATGTTGGAGGTTATTGCAGCCAGCAAATCGCTCTCCACTGTGTCTACAAACTCTGTCATGTACTCATTGTGAACCTGCTTTCATCCATGAAGCGCCAATGTCAAATCTGCCAAACTTGGTGTTCTCTGGCAAATGCCAATCACCCTGCACAATCTTGGGCTGCATGAACAACACCCACATGTGGATGTTGGGCCCTCATACCACCCTCATGGAGCTGCACTACCTGAGCAACTACTGTGGGTTGTGGACACTGCCTTATGCTACCTCCAGGGGTGTGAGTAATGACAAAATGCAAAAGTGACCAAAACAACAGCCAAAAAGGATGAGAACAGAGAACTGGTCTGTGGTCACCACCCGCAGAGCCCTTCTTTATAGGGGTGGTCTTGCTTATTGCCCATCATTTCTACCTGTTGTCCGTTCCATTTGCACAACAGCTGGAGAAATTGTTGTCTCATAACTGGTCAGAAGGATTTCACAGAAGAGTCAATGACTTGGAGTCACATTGTGCTGTTTAAGTGTTCCCTTTAGTTTTTTTGAGCAGTGTATTTACTTTCGTAGGAAGTCAATCACTGGCTTTATAATGAATTAGAGGATCTTTACAACTTCTGACTAACCATGGCTGTCAGCCACTTATGAGTTGGAGTCAGGCTGTGGAAAAAAAGGGGAACCAGAGTCAGTGGTTTGACCTACTGACTCCACAGCCCTGTTTAGAATAGGTATGGCGCTTGCTGCTGGTCTGGTCTCTGCTGAAAACCAGTAAATGAAGGGGAGAGGAGATGAGAGGGAGAGATAAAACCCTGAGGCGGGAAACTTCTTTAACAGAGTAAAGACAACAGTCAGAAAAGCCTCAAAGAAATGAAGCCAACTAACTTTTCTGACCACACTACGTCCTGTAATATGATGCAAGGTTTCTATTGCCAGCAGGAAAATGACTAAATATTACAGAAAAAAAATGGATATATAGAAATGACAGCCAGCAGTAACAGTATTCCCTCTCTCTATGACATGTACCTGAGAAAAAGGCATAAAATGTAAAGCACGTAAAGAATTTTCTATGGAGGAATTTTCACTTAGCCACAGACCGAAAAGCATTAAGTTTCCTAGAATGCAGTTACCTCTTTTCACACCCAGTGTCAGATCAGACAGGAGAATATACCTGGAGGGACATTCTATTCTTTCTAATGAATGGTTTTGCAAGTCTTTTACACACTTGGCATTTTAGTTCTTTGTCTATTTCAAAAGTTTTACTGCAAATGAATGAACAAAGGATTAATAATGGAGGGTTTGTTAGGGCTGGCTCACATCTGCGGTCGGTATTCCATTCGGTGAGTTCACTTGGGGACCCCCTGAATGGAATACTGAACGCATTAAAAAGAGGTTAGCTAAGAAACCACACGGACCCCGTAGACTATAATGGGGTCTGTGTGTTTTCCGCCCGGTGTCCGTATGAAGCATGCAGAGAGAAAAGTCCTACAAGCACTTTCCTCTCTGCAAAATTCGTGCGGACACTGCACGGATAACACACAGACCCCATTATAGTCTATGAGATCCATGTGGTTTCTTACCTAACCAGTTTTTAATGCGTTCAGTATTCTGTTCAGGGGACCCCAGATTACCTGAACAGAACATCTAAGGCAGATGCAATGCAGTACCCTGGGACGTAAAAACAGCAGCTACACAATTTTTCCTTCTGCCTTGATAGTTTGTTACAATGTTTCAGAGTGGGTGAAATGTAACTGTCTGGAGTCCAGGTGAGGGATACAACTGCCACAATCCCTTTAGTTGTGAGAAGTGATAGGATAAAACAGATCCCCAGATTCTTAACACATACAGGTAGAAAGATTAAAAATGGTGGTATTAAATCTTCATTATACAAAGAAGAGCCTCGAAATCACCATTACTGCTCCCAATACTATAGAGTCCTCTTATGAAAGCAGCAGGACAACTCAAGGACATTTATTTAGACTGGATTTTGATTTTTTTCTAAAGGCAGATTACCATTAAATCTACACATGAGCTGTGCAAGGATTGGACACTCAGACTGTAGATCTAGAAGAATGTTTGCAGGTTACAGCTCGAAATTTCAGAAATCTGTCTCATGTAAAGCTGTGGAGTGGAGCTGTGGGATGGGTGAGCCACATCTCTCAGCATTTCTAATGCCAGAGCAAGCCCTCAGGCACCTAGTGCTGGAATGCTTAGAAACAGATTAATACTCCATCATCTCTGAAATTTACTAGAAATCTGAATTAATCAGCAGTTAGCGGCATTTTTTCAGTACTGAGGTATGTACTAGTGGAAAAGGGGTTAACACTCTACCCCCAGGCGAAGCATACAGGAGAAAACAGAGACTTACAGAAGACAGAGTATGATGCTCCAAGTCTGTTGCTGCCATCTGGCCCTCTGTGCAAACATAAAGCTGGCCCTAGACCAGAGATCATTTTTGACTGAAAGGTACAACTACTGTAGAATGAAATGTTCTGCTACTTTCTAGTGTATTTTGTGTTTCTATTCCTCATAATTTTCAATATCTCTGCTTGCTTTTTTCTGGTGTCTTAATGTGTTCATGGTTGCAAACGAACACAGTGGTGAAGGGTTATAGTGCTAGAATGGGGACACGGTGTACATAGCGCACAGTCATCCCATGAGGATTTTGAAAATAACAAAATACAGACAACAAAATGACACAGCACCACCTATAACTGAACAAGGTACTGCAAGGTGTTTCAAATATCCCATTTGAAATGGAACAATTCATTCAAAACATATCGATTTTTCAATGCTCAACAAAGTTAACTCTCTCCCAATTTATTATGAGAAATGTGTGCAGGGTCCCTCTATCCAAAGGCACTATAACCACAGTGTAGGAAGGGGATGAAGTGTTTAGCACCCTGATAATAGAGCAACTCTTGTCCAGTAAAAGAGGGTATAATGGTAAAATGAGCACCACCCAAATACACAACCTCCATCCCTTTTGGCAAAGGCAACTGATGTGTTATACATAGGGGTTAACATAATGGATAAAATTCGGCCAAGTCTGAAGGTGGGTGGCTTCAATGTTGACAGTAATAAGGCACTTGTAGACTTGGCGAGGGCTAAAACACACAAACCGCCTATCACAATGTAGCAGGATTTGTATAAAGTTCCAGAACACTTGTGTCCATCGCGCCTCTTTAACAAGTCTTCAGGGCTGTTTATTATAATGTTTCTCCTTGTAAAGAAGGGGGAAAAAAAAAGGCCTGACAAGGCGCTGACACCGGGTGGTAATAATAACAAATGAGAGAATATAAAGTTCTAGTGAACAGGACATAGATGGTCATTTCATGTATATGGGAGCACCCCGACTGCAGGGCCATGTGAAGTCATATACACAAGAATTTAACAGCAGGAAGCATTGTTCTTAGTTATCTCATGTCAGATAATAACTTAGGAATGGTTACAGCAGTCCAGGATTATACAAGGATTGTGGCGCCCTGGATCGTCCCAGCGTCATTGCACAGAATATAAATTTAATTGCTGGTCTGGGTCTGATTCTGCCTTAGTCTGGTTAACAGAGCAGTCATATAAGAGGTATAATCCTATACCTTACATTGTAATAGCTATATGATAAAGAGACTACATAAAATATATGTCTTATGATGGAATAAAATAGGACAGGTTTCTGCACGCACAGTACTTCTCAGACGTAATGGCGTTCATTCTTTTTAACAACTAGGGTCTATAACAGTGATTTCCAACCTGTGGTCCTCCAGCTATTGCAAAACTCACTGACAGGCTGAAGTCACAGTTTAGGGTACCACACTAAGAGTCCCCTCTTATCTATCAGCTTCCGCTTAGCTGGAGTCTATGCAGTAATGCTTTAGGGCTGCTGCACACTGTCCCCCATGTAGCTGATAGCCCCCCCCAAGAGGTTCCTTTCTAAATGTCTCTATACTTCGGCTAGGGGAACAGAACACACTAATATCACTTTATACAGGAATGCTTTCTTGAAATGTATCGAAGTGGCTAAAACTAGCCTAGTCCAAATGTTTATTCTGATAGACAGCTCTTTTACTGGCTAAGGCGCCTCAATAGAGAGTGGCTGTAAGTGATCAAGGAGTATGAGAAAAGGAGGAAAAGACATGGGAAACCATAACAATGCTGAGCTTTACGTAAACTTGCTTTTAATGGGGGCCATGGTGGACTCTGGCACTATTCGAAATGGTGCTATAGGACGCCCTAGATTCCATGACCTCATAGTTACTAACACTTTCAGTAGCCCTTCTGCAGCTCAATACATTTCTATCCATGGATGATGGATACCAAATCAATTAAAGTGAAGTGAATCCTCCTGGGCTCCACATTGTCCTCTCTGGCCTGTTTTAATATCACCCATATGCTGTAATGTACGGTGATAATGCATACATAGCCACTTCTTTGCTGGAACTGTCTCTGTAACATCAGGTTTGCGCAGAATTAGCCGTTATTAGCAGTCATATGTCTCATATTATCACATACCTTTAAATTGTACGGTTTTACACATCAGGACATAATATAATACGTTACACTTTGAGCACTGAAAGGTCTTATTTTGGGGTGAATTTGCTGGGACATTCACTCCTGGGAAGATTGTCAAGCGTCTCAAATATTATCCACACAGTAGAATGATGGACTTGTTTGAAACTGCCTTATAATGCTTCCCAGATAAACTCTAACATGGTGTCCGATGATTTTTTTTTTTTTTTTTGTTTCTCTTCACATTCTATCAGTCAGTAGCGCCACCAGTACTGACTGCACACAAAATTTGGTACAGTCAGTCTTATAAGAACCAGTCATTCTCCATTCCTGAGACTATTGAAGCAGATGCCGTGGGAAAGCTTATCGTATTACAGGGGAACTGACGGCTCGTATAATCTAAACTGTGCGTAATCCACACTTGAGGTAAGAAGTATATTTACCCTGAGAACAGAAACAATTCCATAATGTGACTCCATACCTCAATGGACTCTCCTGCTTTTAGTGAGGACTGCAATAAGTCAGTCGCTTAGGTCGGAAGGAAGATGACATTCTGGATTGTAAATCCTACCTTCCTGCCCCTTTCCAACCCCATAAAAATATCTTCCATGTCTTGTCAAACCATTGAATATTTCCATATTAAACTCTACTGAATTCCTTAGTGTTAGACTGGAACATATATAATGCATGCAAGAAGAAAAAAAAAATCTGGAGATTTCAGTAATAGACTGGGGCCTACACAATGCAGCACAGAAAGGCTTTTGGGAAACACTCACGTAAACACAATGATAACTTTTTTTTCCATTAGTCATCTTGAGCAGATCCTCAGTTACAGCTTGTATCATACTCCAGATCTGGTTAGGTCAATGTGTACATACATACATGACTGATCCTGAGTTGAATCCTGTGTCCAAACATTACTTACACTCCAGAGCTGAATTCACTATTCTGCTGGTGCAACCCCCATAAAAAGACATAACATTGCTGTATAGTGGTTGGGCTCCAGCGGCCCTGATCCCGAGTTACATCCTGTTATATACTTGACTTAACTTGTAATACTTGTAATGTGTATGTTGTTACTATTCTACTGATGGAATTACTGTGCATTTACAAACCGACTCCTCTATCTGGAAATTTAGATCACATCTATCCATAAACAGTAATATGGTATCCATTAATTTAAGGAGCATTTGGGGTTAAAGATTTATGAGGAAAGAAATGGATGACTATTATAAAAACCAGGACACTGTGGAGACCTAGATTTGACTGAAGAATAATCTTGTAAATTAATTTGTGCTTATAAAAGTCTAGGTCAGTAATTCCCAGCGCTGGTGTCAGGACACAGATGGGCATTGCTATGAAAATGTATTACAAGAATAAAGAGGACCTAACACACTGCTAAGTAAATGCTGATGGTGCCAATATATGAGGGGCAGCATTGTAATACATACCCCATCATAATTTAGCCTTTCTACATCAAGTCAGGGCGAATGTACCAAAGTTACTTTGCAAATTCTTTGCATTTTTCTCCTGGTCTTATACTCGAGTCATGTCCAGAGCTGTATTCATAAGCCTGTCGGTGGCCCTTTGAGAAAGATTGTTATCTATATTTTAAAGTTAACAATATTACCCACAAACTTAAAGGGATTTTCCAAAGATTGGAGGATGTCTGACCACTAGGACCCCCAACAATTACAAGAACGGGGGTACTGCGTCTTGAGTTGGAATGCAATGGATAATGCTGCTCCATTAAAGCTGAATCGGACTGTCGAAGATAGTGCATCACTGTACTCAGCAACTTTCCATAGCCTATAGACCTTTAATAGAGCAGTAGCGTGCATGCTCGACCATCACTTCATTAAAAAATGGGACACAAGACTCCATTAATCACAGGACTTTCACCATTCAGGAACTTATCTATCCTGTGGGTAGATAGCAAATTTTAGTCTTGGGGGGAAAAACCCTTGCAATGTTTTGTTGGTGTTCAGATGACCGTTACATTCTGGATATCTCCAAAAAACAAGAATGAATAGTGTAAATTACTTGCACAGCTTACCAATGACAGCTTATCTCCCATGCTCTTCCTCTTATACAGAGACATTCTAAAAGCAGCAATTTCATGCTGAGTTTGAGCTTACGCACAGCCACCAACGTCAAGGGCAGTTAAGGATAGTTACCTAGATCGGACAGTAAAGCCCTGCTGGAGAGGAAACACCCCTAAACCCTTTTGCAACTGATTTGCACAAAAATGAAACTTCGATTTTTATGAAAATGGAGATGCAGTGTAGAAATAGAAAGGCATCTTTGAAAAGTGGAGAAGCCACCCTACCAGGAACGGTTATTAGTTTGATGCCGATTTTCCTGTTGACAGAATCCCTTTAAATTGCAATTCCATAAAATACTGCAGTATATTTTGATGGCTGTACCTATCCATATCGCCTTCTATTAGAAGAGGTCCTATCTCTCCCTGTCTGATGTGATGAGACAAGTTGATTCCATAATGCTTCAAATAAAAAAAATTAATGTCACCATCTCTAATAGCCCATCCACTCTTTGACAGAATTTGGGTGCCTTGGATTAAATGGTCCAGCGTCCCAGGACTGCCATATTGTGTTCAACTGTCACCTGCTCATATGATCGAGTGGAGTGTCTGTTTCCCTTCCCTTGGGCAAGGTCCCTCTTTCAATTTGCGATTAGCTCTTTGTATTGTGGCAATATGTTAGTTGTTGGTTATGGATTTCTGTATCTTTAGCTCATTCCGTGTTTTATAGGTGTGTTACCTTTAGACTTGCCACTAGAGATGAGCGAGTAGTATTTGATCAAGTAAGCTGCCAGCTCTCCCGGCTAGCAAGGACGAGCCTGCTCCAGAACCAGAATTGATTTGCCGCAGGCTCATCTTTGCTAGTCGGGAGAGCTGGCAGCTTGCGGTTACAAGGGAGCTGACTTTTTATCAGCGCAACTGCAAGCGCTGTGCAGTTAAAGCGCACGAACCCCATAGACTATAATAGGGTCCGTGCGCTTTAACTGCACAGCGCTCCTCCTAAACAATCTCCTCCTGCTACTCATGGTCTTGGTGACTCTCCTTTAGTTGAATAGTGGTTTCCCCTGAAATGAGCACTTTTTCCCAGACTATAATGGGATTCGATATTCGATCGAGTAGTCGAATATTGAGGCTCTACTCGAAACGAATATCGAATATTTCACTACTTGCTCATCTCTACTTGCCACTATTTTCGTGCACTTTGTATTGCTTGCTCTGCATTCTTGTATTGATTCTATGAGGTTTTCATGTGTGCCTTATGTTCTATATTTTTGATATTCTTCAATAAATACCTTTGTAACAAACTAGAATTCCATAAACCAATTAGCTGCAGTTACTCCAGGTATCAGTTATAATATCCTGCAAATGGTAGGAGAAGATACGCTATTCTACTGTTGCTTACTTTATCCATCAGATGTAGGTTAAAGGCAGACATTTTCAGTTTGCAATAGAAACAGAAAAAGTCTTTCATCTCATATACAACAAGGAGAGGAACAGCCATTAGGAAGCCTAGCTTTTCATTGACCACTCTAGATGTTATTTTCTAATATCTAGCGCAGCAAACTGGTACAACTTAGTCAACAACACAACAGGGAATTGTTATTTAAGCCATATTCAAGCAAAGGAGTTCAAAGACTGTGCCTAGCTACCAAAATAAGGCAAAACATTTTTTTTTAAAAAAAAAGAAGAATAGAAGAGAAGCACCTGTGGCGCCCAGGATATAGCATTGCCTTGGCTCCTACGTGTGAATCTCTGTGGATAGGCTGCCATTTTCAGAGCCGCAAGACAAATCATGGAATTTTGAGCCTCCAGCCCTGAATACAGCGGATATTCTTACAAGATATGCCAAAAGGCCTGGTGTTTAAGAGATTACACAACAGTTGTGGCTTTGTTTCCAACCTGTTTTTTTGACATCCAGTAGGAAATGACACCTGGCGCTCTATGAAAGGATGAGAGGGCGCAAATCGCCAGGAGCACGGCAGATCATTCAGTGTTTGCTATGTAATTTTATTCATCACATATTGTCAGGGTCAGTGCTGCATTTGTCGAGAACTTTATTTCTTTCTCAGCCTGGGATTAGAGCTGTGTATGGGATTAACTAATGTAAAAAGCATGGGTGGCAAAGCAGGAGGAAATCTATAATAACAGAGGGGTTTTCTACAGGGCGAGTGGTTCAAAGAAAAATGGTGCAGAACTATATCTTATCCTATTTAGAGGGAAATATAAGATGTACACCCTTACTCCTAATGAACTGCTTTAAGAATTAGGGAGACTGTGTCCATGTGGATAGTGCCCCTCGGGGTACAAGCTACCATGCCCCCATGATTAATGCCAGTCACTATTGTGCAGTAATCTATCCACACATAAAATCTATATAACATAATACACATTAGCACCATCTCTGCAGTTTCTTTTGTTACCCTGGAATCATACATTAACAAAAATCTACTAGATTAACTAATCCTGACTGTAGTTACTCACAGTGGCCCCAGGCTGTGTGTATGGGGATCGGCCACAAACTACTAAGGATACTCTAGAAATCATTGAAAGTTTATAAGTACATATTCACAAGAGTAACAATGTTACATACTCAGTGATAGCCCCAGGAACATCAACCCAAACAAAGACAGATGACCTCACAGAGAATGGATCCTATTCAGTGCCTAGTAATGGTGGAGCTCTCATAATGTGTGTCATTCTAGTGCCAACACCATTCCGTCATTAGATCCAATCTGTCACTGTCTGAAGTCCAAGCACTTGGATATTCCTTAGGAGTAGGATTGGGATGGTGGGTATATCTGTTACCAGCAGTTGTGACCCATTGACTGATGTTATGTCAGAGTATTAAGCTCATTGTTGAGTTTTCAACATGGCATTATGTCATTAGGGCAGGTTTATTAAATTGGTCTAAAAGCAAGACTGCCTTAGTTGCCCATAGCAATCAATCACAGCATTGTTTTCATTTTGTATTATGGTCCAGAAAAGTAAAAGCTGTGCCACTTTAATAAATATTCCCTAAAGGATTCTTCATATAAGTCGTGGTGCCAGCATAATATCACATGTCCTATTTGCTTTTGAAACGAGACAGTACACCCTTTATGACCCAAGCAGGTGTCTACATTGTGCAAATAGTTATTGGATTTTTTCATAGATAGGAGAGGTGCAGCAGATAGACTTGTAGGTGGTATGAGAATTGAAGGTATTCACCCAAAGTCATTTGCATTGATAACACACTGGCGCCAAGAGAAAAGGTCAACAGATGACGACATATTTATTTGATGTCCTGGTTACTGATACATTGAGTAATGGAAGTCACTCCCTAGGCAAACATGACATTATCTCCTGGGCTTGCATTGTATTCAGTATATAAGATGGTAGACATCTTATCATGTACTGCTGGCAGTGGACATTATGGGGAAAACAAGGAAGTAACATTTAATACATTTAAAACAAACATTAAATCACACCCATAGACATAAAGGGGGGGGGATTTATTATTAATTTATGCCAAATATGCACAACTGCCACTTACGTGAAAGTGGCGTGAGAATTGTACTACATATAATATCATTGGTGTAAATGACCACTGAAATATGTGCCAGCCACTGAAGAGGTGCACCTAAATGAGATAGCTCTTCAGCTATGCTAGGGATAGGACATTCAATAAGCCAGTCTTCCCAAATATATATTGTATACTTGAGTCTTAGGTAGTCTGGAATTATCAGAGGTTCAGTTTGTTGTTACTTCCCTACCTCATGCTTTATCTCAACAAGCCATAGACTATAGTGTAACAGCATCCAATTGTGGCCATAATTTAACTAGCACTTATCTTAAGAAACAAAGGCTGGTCCACAAGGACTTTGATCCCATGTCCTCGGACTGATTAACAGGCAGAAGATGCGTTAAAGATTATTTAACAAAAATTTCATGAAAACAAAACTGGCTTCTCCTCTCATATATTAATGCGGATTTTAGTTTCTATGTTTGACACATGTACAGACATTTAAGGCAAGAGAGAAAGAACTGGTTAGGGCCAGACAGGACTAATGATAAAGCATAACTGCATTTATACACATCTTCTCATAAATGAATAATACAGGCGAATATAAGAAGCTTTGTAATATAGCTTATTAAGGTGAATGGTTTTCTTCTCCACTTATGAAGCTGTTCTCTTGCTCCTTATCGTCAATCTGACTGCTTGTTTAAATTATATCTCCATATTCAGCCTCACACAGAGCCCTATGGAGCAGCGAGGGGTTGAGTAGGATTTTCCTGCCAGTTGGTTAATTGATTTAATGCCTCACTCTTTGTACTAGTAGCCTCTTATCTACAACCTAGCATTGTTAAAAAAGGATAGTAGAGTGCAACAACAGCAATTATTTAAGTGTTTTTTCTAATCCCCTTCCTCCCTTCATAGACTGATATGGAGAAAATAACTGCCTGCGCAGTGAAGAGGAAAACACAATTTTTTAAAATTAGATAAATAACAAAGTTTAAAATTTCAAGCTCTACTATTTCTTTATGAAAAGTTGTTTATAACTGGAGGTATGCTTTAGGTTCCGCTTGCAAGGACTTTACGTACACTCACAAGAAGGCATATGGAGACATAGGAACACGTTCCCAATACTGCATTCACAATAAAAGATCTAAAGGAAGATTATTATAAAACTGGATTAATAAACTGAAGATTCTGCAAATCATAAATGTCAGGAAATACAACATAAGCATCAATGTATCTAAGATTTGATGAGCTCAGCAAAGTACACCCAGGTCTAAAGTCTGTGCATAATAATATTGTCTAATAATCTAAAAATAACAATTTACTAGCAAAGCACTTGTGTTACCACTGAAAATGCAGCCTATCTATTCACTAGAACAGTGGTTCCCAAACTTTCTTAATGTGGTACTCCCTTTTGGCTGAGACTTTTATTTGGGATCTCCCAATAATTAAAGGGGTTGTTCAGGCAAAAATGGACAACCCCTTTAACATTTAAATCTGTAGGGGGAAATGAAAAAAAAAAGCATACTCCCGTCTCAGTTGCTCCGGTGTCCTCCCACGCCTCATGATTTTTCTGCTCCAGAGGTGTCTCCCAGGTTCTTTTCCAAAGTTGTGCTGAAGCCATCGATTAACCTCAGTGCTCATGTAGACTAGTAATGTCACAGGTAGCGACATTCAGGCCCTTCACTGATTGGTCTCAGTGGTCACCTGGCCAATGAGCAGCTTCAGCAAGACTCCAGAAGAGGACCTGAGAGACGCCACTGGAGCAGAAGAACTGTGAGGCGCAGACCTGGTAAAAGGGTTGTCCATTTTTGCCTGGACAACTCCTTTAAGTACCATCTGAAAAATAAGTCCATCACTGAAAACAAAGATGGCTGCATTCAAAACTGAGTTCATCCCTTATTCTGAATCTTAATCTGCTGTATTTTGCCTCATATGTTGGGGTATTCCACCTTTTATTCTAATTTTTAGCACTTTATTCTGCGTTTTCTTCTGTTTTTCAGGAGCGTATTCCCCATTATTTTTTGCTTTTCAGCAGTGTATTCTGCCTCATGTTTTTCTGTATGGTCTCATATTCAGCACTGAATCTTGCCTCATATTCTTCTGTATTCTCACTCATATTCAGCTTTTGAGTGCTGTATTGTGCCTCATAGTCAGCTCTTCAGCGCTGTATTCCACACTCGTATTTTGCTGCATTCTTCCTAAAGGTCTGGGATTCCACCCCAAAATCTGTGACAGATTCTGACTCCCATTATTTTCAATGGGATGCAGATATTAAAGCAGGATGATGAAAACAATAAGTATCCTGCTCAATCTTGCCGTAGAGTCTGCTGCTGATTCAGCCCCAGAATCAGTCATCTGTCCCATTGATTAGGCCCAGATGAATGGTGGCAAGCCTTGGTGGAATGCTTTAGGGTATGTTCACACAGCAGAAAAGGTGGCGGAAAGTTAATGGGAGCCATTTTTGCAGGCAGATTCTGCGTCAAAATCCGTCAGCAAAAAACTCAGTGTGAACATACCCTTAGTACCTAAAAGGAGCACTGTATTCTGCCTTTTATTTCTCATTTTAGCACTGTATTCTACTTCACATTCAGCTTTTTCAGCACTGAATTTTGCCTCTTATTCAGCTTATGAGCACTGTATTCTGCCTCATATCAATTTTTTCAGCACTGAATTCTGCCTCATATCTGTACAAGTGTAACCCTGCTTGTCTGTTACAAAATATCCACCCAGATAAAGGCTTCAGGAGAGGACTTTGTTGACTAGAGAGAGTTACAAAGGTCAATGATCAGAGGTGAAATTCACCTGAACTCTGCTTCCTAAACAATACCTTACTTTACTAAGTGCTGTGTGTAATGTAAACACATGCTGATAAGTGACACAATGCAACAGACAGACACACACAAGCAAAAGGCAAAAAACAAACATTGAGTGGTGCATCCTGTAATCCCTTTATTGGGTAGATAAATCCAGTATGTATATCTTATAATAAGTAAACCATGGCTGTGAACCATCACAACAAATTAGCCTGTAATAGCCAAGCTGTAATAAAAACTGTGTGTATAAAAAAGGAAGGACCCCGCACTCATCATCTGGTCCAATTGTAGGTCCATTTATTAAAATCCAAAAGGTGAAATATCCAAAACAAGTACATAACGCATTTCAGACAACAGATCTCATTTTTAAGGTGTAAATTTGTTTTACACTTAAAAAAGGAGATATATTTTCCGAAAGGCGGTGTGCGCTTGTTTTCACAGTTTCAATTTCAATACACAAAAGGAGAAGATCTGGTGAAAGCAAATCCTCTCTTGTCCCGTTACAATAAATTGGTTTCCCATCCCCAAATTGAATTTTTATACTGATGACCTAGCCAAAGCATAGGTCATCAGTATGTGATCTGTCTGAGTTCGACACTCAGACCCTGGACAGATCATTTGTTCCAGCAGCCTCTGGGTTCCGGCAGCTAGTGTACCACCACTCCTATTCATCCTATCCTATTAATATTATAAATGTGAAAGTTTGTGAGTTTGGATGTTTGTGGGTTTGTGTGTTCGGATGTTTGTTACTCAATCACGCAAAACCCGCTTGACCGATTTGGCTGAAATTTTCCACAAACATAGTTAATACACCCCATTGCGCAATAGGCTACTTTTCGTCACAATAGCGCACATACGTTTTTCCCAGGACCCCCACAAACCCCAAACTCACATCACTATCTCTGCAATCTCACACACTTTGGACCCCGATTTGGCTGAAATTTTCCACAAACATAGTCCCTACACTCGATTGCGCAATAGGCTAATTTTCGTCACAATAGCGCACATACGTTTTTCCCAGGACCCTTTGGATGTTCAGATGTTTGGCGGTCAATCACGCAAAAACCGCTGCACCGATTTGGCTGAAATTTTCCACAAACATAGTCCCTACACTCGATTGCGCAATAGGCTACTTTTCGTCACAATAGCGCACATACGTTTTTCCCAGGACCCTTTGGATGTTCGGATCTTTGGCGGTCAATCACGCAAAAACCGCTGCACCGATTTGGCTGAAATTTTCCACAAACATAGTCCCTACACTCGATTGCGCAATAGGCTACTTTTCGTCACAATAGCACACATACGTTTTTCCCAGGACCCCCACAAAACCCAAACTCACATCACTATCTCTGCAATCTCACACACTTTGGACCATAGCAAGCCACAAAATTCATATTACCCCCTACAGCAGAGGTCAGCAACCCCTGGCACACAAGCCAAGAGTGGCACTCCTGCCATATTTCACTGGCATGCCAGCAGCACAGGACCTGCAAGAGTTAAATAAAGTCTCTGCTAGAGCTGAGGCATAAGGACACTCCCCTTTGCGAGATGTGCAGGAAACCCAGGGGGTGGAGCTTAGTCGCTCAAGTCTCTGCCTGCTATAGTGATAGCTCCTGCCGAAGCTGCTAGCAAACTGAAAGTAAGAAACACACAGCTCCCTTCCTTTACTTCCTATTCTCATTAATGTCAGGCATGGGGTTATTAGTTTAGTGTTAGTAACTCCATGTACCTCACATTAATAGGAATAAACCCCATCATGTCCCTCATATTAACCCCTGTGTGCCCCATATAAAGGTTACTAATATGTGAGACATATGGAGGTACTAATAAAAGACCTCAGTAATGAAGATACTTAATTATTACCTCCAAGTCTCTCACATATCAGTAACTAGAGATGAGCGAGTACTGTTGGGATCAGCCAATCCGAACAGCACGCTCCATAAAAATGAATGGATGCACCTGGTACTTCCGCTTGGACGTAGCCAGCGCGCTTAACCCCCCGCGTGCCGGCTACGTCCATTCATTTCTATGCGAGCGTGCTGTTCGGATCGGCTGATCCCAACAGTACTCGCTCATCTCTATCAGTAACTCTTACACTGGGGTTAATGTGAGGGACATGATGGGGTTAATTGCTATTAAAAAGAGGCACATGGAGTTACTAAACTGTCATGCACAGGGCCAGACTTTATGTGGCTGCTCGAGAGTATCCTGTGCCCAAAATTTACATGTACTGGCGGAAAATAACAAATCATACAATGTCGTATATCGAAGTATATTAACCTGAAATACCTCTGTCCCAAAGTCACTATGTACAGTTTATACCAACACCGTATAGCGGCTGAAATACAAATTACATTCAACACAAAAGTCTCATGTGCTCTCAGAATTACAGCAACAACAAGATACACAGTTACATTTTATATCCCATACCTTATACACAGTACGAAAACCTTACCCGCGCCTGTATATACCCACTTCTACAATCACCGCAGACGAAGTCGCGGGTACCAGCTAGTACTGTATAATAGGAACAGTGCTACCATTCCCCAGAAGTACCACTATGCAGTGGATGAGGCTGCTGGAAAACTTGAATATTTGACTTGGTGCCTTTTCTAGTACAGATTATTTTCTTTTTCCAGTCCAGATTATTATTTTAGTAAGTACTCCATACACAGTTACTGTGAGAGGCAGGAACAGCTCTCAATACAGAAGCCAGGGGAAGAGTGAAAAAATGCAGGACTCCAAAATGTATTAATGACACAAATACTGCCAGAAAACAAAAGTTGTCCAAAAGATTATACTTTAACAATTATATTCCTGTATCTATGGAATGGTACTAAAGGTGTTTCTACAGGCTTTATACGTAGGATAGGTGCTGCACTGTTCAAGCTACATTTTGTATAGCAATTTAGTCAATTCCCTTGAATGGGACTGAGCAGCGATCAGGCCATGTGACTAATGAACATGACATCATGTGGCCTGGAAAGAGGATCTGTGGACCCCCAAGAATCTTCATTTAATAACCTAGCCGAAGGATAAATTTTACAAGTTTAAAGTAGTGTTCTAGTGCATAGGGGGCAACATATAGTAGTTATGTTATGGTACATAGGAGACAGTATTATAGTAAATATATTCTAGTGCATCGGGTGCAATATTATAGCAGTTATATTTCAGTATATACCAAGGCAGTACTTTAATAGTTATATTCTTGTACCTAGGTGGCAGCATTATAGTAGTTATATTCTTGTGCATGGAGGAGGCAATAGTTTTGTTCATAAGAGACAGCATTATAATATTTATATTGTTTTACATACAGTAAGAATAGTATTATAGTAGTTATACTCTTACACGCTTTTCAGTATTATAGTAGTTAGATTTACTTTTACACAGGTGGTATTATAGTAGAAATAGCAGATGGAAGGTAGTTTTATCACTATTAGAGATGAGCGAACAGTGTTCTATCGAACACATGTTCGATCGGATATCAGGGTGTTCGCCATGTTCGAATCGAACACCGCGTGGTAAAGTGCGCCAAAATTCGATTCCCCTCCCACCTTCCCTGGCGCCTTTTTTGCACCAATAACAGCGCAGGGGAGGTGGGACAGGAACTACGACACCGGGGGCATTGAAAAAAATTGGAAAAAGTCATTGGCTGCCGAAATCAGGTGACCTCCATTTTAGACGAATAGTGGATTTCAAATCCGGGTCATATGAGAATGTGAACTTTGTGACTATGAGACAGGGATAGCTGTACAGGCAGGGATAGCTAGGGATAACCTTTATTTAGGGGGGAATGTTATTAAAAATAACTTTTTGGGGCTCTATCGTGTGTGTAATTGTGATTTTTGTGAGATAAACTTTTTCCCATAGGGATGCATTGGCCAGCGCTGATTGGCCAGAGTACGGAACTCGACCAATCAGCGCTGGCTCTGCTGGAGGAGGCGGAGTCTAAGAGCGCTCCACACCAGTCTCCATTCAGGTCCGACCTTAGACTCCGCCTCCTCCATCAGAGCCAGCGCTGATTGGCCGAATTCCGTACTCTGGCCAATCAGCACTGGCTAATGCATTGTATTGGCGTGATGAAGCAGTGCTGAATGTGTGTGCTTAGCACACACATTCAGCTCTACTTCATCGGGCTAATAGAATGCATTGGCCAATCAGCGCTGGCCAATGCATTCTATTAGCTTGATGAAGCAGAGTGTGCACAAGGGTTCAAGCGCACCCTCGGCTCTGATGTAGCAGAGCCGAGGGTGCGCTTGAACCCTTGTGCACACTCTGCTTCATCAAGCTAATAGAATGCATTGGCCAGCGCTGATTGGCCAATGCATTCTATTAGCCCAATGAAGTAGAGCTGAATGTGTGTGCTAAGCACACACATTCAGCTCTACTTCATCAGGCTAATAGAATGCATTAGCCAGCGCTGATTGGCCAGAGTACGGAACTCGACCAATCAGCGCTGGCTCTGCTGGAGGAGGCGGAGTCTAAGATCGCTCCACACCAGTCTCCATTCAGGTCCGACCTTAGACTCCGCCTCCTCCAGCAGAGCCAGCGCTGATTGGCCGAATTCCGTACTCTGGCCAATCAGCACTGGCTAATGCATTGTATTGTCGTGATGAAGCAGTGCTGAATGTGTGTGCTTAGCACACACATTCAGCTCTACTTCATCGGGCTAATAGAATGCATTGGCCAATCAGCGCTGGCCAATGCATTCTATTAGCGTGAACTGAGTTTGCACAGGGGTTCTAGTGCACCCTCGGCTCTGCTACATCAGATTGCTACATCTGATGTAGCAGTGCCGAGTGTGCATCAGATGTGTAGTTGAGCAAAACTGACTCAGCACTGCTAAGTCTCTGCATTCGTATAGGAATGCATTGGCCAGCCTTCGGCCAATCAGCGCTGGCTCTGCCGGAGGAGGCGGAGTCTAAGGTCGGACCTGAATGGAGACTGGTGTGGAGCGATCTTAGACTCCGCCTCCTCCAGCAGAGCCAGCGCTGATTGGTCGAGTTCCGTACTCTGGCCAATCAGCGCTGGCCAATGCATTCTATTAGCCCGATGAAGTAGAGCTGAATGTGTGTGCTTAGCACACACATTCAGCTCTACTTCATCGGGCTAATAGAATGCATTGGCCAATCAGCGCTGGCCAATGCATTCTATTAGCGTGAACTGAGTTTGCACAGGGGTTCTAGTGCACCCTCGGCTCTGCTACATCAGATTGCTACATCTGATGTAGCAGTGCCGAGTGTGCATCAGATGTGTAGTTGAGCAAAACTGACTCAGCACTGCTAAGTCTCTGCATTCGTATAGGAATGCATTGGCCAGCCTTCGGCCAATCAGCGCTGGCTCTGCCAGAGGAGGCGGAGTCTAAGGTCGGACCTGAATGGAGACTGGTGTGGAGCGATCTTAGACTCCGCCTCCTCCAGCAGAGCCAGCGCTGATTGGTCGAGTTCCGTACTCTGGCCAATCAGCGCTGGCCAATGCATTCTATTAGCCCGATGAAGTAGAGCTGAATGTGTGTGCTTAGCACACACATTCAGCTCTACTTCATCGGGCTAATAGAATGCATTGGCCAATCAGCGCTGGCCAATGCATTCTATTAGCGTGAACTGAGTTTGCACAGGGGTTCTAGTGCACCCTCGGCTCTGCTACATCAGATTGCTACATCTGATGTAGCAGTGCCGAGTGTGCATCAGATGTGTAGTTGAGCAAAACTGACTCAGCACTGCTAAGTCTCTGCATTCGTATAGGAATGCATTGGCCAGCCTTCGGCCAATCAGCGCTGGCTCTGCCAGAGGAGGCGGAGTCTAAGGTCGGACCTGAATGGAGACTGGTGTGGAGCGATCTTAGACTCCGCCTCCTCCAGCAGAGCCAGCGCTGATTGGTCGAGTTCCGTACTCTGGCCAATCAGCGCTGGCCAATGCATTCTATTAGCCCGATGAAGTAGAGCTGAATGTGTGTGCTTAGCACACACATTCAGCTCTACTTCATCGGGCTAATAGAATGCATTGGCCAATCAGCGCTGGCCAATGCATTCTATTAGCGTGAACTGAGTTTGCACAGGGGTTCTAGTGCACCCTCGGCTCTGCTACATCAGATTGCTACATCTGATGTAGCAGTGCCGAGTGTGCATCAGATGTGTAGTTGAGCAAAACTGACTCAGCACTGCTAAGTCTCTGCATTCGTATAGGAATGCATTGGCCAGCCTTCGGCCAATCAGCGCTGGCTCTGCCGGAGGAGGCGGAGTCTAAGGTCGGACCTGAATGGAGACTGGTGTGGAGCGATCTTAGACTCCGCCTCCTCCAGCAGAGCCAGCGCTGATTGGTCGAGTTCCGTACTCTGGCCAATCAGCGCTGGCCAATGCATTTCTATGGGGAAAAGTTAGCTTGCGAAAATCGCAAACTGACAGGGATTTCCATGAAATAAAGTGACTTTTATGCCCCCAGACATGCTTCCCCTGCTGTCCCAGTGTCATTCCAGGGTGTTGGTATCATTTCCTGGGGTGTCATAGTGGACTTGGTGACCCTCCAGACACGAATTTGGGTTTCCCCCTTAACGAGTTTATGTTCCCCATAGACTATAATGGGGTTCAAAACCCATTCGAACACTCGAACAGTGAGCGGCTGTTCGAATCGAATTTCGAACCTCGAACATTTTAGTGTTCGCTCATCTCTAATCACTATCTAAATGTTACTTGCACAGAGAGACTCCTGACCACCCGACCATCACACATAGCACACACAATGCCATCTCGCCACACTGACTCCTAAACACAACAGTACAATCCCCACCACCTGAGCTTCATTATATTCCCATAATGTTGACTCATCCATCACAAAGCAGCTCTTTATATCTCTATATACACTAGGCTTTCTGTCTACTTGTCTGAGCAACAAAGACTCCCAAGAGAGCCGGACAGAACAGGTTCCCCTCTCAACTGATCTCATGGGCTAACACAATGCAGCTGTGTAATCTGATTAATCCAACTCCAGTCGGGCCGGGGTTTGCAGAAGCTGGCCCCTATTTCTAATGGCAACAAAATCATCATCTGGCTATACTGTATCAGAAGTACAAACAAACATGAATATGCAAACATAAACTAGATTATCTTTATGACAAAATAGTGGAAGAAAATATCTGACGGGTAGAATAAAAGGTATATATAAAATATTTAGGAAGATTACATCAACTGCTTTTCCATTAATTTTTTGACTATCCATTGTGACAAAGGTAGTTCCTACAGACATCTAGCTAACAGATAAACTTTTATTTGGAGGTTGTCAGACGTAAAAGTCCCTAGAAACCAGTCTGTTTGGTGAAGAACCTCAAAATATATATTTTTTCTTTTCTTTTTTTGAAGGGGGTCCCCTTGTTTCCCTGATCACTCGGCATTTACTTTTCTGTTGGTTTTGCAATTGCTTTATTTTCTTGTGCTGTCTCTGTCCTAACACTCAACAGAAGATTATTGTGCCTTGGTCTTGTTGTATAATACTTTAGGAAGTGATTTAGGAACAGTTAAGCCTAGTTAGAGAAAAATATACAAATATAATACAGTCCAACGATTGAGCCAAAACAGTTACTGAGGCAGAAAGGAAACAATGATAATCTGCCCTGTAGAACCAGAGCAGCCCACAAGATAAATATGGTGGATGTATATAATCAGCCTGTGTTACAAGCCTATATACATATAATTCATACTGGTGTCAGTCATCATACCTTGCATATAGGACTCAATCCTTCGAATAAGCTCATAAGACTTTGAGCGGTCTAGCAATGTTCGGATAGCTGGAAGAGGGTCCAAGATAATGGTCTCAGGGTGGGCATCAATATATTCCTAGAATCAACAAAAACAGAGATTGTGTTAGATAGTGATCAGGCTCCCACCCACTAATATATGTTTCTAAATAGCCAATACTCCCAGTTAAAATAGTATTGCACAGAAGTATGAAGAATGGGAAGCATTACTTCAAGGGATCCTATCTTTTAAAAATATTTTTTTCAACCTAACATGTCAGAATAGCATTAAGAAAGGCTATTCGTCTCCTACCTTTCCTTGTCTTCTCCAAGCCGCCTTTCACCTGCAATCCCGTTTTTTCTTGGTATGCAAATTAGCTCTCTCGCAGCACTGGGGACAGGTCCTAGTGCTCAAATAGCACTGGGGACGTCCCCAATGCTGCCAGAGAACTCTCTCCAGCGCCGCCTCTTCTTCTGCAACGAGGTCTTCACCGTGTCTTCTTCCCGTGGGGTCCTCCAACTTCTAGGCCTCGGGCCTAGGGCAAGCCGACTGCGCATGCCCACCGGCCACAAGAAAAATGGCCGCTTCCACAGTATTGTAAGCGGCCATTATCTCGTGACCGGCGGGCATGCGCAGTTCTAGAAGTTAGAAGACACCACCGGAAGAAGACACGGTGAAGACCTCGTTGCAGAAGAAGACGGTGGCGACGATGGAGAGAGTTCTCTGGCAGCATTGAAGACACCTCCAGTGCTATTTGAGTGCTGGGATCCGCCCCGAGTGCTGCAAGAGAGCTAATTTGCATACCGAGAAAAAACAGGATTGCAGGCGAATGGCGGCTTAGAGAAGACAAGGAAAGGTAGGAGACGAATAGCCTTTCTTATAGTCTTTCGAATCAGCCGATCCAAAGAGCACGCTCCCATAGAAATGAATGGAAGCACCTGTGACGCCGGCTAAGTCAGCGCCACAGGTGCTTCCATTCATTTCTATGGGAGCGTGCTGTTCGGATCGGCTGATCTGAACAGTGTTCGCTCATCTCTAATAGGATCCCTTTCAGTAAAGCACAAAGTAAAGAAATAAAATCACTACAGTTATCACTTTACAAGTTCATTCAAAAAGAAAAGAGTAAAACTAATATAACACTGTCCCCTACATGAAACAATATAAATTGCATAATGCTGCCTACGACATTCACTGGCCACTTTATTAGGTACACCTGTCCAACTGCTCGTTAACACTTAATTTCTAATCAGCCAATCACATGGCGGCAACTCAGTGCATTTAGGCATGTAGACATGGTCAAGACAATCTCCTGCAGTTCAAACCGAGCATCAGTATGGGGAAGAAAGGTGATTTGAGTGCCTTTGAACGTGGCATGGTTGTTGGTGCCAGAAGGGCTGGTCTGAGTATTTCAGAAACTGTTGATCTACTGGGATTTTCACGCACAACCATCTCTAGGGTTTACAGAGAATGGTCCGAAAAAGAAAAAA
The DNA here is from genome assembly GCF_031893055.1 of Leptodactylus fuscus. Classification (NCBI taxonomy): domain Eukaryota; kingdom Metazoa; phylum Chordata; class Amphibia; order Anura; family Leptodactylidae; genus Leptodactylus; species Leptodactylus fuscus. The sequence goes on from NC_134271.1 coordinate 85,245,170, forward strand.
CATCCAGTGAGCGGCAGTTCTGTGGGCGGAAATGCGTTGTTGATGCCAGAGGTCAGAGGAGAATGGCCAGACTGGTTCGAGCTGATAGAAAGGCAACAGTGACTCAAATAGCCACCCGTTACAACCAAGGTAGCCAGAAGAGCATCTCTGAACGCACAGTACGTCGAACTTTGAGGCAGATGGGCTACAGCAGCAGAAGACCACACCGGGTGCCACTCCTTTCAGCTAAGAACAGGAAACTGAGGCTACAATTTGCACAAGCTCATCGAAATTGGACAATTGAAGATTGGAAAAACGTTGCCTGGTCTGATGAGTCTCGATTTCTGCTGCGACATTCGGATGGTAGGGTCAGAATTTGGCGTCAACAACATGAAAGCATGGATCCATCCTGCCTTGTATCAACGGTTCAGGCTGGTGGTGGTGGTGTCATGGTGTGGGGAATATTTTCTTGGCACTCTTTGGGCCCCTTGGTACCAATTGAGCATCGTTGCAACGCCAAAGCCTACCTGAGTATTGTTGCTGACCATGTCCATCCCTTTATGACCACAATGTACCCAACATCTGATGGCTACTTTCAGCAGGATAATGCGCCATGTCATAAAGCTGGAATCATCTCAGACTGGTTTCTTGAACATGACAATGAGTTCACTGTACTCCAATGGCCTCCACAGTCACCAGATCTCAATCCAATAGAGCATCTTTGGGATGTGGTGGAACGGGAGATTCACATCATGGATGTGCAGCCGACAAATCTGCGGCAACTGTGTGATGCCATCATGTCAATATGGACCAAAATCTCTGAGGAATGCTTCCAGCACCTTGTTGAATCTATGCCACGAAGAATTGAGGCAGTTCTGAAGGCAAAAGGGGGTCCAACCCGTTACTAGCATGGTGTACCTAATTAAGTGGCCGGTGAGTGTATGTACATAACTACTATAATTCTGTATCCTATGTAAAAGAATATAACTACTATAACACTGTCTCCTATGTACAAGAATATAACCACTATAATTCTGTATAATTCTGTATCCTATGTAAAAGAATATAACTACTATAACACTGTCTCCTATGTACAAAACAGAAACTGCAGTCACTAGCTATTGATGAGGAAACCGTTCCTGACAACCAGCTATAATGAAGGAGCTCATAGGTCAGCCTCCCTAACTATATATACGGTCTCTTGGTGTCTGATAAGGAACTGATGAGAAGTTGGACAGCGGGGATATGACTGCAGTATATATGAAAGAATTCTTAAATGTGACAGTCTGGAATGCAGGGATAAAAACAAACAAACTTTAATGTCCTTTGTTCTGATCCTCTGGAGGACCATAAGGGTGAGTTCACACGGAGTAAAGTGCAGCGTGATGTGGCACGTATACGCCGCGTGAGATTTTGCGGGTCGTATACGATGATTTCAATGATGATTTCATTGATTTCAATGGGAGCCGGGATCGTATACGCGGCGCTATTTTGCGGCCGCAAAATCACGGACGCAAAATAGCGCCACATATACGATCCCGGCTCCCATTGAAATCAATGGGAGCGTATATGGCCTGCAAAATCTCATGCGGTGTATACGTGCCACATCACGCGGCACTTTACTCTGTGTGAACTCCCCCTAACAATGGATGTGGTATGGTAATGGTAATGTGAAAGTAGCCTCCAAGATACAAAAATATAACTACTATAAGGCAGTTTCTTATGTACAATATTAAATATAACTACTATAATAGTCCCCTATGTAAAATGATATTAGTACATTACTGCTACCCTAGATGAGAATAACAATATTTTCACTATGGACCAGGATAGAATTCCTGGATTATACTAGTACCATGATCGTAGCGGCAATGAAAATGTAAAGGACATGTAGAATTCTGCCATATCACTGGATATTCAACAAACTCATCTAGTTTAGTCCCTAGCTTCTTCTGAAGCTTTTACTACAAATTCATATTCACAGTAGGATACTCTCTCCTGTGCTTAAATTGGGAAATTCTATTTCCCCATGTTAGAAAATCTTAGTAGAGAAGTCACCACTATAAGCAGTCTGTGCCTGTTATCTCTCAGGAAGGTAGGAGATGAGCTTGGGCTGTGCCAGCAGGTGATCCGTTTACTCTGCTATAATCCACGGCGGGAAATATAGGTCAGGGATATGACAAGCTGATCCAAGAACCAGGACATGAGGCTGAATTCCTTCTAGGCATGTAGGGGTTAATCACTCAACCCAGAATGTGATAGCCCATATAAACTGTATAAAACATTATAGCGTTATATACATGAGGGGTTATTCACATGACTTGTGACAGACACTTTCTGAACAGCCGTTATAAGGCCTTTTTTTTAACAGATTGTGAATGTGGGCTGTCAAAAATACATCATGCCATATTACTACCCTTTTCACAGATAAAAATTATCTTTAACAATTGATACCTTTAATGGGTAACTGAAAAGAGGATGACTAATAGCAAGCTCTCTAGACTACTCAGGTCTCTTCATCAGACGTGGTATACACAATATCTGAAGAGTCATAGATTTATACATAACAGGACATAGGAACATAATGATAAATGAGACAAGTGATGGAAAACAGGGCTATCAATATTAGGAGGGCAATAAATCGCTAAAGCAGTAAATATTAAAGCCGTTCCTAGATAAGGAGTGTAAAGGTTCTCTTGTCCTCCGAGATCTGGTCTAAGGGCACATTACTTATGTGAGATAGAATGACATAAATCCATAAGACACAGTCATCCCTGTTCTGAGTGTGAGTTTACACTCGCAGACTCTTCCGTCTCTCTGAAATTTGAAATCTCCTTATATAAGTAAAATTTCCCTGTTATTTATATTGTGATGAGGGCTACAGAAAAATTTTAAGGAGATCTGTTCTCTTCTTGGATTGTATGATGATAGTTCATCCTCATTCTAAGCTACTGCCCGGTCTCACATAAAAACCACAAGTAGGACATTTGGTACATTTATCTAAGTAGACCACTTTTGGTGATGCTTAGGTGAATGTAACCGGGATTATGTACCGTAGTTGTTTTTCTGACTGCAGGGAAATGTTCCTATTGCTGTTATAGTAGATAAGGATGAACTGTGAAGTTCATCCTTATCTACTACTAAAAGGGGTGGGACCCTAACTTCACCCAAACGGGGACGGCACCTGTATCCCTATTGATATTGCTGTTATAGGAGACAGTGAGCTCCAGTTGTGGATGTTCCTGTGGTTACGGGTCTGCCTAAAACATTCATCCACTTCATATCTATCATATATCCATCCATCTCCTAGCCATGTAAACACCTCCTATATTTATCTATCTGAAATCCAGAGGCTATATTGGAGTGTATGGCATGGAGATGCTATTTTGGTGCTTATTTTGTGTATTTTTTCCATGACTTAGCCCCCACACTCTGCAGTTTTAGCTCAGTCATGAAGGCTTCAGATTCAGCCATTAGCAGCCTGAGGGATTACCAGTAACATATAATATTACATATTCAGATTATTAGCAATTATTAATGTGTACAGTAGATGAGGGAAAGAACAGGGAAGTTTCCACACACTGCAGAGCTTCACAATAAAGATGAAGACACAGCGATAGCAACTAAAGCACAGTTACTATGTGTCACTGGAACAAAGGATTTCCCAACAGACCAGTGCATGGTTTGCATCAACATATGACAAGCAATTAAAATATAACAGCACGGAAAATGCAGACCTTCAGAGCCAGACCATTGCAAAACATTTGCACCCATATGAATTTGGGGGCCAGGGAACACCCTACTGCAGTTCCACACAGTTGTTTGTGTTGCTTTCTCCTGGTCTCAAACAATAGAGCTCTATGGAGTACATGTGAAGGCTGCATCTGGAGAAGGTAGTATTGTTAGCTAATGGATCAATTTCCTTCCCAAACCAATAATAGTGCGATTTCCTTCCACAAACCAATAAAGAAATACAGAGATTATCATCTTTTTATGGATATGAAAAATCAGCCTGCAAGTGCAACAGGGGAGGGGCCTAAACTCCTATATTTGCATACAGATCGCTAAATGGGAAATAATTGCACTGATTCCAGAACAGGGGCGGAACATTTGTAATTGTCTTTAGGCAAATCTGGAATATGAGGTGCATGCATAGGGCACTTGCGACCAATTTGCATATTCATTAAAAGATGATTATCTTTGTATCACTTCATGGGTGTGTGACCACAGTGGTATGCTTTTGCTCCTATTAAAAGGCACCTACATGGCACTCTCATTGGTTTGGAAAGCATTATGGATATTATTATTAAAAAAAAATGGTAAAGTAAATTAAAGTAAATGAAAAAATAAATCTAATTAAAGTGAGAACTCAAATTATTTGAGGAATATAATATTATTTAAGACCTTATTCACATGTCAGTATTTTCGCGATTTGCATTAGTGGCTGTGTGTCAAAACCAGGGGAGAGTCAAAAAACACAAAACATGTGTTTCACATCTTATTTCTAGTAAGTGTAGTCTCCACTTATGGGCCAGAATATTGCCTAACCATCTGTCCACTCCAGTGATAACCTGGAGAAACAAAATTATTTGGAAAATGGCTTGAGACCAACCATCTCTTCAGAGACCATATATTAGTAGGTATATAGACCAAATCAATATTTTGAAGCCTTTGACTGTAATCTGTATTCCACTACTTCATTGCTTTAGGTGACGACAATCTTTGGTCCCTGTATCAGCTAATTTTATACAATGAATATAATTTATTGTTCCCTGTTGTAAACCACAGACATTACATCCTCATAAGCATTGCTGCAATTTAAGGCCTCCTGGCCCTTTAAATTGTCCCATCTCTGGGTTATATAAAGATCTACTCTGATCAACAGTGCAAAGTTCAGACATAATAAGAAAGAGCAGACGTGGGAGGGCAAGTGCGTCAGCTCCAAAGATAATAAATACAGATTTAACTGCTGAATTTAGCTAATCTACGCCCATTCTGAGGAGCCTGGCATATACAAAACCTCAGATATCCCAGCAATCCCTTGCCAACCGGGCTGGATTAACAGAACATATCTAAAGATTAGGTTTTTGCTTTGTTTGGAAATTGAGGGATTATTTATTTCAGTAACTGGATAATCTTTACCATCTTACTTTAAAAAGGAAGGGGGTGCTATAGCATGTCACTACCTGCAGTATAGAGGACATGGACTGAAAATCTAGTGAGAATTCATTATACCGTAATTATTCTTTCAAAGAGCACTTCCCACTAAAAACATCCCCAATAAATACAAGTTCTTTTGTCAAGTTGTTAAAATTTGCATGTATCTGCTTTATCTGTTTCTTGGAAAGCTAGGTGGATGTGGTTGTCCTCACTCACAGAGGCTGTCTCCCAACTGTTGGCACCTCCACCAATCAGCTGTTTAAAGGCACCTCGGTGCTTGAGCCAGCACTGTGGCATTTTGTTAGTGCTATGATGTCACTTCCACCAGTCATGTGGTCCTTTTGCAGCTCGATCCCTCTCAAGTGAATGGGACTGAGCTACAATACCAGGGGGCACCACTGCTATACAATGCACAATGCTGCACTTGGTCAGTGTTGCAGCCCCTTCTTTTTAAACCAAGTGCTGCAGCCCATTCTGCCGATTGTGGGAGTACCAGGAGTATGAACCCCACCAATCTGATCTAAGCCTTTACCATTCACTTCCATTGGAGTTACAATAACAGCGTAGCTCAGAGAGCTACATTGTTTCTGTAAAACCCGACCAACACTGAGAGTCTGGATATGGCTGTCACTGAGCATGGAGTAAAAGAGAGACGTATTAGAGAGTGGTACAAGTCTCATAACCTACTGTCACTATAATGATTCTTCATGGAGCTTTTGTATTATTATTGTATTATCCATGCTGCTGTAACACACTGAATATCCCCATGGTGGGACTATAAAAGTATTATTTCTCTCTCATATGCCATAAATGCATTTTGTGAGAAAACTCCTTCAATAGACATCTGAAAACTTATCAGGACCAGACAGACATTTATCAATTATTTTGTAATTAAACCTTATGGGGAATCCCAGTCCTTGCTCAGCCTCTCTGACTTCATAGCTTGTTGGGTTACAGGGTTATCATTGTGTTTTCAGCATGTGTTATATGTTGTACCTTATGCAACAATTTTCAGACGTACTTCACTCTACAACTGAACTCACAGTCGACACTTTTCCATTTTAGTAAAGTGCCTTGGTATATCCATCAGACTTTAATCAATAATTAGACGAACTCCATTGTGTGATCAAAGGTCTTTACTGAATTATTAAAGGGGATATTCAGGAGAATACCATTTAATACCTATCCTTAGGATGGACCATCAATAGCATACTGGAAGAGGTCTGAATCCTGGCACCACCTAGCACAGCTCCATACCCTAATAAAAGCTGGAAAAGGGTACTGTGTGCTCGGTGCCATTGACCAGAATAGGCTTTGAGTAATCTCCTCAGCTGGAATACTGTCTACTGAGCTCAGCTACTTCTGGCGCATGGAGTTTGGGATTGGTGGGGATGCTGGAGGCCTCTGTTTCAATTTCTTACTATTTTCAAGATCTCTGCTTACTGTCAGGACACTTTGATCTACATCCAAATGTAAAGCACCATGGAATTAATGGTGCTATATAAATAAATAATAATAATTTGAAGAATAAAACCTGTACTGCTCATAGATATAGGATGGTTAAAATATATCACTATAGATAAGTGATTTCAGGCTAGTATCAAAAAAAGAAGACTGGAACAATGCTAAACACATTAGCAGTACATTCACATAAAGCAAGCAAAGAAGGGTGAGGAACTGAAACAAAAACTATTAGGTAGTGAGAATTTTACATTTTCATAATACTGAAGACAATCTTCAAGAGTTGTAAAGTTTTAATAGCATACATAAACCACACACCTGGAATCTTTGGACCACTTGCACGGACTCGCTCTCATTTTGGTCAGCCTCCAGTATAACGTCCGTTAACTTATGAATGATGACGTCAAGTGGACCTTGGTCCTCAATGGGCTTGGCCAGGTCAAGCTGAAGAAGAAAAAGAAGATAGATAAGCTCTTCTCCTTAAAGTCACAATGTATACAACGTACTAACACTTCTAAAAATACAAAACTGGTTGGTTTTCATTGGCTGCATTGTCACACCTACTCCCTTGAATGGATAAGTTGCATCTCAGTGATATCACTACCACTTTCTTGAAAAGATAGGCTGTTTTGTCAGTGATGTCACTGCTACCATCTTCAATGGTAAGGCTGCATTATCAGTGATGTCACTGCCACCATCTTCAATGGATAGGCTGCATTATCAGTGATGTCACTGCCACCATCTTCAATGGATAGGCTGCATTATCAGTGATGTCACTGCCACCATCTTCAATGGATAGGCTACATCAGGGGTAGGGAACCTTTGGCTCTCCAGCTGCTGTGAAACTACAACTCCCAACATGCTCCATTCACTTCCATGGGAGTTCCAAGAACAGCAATGCAAGTATGCATGCTGGGAGTTGTAGTTTTGCAACAGCTGGAGAGCCGTACGTTCCCTACCCCTGGGCTACATCATCAGTGAGGTCACTGCCACCGTCTTCAATGGATAGGCTGCATTATCAGTGCTGTCACTGCTATCTAGTGAGCATAGTTAATTAAGCTGTCTCAGGCTCATTTTAAGCAAGAAGTAGTAATATATAGTTATTTTTAGTAAAGTGAAACTGATTGAATGGGAAACATGGCCTATAAAAACACATCTAGAGAAATCCCTAAGGCAGAATGTGCCTCCAAAGCAAACAATTTGTCTTGTTTAGGAAAAATAAAAAATGGCATTTTCCAGTTCTGTTACTTGGCAGGGAATATGCGAGCCTGTGCCGTAAACCTCCCGATACCACCATGAGCAGTATGACCCGCGCTACAATGCCTTCAGTATTTTCTTGCACAATACCACACTCTGAAATAATTTTCCAGTTTGATTATCAGGTTGACAAGCAAGGAATACAAAATGGATACTTCCAAGGGCTATGCAACACAACTGTGAGACTGAAGTTAAAAGAGTAAGAATCAGACCTAATCTAACTGGTAACATGGAGACAGTGAGTTGGGATGGAAGGAGGATCAGCTGCGGGTAGAACCTCAGGCGCTGCTTTTCTCCAAAGATTGCATACAGTGCTTTGCAAAAATATTCATACCCCTTGAACTTTTTCACGTTTTGTTACCTTACAACCACAAACTTAAATGTATTTCATTGAGATTTTAAAGGGATCCTATCATTCACACACTATTTTTTCTAGGTACCACGTTGGAATAGCCTTAAGAAAGGCTATTCATCTCCTACCTTACGTTGTCTTCTCCGTTCCACCGTTTGCCTACAATCTCGGTTCTTGTCGGTATGCAAATTAGCTCTCTCTCAGCACTGGGGGCGTCCCCAATGCTGCAAGAGAACTCTCTTCAGTGCCGCCTCCATCTTCGTCAGGAGTGTCCTCTTCAACCTCTTCTTCTGACGGTGGCTTGTAACTTCTAGGCCTCGGGCAGAGCAGACTGCGCATGCCCACAGGCCACGAGAAAATGGCCGCTTGCACAGTATTGTAAGTGGCCATTTTCTCGTGGCCTGTGGACATGTGCAGTCTGCTCTGCCCGAGGCCTAGAAGTTACAAGCCACCGCCGGAAGAAGAGGCTGAAGATGACGCTGCTGAAGAAGATGGAGGCGGCACTGGAAAGAGTTCCCTCGCAGCATTGGGGACGCCCCCCGTGCTGCGAGAGCTAATTTGCATACAGACAAGAACTGGGATTGTAGGCGAACAGCGGCACGGAGAAGACAACGAAAGGTAGGAGACGAATAGCCTTTCTTAAGGCTATTCCGACGTGGTACCTAGAAAAAAATAGTGTGTGAATGATAGGATCCCTTTAAGTGATAGACCAAAATCCAATGCAATGAATTGTGTTGGTCTCACTTAAAATTTCAATAAAATATATTTAAGTTTGTGGCTGTAAGGTGAAAAAACATGAAAAAGTTCAAGGGGTATGAATACTTTTGCAAGACACCGTAACTAGGCAATCGACACCTTCTACTTTTCCAAGAGATAACATTGGTGCATGATAGCCCCTGTGGGCACTCAACAGAAGATAAGAATTATCTTTATCTTATATCTTAAGGTAGATACACAGGAGGGATGAAAAGCTGAACAGCAAACCCAGTCATGTTGCATAGAATTGCGTGAAAGAATTTTATTTTTCTTTCAGTCAAAACCAGGAAAATTGGATTTCCTATACATTTCTCCTCCCTTTAGACTCCATTCTTGCCAAATTTGCTTTGTTATGACAGCCTGGGTGAGGGGTGCCAACACCTTTTAGATGAACAAGCCCAATCTGAGCCCATTGAGTGTGAAGAGGTAAACATATTTCATTCTTTAAAATCTATCACTGCCTAATTTCTCTTAAATGTTGCTTTTTTTTTTTTTTTTTTGTGGCCCTGGCTGAAAATAAATGGGTGGGTGGGTTACTGGTTCTAGATTAGGTAGCATAGAAAGTGTTATAGACATTGCTCCAATGGAAAGATTATGTACATTGGCTATAAATACTGCAGGAAGTATTAAAAAAAAAAAAAAAAAAAAAAAAAGCACAAAAAATACCCTGAATGTGCATAGAGCCTAGAGGCCGCTCATGAAGTACAGAATCCAGGTAACTACATTGTTACTTTTGGAGGGCAAATCTACCCACCTATCACACAGGGACTTGCTGAATTTCATTTTGTTAAACAACAGAACATTCAGCCTGGTTTTAAACGGAAACACAAGGAAATAGAGGTCAGGCTGAAGCCCACCAATTTCCAATCCAGATCGTGTTTCTGTATAAGCAAAACAGAGCCAGATTCATCTTTTTGTATGTTTGCGACAAGAGCATAGTCACGCCAGGACTTGTAAAGCACAATACATGTAAGCGTGTGATTCACTGGGGGACGTCAGGGTAGGAATTTCTACATTTCAAAAGAAAGCCAGGTCATTGATCTATAGGAAGCTGCCTTCCAAAAGGTGGCGCTAGAGTTAGTTCTCCATCAAGAAAATCATATTTACCTAGACTCTACAAAATGATATATAGGGGGTGGTGAACTCTATGACATGAATTACCACGGACACCCCTAGTCAAAATGATTATTTTTTTTGTCAACAGTTATGCAAGTTAAAGATAAAATGATCTTCAAAAGGCATAACATTAAAGATGACACGTTTCCAATGTATTTTTGGAAAAAAAAACAAAAAACATTTCCATATCTTACATTTTCAAAATAACAAAAAAATTCAAACGCCAACTTGAAAACGCTTTGCTATCTTCTTATCGCCTTCTCCTGCTTTGGGGTCTCCATCATTTTCAGAGTGCTAGGCAGCTGCATAGAAGAAACCATGGCTGCTGTTTTTGGGCACAAGGAAAAGGAAGCTGGGTATTTATAAAGCTCTAAAAGTTGCATCACTTGGCCTTTCCTAACCATGATAGTGAACAAGCCATAATCCTAACTGGCTGATAAAGGTCTGAGACCTTGGTTAAAGTTATCTGAGAACACAAAACTACAAGGGTTCCCAAACTTTTGCAAGGTACTCCTTTCCCTTTTTCACTCTAAAATTGTACTCATAATAATACACTGATATTACTTAAAATTACAGACAAGTGTTTAATCTTTAACTTTATGACTTTTAAAGACTATTTCATCTTCAACTTGCTTAAGTGTTCACAATAAGAGTCATATTGACCAGGGGTGCGCAAACTTTTGCATGCCACTGTAGTAGTGGGGGTTATTCACAAACAGCTATGAAGCTGGCCATACACTATAGATAGCAGTCAGCTATTACTCCTGACCTCAGCACCAATTCACATGCCCACTCAGAGTGTTGTAAATGGGGAGAGGGGAGGAAGCTGATGATGCAGCCCAACCCTCCCCCAACCAGCACAAAAGTATCGCACATGTTGAAATTCAACAGTCGTTCTGCCATCAGAGAAAAGTTGGGACAACCTTATACACATTAGATGATCAGTATATGTTTAACAAGATGTACATAGAACTGAAGTGCACATGTGAACAGGTCTCTATTGAGTAGCCTACATGCCTATATATGCTCTATTCCCTCCCTGCACTACCTGTTTTTAAAGGAATATGTTACCTCAATAAAAGAAGTATTTTATGAAGATAAGCGTGACGTGGGTGAGTGCCCTTCCTCATTCTCTTGTATTTGCTCCATTTTTTCTATAGTCTTTTTTCGGTTGTTGAGCACCTCCACAGCTTTGTATACACAAGGTTATATTCCTCATACTCACCTCCAGCTGGTAGAGACTTTTTGTCTTCGCATTCAGCAGTGCCATCCTATATCCTCTTTTCTGGTTTTTGATATATGTTTAACAAGATGTACATAGAACTGAAGTGCACATGTGAACAGGTCTCTATTGAGTAGCAAGCAACTACTTGCCATGTTTCTACACCGTTTGGAAGTTTGCATCAGTTGGGTCCCATGGTGCTAAGCACATATTAAGCTGTTGGCTCTTTGTTTATACTGCAAGAATTCTGTTATATAGAAATAAGAATGCCACAAAATATAATAGGAAGTTTTCTTGGATATTAACCTCAATGAAAGAAAAACCCAGTACACCGATGTGTGTACACACCATGGTGCTCAGTGTTACCTTGCAGCGCTGAGTCCTGGGTTTGAATCTGACCATAGACAACATCTGTAAGGTTTTGTGTAGGTTTCCTATGTGTACTCTGGTTTACTCCCACACTCCAAAGACATACTGAACCTAGATTGTGAGCCCTAAATTGTCACTGAATAGGTTAGTGCTATACAAGTAAACTAAATGAATATATAATAGTATAATCTGTTTGACTGATTCATTTTTCCATAGACTTATAATGTACCACAATGGTATTGGGCAGGTGACATGTTGGTAATGCAAGTGGGAACACAGTCTAAGCAATTTTCCTATTGAGCAAAATATCTCCTGAATCCAATTTAACAATGATGTTCTATCATCCGATAACCAGGAAAAAAAAAAGTGACAATAAGGAGTAGTGGTGAAAATCGCTTTTGCAAACATCTGTGAGGCTGTCCAAGGCTACACTGTCCTACCGCAAACTCAGCACAGACTCGCAACAAAAAAACTCAGCAGTTGCCGACAATGCGGGGGGGGGGGGGGGGGGGATTCTAACACACAAATGTGATGCCCAGCATGTAGGCTGGGCCTGTAGTGCATTTAGCTTAGTCTGACCAATGGCTTCTACACCATTGTGTTAAGTGAGGAAGGTGTCACAATTTGTCATCTCACTGGGACAAAAGGAGACCCTGCACTACATATTGTTAACAAAGATCTTTTATCATCAGTATGGTCTTCTCATCCACTGCCGAAACACAGATTTTTAAGCATTTTAAGGCATTTCTAATGTAAATAAGTGAGAATTGTAACAAACTCAGAACTGAAATGTATTAGCTGATGGTGGATTTCCAAATGTTGCTGTCAGTGAATGGGAACATTCTCCATTATATCCACAGTTCTTTAAGACAGACTGATGGAAACAAATTGTATTGGTTTCTGTGTGACTGGAGAGATAGAAGAACACTTTACTATGCTACAGCGTTCATTTAAGTTATTAAAAATTAGCCTTTTTCCTGCCACCATTATAGGTACTGAAATGACCGCAACTTAGATGACAATTCCTGTGGGTGCTGTAATGCAAGCCAAGCTATCCAATGTAGTAATGTGGTGATATTGGTTATCACCCAACTTTCCCAGAAATGGATAATCTCTAAATGTAGATTATCTCAGTGTCCAGTATTTACTGGGGTTGTGTGTTTTACTAATATACACCTTCGGGGAAATGGCAATTGAACACACAGTCCTGTGCCGGTGATACATCCAGGCCAGCAGCCCTCTAACGTGACACTGTGCAGGCAGGGGGTGCCTGACTTCCGCCGCCTGCTTTCTTGTTCTGTATGACCCTATAAGGATGGTGTCAGATGAAGAACAACAAAGTGAACAGGATGTGGGAGATCTGGAGAGGTTATTATTAATCGGCTGTGTAAATGTGAACATGTCAATAATGGAGAAGAGTGAGGAATCCCCCACATCCTGCTTCCTGAATTTCTACACAGGGGTTAGACTAGGGTTGTAGACACAAGGTTTTCTGTCTGATATTCACCAGAGGCAGTGCACTGTAGCATGGGACTACTACCACAGGGTGAATGGAGAGAACTGGGTACATGTGCATTAGGTTACTTGGGAATCAATGGGCACCTACCTGTCACAGATGAAATGTTCTGGGTAGATTAGAAGGGATTTCCACTGTAATCGTTGGATAATGAATTTCTAACGCACTTTGGGGGATATTTATCAATCTCCTAAAACACTTTTGACTTTCGCAAGTGATGTTTTAACATTGCCCTTTCCACTTTCTGAAAAAGGGGGTTGGCAAGGATGTGCTGTGGACGGAGCCATCGGGCCTGACAAATTTGCCATCATTTACCCCAGTTTACTGATGCAAATTAAATCTGAATTCTATGCCAGGTACAAGATGGCATAGATTTCAGTGTAGGCACAGTAGTCCACCAGGAAAAAAAAATCCACATGATTGAATAATAATAATTAATAATAATTCAGGAGAATTCTCTAATTCCTCACTATTTTAAAGATCTCTGCTTGCTGTTGGGGAGTACAAACACTTGTGATGGCATCTAAGGAGCTGAATACGTCATCTAGTCCCCCTCATTCAGCTGCAGCTTACTGCAATGTATTGGTGTAGATAAAAACTATCCACCAGGAGCCTACAAATCTGTGCTGTTGTGATCGCCTACACTGAGACATTGTAACAAAGGAATAGCTCTAGAAGAGGTTTTTAGACTCAATGGCGTTTCTATTCTCTGAATAGCAAGAAGAGATCTTGAAAATTGAGACAAATCAAACCAAAAATATATTAAAAAGTTGAAATGAGAAGACATTTATGTGAAATATCATTCTACAAAGCATTAACCTAATGTTCTGTTCACTTATGTGTTCAATGCCTCCAAAGAACATCACTACATGCAGCAATATTCTTGCAGTCAAAATAATGAGATCCTCAAGGGAACCCCAATAGAGTCAATGCTATATCAATGGGGTCTACGGTTTTCCAGATGTCAGATGAATACAAAAGCCATGTAGTGAAGGTACATCTGTTTGGACAGAGTAATGCCAATGCATGAAGGCTGCTATGTGATGGAGGCCATGAGTTAAGGAATTTACAGTCCTTCAGCAACCTAAAACAACATTACTATGGATGTAGCTAATACCTAAAATGTGTAGGTGGTTTGTGCCTAGCCCCTCAGCCTTGATGGATTTTTACATATGACTACAAATGAAGACTGCATTACTTCTGTATATATAAGTGTGGGATCCTTTCTCTGTCACTGTGTCAGTCATCACTGTAGTGTCAGAATCTATTAATGAACCAGGAGGTGCAGGCTGAAGTGAAAATAAGACAATGGTACAGTTGATGACTATGGAGGATGAATGTAAGTAATAGGCAATACACAGAATAAGATGCAAATCTCACAAGCAAGTAAAAGTGAATCTGTGGCTACAATCTAGGGGGGGTTAATACATACAATCTCAGATTCAGAAACATGAACTGTAAACTGCTGCTTGTTATACTTTGAGGCCTTACATGGATGAGAGCGGAGAAGACGATCTAATACGCCTGAATTACGGCCAGTGTTCAGTCAAGTATTTAAATATGGGATCAGCCTTTACACTGTGCATTATAGGATTACTGCTCTCAGATCTCCAGAACATTTCAGCTGAAAATACACTTTATCTCAAAGAATAACAAGTCATGTCAGCAGAAGAATAGAGACTGGGACATGGAGACTCCGTCTGCGCCATAGACTGTCATGGGGTTTTAAGGCAAATGCAAAATACAGTCTCACATCCAAGGGCCCCTTCACCATCAGAAACTCTCTTATGCTCTTGTAACTTCCAGCTGGCTCATGTCCCCTCAGTTGCATATTTACGAATACCCCCAATTGTACCATAAATTGATTATCACAGGCTAGGTTCAAGTCAATGTCTGTAAAGCGCTGTGGAATATGATGGCGCTATACAAGTAAACAATAAAAAAGAAATAATAAAGGATCCGTCAGGTGATCAGTTGCTACACCCATGCTAAACTGTCAGGCATCTATGGTATTGTGAATAAAGCAGAACCTAAGCCAATTCACATGGAGACACCATTATAAAATCACACTAATATGATCTATCATAAGAACAGATAAATCAGCAGCAGCTTGTTGACAGTTTCCATACAGATTTCATACAGAAGTAAACAAAACTTTATGGAGGTAAGCTGAATTTGGATAGCAAGTTTTTCTTTTTTCAGATTTTTGGTCACCAAGAGTCCTGGAAAACTTGTTAAAGTAAAACAGTTTTCCCCAAATTCTTGACAAAGTAGAAAGGAGTCCACGAGCAGCCAGATGACACCTTACCGGCAGATTATTCATCACCACATTCTTCAGAGAGATCATCACAGGAAATTACCAACACATTGGGAAAGATCCTGAAAAGTTTCACTTTTCAGTTCTGCAAAGGCTGTTCTTTAAAGGCACAGTAGCAATGAATACCAATATTGAGGGCTCTATGAAAAGGAGTGCAATTGTAGTTATTCCGATTGTCTCCCAGCTTTCCCAGTCTCCTCAACAGTGGGCAAGGCTTTCCTTTTCTTAGGGACTGTGGCCAGATCCCACTTACTAACAATTATGGCATATTCAATCCTCATTTATAAACATCTATGCCCCTTTAAAAGCTTGTAGCTTCGCATCTGTGCAAGACAAGTTATTGTCTCCAGTATCTGGTAGAAGCTTTATATGTCGGAAGGAGGTTTGAACAAATTCCTTAAAACCTAGCGTCCGGCCACAGAGATTTTCAGTTCAGAAATATTTTGGAGATTTATATAGTTATATAAGAGGATTTCATCACATTTTATGTGCAGCTTTAACTACAGCTTCTCCTTATCCCTGGCTCCAGAAGCAATTTACAAAATGTAGGAGAGATGTGCCTTTCAGGACTGGGAAAGCTGTAAGGCCAGCCATATTGGTTGGAAGCCTGCTTTTCCAGAAACAAATAACTAGTAAGGCGATGTTGAGAGTAAAGATATGGCTGGTTGAAGAGCAGGTAGAAGTGCCCAGGATTTATGAGCTGCACTTTCTGCACATTTACCTTCCCATCCTCTTATGCACATGGCTCCCAGAGGCAGCCGCAGGGAGCAGACGACTGAACTTTGCTCCTATAACATGAAGTCACCCCCAGATCCACCCAGTACAAACCCACAGGACTATTGAACTATAGATAAGGCTCCAGATGATATGTGGACAATCCCAGAAAATCGATACCCTCCGAGCGTCACAAGTGCCAGTGCCAAGTAAATATACAGGGAGTGATTCTCCTTTGTACACATACTGACGTTAAGCTAGAAGTAAAGACTTACCTTAGTTCACAAAATATTTGTTATATATTTAATGATACTTAGACTTATAACCAAGCTTTCTCAGAAACTGAAAATGGTCTATTGTTCCCCGTTATCAGTCACTCATGCTGTACAAAAGCTGACTGTAGGACAGGTGAATACAACCCATTATTCTCTATCATTGCAATCTTTAGTTCACTTATTGAAGTCTCAAAAGGGTGAAGAAACTGGACCATAGAGTCCAGTAAACTGTAGTGTTAGGGTAATTCTATATATAATCGTATATTGTTATATGAACCAAGAGAATATACTGTATCTAATAGGAGAAATGGGAAACCTGTTTAATAGTAAAAACAGCATATTCATTCACTTCTGTCCTGCAATACTTTTCTGATATGATAAAATCAGTCTTAGCTATAAGTAGCTGCCAAACAGGGGTCCCCGACACTGTAAACCTGACTGTTCCAGCTGTGCTCGATCACATGAGAAGGAAGAGGGTCCCTGCAGAACATCAGCTTAACCACCAGGAGCAACATGACAAACAACATTAAGGCTCAAAGGCGTTTAACAATAAACAGGATGAAGGAAGAACCTGTTCCGAGCAGGTTTCATGTTCTTAGCAACTTCATATCCATCATGTACAGGCTGGATTTCTACTAAACACGCACTCAGTATATCAGGAAAAACAGATTAACTGGAAATTGTACTCATCAAAGAAAAGCAGAGAATCCCCTGGAGGAAGCACAGACTACTGGTCCCTATGTACAAGAATATAACTACCATGATACTACCTCCTATGTAAAAGAACAGAACAACTGCAATACAACTACTACAGATTAATAGTGATTCTATGTACAAGAATATTACTACTACGATACTACCTCCTATGTAAAAGAACAGAACAACTGTAACACAACTACTACAGATTAATAGTGCCTCTATGTACAAGAATACAACTACTCTAATACTTTTCCCTATGTAGAAGAATATAACTACTATAATACTATCTCATATATAAAAGAATATAACAACTGAAATACTGTTCATATAAATACTGCCAACTAGGTATAAGGCTATAACTACTATAAATACTGCAGCTATGTACAAAAATCCATCTACGGAACAAGTTAAATGACAAAAGTATACTTGGTAACTGATATAATAGACATTACAGGATACAAATATATAATACTGAAATGGGTTATCCACTTTTATAAAACTGATGGCTAGAGATGAGCGAACACTAAAATGTTCGAGGTTCGAAATTCGATTCGAACAGCCGCTCAATGTTCGTGTGTTCGAACGGGTTTCGAACCCCATTATAGTCTATGGGGAACAGATACTCGTTAAGGGGGAAACCCAAATCCGTGTCTGGAGGGTCACCAAGTCCACTATGACACCCCAGGAAATGATGCCAACACCTCTGGAATGACACTGGGACAGCAGGGGAAGCATGTCTGGGGGCATCTAACACACCAAAGACCCTCTATTACCCCAACATCACAGCCTAACAACTACACACTTTACACACTCAATACCACCTCTCTGACAGTAGGAAAACACCTTGAAACATGTGTATTTGGCACTTGCAGTGAGGAGAGCTTGTCACCAGCAGTGAATTTGGCCCTTGTAGTAAGTTGAGGTTGGCACCAACATTTGTTTTGAAAATCAGGGTGGATTGAGCCTCTAACCAGCAGAGTTTGGGCAAATTCATGGTGGAGGGAGCCTCTAAAAACCCCAGTTTGGACCAATTCATGGTGGAGGGAGACTCTAAAAACCCCAGTTTGGACCAATTCATGGTGGAGGGAGCCTCTAAAAACCCCAGTTTGGACCAATTCATGGTGGAGGGAGCCTCTAACCAGCCCAGTTTGGGCAAATTCATGGTGGAGGGAGCCTCTAACCAGCCCAGTTTGGACCAATTAATGGTGGAGGGAGCCTCTAACCAGCCCAGTTTGGACCAATTAATGGTGGAGGGAGCCTCTAACCACCCCAGTTTGGACCAATTCATGGTGGAGGGAGCCTCTAACCAGCCCAGTTTGGACCAATTCATGGTGGAGGGAGCCTCTAAAAAACCCAGTTTGGACCAATTCATGGTGGAGGGAGCCTCTAAACAGCCCAGTTTGGGCAAATTCATGGTGGAGGGAGCCTCTAACCACCCCAGTTTGGACCAATTCATGGTGGAGGGAGCCTCTAAACAGCCAAGTTTGGACCAATTCATGGTGAAGGGAGCCTCTAAAAACCCGTTTGGACCAATTCATGGTGGAGGGAGCCTCTAACCAGCCCAGTTTGGGCAAATTCATGGTGGAGGGAGCCTCTAAACAGCCCAGTTTGGGCAAATTCATGGTGGAGGGAGCCTCTAACCAGCCCAGTTTGGACCAATTCATGGTGGAGGGAGCCTCTAACCAGCCCAGTTTGGGCAAATTCATGGTGGAGGGAGCCTCTAAACAGCCCAGTTTGGGCAAATTCATGGTGGAGGGAGCCTCTAACCAGCCCAGTTTGGACCAATTAATGGTGGAGGGAGCCTCTAAACAGCCAGGTTTTGGGAAATTCATGGTGGAGGGAGCCTCTAACCAGCCCAGTTTGGACCAATTAATGGTGGAGGGAGCCTCTAAACAGCCAAGTTTGGACCAATTCATGGTGGAGGGAGCCTCTAAAAACCCCAGTTTGGACCAATTCATGGTGGAGGGAGCCTCTAACCAGCCCAGTTTGGGCAAATTCATGGTGGAGGGAGCCTCTAAACAGCCCAGTTTGGGCAAATTCATGGTGGAGGGAGCCTCTAACCAGCCCAGTTTGGACCAATTAATGGTGGAGGGAGCCTCTAAACAGCCAAGTTTTGGGAAATTCATGGTGGAGGGAGCCTCTAACCAGCCCAGTTTGGACCAATTCATGGTGGAGGGAGCCTCTAACCAGCCCAGTTTGGACCAATTCATGGTGGAGGGAGCCTCTAAACAGCCCAGTTTGGGCAAATTCATGGTGGAGGGAGCCTCTAAAAAACCCAGTTTGGACCAATTCATGGTGGAGGGAGCCTCTAATTAGCCCAGTTTGGACCAATTAATTGTGGAGGGAGCCTCTAACCAGCCCAGTTTGGACCAATTAATGGTGGAGGGAGCCTCTAACCACCCCAGTTTGGGCAAATTCATGGTGGAGGGAGCCTCTAACCAGCCCAGTTTGGACCAATTAATGGTGGAGGGAGCCTCTAAACAGCCAAGTTTTGGGAAATTCATGGTGGAGGGAGCCTCTAACCAGCCCAGTTTGGACCAATTCATGGTGGAGGGAGCCTCTAAACAGCCCAGTTTGGGCAAATTCATGGTGGAGGGAGCCTCTAAAAAACCCAGTTTGGACCAATTCATGGTGGAGGGAGCCTCTAATTAGCCCAGTTTGGACCAATTAATTGTGGAGGGAGCCTCTAACCAGCCCAGTTTGGACCAATTAATGGTGGAGGGAGCCTCTAACCACCCCAGTTTGGACCAATTCATGGTGGAGGGAGCCTCTAAACAGCCAAGTTTGGACCAATTCATGGTGGAGGGAGCCTCTAAAAACCCCAGTTTGGACCAATTCATGGTGGAGGGAGCCTCTAACCAGCCCAGTTTGGGCAAATTCATGGTGGAGGGAGCCTCTAAACAGCCCAGTTTGGGCAAATTCATGGTGGAGGGAGCCTCTAACCAGCCCAGTTTGGACCAATTAATGGTGGAGGGAGCCTCTAACCAGCCCAGTTTGGACCAATTAATGGTGGAGGGAGCCTCTAACCTGCCCAGTTTGGACCAATTAATGGTGGAGGGAGCCTCTAACCACCCCAGTTTGGACCAATTCATGGTGGAGGGAGCCTCTAACCAGCCCAGTTTGGACCAATTCATGGTGGAGGGAGCCTCTAACCAGCCCAGTTTGGACCAATTCATGGTGGAGGGAGCCTCTAAAAAACCCAGTTTGGACCAATTCATGGTGGAGGGAGCCTCTAAACAGCCCAGTTTGGGCAAATTCATGGTGGAGGGAGCCTCTAACCACCCCAGTTTGGACCAATTCATGGTGGAGGGAGCCTCTAACCAGCCCAGTTTGGGCAAATTCATGGTGGAGGGAGCCTCTAACCAGCCCAGTTTGGACCAATTAATGGTGGAGGGAGCCTCTAACCAGCCCAGTTTGGACCAATTAATGGTGGAGGGAGCCTCTAACCTGCCCAGTTTGGACCAATTAATGGTGGAGGGAGCCTCTAACCACCCCAGTTTGGACCAATTCATGGTGGAGGGAGCCTCTAACCACCCCAGTTTGGACCAATTCATGGTGGAGGGAGCCTCTAACCAGCCCAGTTTGGACCAATTCATGGTGGAGGGAGCCTCTAACCAGCCCAGTTTGGACCAATTCATGGTGGAGGGAGCCTCTAACCAGCCCAGTTTGGACCAATTCATGGTGGAGGGAGCCTCTAAAAAACCCAGTTTGGACCAATTCATGGTGGAGGGAGCCTCTAAAAAACCCAGTTTGGACCAATTCATGGTGGAGGGAGCCTCTAATTAGCCCAGTTTGGGCAAATTCATGGTGGAGGGAGCCTCTAACCACCCCAGTTTGGACCAATTCATGGTGGAGGGAGCCTCTAACCAGCCCAGTTTGGGCAAATTCATGGTGGAGGGAGCCTCTAAACAGCCCAGTTTGGGCAAATTCATGGTGGAGGGAGCCTCTAACCAGCCCAGTTTGGACCAATTAATGGTGGAGGGAGCCTCTAAACAGCCAAGTTTTGGGAAATTCATGGTGGAGGGAGCCTCTAACCAGCCCAGTTTGGACCAATTCATGGTGGAGGGAGCCTCTAACCAGCCCAGTTTGGACCAATTCATGGTGGAGGGAGCCTCTAAACAGCCCAGTTTGGGCAAATTCATGGTGGAGGGAGCCTCTAAAAAACCCAGTTTGGACCAATTCATGGTGGAGGGAGCCTCTAATTAGCCCAGTTTGGACCAATTAATTGTGGAGGGAGCCTCTAACCAGCCCAGTTTGGACCAATTAATGGTGGAGGGAGCCTCTAACCACCCCAGTTTGGGCAAATTCATGGTGGAGGGAGCCTCTAACCAGCCCAGTTTGGACCAATTAATGGTGGAGGGAGCCTCTAAACAGCCAAGTTTTGGGAAATTCATGGTGGAGGGAGCCTCTAACCAGCCCAGTTTGGACCAATTCATGGTGGAGGGAGCCTCTAAACAGCCCAGATTGGGCAAATTCATGGTGGAGGGAGCCTCTAAAAAACCCAGTTTGGACCAATTTATGGTGGAGGGAGCCTCTAATTAGCCCAGTTTGGACCAATTAATTGTGGAGGGAGCCTCTAACCAGCCCAGTTTGGACCAATTAATGGTGGAGGGAGCCTCTAACCACCCCAGTTTGGACCAATTCATGGTGGAGGGAGCCTCTAAACAGCCAAGTTTGGACCAATTCATGGTGGAGGGAGCCTCTAAAAACCCCAGTTTGGACCAATTCATGGTGGAGGGAGCCTCTAACCAGCCCAGTTTGGGCAAATTCATGGTGGAGGGAGCCTCTAAACAGCCCAGTTTGGGCAAATTCATGGTGGAGGGAGCCTCTAACCAGCCCAGTTTGGACCAATTAATGGTGGAGGGAGCCTCTAACCAGCCCAGTTTGGACCAATTAATGGTGGAGGGAGCCTCTAACCTGCCCAGTTTGGACCAATTAATGGTGGAGGGAGCCTCTAACCACCCCAGTTTGGACCAATTCATGGTGGAGGGAGCCTCTAACCAGCCCAGTTTGGACCAATTCATGGTGGAGGGAGCCTCTAACCAGCCCAGTTTGGACCAATTCATGGTGGAGGGAGCCTCTAAAAAACCCAGTTTGGACCAATTCATGGTGGAGGGAGCCTCTAAACAGCCCAGTTTGGGCAAATTCATGGTGGAGGGAGCCTCTAACCACCCCAGTTTGGACCAATTCATGGTGGAGGGAGCCTCTAAACAGCCAAGTTTGGACCAATTCATGGTGAAGGGAGCCTCTAAAAACCCGTTTGGACCAATTCATGGTGGAGGGAGCCTCTAACCAGCCCAGTTTGGGCAAATTCATGGTGGAGGGAGCCTCTAAACAGCCCAGTTTGGACCAATTCATGGTGGAGGGAGCCTCTAAACAGCCCAGTTTGGGCAAATTCATGGTGGAGGGAGCCTCTAAAAAACCCAGTTTGGACCAATTCATGGTGGAGGGAGCCTCTAATTAGCCCAGTTTGGACCAATTAATTGTGGAGGGAGCCTCTAACCAGCCCAGTTTGGACCAATTAATGGTGGAGGGAGCCTCTAACCACCCCAGTTTGGGCAAATTCATGGTGGAGGGAGCCTCTAACCAGCCCAGTTTGGACCAATTAATGGTGGAGGGAGCCTCTAACCTGCCCAGTTTGGACCAATTAATGGTGGAGGGAGCCTCTAACCACCCCAGTTTGGACCAATTCATGGTGGAGGGAGCCTCTAACCAGCCCAGTTTGGACCAATTCATGGTGGAGGGAGCCTCTAACCAGCCCAGTTTGGACCAATTCATGGTGGAGGGAGCCTCTAAAAAACCCAGTTTGGACCAATTCATGGTGGAGGGAGCCTCTAAACAGCCCAGTTTGGGCAAATTCATGGTGGAAGGAGCCTCTAACCAGCAGAGTTGTGGGAAAGCAGGGTGGAGGGAGCCTCTAACCAGCAGAGTTGGTGGAAATCAGGGTGGAGGGAGCCTCTAACCAGCAGAGTTGGGGGAAATCATGTTGGAGGGAGCCTAGTATTAGCAGAATTGTGCAACGCTTATGGTGGATGAGTATGAGGATGCGGAGGAATTGGAGAGGTTGAGTACAGACATGGAGTTTCATGTTGGGGTGCTTTACACAGGTGGGCACAAAAATGAAGGCTCTATCCAGTGGTGGTTCATTTTTATCAAAGTGAGCCGGTCGGCACTCTCAGCTGACAGACGGGTGCGCTTGTCAGTGATGATGCCACCGGCTGCACTGAACACCCTCTCAGATAGGACGCTGGCGGCAGGACAGGACAGCACCTCCAAGGCATATAGGGCAAGTTCAAGCCACAGGTCCAACTTCGACACCCAATACGTGTAGGGCGCAGAGGGGTCGGAGAGGACAGGGCTGTGGTCGGAAAGGTATTCCCGCAACATGCGCCTATACTTCTCACGCCTGGTGACACTAGGACCCTCCGTGGCGGCACTTTGGCGAGGGGGTGCCATCAAGGTGTCCCAGACCTTAGACAGTGTGCCCCTCGTTTGTGTGGACCGGTGAGAACTTGGTTGCCTACTGGAGGAACTGCCCTCCCTGCCGCCAACGTCACATGCTGGAAACATCTCCATCATATTCTGCACCAATTGCCTGTGGCAAGCATTGATGCGATTGGCCCTCCCCTCTACCGGAATAAAAGACGAGATGTTGTTTTTATACCGGGGGTCAAGGATAGCAAAGATCCAGTACTGGTTGTCCTCCATGATTTTGACAATACGCTTGTCGGTTGTAAAGCACCCCAACATGAACTCAGCCATGTCTGCCACAGTGTTAGTTGGCATGACTCCTCTGGCCCCACCGGAAAGTTCAATCTCCATTTCCTCCTCATCCTCCATGTCTACCCATCCGCGCTGCAACAATGGGACGATTCGAAGTTGCCCGGAAGCCTCCTGTATCACCATCACATCATCGGACAACTCTTCTTCCTCCTCCTCCTCCTCCTCCTCCTCCTCCATTAAACGCAGTGAAGCGGACAGATGTGTGGACCTACTCTCCAGCTGTGACGGATCGGATGCTATCCCTAACTCCTCTGTGTGATCTGAGTTATCCCTGATGTCAATCAGGGATTCTCTCAGAACACACAAGAGCGGGATTGTAAGGCTCACCATCGCATCCTCAGAGCTCACCCTCCTTGTGGACTCCTCAAAGACCCGTAGGATGTCACAAAGGTCTCTCATCCATGGCCACTCATGGATGTGAAACTGAGGCAGCTGACTTTGTGGCACCCTAGGGTTTTGTAGCTGGTATTCCATCAAAGGTCTCTGCTGCTCAACCACTCTATTCAACATCTGAAACGTTGAGTTCCAGCGTGTGGGGACGTCGCACAAAAGCCGGTGTTGTGGCACATGCAGGCGTTGCTGGAGAGATTTTAAGCTAGCAGCGGCTACTGTCGACTTGCGAAAGTGGGCGCACATGCGCCGCACTTTCACCAGTAGCTCTGGAACATTGGGGTAGCTCTTTAGGAAACGTTGCACCACTAGGTTGAAGACGTGGGCCAGGCATGGAACATGTTGGAGTCCGGCAAGCTCCAGAGCTGCTACCAGGTTCCGGCCGTTATCACAAACGACCATGCCTGGGCCCAGGTGCAGCGGCTCAAACCATATTGCCGTCTCATCGAGGAGGGCATCCCTCACCTCGGAGGCAGTGTGCTGTCTGTCCCCCAAGCTGATCAGCTTCAGCACAGCCTGCTGACGTCTACCAACGCCAGTGCTGCAACGTTTCCAACTCGTAGCTGGGGTCAATCTAACAGCGGAGGAGGAGGCGGTGGCGGAGGAGGAGGCGGTGGCGGAGGAGGAGGCGGTGGCGGAGGAGGAGGCGGTAGAGGAGGAGGAGGAGGGGGGTGTTCTTCTCGTGTCCCTGCCAGGAATGTTAGGCGGGGAGACGAGGTACACCGGGCCAGTTTGGGAAGCAGTCCCAGCCTCAACTACATTCACCCAGTGTGCCGTCAGTGAAATGTAGCGTCCCTGTCCGCATGCACTTGTCCACGCGTCGGTGGTCAAGTGGACCTTTGTGCAAAGCGCGGAACTAAGGGCCCGCCTGATGTTGAGTGACACGTGCTGGTGCAAGGCGGGGACGGCACACCGGGAGAAGTAGTGACGGCTAGGGACGGCATAGCGAGGTGCCGCAGTTGCCATCAGGTCCAGGAAGGCGGGAGTTTCAACAAGCCGGAACGCCAACATCTCCTGGGCCAGCAGTTTAGCGATGTTGGCGTTCAAGGCTTGCGCGTGTGGGTGGTTAGCAGTGTATTTCTGCCGCCGCTCCAATGTCTGAGAGATGGTGGGTTGTTGTAAAGAAACGCCTGATGGTGCCTTTGATGGTGCAGGAGAAGGAGATAAGACAGGACCAGGGGAGGATGAGGTAGAAGTCAACAAAGTGGCGGAGGCAGATGAAGTGGTGTCCTGGCTCGTCCTCTGGAGTGCATCGCCAGCACAGTCAGCAGTGGCAGAGGCAGAGGCAGTGGCAGTGGCGTGAACGGCAGGCGGCCTTTGTCCTGCCGTTGCTGCCTGCCACTGATTCCAGTGCTTGGATTCCAAATGACGGCGCATTGAAGTGGTGGACAGGTTGCTCTTCTCAGAGCCCCTAATCAATTTCGAGAGGCAAATTGTGCAGACAACACTATATCTGTCCTCGGCGCATTCCTTGAAAAAACTCCACACCTTCGAGAAACGTGCCCTCGAGGTGGGAGTTTTTTGGGGCTGGGTACGAACTGGAACATCTTAGGAGATTCCGGGTGTGGCCTGGCTTCGCCTAAGCTGCTGACCTCTGCCTCTGCCTCTAGCTACCCTTTTTGGTGCTGCACCTGCCTCAACATCCACACTACTTTCCCCGCTTGACATCCCCCCTGTCCAGGTCGGGTCAGTGTCCTCATCATCCACCACTTCCTCTTCCAACTCCTGTCTCATCTCCTCCTCCCGCACAATGCGCCGGTCAACTGGATGCCCTGACGGCAACTGCGTCACATCATCGTCGATGAGGGTGGGTTGCTGGTCATCCACCACCAAATCGAACGGAGATGGAGGAGACTCTAGTGTTTGAGCATCTGGACACAGATGCTCCTCTGTTAGGTTCGTGGAATCGTGACGTGGAGAGGCAGGTTGAGGGACAATGAAAGGAGCGGAGAACAGCTCTGGGGAGCAGGGACAGTTTGGGTTATTGTTCTGTAAAGCTTCGGAATTTTGGGAGGAAGGAAGACAAGACTGTTGGGTAATAGGAGGAGAGGAGGCAGAGTCTGACTGGCTGCTGGACAATGTGCTGTAAGCGTTCTCTGACAGCCATTGCAAGACCTGTTCCTGGTTCTCGGGCCTACTAAGGTTTGTACCCTGCAGTTTAGTTAATGTGGCAAGCAACCCTGGCACTGTGGAGTGGCGTAATGCTTGCTGCCCCACAGGAGTAGGCACGGGACGCCCTGTGGCTTCACTGCTACCTTGCTCCCCAGAACCATTCCCCCGACCTCGCCCACGGCCTCGTCCACGTCCCTTTCCGGGAGCCTTGCGCATTTTGAATTCCTAGTTAGAAATTGGCACTGTATACCAGTAGTAAAAATTGTGGGTGCACGTAACCCCAATATATTCTTTGAATTCCCAGTCAGACAATGGCACTGTATACCAGTAGTAAAAATTGTGGGTGCACGTAACCCCAATATATTCTTTGAATTCCCAGTCAGAAACTGGCACTATATGGCAGTAGCAAGAAATGAGGGTATTTGTATTCCCAATATACTCTTTGAATTCCCAGTCAGACAATGGCACTGTATACCAGTAGTAAAAATTGTGGGTGCACGTAACCCCAATATATTCTTTGAATTACCAGTCAGAAACTGGCACTATATGGCAGTAGCAAGAAATGAGGGTATTTATAACCCCAATATATTCTTTGAATTCCCAGTCAGACAATGGCACTGTATACCAGTAGTAAAAATTGTGGGTGCACGTAACCCCAATATATTCTTTGAATTCCCAGTCAGAAACTGGCACTATATGGCAGTAGCAAGAAATGAGGGTATTTGTATTCCCAATATACTCTTTGAATTCCCAGTCAGACAATGGCACTGTATACCAGTAGTAAAAATTGTGGGTGCACGTAACCCCAATATATTCTTTGAATTCCCAGTCAGAAACTGGCACTATATGGCAGTAGCAAGAAATGAGGGTATTTGTATTCCCAATATACTCTTTGAATTCCCAGTCAGACAATGGCACTGTATACCAGTAGTAAAAATTGTGGGTGCACGTAACCCCAATATATTCTTTGAATTCCCAGTCAGACACTGGCACTATATGGCAGTAGCAAGAAATGAGGGTATTTGTATTCCCAATATACTCTTTGAATTCCCAGTCAGACAATGGCACTGTATACCAGTAGTAAAAATTGTGGGTGCACGTAACCCCAATATATTCTTTGAATTACCAGTCAGAAACTGGCACTATATGGCAGTAGCAAGAAATGAGGGTATTTGTATTCCCAATATACTCTTTGAATTCCCAGTCAGACAATGGCACTGTATACCAGTAGTAAAAATTGTGGGTGCACGTAACCCCAATATATTCTTTGAATTCCCAGTCAGAAACTGGCACTATATGGCAGTAGCAAGAAATGAGGGTATTTGTATTCCCAATATACTCTTTGAATTCCCAGTCAGACAATGGCACTGTATACCAGTAGTAAAAATTGTGGGTGCACGTAACCCCAATATATTCTTTGAATTACCAGTCAGAAACTGGCACTATATGGCAGTAGCAAGAAATGAGGGTATTTATAACCCCAATATATTCTTTGAATTCCCAGTCAGACAATGGCACTGTATACCAGTAGTAAAAATTGTGGGTGCACGTAACCCCAATATATTCTTTGAATTCCCAGTCAGAAACTGGCACTATATGGCAGTAGCAAGAAATGAGGGTATTTGTATTCCCAATATACTCTTTGAATTCCCAGTCAGACAATGGCACTGTATACCAGTAGTAAAAATTGTGGGTGCACGTAACCCCAATATATTCTTTGAATTACCAGTCAGAAACTGGCACTATATGGCAGTAGCAAGAAATGAGGGTATTTGTATTCCCAATATACTCTTTGAATTCCCAGTCAGACAATGGCACTGTATACCAGTAGTAAAAATTGTGGGTGCACGTAACCCCAATATATTCTTTGAATTCCCAGTCAGAAACTGGCACTATATGGCAGTAGCAAGAAATGAGGGTATTTGTATTCCCAATATACTCTTTGAATTCCCAGTCAGACAATGGCACTGTATACCAGTAGTAAAAATTGTGGGTGCACGTAACCCCAATATATTCTTTGAATTACCAGTCAGAAACTGGCACTATATGGCAGTAGCAAGAAATGAGGGTATTTGTATTCCCAATATACTCTTTGAATTCCCAGTCAGACAATGGCACTGTATACCAGTAGTAAAAATTGTGGGTGCACGTAACCCCAATATATTCTTTGAATTCCCAGTCAGAAACTGGCACTATATGGCAGTAGCAAGAAATGAGGGTATTTGTATTCCCAATATACTCTTTGAATTCCCAGTCAGACAATGGCACTGTATACCAGTAGTAAAAATTGTGGGTGCACGTAACCCCAATATATTCTTTGAATTCCCAGTCAGAAACTGGCACTATATGGCAGTAGCAAGAAATGAGGGTATTTGTATTCCCAATATACTCTTTGAATTCCCAGTCAGACAATGGCACTGTATACCAGTAGTAAAAATTGTGGGTGCACGTAACCCCAATATATTCTTTGAATTACCAGTCAGAAACTGGCACTATATGGCAGTAGCAAGAAATGAGGGTATTTGTATTCCCAATATACTCTTTGAATTCCCAGTCAGACAATGGCACTGTATACCAGTAGTAAAAATTGTGGGTGCACGTAACCCCAATATATTCTTTGAATTCCCAGTCAGAAACTGGCACTATATGGCAGTAGCAAGAAATGAGGGTATTTGTATTCCCAATATACTCTTTGAATTCCCAGTCAGACAATGGCACTGTATACCAGTAGTAAAAATTGTGGGTGCACGTAACCCCAATATATTCTTTGAATTCCCAGTCAGAAACTGGCACTATATGGCAGTAGCAAGAAATGAGGGTATTTGTATTCCCAATATACTCTTTGAATTCCCAGTCAGACAATGGCACTGTATACCAGTAGTAAAAATTGTGGGTGCACGTAACCCCAATATATTCTTTGAATTACCAGTCAGAAACTGGCACTATATGGCAGTAGCAAGAAATGAGGGTATTTATAACCCCAATATATTCTTTGAATTCCCAGTCAGACAATGGCACTGTATACCAGTAGTAAAAATTGTGGGTGCACGTAACCCCAATATATTCTTTGAATTCCCAGTCAGAAACTGGCACTATATGGCAGTAGCAAGAAATGAGGGTATTTGTATTCCCAATATACTCTTTGAATTCCCAGTCAGACAATGGCACTGTATACCAGTAGTAAAAATTGTGGGTGCACGTAACCCCAATATATTCTTTGAATTACCAGTCAGAAACTGGCACTATATGGCAGTAGCAAGAAATGAGGGTATTTGTATTCCCAATATACTCTTTGAATTCCCAGTCAGACAATGGCACTGTATACCAGTAGTAAAAATTGTGGGTGCACGTAACCCCAATATATTCTTTGAATTCCCAGTCAGAAACTGGCACTATATGGCAGTAGCAAGAAATGAGGGTATTTGTATTCCTAATATACTCTTTGAATTCCCAGTCAGACAATGGCACTGTATACCAGTAGTAAAAATTGTGGGTGCACGTAACCCCAATATATTCTTTGAATTACCAGTCAGAAACTGGCACTATATGGCAGTAGCAAGAAATGAGGGTATTTGTATTCCCAATATACTCTTTGAATTCCCAGTCAGACAATGGCACTGTATACCAGTAGTAAAAATTGTGGGTGCACGTAACCCCAATATATTCTTTGAATTACCAGTCAGAAACTGGCACTATATGGCAGTAGCAAGAAATGAGGGTATTTGTATTCCCAATATACTCTTTGAATTCCCAGTCAGACAATGGCACTGTATACCAGTAGTAAAAATTGTGGGTGCACGTAACCCCAATATATTCTTTGAATTCCCAGTCAGAAACTGGCACTATATGGCAGTAGCAAGAAATGAGGGTATTTGTATTCCCAATATACTCTTTGAATTCCCAGTCAGACAATGGCACTGTATACCAGTAGTAAAAATTGTGGGTGCACGTAACCCCAATATATTCTTTGAATTACCAGTCAGAAACTGGCACTATATGGCAGTAGCAAGAAATGAGGGTATTTGTATTCCCAATATACTCTTTGAATTCCCAGTCAGACAATGGCACTGTATACCAGTAGTAAAAATTGTGGGTGCACGTAACCCCAATATATTCTTTGAATTCCCAGTCAGAAACTGGCACTATATGGCAGTAGCAAGAAATGAGGGTATTTGTATTCCCAATATACTCTTTGAATTCCCAGTCAGACAATGGCACTGTATACCAGTAGTAAAAATTGTGGGTGCACGTAACCCCAATATATTCTTTGAATTCCCAGTCAGAAACTGGCACTATATGGCAGTAGCAAGAAATGAGGGTATTTGTATTCCCAATATACTCTTTGAATTCCCAGTCAGACAATGGCACTGTATACCAGTAGTAAAAATTGTGGGTGCACGTAACCCCAATATATTCTTTGAATTACCAGTCAGAAACTGGCACTATATGGCAGTAGCAAGAAATGAGGGTATTTATAACCCCAATATATTCTTTGAATTCCCAGTCAGACAATGGCACTGTATACCAGTAGTAAAAATTGTGGGTGCACGTAACCCCAATATATTCTTTGAATTACCAGTCAGAAACTGGCACTATATGGCAGTAGCAAGAAATGAGGGTATTTGTATTCCCAATATATTCTTTGAATTCCCAGTCAGACAATGGCACTGTATACCAGTAGTAAAAATTGTGGGTGTATATAGCCCCAATTCTATTGCTAGGGGACTTGCAGGGTATTTCTGGGGTGAAGGTGGGGGGGGCACACCGTTGGAACGGGTATCGGGGTATATATCGGGTATACGGGAATACACTGACAGTGTATTCCATTCAGGATCCTGGGAAAGCTGGGTTGCGGCGATTGAGCCCGTCAGTGCCACGTTACACTGACAAGCTTCTCCCTGGAATTTAGCTCTTATAAGAGCTGTTGGTTGTCTTCTCCTTCCTATCCTAGCCTGTCCCTGCCTACCCAGAATCTAAGCCCTAGCTAGCTGGACGGAAACCTCCGTCCTCGGTGAATTGCAAGCTCAGAATGACGCGAAGCTGGGCGTCGCTGTTGTTTTAAATTAGAGGTCACGTTTTCGGCAGCCAATGGGTTTTGCCTACTTTTTTCAACGTCACCGGTGTCGTAGTTCCTGTCCCACCTACCCTGCGCTGTTATTGGAGCAAAAAAGGCGCCAGGGAAGGTGGGAGGGGAATCGAGTAATGGCGCACTTTACCACGCGGTGTTCGATTCGATTCGAACATGCCGAACAGCCTAATATCCGATCGAACATGAGTTCGATAGAACACTGTTCGCTCATCTCTACTGATGGCCTATTTTTGACACAGGTAAGGGTCTGAATGTCAGGACCCAACAGCAGCATTGTTTACATATAAAGTGTTAAAGTGTTCTTTCACAGTCACATCACGGTTATGAGTACTGAAGCAGCATCCCATTTTTAGGGTATGGGAAATTGTCGCAGTACTAATATCCGCCGCTATGAGTGAGCATGGCAGATATCAGTATGCAAAAAACGCCTAGAGACATTGTCACGTAAAAACAGCTAATCTGCGGGGGTCCCAACAGTGAGGCGCCTGTCAATCTAAAACTGATGATCCATCAACACCATCAGTTTTATAAAAGTGGTACAACAAAATCAGATTTCTTTTTTACTTGTGTCAAGTTTCTCAACAAACATTTCCATGAACAGTATTTTCCTACAACTGTTTTAGAGAAGTGAATTATGTTGAAACCTCTAATACACCTACAGGATAAATAGCTTGGTATTGTTTCATCAGCAATGCTTCCCTCTTATGTTCCACTGTAATGGGTTAGTCACCTTCAAAAGGAGAGGGGGGCAAGTTCATGCTTTTTTTCCTGCAGAATAATGTTAACAAAGACAGTCCCGCCTCTCCCTTTAAAGGAAGCAAAGGGCATAAAGACTTGTGCTGGCTAGAAACTCTTGTGCAGCCAATAGCCATTGCACTCATTCCCTCCATGCTCATACAAGCTTGAATTGGCCAAATGTTTACGTAGCAAGAGGGGACAAAGCTGTTACCACAAAGTATCCAGCAGCTGAAATCCTTTTCCCTGATCCTTAAAGGAACTCTGTCACAAAATTGAAATATAAACTAATCCCAGTACCTTGTAGGGCTGTCAGCACAGTTTACAATGATGTATTTCTTATTCCAGTCCTCTGCTCCATTCTTGTAAAAGATCATCTCTTTATCCCTATGCAAATTAGCAGAAAATGGCATTTGGGGCATTGCTTTCCTTCAATGGGCTATACTATCTGCTGCTGCTAACTGTAGTGTGTGCACATCTGATGATGTCACACTGCACCCGGAAGTGACGGAAACTGGCCTCAGATGAGTGCAGTGTGTCATCATCAGACAGGGTTTTTTTTAATTGGTACAAACTCTTAAAAAAATTAATGGATGATTTTCTACCACTTACACAATAAATATGCATGTAATTAATTATACAATATTAACACTTTAAGGACGCAGGGTAGCTTGGACGTTAATGCTCAGTGACTTTTTTATACATTTTTCTTCAACACAACTATTTGAGGGCTTATTATTTGCACGATGAATTTTGCTTTTATCTGGCACCATTTTGGGATACACGTTATGTTTTCATTAACTTGTATTAATGTTTTATTAACATGAAAAAACCCACAATTCTAGATTTTTTTGCATTTTGTTCCTATAGAGTTTATTCTGCATCAAAGATGACATGACAACTTTGTTCAGTGAGTTATTACGATAGTCCAATATTTATATTGGTTTTATTATGTTTTACCGCGTTTAATAAAACATAATTTTTTCGTAAATGAATGATTTTCCTGTGGTCATCATATACTGAGGTCTTTAATTTTATTACTGTTTAGCTGATGGAAACATGTAAGGGCTCTTTATTTGCTTGGTAAACCATGGTTTTTATTGGTATTAATCTTTGGTATGTATGTTTTTTTAGTCACTTTTCATTGCTATTTTTTGGGGGAAGCGAAGTGACCAAAATACATTATTTGCATGTTGTGCATGTCTTTTTCTGCTTTTGTGGGGGTTTTTTTATGGCGCTGACCATACAGGAAAAATTAATATTTTTGGATAGCATTTGGATAGGACTTAAATGCATATGGGGATACCTAACATGTCTGTTTACATTTGTATTTTGTTTTTTATAAAAGAGGTGTGGTGGTGGTGGTGGGTGTTTAACCTATTATGTATTTGTTTTTGCTTTATTTTTAACCTTCAACCTGGGATCTGTTGGCTGAATTATACTACATTGCACACAAGTTCCCTATGTGCAATAGAGATAGGCAGCCAGGAGGCCAATAGCCTCTGGGATCTCATCGCAAACCCTTGGACCCTGCAATCTCAATAAGGGGGAACCAAGAGGTGGGAGGGCAATCTTTCCCCCTGAGCCACCCAGACGCCGTGATCGCTATTGAAGTTATATAGCCAAACCCGGAAGTTATGCTGGTTATTACTATTATGGCAATGAGCATTAAAGGCTCAGTGCAAAATAATAGTGCAGAGTGGGAAGAGATTAAAAATTGCATAATGTAATTTAAAATGATCATTTTATTTTAGTCCCAACTCCACAGCCCTGTTTTAGGAGTCCAATATCCTATGCTGATCAGTTTCGTAATACAATTTTATAGAGATCAGATCTCCAAAATCCCTGTATAAATAGAGTTACTTTATAAAATTCCGGCTACCCTCATCCACCACTAGGGAGAGCTTAAGTGTTCGTCAATGACTATCATGTATAACAAACTACACTGAGCTCATAAGCACCCTCCAGTGGAGATTGCAGGTAGCAGGTGAGTCATCTTTAAGATCTATAACTATGCAGAGGATTTGAAGTTCTGTATAAGAAAAAGGCCCACCGTTCACTATAAAGATATTTTATGAATTCTTCAGCATTAAATGTGTCACCTGAACTTCTCCTGGCCTCATAATGTATGACTGCCCTGGGGAGACACTAAAGAATGGGAACATTTGTCATATAGGAATATTAGCTTAGTGACTGATAAGGTAGAAATTATTGTGCAAGTAGACCATCTAAGGAACATGAGACTCCATTTCTCCTATATCAGTCACATTCATGGAAATAGATTAAAAATAATTTGCATAAAAAAAAATAGTTTGAAATGTGCTTTTCCATCCATACTTTGGGCCGTGTGTTATTTTGGATATTCTGGCACAAAAATAAACAGGTCTTTGGGAATCACAGCACGCCAAGTTTTGTCAGTGTGATCGGTTCCTGACGTCTGTGTGCTTTTTCTGGCTCAGCATTTGAAGCGTCTCACGTTTTCCTGGGGCTCTGGCTTGTAAGCTTCTGCCATTAATATTTCATGTGAAAATAAACCATCTCCGATGTTTCAAGAAAACAGCAGTTCCCTGGCAACGAAAAACGTGAAAATCCCTCCCCGGCTCATCTACGGAGTAGACAAGTTTTTAATTTACAAGAATCGCACAGACAGAGCCCTAAGTACTAATAAAATCTCTGTGCAGTTTTAATACCTCCCTGAGCGAGTGTAAAACAGGACAAACCGGTCAAGGTACTATGGACAGAGCGAATGAATGGGGTACAGAGCGAGTAAGTGGGGTACAATACCAGGCAGGCAAACAGACGGAGCATTAAGCCTGGAAATAGAGCTAAAGGAGTTCTGAGGCCTTGTTGAGCCCTGGGTTAAGATCCCCCTGTCAGATATTGATCATTATCTTAAGAAAATTTTTGACAATGTACAATTTATGCTGACTTCAGAGCTGAAATCTCCCAGAATTATTTAAAAATTGTAAAGAGTTTTCTCTGGAGATTTACAATTTTGAAAGCCCATTAGAATCTATGTGTGTCCATTAGAGATGAGCGAACACTATTCGAAACAGCGGTTTCGAATAGCACGCTCCCATAGAAATGAATGGAAGCGGTCGGCATGCTGACTTTGACGGCTACGTTCATTCATTTCTATGGGAGCGTGCTATTCGAAACCGCTGTTTCGAATAGTGTTCGCTCATCTCTAGTGTCCATCATATCACAGATCGAAACCCCATTGGGTAGGGCAATACAGGGGCTCAGTGGTTAGCACTGCAGCCTTGCAGCACTGGAGACCTGGAATCGAATCCTGCTAAGGACATCTGCAAGGAGTTTTTATGTTCCCCCCGTGGATTTCCTCCCATACTCAAAAGACATATTGAATGGAAAAAAATGTAGTTTGTGAGATCCAAATCCCATTGGGATTTCCATTTTTCTGTTCCAAATATGGAACAGAAAAAATGAAAATCTTGGAGATGTGTATCTTGTCCTTCAATTATCCTTATTATTTTGTATGTTTATTAATATAGGATATAGGATAAGTAATATAATGTAATATGTACATGACTCTACCAGTAGAATAAAGAGTACAGCTCTGGAGTGTATAATACAGGATGTAACTCAGGATCAGTACAGGATAAGTAATGTAATACAATGTATGTATTCTACCAGCAGAGTAGTGAGTGCAGCTTTGGAGGATACAGGATGTAACTGATAAATAATAAATCTATGGACAGATTGTAGCTACATTTGCTGGAGTGCTACTACAGTTACAGAGCACAACACAAACGGGCTGCTACTGAAGCTGCTGATTGGTCACAGTGTTGATAGATTGGACACCTAATGTCTTTATAGTCAGGCTCTGGACATATCATTTTAGAATTTCTTAGATTTTATAATAATGGTTTACTTTACCATTTAGTATTTTGACTTTGAAATGTTTTGAAAAAACCAAAAATTAAAAAAAAAACCTAAGTAACAGTCATAGTTATGCTCATTATGTTATAAGGAGATTGTTTGAGATCCAACAGGAAACACATTATCTCATGGGATCTGCTTGTGTAATGGAGATAATGGATCACTAATCTATGTGCAGTACAATCCCTACAGAGAGCGCTGCATTATAAAGCTTTCCCTGGGCGCACCAGAATCAATAGTCTGTAATTGAACTGCCCTCGGCTGTATTGGAAACTCCCAGGGCCTAGCCTGTAGACTTTCCAAATATTATTACATGGTTAGAATAGTAGAACGGCCGATTAGGTTACCAATCGGGCGTTATTTTGCAATGAAAATCACATGGGCGGTGTGTTGTACTGCCAATGAGACAAAAGAGCTCAAAACTGACTACGCCAAAGGGTTGTGCTGGAGCAGGGATTATGGAGGCAAATTTTATCCTGTGACAAAATAATTGGTGTCCAAAGTTGGCCCCAGTGATATCCATATATGGCCTATATAAGGACCCAGCACCCTCAGTCGTACAGGTACTCCCATTCAAAACTGATTCCAGTGCAGACTTAGTCACCAAATAGTCAGTAGTACCTATATAGGTGCCATAAGGTATTCTATCATCAATGTAATAAGAAAAAGACATAACTGAAGCACTACATTTTTAGAGTTTAAAGAGAAAAAATTATCTGGGCACCCTATCTCTGACATAAAAAAATTCAGAATAGATTTCATGGGTTAAGCTACTTTATCCCAAGTAACTATGCAAGAAGACACAGCAACACGTACTGCTCTTCTCTCCGGGGAACACCGCACAATTTACAGACCATTACATAGATGGAAGACAGCTGCATCACAATGCCGGCCGGGAACAAGTGTGAAAGTGACTTTAATCATGGCCATGGAGAGCTTTAGAAACATAAACCTCCAGATGTAGAGAGGCAAAGCACAATATTCATTGTACTTATAAAATTGTAGACTATATGATACCCAAGTTTTATCCGCATGATCCATGTCACTGTATCCAAGAAGAATATGTATAACGGATACCAACTGTACTGATGTATAATTACATAAAGATGCCCAAATTATATCGGCACAAGCCATACTACTATATATACACCACTATATAAGATGATATATAAATCATATTAGCTATACATACGTCATTTTATTCCTGAAGATGCCCAGGTTATTATCAAAAACTGTAACTTATACCAGCAGTATTTCTATATAATACATACAGAATGCCCAGGTTATATTAGCATGGTAGAAATCACTATATAGTGCTTATATTATACCAGCTGTATACACATATACATATAACATTAAACAGAATAGGATAAATAATAGCAGTACTGTCAGAAGACACTTTGTCATGTATAAGTTAATCGCTCTGCCTAGATAGCTATAGGAGTCAGTGCTCGAGAAAGCCAAACTGGGTCACCGAAGGACATTTATAAAAAGCCTGTATTTCTAAAGGCTAAACCTCTGTGGTTAATGCAGAGTCGGGTAAAAGAAATAAATACACACATATGATATAATATCCTTTACTGTCCTTGTGTAATAAATGTTCTGCAGCTTTCTAATATACACTGTACTGTGGTTTTAAAGACCTTTGCTAGCGGTCGGTAAATGGGAACATTCTTGTTACACCAAAAAAAAAAACCTGGTACAACTATACTACATTTGTCTGGCTTGTAGCCGGGCACTGCTGTGCAGAGGAACACTGTCAAGGGCTTGGAGCACTATTAAGCCCCGCAGTCCCTTCAGTCTCAGGATCAGTGGGAGTGCCAGAGGGTATGCACCCACATATGGGGTGCCAGTCTTCACTCAACTTTCTTATCATGATCCGGAAGAAGGGTGTGGGAAAAAACATCAAGATTGTTATCAGCATTTGTGTCTGTAATCTCTGGAGCCCTAGGAATAAAATTTATGTGTGCTTGTTTCCCATTGTTTATATTTAGACAGAGGAAGGCATTTTTTTTATATGAAGATTTTGGCAACTCTCACTAGCAGGTCTCCCTTAAAAAATAAAGAAAAAGAAAATTAAAAAAAATTATATATATATTTTTTTTTAACCAAACTCTGAACCAAAGAGAAAACTTGACATTTTGCAGATCGTAGCAGCAGCTGAAATATTTTTGCAGTGTGACCAGCTGTCACCTAACTGCGGCTCAAGATTACCACGTTTGAATACAAGACCTTTTGTTATCAGGACACAAATAAGCAGCCAGTCCCTCCGCCTTCAACGCGGCCCGTCCAAAATTGCACAAGAAGGCGAGATAAACAATTATGAAAGGAAATGCAAATATAACTTCTTTTTTTTTTCCCCCTGAAAGGGACAAGTCATTCGGAATATGAGGAACAACTTGTCTACAACATTAATCTTTATAGGTTACTGTTAAAACATGTGTTTTCTATAACTAAGGGCATCCTGAGCTGCCTGCTTCACAAATAAAAGGTCAGAACTACAGTGCAAACTGACACACAATTAGAAAGGAGAGACAAAAGACTCAAACCAGTAAGATAGGTGATCCAGCAATTACAACTGTCAGCCATATGATAATACAGTTGCAAGCAATTTTTTTTTTTGGCTACCTAAATTCTGGGGTTTCTCTGGTCCATAGTCAAATGTAACAGAATTACGTAGCCTATACACATTAGATCAGTGATGGCTATACCTGCTGATTTTTAATCAACTATCTAATGTGTATGGGGGGCCTAATGACTCTCTCCCAACATCTACATTTTAACTGCCCAACCTTTTCTTCACAGGGAGATAAGCCGCCACAAGAGGTGGATGGTAATGGCTTTCCCCCCCTCACATTTAGAACAAAAGCAATGATGGCCTTTTCCTCTCTTCTACTCAGTACACGTGCGTGGTTCCTACATTATAGGATCTCACCTAAGGGGTGTTAAAAGGGGTTTTCCGAAATAGGTCATCAATATGTGATGAATGGGAGTCTGACAGTTAAGGGCTAGTTCACACGGGGACATGGACGCTGATTTTGACAGCTGATTTCGCGGCCAAATCAGCCTCCATAAAATGTAGCCCTATGTGAATTGCTAGCTTTTTTTTTTCTGCTAGCTTTTTTTATTGCTAGCTTTTTTTGCTAGCAGAAAAAGAAGCAACATGACCTTTCTTCAGGCGTTTAATGTCTGAAAAATGAATAGGAGTCTATGGGGCACTGAAAAAACCGCTAGCGGTTTTTGGTCGCTTATTTTTGCAGCTGTTTTGGCAAAAACAGCGACTGAAACCGCTAGCGGTTTTTTTTATCATGTACTTTTTTGTAATGCAAAAAAAAAAAGCTTAAAAGAAAACAGTGACTGAAAAAGCGTCAAAAACAGTGTCAAAAACAGCGTCCAATGCAAAAAACAGTGTCCAAAAAAAGCGACACTGAAAAATCAGTGACAAAATCAGCTAGGCTTTTTTCACATGTGAACTAAGCCTTAGGGACCCCTACAGATCAGCTGTTTGAAGAATCAATTAGTTAGGGATTTAATATAATGAATTTGAGGAGTTTTACTACCTCCTTGGTAGTCAATGAACGCTAGGGCCTTTTGAACTTTGGGAGTGCCAAGTGTCAGACCTCCACTGATCACATATAGATGAGCTATACTAATAAAAGATTGCCAATATGTAAGAAAACCCTTTAAGGGGACCTGAAGCTTACTGACAGTTTCCAGTTAGGTCCTTGCTTTGCTCCTGGACATTTGTATATTTATTCACACACCAATTGTTGGTGTGTGAATAATTGTGAGTTTCCCTATACCCTTGCAATTAGACATTTGTATATTTGCTGAAATGCATCCACACAACATTGAATACAGACATTCTGTGTGTATAGAGCTAAAGAGACATAGAGCAAACATATAATATGAGGTGTCATTACATGTCTTGATCCACTGAATGTAAGGAATGACATACACAACTAGAAAATCAGAAAATGGAGTACAAGCCTACTTACCTGTACAACTTCAATCCCTCGCTTCCTAGAAGAACAGAATAAAAGTTCCTTAATATATAACATAACAACATAAACCAACAATTCAGTAGCAGTAACAGTAGAACCGTGCCCCAACACTCATGCAGCACCATAGGGTCCTGGAGACAGTATGGTTCTTGTCAACTGGTTAATAAAAGGTATTACCCATTCTACAGAGCTGCTATATGTGTAAATCTTGAAAGTACAAGACATACTCAAACCCTTCATGGGATACTCTGTTCTGGAGGGGTCCTTCTCATTTAGCTTAAAACCTTAAGTAAGCAGGATAAAGATTGTTCGGAAGATCCCACAGCTCAAACTAACAGCAGTTGAGCCTAAATAGCATAAATGTACCTTGTATGAAACCCTTAGAAAACAAATGTCCATCTAATAAATAGAACATACTTCACCACCACCTTCCCACTCCGGTCACAGCAGCAGTTTGTGCCTTAGAGCTGGCCTTCCGTCTGTAAATTGTACAGCATGCTGCAGCTATACTCAGTGACCATGGAGAGCCGTCTCGAGTCACCGTTACCCTAGTCTGTATACAGGTAAAACAGACACCTATCCAGTCATTCAGTAACAAGGCATATTTGTTAACTGGTAGTCTCAGACATCCAACAACTTCATTCAGAGCTGTTATGGCAGCTATATTGGTAGCCAATCAGATTTTCCAGTTTTTTTTTAGAAGAACATTTAACTAGTGGTTTAGTGAGACACAGCTTGCGTAGGTATGACTAGATTTAAAGGGTTTTCCCAGTGGCAAGTTATCATTAGGATAAGACTCCTGTAGCCCCCAAACAATCCTGAGAATGAGCCGGCCATTGTGTTAGGTTAGCACTGTCCCATTCACATGAATTAGCACTGTTGACCCTTTATTCACAGGATAAGAGGGGGGTAACATTGCTGATGGGTCCAGCCCTGCTCATGTGGCATTCCAGAGATAACTAGACTTTAAAAGAGCGTGCTGAAAGTTAGATGGCAACCATTGTAGATGCTATTGGTGGTTCCCAGCTTTCCCACAAAAACAGATTTAACTGAGCAAAGGTTGAAATGGAAGGAGCAACAGACTAATTCGATGTCCAACATTTCACTCATTCTAGGGCTAGAAAGCCATTGGCCAATACCAACAAGAAGAGCATAAATGAAGCTAAAGATTTCAGGGTCACAACTAAACAAACTGAAAACGTCATCTATCACTCAGCATGCAGTGATACAATCTGTAGAGAATTTGTGGTTTTCCCAGGGACGGAATGCAAATCGCAAACATTATGATCTGTGAATGACGCTGCTTCTGGAATAACGGGATTTTACAGGTTAGACCACTTATGGCAGTAATTACTTTGAATAGCTGATCTGCATAAGGCTGGGTTTACATGGAGCTATTTTTTTTTTACTGACATATCACATGCAGTTTTTACTATGCAACTCACCAGTATGCTAATGTATGCTAAATTTAAACCAGAAAAGTGCTAAACATTAGACTAAGGCTACACAGTTACACTGTATGCGACCCGTCACTGTGACCATAATCACCCTACAACTATTTCACTGAAAGTAATAGTGAATGGAGTTGCATCAGTTCAATCTTTTTTGCAACTATACGCTGCATCCACAGCACCCATAGGAATTTGCAGAGGGTTTGGGGCATATTCCATCCCAAAATCAATGGCAGAATCCATCCAGAATCTGCCTCCCATTGTTTTCCATCAGTAGAACGCTGAAAAAATAAGTGCCCTGCCCTGCATCAGTATCCTCTCACAGCTAGCTTCATTTTCCGCTGTGTGAATGCAATGTGACTTCATTAACTTAGAATCGTGAAATAGTCGCAGGGCAACACAATGATCTTTGTCACAGGAAGGAGGTCACAGCCAATGCAGTGTTGTATTTGTCTGACTGCAGTTAAAAACTGCATGAAATTCATCAGTAAAAAAAAGTGCTCTGTAAACCCAGCCTACAAAGTCCTCATTAAGTCTAAGATAAGATAAGATAATTCTTTAATAGTCCCACAGTGGGGAAATTTCAGTATGTTACAGCTGCATAGTAATACAGATACATGATAATACACAGTAAGTATTACAGAGGTAGTAGACACACATATGCTGAGAAAGATATGCTAGGAGTCCATAGCAGCTTAGGAACAGAGAAGAAAGAAGGAGGACATTCATAATCATTAGTTCTCTGTGCGGAGTGATCTTCGCTTGGTCTGATGTAGATTATACAGCCTGGTCGCGGTTGGAAGGAAGGACTTGCGATAGCGCTCCTTCTCACACTTGGGGTGAAGCAGACGGTTACTTACAGTGCTGCCAAGTGCCATCAAGGTCTCATACATGGGGTGGGATTTGTTCTCCCGCATGGAGGTCACCACAGACAGTATCCTTCTGTCACCCACCACCTGTACTGGGTCCAAGGGGCTCCCCAGGACAGAGCTGGCCCTCCTGATCAGCCTGTCAAGTCTATTTCTGTCCCTGGTTGATATACTGCTCCCCCAGCAGGCTACACCGAAAAAGATGGCTGAGGCAACCACAGAGTTGAAGAAGGCCCTAAGAAGTGTCCCCTGGACTCCGAAGGCCCTCAGCCTCCTGAGCAGGTAGAGTCTGCTGTGGCCCTTTCTGTGCAGCGCCTCCAGGTGATCAGCCCAGTCTAGTTTATTATTGAGGAGCACACCCAGATACTTATAGGTCCTGACTATCTCAATGCATGTCCCCTGGATCTCCACTGGGGTCGGAGCACCTCTCCGTTTACTAAAGTCCACCACCATCTCCTTGGTCTTCCCAGCATTAATCCTGAGCTGGTTCTGCTGGCACCATTCAACAAAATCCTGATTTAAGTCTCTGTATTCCCTATCGTCGCCATCAGTGATAAGGCCGACTATAGCAGAGTCATCGGAGTACTTCTGTAAGTAACAGCTGGAGGAGTTGTGCCTAAAGTCAGCAGTGTACAGTGTGAAGAGAAATGGGGCAAGAACTGTACCTTGTGGTGCCCCCGTACTACAGATCACAGTGTCAGACACACAGTCCTGGGCTCTCACATACTGAGGGTGGTTTGTCAGGTAGTCTAGGATCTAGTTGGACAGGTGGTGGTCCACTCCACCAAGGTTCAGCTTCTCCCTCAGTAACTCTATCTGAATGGTGTTGAACGCACTGGAGAAATCAAAGAACATTATTCTCACAGTGTTCCCTGGTTTCTCCAGGT
The DNA here is from genome assembly GCF_031893055.1 of Leptodactylus fuscus. Taxonomy (NCBI): domain Eukaryota; kingdom Metazoa; phylum Chordata; class Amphibia; order Anura; family Leptodactylidae; genus Leptodactylus; species Leptodactylus fuscus. Next base: position 85,288,583 of record NC_134271.1, read on the forward strand.
GAGAGAGAGCTCTATGAAGAAGTGAAGTGAAGTGAAGTCTCTAGACCAATGGCTTTTAAAAGGGTTGTCCGATCTCAAGGAGCCTATCTAGAAATACAGGAAGTGAAAAAAACTGTAGTCAGCCTGCAGAAACACTGAGATGGGAAAACCTCTTTAAAATGTGGTACTCTAGTTGTATTGGAACTACTAAACCCTCCCTACTGCTGCATTTAATCCAGAAAATCTAAAATATTGCACACGCTTTAGGCCAAGGCCCCATATAACGAGCTGCATTTTAAAACGCTGCAGAAAAGAACGTGGCAGAAACACATCACTGTTTTCTGCAGCATTTTTTACAGAAAGTCAGAAGTTTTTTCTTTCCAGAATTTCTGCCCCTATTTCAGCTATACGTAAAATACCAGAACTTCGCTAATTATAATTGACTTGCTATGATTTTCATAAACACAAGCATTTTTTAAATCGCAATTTTTCTGCTGCAGATTAGCAGACTCCCACCCACTTTTCAGATACTGTAAAATTCTGAGTTTTCACAACGTGGCCCTGGCTAAGAGAGTTTTCCCACTTTATCCAAAGGATATGGAATAAAAGTCTGCTGGGAGTCCGTTTGGCAAGTGATCAAGAGAACAAGATACCCCAAATACTCCATGTGAATGGAGCGGTGGTGCATATTTACAGCCATTTCTCCATTTACTTCAGTGGGACTGCAGGAGGTCTCCAGCCTAGAAGTTAATAGAGCACCAGCTGAGCATACACATTACTGTTCAAATGCAGCCCTCTGAGTGCTTGTTCTCCCCCCTTCCCCCCCATGATCCGTTCTGATCGCTTGTGGTACCAGCAATCATTTTTGGTTAGAAAACCCCTTTATACTGAAAAAAGTAAAATAAATAAATAAATAATAAAGAAAAAAAAAAAAACAATGCTGTGATAAAGATGTGATAATTTGAGAAAAAAAAAATCAGGAAAATAATCTGTCTTATGAAATTCTACAATGAATTGCAATTCTGTGCTGGATTCAAAAAAACTAAATTATTAGAATTTTGGGTTAGAGGAATTTCATGGTATTACCAGTTTTGCCTGCTGTGCGTAATTTCTGTATAATTTTCTATGACTGTCCAATAACCCAAAATAATAAGTATTTGATCATCTGCCACATTTTATTACTGGTGTTGATCAGCCATTCTAGCGCTAGACCTCACACTACAGACAACTTAAAGGTTCTGCTGTTCTCATTTATCAACCATATTATACCGGGAGATAGAATTTCTAGAGTTCTTCAGTGGGATTTGTGATAGGAAGTGTGGAGATGTCCTTATCACCATGATAACTACTTTGTATCACATACCGCAGTGCTGAGAACCTCTAGAGAACTGTAACAGAAAAGCTGTTTGAACCCACAGAACCACTGACTATCATATATCCATGTGAGCCGCCAACAGTAAAAGATTGGTTAGAGTTACTCTTATCTCCCCTTTCACAATACATGTACACTCAGCCAAATTGAGTGTGCATGTGTATGGTGGAGACAGGAGGAACAGATACCAGCCAATGACTAATAGGATTAGGGGGACCTTTATATCAATCTCTAACTCAGGTGCACTACAATAAGTTGTCGCCAGCTTTAGAGAAAAAGTGATAACTAGTTTGGGGCTACTTACGAGTAAGAAGAAAAAAAATATATCAGGAAAAATCTAGAAAGCAGAATAGGAAGAGTTGCAAAAACGTAGGACCAGCGTGGAGGCGGAGCAGGAGGGGGTGCACAATGTCTACCTCCCTGTACAGGCTGCAGGTTACCATGACAACCAAACAAGGCCTCAATGTAAAACCCTGATAAAGGCTGAAAAGCTTCATCCACTGAGGGAATGACTGTAACAATGAACCAATTAAGCAACCAAATACAAAGATGTACTGAGTCCAGGCTAATACATTTTACCTGCACTGAAACATTGTAGCATACAATCAGTACAGGAGAAACATCTCTGCTGCTTAATAACAATACAATTGTAGCAAACTCTCAGCTGTGAATATTAATCTTAGGCTTGGTTCACATCTGCGCACAGCTCTCTGTCGTTCAGGTCCGCTGGGGGACCCAAATGACAGAGAGCCGGACCGCTAAAACAGTGGTTACCCTCAGTGTCCGTTGTTCTTATACTGAAACTGGTTTAGAGAAAAGTCTTCCATGCAGGACTTTTCTCTCCACCAATTTTCGGTGGTCTATGCCTCAGAGGTGTGAACTCAGCCTAAGTCTACACTATGCAGATTTTTTGTAAAAAAATTGCTACAAATCTTCACTTACTACATGAAGATCTTGATGCAGAGTTCTTATTTTGTAAAGGGAGAAATCAACAGCAGATCTGCAACAGAACAGATATGCTGTAGGAAATATAAAGCCTACAATTGAAGGGGTTGTCCAAGACCCTGAAAAAAAATGGATACTCATCGGTATGAAATTGGTCAGCTATCACACCAGGACAAATCCCTTTTAGGTCGGGGACCCACAGGTCGGAAACGGTGCGATATGTCTGCGGTGTTTTACAGAACTCTGTGAACTTTCTGTTTAAAGCGCTGCGGGAAGAACCGCGATGCTTTCCAGCTGTGGCTCTCCCCTGTAGCGCTGCAAATTGTCCCATGGGGCCGCAGGCTAAGTGCTGTGGGAAAAACTGCAGCGGGAACGCATTGCAGTTCTTCCCGCAGCACTTAGAAAGTTTGTGGAGTTTTCCTCCACAGACTTTCTGTTACAATTATATCTAAAGCCGGGAAAACGCCGGCTTTTCCGTAGATATAATTGACATGCTGCGATTGCCAAAACCATGCTGGTATTGTAAATCACGGCGTGTTTGCGCCACGCTTTTTAACGCAAAGTGGGCATTGAATTCCCTAGCATCCCATCCACTTTGCACTTACTGTAAAAAGCCGCAATTTTTCCAGTGGAGTTTCGGTCCCATGGGGCCCTGGCCTAAAGGGAGTATGTTAGCAGGCAAATTGGTAGCAAACTAATGACAACTTGTAGGTCTTACATCTACACATTCCAAAGGTGCTCAAGATCGCTTGAGCTTGTCTGCAGTTAGGGGTGGTTATCTAGAGTGGAGAGTGAAGCCTTAGCAATGAAAGACACTACCCCAAAAGGGACTTTACAACTAACTTGCATTAGAATAAAACAGCCATTTTCATAAACATGGAGCTCAATAAGAAAGGCATCTTTGGAAAGTGCAGAAGCAGACTTCTGATCCCATACCTATATGGATGGCTTCTGGTGGGCTAAACAGATGATTGTGACAGGGTCTTGGGTCCATCCCCATTAATGTGTGCAGTGTATAACAGATAGCAAAGCAGCTCATCTCTACCAAACAGCTCAAGGAAAACTGAAAATTAAGTTGGCCATACACTACTGTCTACTGCTGAAATGACAAATTTTGCCTATTTTTGTTGATAACCGTTAATAAAAATACTGCAACCATCTGTTTGTGATGGCAGATTTTTGTCTCCCATATATAGTTCAGACATGTGGATAAATTATGGTGGTGGGCTCAAACTGAGAGTGTTTGGCACGATTCTTCACTTCTGGTCAATCATTAGCCAATTTGTGCAGACTCAAGCAGAGTTTTTAATAAATGAAACTGGCCCCCTGATCAGGCATTTCAGCTGTTACCTGCCATCAAAAAACTAATGGCTATGGCCAACTTTAACATTGAGCCTCCAGACTGAACTGCTAAAGAATACAGAATATAAACCATATAGAATCCATAAAAATTGTTTGTCATATACACAAACTGTACAACTGCCACTAGGTACACACTAGCGTTGCATCTCCATTATTTCAAACAACAGAGAGGTTGACCGCTAAAAAAGTAGCTAAACACAGAGCCTATAATGGGATCCATCTGGTTACGTTGTTTATAAACTGAAACCAGCGGAAGAAAATGTTCTCCTGCAGGAGGTTTTCAGCGGATAATACGACAGAGACTTTAGTGCAGATGTGCTTAGCCTGATATATGCAAAGTTTGCTGAATAGTCAGGTAAACGAGCAGGTATTAAGCATATGAGGAAAATACCCCACCCACTGTATGCATTAGCTCTTGGTACCTTTATACCTTAAAACTTGCATTTTTCAAAGCTGTGGACACTAAACAAGATTTGCAGCTTCTAGTGATGGAATGAGGTTGGTCAGGTCTCTTATGGCCTCTAGCCAGTGTCCATATCTATTTATTTTGTAGCTCTAAGCAGTAATTACAAGGGAGACGGCAGTGTGATCAAGACTCTCCTCAGGGCTAGGGTTACCTGACCGCACCCAGCAGAACACAAGTAAGGGCGAGGCTCATGACAACTCAGGTTTCTTGAAATATTGGATGCAGGATTGTATGGCGGAGGAAGCCAATTCAACCAACCAAAGACACATACACACGACGTGGAGCTGTCATCTACACTTTTTAAGCTAAATCTTTTTCCAGGAAATCTAGGCAGTAACCAACAAGACTGCAATTTCCCAAATTCACTAGTGTTTTAAATGACCAGAATGTGGCTAGTTATGCAGTAGAGTAGTGGTTCTTAACCAGGGTTCGATCGAACCCTAGGCCCTTTGCACGGTTCGTTTCGTGTACCAGTAAAAAAAACATATACCTATGTCTTGAATTTGGAAAAAAATCATATTTGATTTATCACTAAAGAAGGGTTCGGTGAATGTGCATATACCTCAAACAAGGTTAAGAACCACTGCAGTAGAGGATGGGATATATTACCAGATAAAGTGATAGATTTGCCAGCTTAAAAAGTAAGCTGTGACACATTGTCTAAAAATTTGAAAAATCCACAAAAATAATAAAACAATGTAAATTGGTCCCTGGATGATGCCCATTGGTGTTGGCGAAACGCGCGTCAGGCAGTGTGGTTAGGTCTCTATACGTGGTGATTTATGTTCTCTCACTTTGCTGGTGTCTACTATCTTTAAGTGGTAGCATATATGCTTTTTATATCTTAGTCCATTTTATGGTGTTAATATACCTCCATTCATTGTTGTCCTTTTATTAAGGTAGGGTTCACAATACCGTTGGTGTCCACTCAGGTGTCCGTTTTTAAAAGAAACAAAAAACGGACACCTATCATATTGAACACAAACAAACAGTAACTGATGGCTATCAGTTACTGTCCGTTATATGTCCGTTGCCCATAGAACTTAATGTAAAAAAAAAGACACTTTTTTCAAACAGACAGAAAAGTCCTGCATGTAGGATTATTTTGCCTGTTTGAAAATAAACGAACATGGTTGTAAAGGGACATTAAAGGACACAAAAGGACACTAAAGAACTCAAGATAAAATCCCATTGTTAAATTGTACAGTGCTGCGGAATATGTTGGCGCTATATAAATAAAATGTATTATTATTGTAATGAATGGAAATTGCAAAAGGACCAGCCAGTGTCCCTTGCTAAAATCTTGAACAGACAATAGTCACAGACACTGCTGAGCGGACACCAACGGTAGTGTGAACGCTCCCAAGCACTTATATGCTACTTTTATGATCTTCTTGCCAGCTTCTGTTACTTCAGTTCATTGCATATTCCACACACTGTCCTGGTGTTTCTGGTACTTAGACTTCTTTAGTCTCCATTATGTATGTCATTTATTATTTTGTGTCCTTTTATATATGCTTGTATGTTTTGTTTTGTATCTTGGATACTAATAAATTTACATTGTTTTATTATGTGTGTGGATTTTTCAGATTGTTGATACTGTGGTTCTTTTATATACTGTTATGTATGATTAGCCTCTTTTTTTGTATTAAACATTCTTTAAAAAGAAAAAAAAATGTGGTACAGGTCTCCACAGGTCAGTGGACCTAATATGCTTCAGCTCTATCAGATCACAGAGAGTTGAAGAGTTATCCATCTTAGTCATTCATGACACCCCGGGAATGTCCCTTAAATGTCTGGAAAGTGCAAGTCACACCCCTAGAAACCCAGAATGCAGATCTCTAATCCCATCCTCCCTGAAAGGGTGAATGCCACTTCGAGGTAAAGTATAAAAGAGAGCTGGTCATTCATACTAAGGGTGCACTCACATGGAGGAAAATGGCGCTGAATTTGGTGTGGAATCCGTGTCAGATTCAGCGCTGAAAAAAAAACGCCTCCCATTGACTTCAATGGGATCCTTTCTAGCAGAAAAAGGAACCCATTGAAGTTAATGGGAGTTTTTTTTTTTTTTTTTTTCAGCACTGAATCTGACACGGATTCCACACCAAATTCAGTGCCATTTTCCTCTGTGTGAATGCACCCTTACTTGGCTAGCTCCCATAAAAGTGATTGGAGACAGAAACTCACATACAAGGCCACCTCACCAGTTATTATGCTTCGATGCAGCTGCCTCCTCCGTCTGGATAGGGTTAGTGGGGAACCTTAATCTGAAGATAGGTGTAGGTCCCAGCAGTGGCATCCACCTCTCAGACGTTTATGGCATAGCCACAGGGAATAACCCTTTAATAAGAAATTTTCTCTTTCTATTGGGAAACTAAGGATGACTTCTAGGCTCCCAGGTACAGGACCTATCCAGCATACAAGTCAACCTGATCACTACACTATATTTGGGGAAGGACTGTAAGAACCCCTATTTTAGTGCCAGTTCTAGTTAAATTCATTTTTGGTACAAGATGTTGAATATCTAGAGGAAAGGATGCATTGGTGATAAATTTTGGCACGCATTGAAATCTTTAAAAAATTAAAGCAGCAAAAAAACACTAGCCCTTGCAAAAAAAATAAAATAAACGTAAATACATTAGGTATCCCTGTGCTCCAAAATGCGCAAACTATTAAAATATAAAAATATTGAATGCCTTATTGACTGTTTTTTCAACACTTTACCTCCTAAAAAAAAAAAAAAAAAAAAAAAAAAAAAATAGAGATCAAACCATCAGACCTTCCCCAAAATGGTATCAATAAAACATCTTGTCCCGCAAATATAGATGCCATGCCCAGCTCAGCTCTATATGCGTAAATATGAAAAAGTTACAGGTGTCAGAACATGGCGACAAAATTTGTTTTTTCTATTTTGCAGTTTTTAATTTTATTAAACAGTATCAAAATATTAAAAATGCTATATAAATTTGGTATCACCATGATCGTATTGAGCCACAGAATACAAGTAACATATCTTTTTTTTACCACATAGTGAATGCAGTAAAAAATTAAACCGGTAAGAAATTGGTGCAAATGCACTTTTTCCAATTCCACCTCATTCTGAATTTTTTTTCCAGTTTCCCAGTAAATTGCACAGGATATTGATTTTTGCCATTACAAAATACACTTTGTTCCACAAACAGTAAGACATCATGTGAAAAATTAAAAAATGATGGCTCTTGGATCGAGGGGAGAAAAAACTGGAAATACGAGAACGAAACTTGCCTTGGTCCTTAAGGGATTAAAGTTCAGTTACATTACTAGGTTGTTCACTTCATAGTGCAGGAACGGCAACAAAAGTAACGTTAAAAGAAAGGGGTACTGATCGTGACCCAGAGTCCAGCAATTGAAAAGGCAACGTGATCCTGTCAAATAACTCCAGAATCGCATCTCTCTGCCCATCACTAGTTGTTTGCCCAGAAATCATTTGGGTTCCTTCCAAACACATAGGAATGAAACCACTTGGAAAATATGTTTGTGAGTTTGCAGCCTGGTCTGGATCAGATGTTACCTCCTTTATTTTTCAGTGACAGATCATTTATTTCTGTGGACTGATTGTTATCTCTCACCAGCCGAGAAGACCCTTAGTGACCATAGAAACATCCAGAGTATTTAATAATGGAGCATCTTTCCAACACAAACTCGCCTTGCTCTCTGTACCCAAGAAATAAATATTTTGACAGATGACAGAGTTGTAAGTACAGAGAAGCAATAATCTGGCAGCAAGTAGACTTCTTATGCTGGCGGTCCTGACTAGGGTTTTCCCATTATAGCATAATCCGACATGTAGGGTTGTCACATCAGTAATAGTTAAGAATCTGGGGATCCCCATAAGTAATATCCTAAAAGCATCAGCTTCGACAAGTGTCAGCAATGTGATGATGATGTGTGGTGGTGACCTCTCCATTAAAAGGTGTGCTGCCATCCAATGGTTTAGAACATCCTAATGGGATCTTCTGATATTTAGGATGTCAAGTTACTTTACTCTTTGCTGCTGCATTTCTTTTGCCACTATGCTAGGAGATCACATGCCCATACTACACAACATATAGGTCTACTGGGGCCACACGGTGGCTCAGTGGTTAGCACTGCAGCCTTGCAGCACTGGAGTCCTGGTGTTCAAATCCTACGAAGGGCAAAAAAACCATCCCAAAGGAGTTTGTATGTTCTCCCCGTGTTTGCATGGATTTCTATCCCATATTCCAAAAAAGACATACTTATAGGGAAAATAAATAAATGTACATTGTGAGCCCTATGTGGGGCTCACAATCTACATTTAAAAAAACAAAAACAGAAAAACATATAGGTTTATCTAAACCAAGGCGGTGGAGTCAGTAGACAAATGTTCCTCTATTTTTCCACAGCCCAACTCAAACACCATCTTACATTGCTGACAGCCATGGACAGGCAGAAGTTGCAAAGCTCCTCTAATTGATTGAACTCCTATGAAAGTAAATATAGAACAAACTTTGCACCTGATTAATTATATCATAAGGTTATTAATGTATAACTAATCATTCCATTCTGAAGCCAGAGTCGGTAACTTTTTTCAACTCCAACTCAACTCCTCTTATCTATGCATTATCTGTGCACATGTGTGTTTAACCACACAAGCAATATAGTAAAGTAACAATTACATACATATATATATATATATTGTGAGAAGCTGACAGGCAGAGTGCTGGCGTCATGGTAAATCTCCCCCAGGTTTCTGACATATATATGGTCAAGTGTGGGTCTTGAGTAGGTCCCAGCCCCAGGTTACTCATTACTGGGCCACATAAGGCTGCAGAGCCTACACTTCAGGGCAGATTCTCAGAGTGAGAGGAAGTGCCTAGGGACTGTCTTGCAATACTGAGAGACTGTTGAGACCTAACTGTTATCGGTTTGTTCATGTGGCTGGTAGTAAGCCACGCCTAGAGTTAGCTTTGTCTTGTTTAGTTAGTGCTCAGACAAGCAGGTTTGTGTTTGATGTTTTTGTACCTGAAGTGAAGGTTTATTTTATTTTACTATTTTTTTTTTTCAAATAAATATTTGCACCAGATATTGTGTCCCTGTCTCTGATTCGTTGTGTCCACAACATTGCTGCTACCGAGCTACCTTCCTCACAATATATAAATACGCCATAGATAAATAGGTTGGTAAAGTTCTGGATACAGGCATGTATCAAATAGCATATATATTAAATAATGAGAGGCAAGGTGTATAAGCTTATGTACGTTTATAACATGCTGTATACAGTCACACTGCATTGTACAATGTTAATAACATTGGGCAGGACTATGACATAACACAGTCTGAAAGGAGAGCTGTCAATCACACGGTAGCCCCAACCATACAATAGTGCACAGCAGTATAAATAATTGGCTGATATCAGAAGGCAAACTACAAAAGTGTATGTTCCTTCAGATGCGAGGCTATCCTTTTCTATGTATATGAAATGATCATGTCATGTATATAAAATAAAATGAACCAGTGAGAATGGACTGGGTGGGTTTATAATATACAGATATTGTTGCAAAGTCCAGGCTTTTCACTTGTGTCGAATGTCTATAACTTTAAAAGTAATACAAAGAACCTACGACAGAATAAAATAGCACTTCTTATCCATCACAGTATCAAGGCACAAAAAACACAACTACTACACTCAAAGTAATCCACAGACATATCTATAAGACAGGTGCAGGTATTCTGGTGTGGAAATAGGTAGCAAGTGTCAATATGCCCCTCAGTGCTTCAGCGCCAATCAGATGGGTATGGAGCGCCAGACGTCTAGGCAGTGGTGCAGTGTTGAGTCAGAAGGATTTAAAGGGACTGTCTTTTTGAGTAACATCAGTGTAGTCCTCTAGTATTTATCTAGTCTTTTTCCATACAAAAAAGTTGTACTGAAAGTATAGCATTGCTTACTAGGTGCCTATGTGGTGCGGAGGTGCTGTCATTCACCCATAGCAAGAGAAACTCTTTGCAGTGGCTGTAGCAGCTTTAGTAACCAATTACGATAGGAAACCTCTTTCTAATGGATTGACTCTATATGGTGACATTTCATAAGTATACGATAATGAAGACCCTCCAAACATAAACATAGAGCAAGGTCCCATGAGAAATAGTCCTAGCTGGACACAATTATCCAGGCTACACTCTGGTGACCATACAGTTTACATATCCCATACATAACTATTTGATAAGATCTGTGGATTTTGTGACTTCTAACTCTGAACGCCAATGTCTTCATATCAGATCATCTATCACAAGCATTTTCCAATCCTCCCATGTTAAAATTTACTGCCGCCATTTCCAGAAATAAAAAACAAAACAAAACACATCTACATGGCAACTTCTCATTGTGTATAAAACCAAGGTCAGAGTACAATAATGTATTACTATTATATCAAATATAACAGTTTATATTATCCAAATGGGGTAAAAACCGGGAATAGAGGGAGCGCTACTGAGTGGAGAGTGAGTCCAAAGGCCAGGTTCACACGAAGTATTTTGTCTCGTGATTTGGTACGTAGATGCCGCGGGAGCTTTTGCGGGCCGTATACGCTCCCATTGTTTTTAATGGGAGCCGGTACCGTATACGCGGTGCTATTTTGCGGCCACCGCAAAATCACGGCCGCAAAATAGCGCCGCATATACGGTACCGCGAACTGACATTGCTAAAAAAAAATGGCCTGGGCGCATGCGCAGTAGCCGTAGTAGAAGCAGCATGCTACTGTGCATGCGCCCAGGCCATTTTTTTTTAAGCAATGTCAGTTCGCAAGCTCCGGAGGAAAACGGGACCCGAGGACATCGCAGGAAGAGGAGGCGTGGATGAAGAAGACGGCGGACCCTGGATTCCCGCCCACCGTGCACGATGGGTAAGTTGATCACATTCTTTTTTAGGGTATTATTTTAAAACTGGGTGGTAGTTTAATATAACTTTAGCAGTGCCTGAATAGCCTTTTTAAAGGCTATTCTCGCATATGTGGGGCTCTATCAGCATGATTTTGCTGATAGAGCCCCTTTAATTGGTAATGTCACTTTATTGGTTCCAATGACAGAAGATAAAATGATAGTCTACGCGTTTCAACGCTGGTGAAAACGCATAGCCTATATCATTTTATCTTCTGTCATTGGAACCAATAAAGTGATGTTACCAATTAACCCTTGGACTCACTCTCCACTCAGTAGCACTCCCCCCTATTCCCGCTTTTTACCCCATTTGTATTCTATGTTTGCTCACCACCCTTTGGATGGTGCCCAGGAGGAGCTACAACTGATAGATCATTATCTGTTTTCATCATACGGGCGCCAGTCCTTTTTATATTTTTAACCCAGTTTATATTACCGGAATCCAATTGCAGGCCACTACTGTAAGATAGATACCGGGGGCCATTTACTGTGTTTTCAATGCTACCTATAGACAGTCTTAACAGATGAAGACCATTAATGTGGACAGAATATGGAATTGTTATTCATGCAATACCTCAGGATTTCACTGCTGAGCAGACTCTTGTTTCCTAATAGTCTGCAGAATAGAGAATGTCCTTTTCTATACTGGACCTTTAGGGTCTTAATAAACGCATGCAAGTGTGCCCAGCAGTACAGAACAAATATAAAAATATGTAATTGAAGTCTGTACTGATGACAAATTCACCAAACAGAAACTTAGACACTCAGATAATATACTCTATGGTATCAATAAATGTATTTTTGTACAAAAGGGAATTGAAAAGGTGGACCATTGTGGAAGCTATCTTGTGCAGTTGTCACCCTTTATATGGTATGAGAAACATAACATGAAATAAGCGGGATTCTTTAATATTAAATCTATTGTGAAGTGATGGCACCTCTATCTCTATGTACAGAGGCAATGGAGAGATGGTAACCAGGATACAGGAACACCCTGCCGCCTTCTCTCACTAAATATCAGATGTGCAACCACAAATAGACAACGGCGGCAAGGCGCTCCCTTTGTGACTCACCGACAGCATGAAGACCAGAGTCTGCAGAAGCTGAGGAATACTAATACCCTGAGCTACCTGCAGCGATCCCTCATCTATGAACCTCCAATATGGATATCGAATATGCTCTTGAGTGGTTGGTGCTTTGGAGAGACCAATGCTAGTGGGAACCTAGCTTAACACGGTTTGAAAATTTGGCATACTTTGAGACTGTCTAGTCTAACTTTACACCACTTACTAGTTGACTTAAGTTTCTGACAAAATTTTGGCACATTGTCTGGTGAACGGTTTTTGTATATTAAGCTCCACTCCCTTTTCAACAAGCTCCGCCAACCTGTTGGATGAGACACAGAAGGAAGTGTCTAAAGTACATAGAAAATAAGCTGAAATAATGTAGTTTTTTTGGCACAAATTACCTCCGAATTCTGGTGCATTTATCAGTTTATTTGCTCAAACTGCCTGATCATAAGAGCCAGCCAGAGTGCCTCCTTACATCAGCTCCAGCCACAGTGTTCCTTCATTACAGAGCGATTCACAGGACTCTCCCATAAAGCCAATCATAATGGCCCTCATAACACAGCCAGTCACAATAGTCACCATATCAAAATCAGCCACAGTGCCCCTCATAATACAACCAGTCACAATAGTCACCATACCAAAACCAGCCACAGTACCACTCATAATACAGCCAGTCACAATAGTCACCATACCAAAACCAGCCACAGTGCCCTTCATAATACAGCCAGTCACAATAGTCACCATACCAAAACCAGCCACAGTGCCCCTCATAACACAGCCAGTCACAATAGTCACCATACCAAAACCAGCCACAGTGCCCCTCATAACACAGCCAGTCACAATAGTCACCATATCAAAACCAGCCACAGTGCCCTTCATAATACAACCAGTCACAATAGTCACCATACCAAAACCAGCCACAGTGCCCCTCATAACACAGCCAGTCACAATAGTCACCATACCAAAACCAGCCACAGTGCCCTTCATAATACAACCAGTCACAATAGTCACCATACCAAAACCAGCCACAGTGCCCTTCATAATACAACCAGTCACAATAGTCACCATACCAAAACCAGCCACAGTGCCCCTCATAATATAACCAGTCACAATAGTCACCATACCAAAACCAGCCACAGTGCCCCTCATAATACAACCAGTCACAACAGTCACCATACCAAAACCAGCCACAGTGCCCCTCATAATACAACCAGTCACAACAGTCACCATACCAAAACCAGCCACAGTGCCCCTCATAATACAACCAGTCACAACAGTCACCATACCAAAACCAGCCACAGTGCCCCTCATAATACAACCAGTCACAACAGTCACCATACCAAAACCAGCCACAGTGCCCCTCATAATACAACCAGTCACAACAGTCACCATACCAAAACCAGCCACAGTGCCCTTCATAATACAACCAGTCACAATAGTCACCATACCAAAACCAGCCACAGTGCCCTTCATAATACAACCAGTCACAATAGTCACCATACCAAAACCAGCCACAGTGCCCCTCATAATATAACCAGTCACAATAGTCACCATACCAAAACCAGCCACAGTGCCCCTCATAATACAACCAGTCACAACAGTCACCATACCAAAACCAGCCACAGTGCCCCTCATAATACAACCAGTCACAACAGTCACCATACCAAAACCAGCCACAGTGCCCCTCATAATACAACCAGTCACAACAGTCACCATACCAAAACCAGCCACAGTGCCCCTCATAATACAACCAGTCACAACAGTCACCATACCAAAACCAGCCACAGTGCCCTTCATAATACAACCAGTCACAATAGTCACCATACCAAAATCAGCCACAGTGCCCCTCATAATACAGCCAGTCACAATAGTCACCATACCAAAACCAGCCACAGTGCCCCTCATAATATAACCAATCCCAGCACCCCCTCCCCCATAACACAGCCAGTCACAATAGTCACCATACCAAAACCAGCCACAGTGCCTTTCATAATATAGCCAGTCAAGGTGCTCTTTCACACCACAACCCGCCACAGTACCCTCTCAGAATATAACCAATTATGTTGCCCCTCATCACAGAGCCAATCACAGCAACCCCCATAACAGTCAGTCACAATGATCTTCCATACCAAAACTAGCTTGAATGCCCCTCATAACAGAGTCACCCATAGTGCACAAACCAAATTAAGGGAGTGGCGCTGCTAGATTTATGTGCTATGGTCCAAAGAAAATCAGTATTGTTTAGTAGCATTTTAGGTCAGTATATAAGAACTGACAGAACAAGATACATTGGTTTGCACTTTGTCGCCTGTTTGTACACAAACACCATGTCCTCCTTAACATAGTACTGACTTTTCAAAAGTTTAGCGGGGTGGCAGAACTACAGACCCTGTGATGTTTTCAGAGTAAACAGAGGACATATCTGACATATCTTCACAGTTCATCTTCTGTTCTTTATCACACCACTACCAGCTTGTCTATTCAGAAAAACCTGTTCAGGGGAATGAAGCAGATCCCGACAAGACTGTGCAGAGCGGACAGAACTGGTTTTAAGAGAACCTGACAAAGAGGAACCCACCGAGACTCGGAAGCTCTGAGACAATTGTACCTTCTCCAAGACCATATGCAAATGACCAACCTGCTATACTGACCTAGTAGCATTCATACGGGGATGGCACGATCCATGCTGGGGAGTAATGCCATATATAATATCACACTAGGGGACTTCTATTAATACCTTGGGTTAAGCACAGCTAGTTTTTTTTTTACAATACCTATAAGCAGCATGAGTGCAAACCATAGTGCCTCAGCATGGTCTGCCAGTGCCCACCATCCATTAATCGCTCACATGTAGCTTTCTCTACATGGGCCATAGCAACTCATACCAATCAGTTTTTTTTTTTGCTAGGAGCAAAGAGTAATATCCACCACACAGAACTAGCCAATTTTACAGTAACAATTTACTCCGTATAGGTCTATTATAACAGTATATAATAATAACAGCCACCCTGCATAATGTAGGGACACTGAACAGTAATCTGATCCCCAACCTGTCCCAGGAACAATATCTGTTACAGGATTAGTGCAAAGCATCACATTAGGGATAAATACTGGAGATGACTCAGACCAGACCCAGCAGAGACAATGCAAGACAAACAGCCAGAGAGCGAGGAATAGAACATGATCCTCAGCAGGGTGCAGCAGAGGAGGTCTAGGGAGAGTAGGTCAGGTAAAGAAGGTGACTTATCCATAAGCCAACAGGTGCTCCAATCACATGCTCAAATCCCAGTAGTAGTAATACATCACTTGTATTGCTTTCCAGGAACTTTTCAATTATACCGGAAACAGATGCCAGTCACCTAACGGATGATCTTCTCAAGGTATTCAAGTATCCTTAAAAAGGGTTTGGACCACTTTTTTTTTTTTTTTTTTTTTTTTTTTTTTAAACAATCGAGGCTAATCAGACCTCCACACATCGTGAGGACAAGGGAATAGTGGGACTACTTGACTGTTTCCATATGCACCATTCATTTCTACAAACTATGCCTAATTCCTCAGGAATTGTTAGTTCTTACTATCAGTGGAGGACTAAATCTGGCCATACCCCTTGAGATAGCTCATCCACCGATTTCAGGCAGAGACTTTGATGCAAAAGTGAACATGACCTTTGTGTACGTGAGAAATGTAGAACCCAGGAATGGCATCCGAATGCTATCCATGATGTTCATGGACCCATATATTTTAATTACCATGATTTTAATGAATCATGGACCAAAATAGGATGTCAGCTTTGTTTCTACAGACCCACAATCCATGAATGGACGCCTGAATGAATGTATTGAAAATCCATAGGTGAACACAGACACTATGTGTCTGCGAATCATTGCCCTTTGAGATGTCCAGTAACAGTGATGTCCAGCGCAGATGTCAACTCTTGGGGAATATAGACGTCTAATAGGGCCACATAGTGGTTTAAAGGGAATTTTCAGTTACCCCACCCCAGGTGTTCAAAAAAAAAATACTGAACTTTAAAATATAGATATAAAATATTATGACATCATGTGACTGAATCGGCCATCACAACATTGTCAGTCATGTAGACATTTCTTTGCAGCTTTGCCCCAAATACAATCTCCCACTGTGATAACAATAGTGAATATCTCCCATAAGAGGATTTATACATGTGTACCTACCTGCACAATTCAGCAAAGGCCTGGAAATTCAATTTTTTAATTTTCTTTTCACTCATCCAGTAGCCAACCCGCTTCCCTTTCAGGAATGTCTGCATTTTTGGCACCTGTCACAACTGAGACCCCTGAGGGATCAATCCAGGACCCAGGCACAAAAATAAGGAGGCCTCCAGTGACCAAGCGCTCGTCACCTAAAGAAAAAAAAACAAAAAAAAAACCCCAAAACACATGAGATGTCACGTGACTTTATTCAGTGCAAAAAAATGAAAAGAAACATACAGTCAGCAGTGATGGGAGAGGAAAGTCCTGTGTACAGAGGACACAGGAGAAAAGGCTGGAAACAAGTTATTCAGCAGCTTTAGTACTCAGTTTAGTGCCAGGTGCAAAGGTCAAGATAAACACTGACCTTGTGCAATACATGACTCAGATCAGCATACAGTGGAAATGCTGGGACTTGTAGTATTGTATCTGATCTAATCTAACAATAAGGAATTTGGGGGTAACTATTTTAGTGCCAGAAGAGAAAAAAAACACTGACCAAAACAAGCTGCATTTTCCATGCATAGTAAGCAGAGACAGGTCAGACATAGTTAACTGAGGTGGGCCAATACCAATCCCAAGTTTCCCAACTTTCATAAAACTGTTAAGATCTTTGCTATCTATCAGTGAAGCAACATTTATAGCTCAGAGGTCAAAAACCTGTTCTGATCTAGTCCTTCTTTGAATAAAGCAGATGCGTTTGTTACAATGTATCCATGTAGACAATCCTCTGTGAGATATGTGTAGCCAAAATATTTCTCCTGTCCTGCAGTCCAGACTGATAGCTTTTATTACTGATCATACAACTTCAAGAAGCCCTGAGCTGTGTGAACAGGACTAGGTCGGGACCAAATGTCAGCCACAATGTTGCCATTCATTGACAGCAAGCAAATAACTTAAAAATGATGAAAATATGAGTGTAATAGAGAGTTGCAGAACCTTCCATTGTGGTTTAAGTAATTCAATAAGCATATTAGGGAAGGCCTGCTGGGTCTTGTAGCTATAGTGGAGTTGACATGCCCATAAGATGCCAACTGGAGCCACTAGAAAAACCAAGCTTTAAAGTAAGAAGTACAGTGTGTAAAAATAGGCAATCGTCACTCATGGCAGTAAGCCTCAGCCCTATTATATTCAGCAATAATACAAGTTATCAGCAAGGAGGGTGACAGGGTCCAGCAGGGTGAAGTAGGTGGCCCAGGGCTGACTGGCAGCATTAAGGAATGCAGGTGGCAGCATCCCAGAACATCATACACAGTTACAAGTGCCACCAAGGCAGGGCATCCTGGATTAACCCCCTCCAGTCAGAGCCAGCAGAGGCAGGAGCACGTTGCAGGGCAGGCAGGAAGCCCGGCCGGGTGTACAGGAACAGCTTCCTCAGGCTGGAAGCGAAACAGCATTGATGAAGTAGGTCAGTGCCCCCCTCCCACATGGAACCTCCACTACCAACCTTGTCAGCTGCAGCTGTGGAGTGAGGTCCCCCTCTTGCTGAGGATCTGTCTCCTGACTGTCTCCCTCGCTCTCTTGGTGACTGCTTCCCTCCCCCTCTCTCAGATCTCCATTTGCTGAGCAGGGTCCCTCCCTGGTCTCAGCTTCTCTTGCAGGTTGGGAGGGCACACAGTGAACTGAGGAGCAAGGGCCAGGACACACCCTCTGCTATAGCTCCAGCTCCTCTCCTGCTGCTCGGACGCTTCGTGCATTGAAGGGGAAGAGCAGACTGCAAGTTGGAGGCTGCGAGGGAAAACGAGGCACAGTCAGCAGCAACACAGGTTCCTCTGAATGGAGAGGAAGTGCAGCGAGGAATTACCGTCGGCGCCCTCCAGAGGGCAGCACTGAGCGGAGTCACTCCCGGCACAGGCAGCAGAGGGGCTGGAGGGAAACTTACTGCTGGAGTTCAGTGGAGGAAAGCAATAGAGGAACTTGCATCACCTGTCCAGTGCGGAGAACCGTGTATCTAATGCCTAGAAATACGTGACAGACTGAGCCACAGTGGCTCATCAGCCTGTATCACACGAGGGGATTACATGCCTAGGGTAGTAGCCATAATCACACCCAAGGGATTCCATACAGTGGCTCAGCAGCCTGTATCACACGAGGGGATTACATACCTAAGGTAGTAGCCATAATCACACCCAAGGGATTCCATACAGTGGCTCAGAAGACTGGATTACAAAGGAGAGGTTTAGGGTGTGTTCACATGGTGGAATTTGGTGCTGGTTTTAGGCGGATTTCGGGTCAAAATGATGCCCCATTCATAACTGCATTTGAGGAATCCACTTGGGGACCCCTTCCCCTGAATGGAAGCATATATGCATTAAAGGGGCTTGATCAGCAAAAATTATGCTGTATGAGCCCCACATATGTGTGAATAGCCTTTAAAAAGGCTATTCAGGCACCGCTAATCTTATTTTAACCCCCCCCCCTTTTAAATAAAAATGAATATGCAAATTATTCTTACCGTGCACGGTGGGTGGTCGTGCACTGTCTGACGTCATCTTCTGTCACACCTTCCTCTTCTTTTGGCGACGCCCTCCAGTCCTGGCTCTTCCTCGCCTTGATCTTCCTCTTCTTCCGGCGGGCTTGGTTCAAATCCAGCAGTGCGCAGTAGCACTCTCTACGGAGCGCTACTGCGCACGCTCCGGCGCCATTTTTCCCAATTGCAGTTTACGAGCGTACTGCGCATGTGCTGTACGCTCGCGTAGTTCCAAGGGATGCTCAGTTCCCCTTAGAACTATGCTCGTGAACTGCCATTGGGAAAAATGGCACCTGAGCATGCGCAGTAGCGCTCCGGAGGGTTCGCACGCGCAAGATTTGAACCAAGCCCGACGGAAGAAGAAGATCAAGGTGGGGAAGAGCCAGGACCGGAGGGCGTCACCGAAAGAAGAGGAAGGCGTGACAGAAGATGACATCGGACAGTGCACGACCGTCCACCGTGCACAGCAAGAATAATTAGCATATTCATTTTTATGGTTTTATTTTAAAATGGGGGGGGGGGTTAAAATAACATTAGTGGTGCCTGAATAGCCTTTTTAAAGGCTATTCACGCATATGTGGGGCTCATACAGCATAATTTTCCTGATAGAGCCCCTTTAAAACGCGGTTACCTGAGAAACCCATGGACCCTATAGACTATAACGGGGTCTGTGGTTTCCACACGAACATGAGGAGAGAAAAGTCCTGCAAGCAGCACTTTCTCTCCGCATGTTTCGAGGAGAAAACACACAGACCTCATTATAGTCTAAGGGGTATGTGTGGTTTCCAAAGGTAACCGCTTTTTAATGCGTATAGGTTTGCGTTCGGGGCAGGCCTTACGCCTAGCATCATCACTGGGCGGTAAGGAACACCCCCTACAATGCTCTTCCATAGCATTGTACAGTCAGAGGGCAGTTTCTTACCTCCCAGTGATGACGCTGAACATTAAAGAGGTCCTTTCATGTCCTGGGGCACACATGGTTTTATATACCACTAGAAAGCCAACAGTGTGCTCTCCTGCGCTTTTTTAACCTCTGCGTCTCAGCGCAGGCGGAGTCATTACTTAGTCAAGTCCAGGACTTAGTCTAGTCCATGAGAATGTCTCGAAGTGTAAGTCTCCTGCTCAGAAAAGCTACCTTGTGTGACTTTTTTCCACTCTATATTCTTAACGTCAACATTAATTCTGTTTGTCTCCTGGATGGGCTGTAAAAATATTCTCAAAACATATATTCTCCCTTAGATACTCTACAACTCTACTCTTTGCAAACAGTTCTAATCCTCTCTACCTCTTTCTGCAAAAGCCTCTGTAGCCTCTTCATTTCATTTCTGTGGAAGAACTCCCACCCTCATCTAGCCCATCCCCTCCTTACCCGGCACAAAATGCAGGATGGCTTCGCACTCCCTGGCATACAAGGCCATCCACCTTGCGAGATGGCTTGAATTGGTCTCCACTGATACTCCCCTCATCCATATTTCCCTGGAACAGCACTTATTGCCCTCTCTCTACCAATGGTTCCTCTGGTCTCTTCGTTACACCCCTAATGCATCACTTGTACTTAGCCTCACCAGGAGCACCATTCGTGTATGGCAGGCCTTTTCTACCACACTATCCCCCTGCACTCCCCCAGAAAGCATTTAGGCTTCCTTACTAGTTAGGGCTCCTCTACTCCATTAGACCTATCTTTCCCTCCTCCACCTCCCTCTCTGCACTTCACTGATTGAGGCGGACCTGCCTCCCCTGCTGTTCCTCTTGCCTGAGGGGGATAGCCATAGAGTGACCTTCCTCCACTCCCTGTCTTTCCTACTCTCCTGTAGATCCTTCTCTCACTCTATGCCCTTTCCGCTTAGGGATATCTACTGGCTCTAAAAAATCCCTGACTCCATCAAACCCTGGAATAATTGTATTTCCTTTTTATATAACTGTTTAACTTCATCCCTCCTTCCTTCCAAACCATACTTTGTTGGTGAATGGGAAAGGGAGTTAAGACTTGTATTTTCGTCCTGTGATGTCAGACATATACTGATATGCTCTTATGTTTTTTCTAGGTGTGTCAGGATTCAGGAAAGCTCATTCAAATTGCTTATCAGGTGGTCTAGAAGCCCGCTTTTCCTCCATTAAATTGACTCTTCTATCTCACATCTTGGTGACATGCCCCAAAATTAGTCCCTTCTGGGAAACAATTGAGAGACAGATTAAGACTATTTGTCATGTAGATTTAAAGATACAACCGAAACCATTTTCTGATGATCCGGTGATATTCCGTTTCTGCATTTCCGGAAACAAGGCATCACCAATATCGCCACCCCCATCCTGCCCCCCTCATAGTTACCTATCTTCAGTCTTCTGACATGAAGCGTCACTTCCTCTGCAGTGCATAAATAAAATAAGAGTGCATAACATGCATGCACAAGAAGTCCACTGAAGAAGATGTGGGACCAAAGAAAAATGATTTCCAGGACACAGAAGACAGATAATATGTGTACAAAAAGAGAAAAACATGGCCCGCACATCCCAACCTAATACATTGATCTAGTGCTTCTCAGCAAATTTTACAATACCAAACATGAGGTTCTTAGTATACATATTGATCAATGTGCATAAGCCCACTAGCCATGTCACGGCGACCTCTTTATAGTGGTTCCCTACTCTACTGGGCGCGACGCTGCACAGTGACCGCCACAACTGCAATAAAGTCAGAAGGTCTAAAAAGATTTATGGGTTTCCTGTCCTTGGGGGCAGATCTTCCTCTCCATGGGTTCTATCATGAGATCTAGGAAATCCAAATATCAGTAAGTGTAATTATCATTTTTTTATTTTGAGGAGTTGGTAATTATTTTTCTGACTTCACCCAAAATTGGCCCTGATTGCAACTCCGACCCACAACTCCAACCTGCTTTTCAGGTCTACTGGGGCATAGCTATAATTCCAGTTTAGCTACACTGTTTATTAGAGTCTGAAGACTTTTAAAATCTTTCTGCAGTTGAATCACAGATTCTGGCTTCTCTTTTCTTATCTTAAGCTTTGCAGTGTAGCGCTACAGTACTTCATTATGTCACAGCTATACCTGATCATGAATTAGCCATATTTTTCAGGAGTTTGTACACCTTGGCTAAAATTTACAATGTCCCACTATATTGCCAGTATGTACAGATGTAGAAGTGGCATCAAATAGCTGTATGGGTGCATTCACACTGAGTAAACGCTAGCTTATTTTGTAGGGTAAAATTACACTTGTAAATTTTGCTATCCCATTGACTTCAATGATATTTTTTTACAAGTGTAAAAATACGCCAGTAAAAAATACGCCAGTAAAAAATACGCCTGTAAAAATACGCCTGTAAAATATCATTGAAGTCAATGGGATAGCAAAATTTACAAGTGTAATTTTACTCTACAAAATAAGCTAGCGTTTACTCAATGTGAATGCACCCTATCTCTGGTTTTATACCACCTAGAACAGTGAATTTTATATGCATATAGTATGAACTGCTGCATATAAAGCTCACATTCCAAATCTTTAACTAGTGATATCTGCAATCTTAGCTTTCAAATTACACCATAATCACTGTTCTACTGTAGGTGGTATGAAACTGAGAAGCAGCTATTTTATCTATGTGAACAAATGTATCTAGAGATCTTTCTCACCTAGTTTATTATGCTGGAGCCTACTATCAATTTATGTTTAATCAAAGTTTATTAAAGAATTGTAAATGAATGAAAGGCGCAAAGGCATGCAGGCCTCGCCTGTATACAAAAGGCTAGGGGAGAACCCCACCCAATGTTTTGGGACACAATATATATTAACAAAGGGACGGAAGGCCCAGGTATATGGAATCGTAAAAACAACGTGGTCAAATAAATGAGAGACAAACAGACAAAGGGAACACTAGAGTAAACAGCAATCAGCAAGACACATATGGGGAAGAGAGAGGGGGAGGGTGGACATTAGGGGGGAGGATAGAATGACCAGTGACCTCCTAAGAAGAAAGGGAGAAAAGAATAGTAAGATAATTCCGGATCAGGAGCAGAAAGAGGAGAATTCAGTCGATTCCTGAAACACCACCCAAGGCCGCCAGAGAGTGTCAAATTTGGAAGAATTGGAGGAATTCTCCGCCATCTGGGCCTCCATTCTCCTTATTAGGAGAAGCTCCTGTAAAATTCAACCAGTGAGGCTGCAACAGTGTTCCTCCAGTGCCTGGGAATGATGGTTCTAGCAGCCAAGAGAAAGTGTTGCAGGATATCCTTTTTCACCACAGAAATCCTGCCTGGGATAACTGAAAGAAGGGCCAGTTGGGGAATTGCTGTGACGGTGCGACACACCTTAGCATACAGGGCAAACACAGCGTCCCAGAAGGGCCTAAGAACGTCACCCTCCCACCAGATGTGATATAGGGTACTTTTCTCAGTACCACAGCACTAACATCGGTCAGTCACAGCAGGATAAACTCCGTGGAGGAAGTCGGAACACCAGTAACACCGAGACAGAATTTTGCAAGGCAACAGAAGCTTATGTGTGAACAGGAAAGACCTATCTCAGTCGGCAAGGGGAAGATCCGTGCAGAGGTCTGATTCCCAGGCCCTGTATAAGAGGGTGACCCAGAAGTAGCGGCTCAGAGAAAAATGCTATAAACCGAGAGTGCACGCGTTATACTGTGTGCAGGAGCCATTATGGGACATTACAGTGTGTGAAGAGGCTGCTACGGAAAATTATACTGTATGGACGGGGCACTACAGGACATTATACGGGATGAGAGGCCACTATGGGACGTTATACTGTGTGCAGGGTCTGCTATGGGATATTATACTGTATTGAGGACACATTGGAATATTATAGTGTGTGTACATGGGGCGTTATACAGTGTGGGGGACAGGAAAGGGGGAGCTATGCCATGTTGGTATGGGAGGGAGACCTAAGTGAAAAGTTTGCTATGGGGCCCATTCATTGCTAGTTATGCCCCTGATAGAAAACATACACTGATATAACAATGCTTATGGAACAATTCCAAAATATACTCCTATTATCAAAACCACTCTCTTTATAAATGACAATGACCATTATCCAATTATACAAGTGTATTAGGGAAGCAATTCCATAAATACAGACAGGCACGTTGTCAGAGCTATCGTAACACCCTTCCGATAGACTTGTATTATAATGGGTACAAGTTTGATGACATTGCTGCCCCCTGCTGCTCATCTAGGCCTGCGCACACTCTTTGCTGAGCGCTATGCAGGAAGGTGGAGATTTGAGGCAAATCATTGTCTCTTCTATTTCCATTTTACTTCACAGTAAAACTTTCTTTTTATTTATTTATTTATTTTACAAGGTTCCATAAATATAAAGCATGGTGGAGACGCTCACATGGGTCAGGTCACGTACTGAAACTTTTACACCCTCCTGACTAGTGACTTTTTTTGTGCTAAATCTGATTAATATTTAACCAGATGATATATTTTATAATCTCAGTCACAGTTTAGGCCGCTGACAGCTTCAGAAATAGCATAGATGGCATTCAAGATTTTAAACTCCACTTTATCCAAGAATGTCCCATCTATGGAAATTTATATAGACCCCCAACTCCCATATCCTGTCCTCTGGAATTACTAAGAAGACTTGTATTTAATGTCTATCTTACTATTGATTATCAGCATCGCTTCCAATACTAATGATGTACAAGACTCTTATTCTGCAGGTGCCTTTAGATAACTGGCCCAGTCCTCCATAGACATGAATAAACCGCTGACCGGCACTTGTTTACATCAGCCTTTTACATAAGCCAAGGCAAATGACTGTCCCTTCCACAGTTTCAATAATTGCCGGTAGCATATTCCTGTTCACACAGGGCAATGTGCTGATGAGAACTGAACATCTTGTACACTGCATCAGAGTGAGAGTCATTTACCTTCTGCTGTCAGCAGTCACGTTTTCTTAATACTACACATCTATACAGCCAAGGTGATGCACATTTGAGAAGGGGTTTTGCCTGAAATGCGTTGTGTGTTACACCTATTTGGAATAAAGATTCATTCATGTTGGCTCAGTGCTCCATTTTTTGCAATCTTCTTGATTTACCTTCTGCTGTCTGTCTGCAGTCACCGTGCAATTCTCTAAGGGTTTGCTCACATGACAGTGAAAGTTGGCCATATGACAGCCATTTCTGCAACGTCCATCACACAGCCATTTTGAGGACACAGTGAGGGGAATTAATCAAGCCCTTCACTGCAGAATTCAGGTGTGAAAAGAAAAAGTCATAAAGTTGGTATTTGCAACTTTTTAAAATTATTTGTGCACAAATTTTGTGACTCCTTGAGTTCTACATCATTCACTCCACTTTTCAAGAGTGGGTGGGAAAGTAGGAATGGGTAGCCTAACCCATTCTGACTGTGAAGAGCTACGGTACTGGCACCGATAGCTCTTCACCCGGGGCACAGATCGGGAAAGCGACAGTGCACTGAATTCAGCGCACTGTCGGCTTTCCAGCGGTATAACACCGCATGTGCCCAAATCTATGAAAGGTCCTCTTTGAAAAATCTGGACTTTTTTAACCTCTGCACCTCCTTCGCCAATTTACCAAAAATGGGGTATGACACGGGTAAGCAGATTTATCATAATTTTTTCTAGAAATATGGTGGAGATCATGGGGGAAATGTATGCTTGCTATTAGTCTCATTGTTAAACTTGATCTTACTTACATTAATTCTAGTGCATAACTGAGCCAATTTCATCTATTATTATTATTTATTTATTAATATAGCACCCTTAACTCCATGGTGCTGTATATTTTAGGGTACACAAGATATACAAAACAAATATAATACTAACAGTGACCAACTGGCACAGTGGGATAGAGGGCCCTGCCCTCAAGGGCTTATGATGTATGGGGGAAGAGGGATAGAGACAGAAGGTGAGGGGGGGAGGCTGTTCTGCTTTTGTAAAACTATAACTCCCAGCATAACCTGTGAGCGCATCCTGAAGTTGTAGTTATGCAACAGCTTGAACACTTTGTATTTCCCTTACCCCACTTTCTCACTTTGACTATTGTATCCCATTACTAACTGATCATTCATTAACCAATCTGACTCCAATTTATTCTCTCCTGAGAGCGGCTTTATTGTCACATACGTAGTAGCTTATAATAAAGGCATATATCTATGATTGAACTGTTCACATTAACATCTGCCAGGCATTCCAGAGGAAGGTAAAATTTGTCTATTATAAGGACAGAATGCAGAATTCTGTATAATACTGATCAGTCTATACTGCTACCTGGTGGATGAAATGTGTATTACTGTCTACACTGGGCCTTTAAAGAGGACCTTTCACCACTTTTGGGCACATGCAGTGTTATATACTGCTGGAAAGCTGACAGTGCGCTGAATTCAGCGCACTGTCGGCTTTCCCGATCTGTGCCCGCTGTAAAGAGCTTACGGTGCCGGTACCGTAGTGCTCTATGGTCAGAAGACGAGCATTATCAGGAGAGAGAGGGGGCGTTCCTCCCAGCTCCACAGCACAGCGCGATAGGCGCCGCGAGGCAGAAGGACGTCTCTGGCTAATGGTCAGAAACGCCCTTCTGACCATAGAGCACTACGGTACCGGCACCGTAAGCTCTTTACATCGGGCACAGATCGGGAAAGCCGACAGTGCGCTGAATTCAGCGCACTGTCAGCTTTCCAGCAGTATATAACACTGCATGTGCCCAAAAGTGGTGAAAGGTCTTCTTTAAGTGGCTTTATTCAATTATAATAATAATAATAATATTTTTTATTTATATAGCGCCAACATGTTCCGCAGCGCTGTACAATTTGTAGGGTTCAAATACAGACAGAAAGATACATTACAAAGAAAGTCATTTCACACAATGGGACTGAGGGCCCTGCTCGCAAGAGCTTACAATCTATGAGTCAGAGGGGGTGACACAAGAGGTAGCAGGGGCGGCATTGCTTATACAGGGGTCAGACACTTTTGTAATAGAGGTGACTGTCATTACATGAACATAAGACTTTATGAGCCGTCGACAGTCGTGTCCTTTAACATGTGGATGGAGCTTGGACCTATAAAGTTAGCCTGAAATGGCATCATATCATGTGGGGAAATGTGGGAGCGGGGACAGAGGAGGGTTAAGGGTTTACGTTAGACATTGTGCTAGGCTTGTCTGAAAAGATACGTCTTTAGTTTGCGTTTGAAACTGTAGAAATTGGGAGTTAATCTGATTGTCCGGGGTAGAGCATTCCAGAGATATAATACTTCCAGAGATATAATACTAACAATGACCGACTGGTACAGTGGGGAGAGGGCCCTGCCCGCGAGGGCTTACAATCTATGGGGGAAGGAGGTAAAGACAGAAGGAGAGGGGTGAGACAGTTCAGATGGTGGTGTGGTGATAGTGTTATTGGAGGTTGTAGGCCTTCCTGAATAGGTGAGTCTTCAGGGCCTTCTTGAATCCTGTGATTGTGGGGATCAGTCTTCTTGGAGTTACAGTATTGGTACAACAATCATCTAAATAAGAACATTTGCAATAAAGACATTTGATCATGGACAAAGCTACTGTATTTATGATTATTGGCCCAGATTTACTACTGTGGTTACAACTACACACTGGCATAAACGTGGTGGATCTTGGGTGCAGTGTGGCACATCTTTGACACATCTCTACACGTGTGGATTTATATTAAGACAAAAGGGCTTTGCTTGCTTCTGAAAGTAAGCCAACTAAAAAGTTAGCAAAAATTTAGACTATGCAGTCTAAGGCTCGGTTCACATCTACATTCGGGGATTCTGTTCTCCTCTCTGCATTCATGCGGAGAGAAAACATTGCAAGCAGCACATTTCTCTCCACATTTTTTGTGCGGAAACTGAGCGGAAACAGCACGGACTCCATTATAGTCTATGTGGTTTATGGGCAGATTTCCTAAGGTAACCTCTATTTTATGCGGATTAGGTTCCAGTTTGGGGAGTCCCCAAGTGGCCTCCCGAACGGAAACCAGAATGGAAATGTGAACCTAGCCTTAAAGTATGCCAGATTTTTGATCCAGCATCAGTCACCGTGATAACATATTTTCAGACTGGCTGTATTATTTACTAACTATTAGTAAAAATGGGTCACCTTCCCCTAAACCTAGACAAGTGGGCATCAAAGAAAATTATTCAGCATCTAAAAATATTATAAATAATTAAAATAAATGTGTGAAAAATACACTCAGAAGGAATTGGATGCCAAGTGGTCAAGTGCAGTTACATGTATGTACATTGCATATCTTGCCAAATAAAAGTACATGGTATAATACACTGTCAAATAAGCAATTACTTGGCAGAGAAAAATATATAAGAGTTAATATTGAGATACTGCTAGAAAAGCATGAAATGCAGACAAAGTGGATATTGACCAACAAGACCCCCAATGTGGCTGCCCTTCCGAGGAGATGAAAGGGCAACCACTGTAATAATTGATATTTAAGAAAGCACTAAGCAATAGTAGGAATTCTACGCCAGTTCCTGGCTGCCATAGCCTTCCATTCTAGCAAGGACATGCGCCTGTGTTATTAAAAGGATTCTATCAATAGATACCCTTTTTACTGTAAATACACGTAGGAATAGCCTTAAGAAAGGTTATTCTTCTCTTATCTTTATTATTCTTATCCGCGCTGCCGTTCCTTGGAAATATCTTCTTCTTTATGTAAATGAGTTTCCTCGCAGCACTGGGGGCTTTCCCCAGCGCTGAAACAGCGACGCCAACTACGCCTCTGTCTTCCTCTCCGCCTACACCTTCTTCTCATGCAATCCTCTTCTCTGGGTCCAAAAGCGCCGAATGCGCTTGTCCGTCGGCCATTTTCCTGTTGGCTGAACGGGAGAGGCCACAGGAAAATGTCGCACTGTGCCAACAGCTCATGTCCATTGGCCATTTTCCTTTAAGAGGCCAAAACTTCTTGATAATTCAGGTTTACCCTATGTCAGTCAGAGCCTATATTAGGACTTCTGTAGGAAGTCTCTCCTGCAGCTCCTCCATATGCATGATTAATTTAGTGAATGAATGAATGAATTAATTAATTAATTTATTAAATTAAAGAGGACCTTTGATGTCCTCGGACACATAACCCATAAAAGGGGACCAACTCCACCCACTGCTTATCACCTATCAGCGACCCACTGATCAAATACACAAGATGACATGGAGCAGGTGATGTCATTCAGAGAAGCTTAAATGGAGTGAGTGATCGGGACAGATTGGATGCTGGGAAGAGAGACAAAAGAAACGTCTGAGAGACTAAGAGCCAGTCAACCCTAACAGAAGATCTAGCGAGAGAGGTCCAGAGGCAGTAAGGGTATGAGAAATAGGATATGAGGATTAGGGCCTTCGGTATATGTAACAAATTTGGGTTGGGGAAATTGAGGATTAAAGGAAGAACAATTCCATAGCATTATCATTCCTCCACCAAATTATACAGTTTGCTCAATTCAATTAGGCACAAAAGTTCTCCAGGAGTTTGCCAAACTCACTCTCATCTATCCGAGTGCCAGAGGAGAGTGATTCAATACACACCAATCACATTTCTACTGCTCCAGAGTCCAGTGGTGGCGTGCTTTACACCACCGCATTAGATTCTTAGCATTCAGCCTGGTGATGTAAAGCTTGCAGCCTCAGTTTGCAACTTTACATGGTCTGCAACTTCATAGCTGAGTTGCTTTCATGCGTAAGCACTTCCACTTTTCAGTATTACCACTCACAGTTGATTGTGGAATAACTAGGAGAGAAAAAAATTCACATACTGACTTCTTACAACACTGGATTCCTGTTACAGTACACACTGGAACTGAGCATTTTAGAACACGTCTCTCTGTCCTAAAGGTTTGTATAGGCGATTGCATGGCAAGATTTTATATACCTGTGACAATGGGACTAAATGAGACTCCTGAATTTAATAATTAAAGAGAACCTATCACCACCTCCACCAGCTCTAACTCTCTGCTTTGTTTAACAGGCGCTGCTACACTGTTTCTGTTGCAGTTGGAATTTTTTCTCTAGCCCCTATTCTTCCTGAGCAATCATTTGGGTAAGTTTTAGCGGGCAATGTGCCAGTTAGACCATATACTGTCAGTTGGGCGATCCTGAGCTGAAACAGACAGCCCAGGACTACCCACTGTACAATAGAGAACCCAATAAAAGCATATTGAGTACTGAAAGTTCTAGAAATGACTGCTCAGGAAACGTATGGGCTAGAGAAAAAATTCCAACTGCACCAGTATCAGCAGAGTGGCGCCTACAAAAATGCAAACCTCTTTAAGGCTAAGGCCCCACATTTTCTAGTCCTTTTCCATACACTATAATAGTATTTCATATCTCCCAACCATCCCGGATTCTGAGAAACATTCCTGGAATGTGGGTCCTGTCCCGCAGTCCCGGTTGGTATGTCCCGATTTCAACTCATGTGCGTCCAGATGATGCAGATGAGTTGAATACACTGGCTCACTGCTGTGCTCCAACTTCAAAAGCTGTAGATGACATCACTCACATCTCATCTACAGCTCCAAGAACACTCCATGACTGAGACTGCAGACAGAGTGGCAGGGGAGCAAGAAGAGGTGAGTATCAGGTGAAGAGATGGAGGGGGAACATGAAACTGGGGGCAGAGATAGAGGGGGATATTAAACTGGGGGCAGATGAAGGGAGGCACTTAAAATGGGGGGATATTAAGAGGGACATTAAACTGGGGACAACTTGGAGGGGGACATTAAACCGTGGGAGTAGCTGGAGGGGGACCTGTCCGGTCTAGTTGCCCCCAGTTTAATGTCTCCCTCCAGCTGACTCTATGGTTTAATGTCTCCTTCCAGCTGCCCTAGTTTAATGTCCCCCTCTAGTTGCCCCCAGTTTAATGTCCCCCTCCAACTACCCCCACTGTTTCATGTCCCCCTCTAGTTTTCCCCAGTTTAAACTGGAGCACCAGGAGAGGGTCTTAATACTGTGGGGCAATTGGAAGGGAACATTATAACGTGGGGACATATAATGTACGGGTGACTGTAGGAGCATTATACTGTGTGAGGGCACGTGGAAAAACGGATGAGAATGGGTGGAGTCAATGTAAAAGTTGGTGGAGCTAACTTTGTCATGACGCACATAGCACGCCACACATTTTGTCCCTCTTTCTGCTCTTTGAAAGTTTGGAGGTATGGTATTTACTATAATTTTTCTAGTTGCTTATTTTTCTGGCTATCTGTCAAGTTTTCAGATATTCTTAAAAATAAAAACTTTAGTAGACCATAACTATTACATGTAAAGGCTGTATATGTGGTAAAAATAATAAGAACAAGAAGAATCACATGGCTGTGGTCACGTGATAAACACGTCTATAGGTGATAAAGGCTGCTCCAGAGTCAGGTGACCTAGAGCTAGTCCAGATCTGAGCATGAGCAGAATGAATCACGTGGCCACATAATAAGGTGATTGACTAATCATGTGACTGACCAGATGATCGTGACGTCATCGCAGTTCTTTATGACTTTTCTCTTGAAAATTTAGCATTTTCATTCTGGAGATTGTTTCCCTTGGTGTCCGCAGGGGATGAAGGGCGCTGTGTCCGTAATGGGGAACAAGTATCCCACTGTAGTCTACTCAATAGAAGGCTGGAAGGTTCTGCCCGCAGTAAAGATGGCCGTCACCACCACCGCTGATAGGATCTCACTTGAGATTTGGATAGTCACTTCCTGTCTGAGCTGGAACGCGTCAGTTCTTGCAGAGATGAGAGGGAAGTGGAGGGACTGATACAGGAGGCGCCGGAGATCCCTCCCCGGAGACAGGTGAGAGACCTCGGTGGTACGGTATACATGAGAAAGATCTGACATAGCTCTATATGTACAATAATGAGACAGCACAGACCTCAGCACAGTGTCTAGAGACTCCAGCTGTGACGCTGAGAGGGGCTGGAGGTCTAAGCCATGTCCTTAGGAAGCTGTAGAGAGAGAGTCCAGCCGTACTACTGGGAGGCACAAGAGACCCCGTTATAGGATGTCCCAGTGAGACACTGGAAGCCTCAGCCATGTTCCCCTAAGAGGGTCTGGAGTCCTCAGCCATGTCCTTTTAGTGTCATGCCCCGGAGAGGGCATGACAAAGGCTTTAGTCATGCCTCTTAGAGGGATGCCATGTCAGCAAGAGGTGCTCAAGACCTCAGCACTTATTCCCTGGGACCTGATACAGGCTGCAGAAAATGGCAGCTTTCAAACTTGAAACAGAGTTGCCATTCTTCTAGTGTAGGATTCTTAAATTCAAGGGCTGCAGGAAACCACCATTAGCTTGTATAGTTTGCAGTCACTATGACAGTCTGCGGCCTGTCTTTGATCTTGATAACTATATCTTGATCATGATTGACAGATTCTCCAGTCTCAACCACTTGAAGACTTTGCACTGTTCTGTTTTTCTTCCTTTTTCTTCCGAAAGGTTTTGTTTTTTACAGCATTCACCATGTTGACTCATTGCCTATATTCAGTTATGTAGCTTTTTTATGTTTTTTTACCTTTTATATAATTATAAACTTTGACAAAAACAAATATTTCTTTGCATTGAGATACTCTTATTTTAAATATATATAATTTCCATGTGTGGAGCTGTGCAATCAGTGTGTCTTATTTAAAACCCAACATTCACCATAATAGTATAGTATAGTATGGCAGATGTCGGGTGGACCTTTCACATCCTCATCAATGTGTGTTTGTTTTATAACGAGCCGACAGTACAAATATATGGAAGAATACTAAGGGGGTGCTCCTCACAACTCAGTGATGACGCTAGGCTATATGGCCGCCCTTCTGATAACGGGGACATATTGGTGTCGAAAAATGGCTGGTGGGAAGTAGCTAACGTGAAGCCAAAGCTTTGCTGGTTTTTAGGCGACAGCAGCGTGTAATGATGTAAATATGTGGAATGCCACTGGACTTGTACAGCAGCCCTGCTGGGGCCAACAGGGGGACAAATTGAGGAATTGCTGCTTGGGCAGTGTACACATTGACAGCTGTACCTTTACCCAGATGTGGCAGTTACAGTGTGCGCTCGTTGAATAGATATTTTGGTATCTGTTCCTCAGCATGATCACAAGATGCATGATGAACACATCCTGTTCTGTGACACACTGCATCTGATTGTGGTTTTCTTGTGTAAAGTCATCTCCGTGTGGAGTGTTCATCTTCTAGCTGTTAATATTTTGCATTTTCTTACATTTGTATTTGTAATGTGTAAAAATAAAACAAAAAAACCCCTGTGAATAAATAATACTTCTATCGCTGCAGTGTATCTAGTATCTGTATCTAAACGTTTCTCTGAACTAAACACAGCAGCACAAATCTGATTTGTTATGCTCTACATGTAATGATAAAATGTCATACTAGAGTCCTCATGTGTCTAGGCTAGTTGCAGTTGATACAGACCTCTATCCTTTATTTATCTCTTGTAGCCAACCTTCTGCTATGAGAAATGTTAGGTCCATACAGGTTTTCAGCTTCTAGATAGATAGAAACAAGAATGTTCTCTTCACTGTGCAGGTCATGATCTTGAATCTGTTTTAGGTTTACATCTGCGCTCAGTGAGCGCTCGGGGATTGCGTTCATCATTCCGCTTCAAAAATGTGGAGAGAAAAGTCCTGCAAGTAGGACTTTTGTCACCTGGCGAACCCCATCTATGGGGTCCGAAGGTAACTGCTTCTAATATGGATTGAGTTTCCGTTTTTTTCGGGTCCCCAAGCACACCCGAAGAACGGAAGCCCAAGCGCACATGTGAACCTAACCTTAGTATATTGCAGAACTTCAGTATACAGGGGCAAGAAATCTGGACATAAGAATAGGCAGCTCTCTTAATATCCATGTTACTTCTTGTTTTTTTTCAGATGCAGAGCATGGAGAATGATGAATTTTCGGCAGCGGATGGGATGGATCGGAGTGGGCCTCTATCTTTTTGTGAGCGCAGCTGCTTTCTATTACGTCTTTGAAATCAATGAAAGTTACAACAGACTGGCTCTAGAACACGTGCAGACGAAACCGCCAGACCTTGTGGCAGGAGCATCATGGACCCATTCACTGAAGGCGCAATTGCTGTCACTGCCGTTTTGGCTATGGGCAGTTCTCTTTCTTCTTCCTTACTTCCAGCTTTTCCTTTTCCTCTATTCCTGCACCAGAGCTGACCCCCGGACGGTTGGCTACTGCATTATACCCATTTGCCTGGCCGTCCTCTGCAACCGCCACCAGTCGTTTGTCAAAGCCTCCAATCAGATCAGTAGACTGCAGTTGATTGACACTTGATGTTACAGACCTTGTGATAATGCAGTACCAATGACGACTACAGTGCCTCTGTCCTTTTCTTACCCCTTTAAGGGAAATTAAACCCTTTGGCAGCTAAATGAGTTGGGTAAAAGCTGAGCTGCATCACTTTTTATGATGATAATGTTGGTGGTGAATGGATATTACCATCATTATTATCATCCTTTTTTCTGGTGTCTTTATCTGTAACACCTGATTTGTACTTCAAAAACAAGACATGAGATTTTATATTTATGGCAATGATGGTGACGGATTGTTACAATGTAAATTGGTTTTCTATTCTATAAGATCGTCCGGATCTTTGTCGGGTGTTTTCAGAATTTTTTTTACTTGGGTTATTTGTGCCATCATTTACTTAAATAAAACACAAAAATGTGATTAAAAAATTGTACACTCCCGTCCATATATTATTACAGCGAGTCATAATTAGATTTTGGCCACCATGTTGTTCCAGAGACTTGTGTACATCTGAAACTTCAAAACCTGTCCTGACCTAAGACAGATAAGGGTTTGTTTCATTTGGCAATCATCTGTGAGGACCAATTCACATCTACGATCGGGTTTCCGTTTGGGGACCTATACGCATTAAAAAGCAGTTACCTGAGAAACCCACAGAGGGGTCTGTGTGGTTTCCGCATGGAACGTGGAGAGAAAAGTCCTACAAGCCCCAAGCGGACTCCTCAAACGGAAACCCAAACACAGATGTGAACCAGGCCTGAGCTAATCAACCTTGACTATACTAGTACATTGTAACAAAGTATGGATATGAGGTTTTGTTGCTGGTGTATGTAGGATTGGATACAATTGTACCCAAATGAAAACATTTTGAAAATATCAATCATAGCTACTCTCATAACTCCCATAGAGGGGAATAGGAGCTATGTAAACAGCGTGGCATAATTGAGCAACAATTTCTGTAGCTCCACAATTATTCGGCACGTTATGCTATTTCTATAGCTCCCATTATTCTCTGTGGGAGTTGCAGGGATAGCATAGAGCAAAGTGCTTGGCTATTCCAGTCAGTCCCTACCTTACAGTTCAAAACTTGAGAGCAGCTATTCTTATCATGGCAGCGATCTGTCAAGATGGAAATAACACTTTCATTCCCTCAGTCTGTACAATAACAATTTTTTTTTTTTTTTTGGGGGGGGAGCTGTATAGCACACATTTACTACACGTGTAGATTTACAGATTTCTTACAATAGAATAGTCATCAATGGAAACAATTTTAAGGGAATGTATCACAATTTATAATGTATTTATTAAAACCAGAAAAGAAAGTAAAATGACTTTTTCTACTGTTTTTATTGCAGATTTTTTAGAATTCTATTTTCTGTACATGATTGTGGTGGCTGCTATCTTACCTGAGCTTCTCCTCTGCTTTCCAGACTTAGTGATATGCTTTACAGCAGGCTCATGTCCATAGTCACTCACTGAAGTCAATGGGAGAGTTTTCTAGATATGTTCGGTGCAGGGGAGTAGAAACTGTAACATAATCTATCATCAGTAGTGGATGCAATGATGGTTCTGTGGTGTTATCTCCTACTGTTACATATTATTTGATGTGAGATGACTGTAGCAAAGAATTAAGTGCCAGTTTATTATTAGGTTAAGTGGTTGGAGTAAAAAATGCAGGATTTAAGCAAAAATTCTTAATTCTGTTTACGATAAAAACATGGTTTAAAAATTAGACATTTTCTGGCAACACATTTCCTTTTGAAGAGTAAGAATCTCACTCATTGGCTTACGCTAGGTTCATACCAGCATACGGTCGCCGTCTGTCAGGTTTCAGTCTTCTGCAGACAGAAGACTGAAACCTGTCAGACCGTGAGCGCCGGTGAGTGTTTTGGGATCTCCGCTGCGAACCTTTTCAAACCCATTCAAATGAAGTTTTGGGCAGGAAACTGTAACCTGCAGAACGGAGGCCGGGTCGCAGATGTGAACGAGCCCTTAATGGTCAGGAGAATAAGGATACAGTTATTTAGTTATCTGTTAATAAGATTACAACCATCATCTTCACCCATTGCATTGACAACCACAGTAGGGCTTAAGTGATAGCTCTTCATGATCCAGTGTTTGCTGGAACAGCAGTAATATGCTTACATGATATGTCTCCAGAAGAGGAGGACCTGTGCCCTCAATGATGGTAGGGATATGTTCACATTTTGCTAGCTGAAAAAATTGGCTTCAGGAATTTGAAGCTGAATGTATCTGCTTAACCAAATTCCACATCAGACATGCACATATTTTCTTCTTCCCGGGGCAACACAGTGTCTCAGTGGTTAGCACTGTAGCTTTGCAGCATTGGAGACCTGGGTTTGAAACCCGCCAGGAACAACATCTGCAAGAAGTATGTATGTTCTCCCTGTGTTTGCTTGGATTTCCTCCCATTCTACAAAGATATACTGATAGGAAAAAAATGTACATTGTGATCCCTATATGCTGCTCACAATCTACATTAAAAAATAACACATTATTTTTTTTACTTCCCATTTACTTTAATGGGAGTTACCAGGCATAATCCAACATACAGCATGATGCTCATTTCTTGTTGCAAGCTGAAAAATTCAGATGGAGGAAAAAAAAAATCTGTGGCTGATTCCCTTTAAGATGAATGGAGATTGGTTTCAGGTGGAATTCTGAGGTGGCATCCACTTTAAATTGCGCTGTGTAAACATACCCGAAGGAAAAGTCATATTTATCAAATCTGACCTGGAAGTTTGTGTCACCACTGCTCTAGGCTCCATTATGTGTTGTCACTGCTGCTTTCTTGTGACTGTATAGATTACATTGTAAGTGATGTCACTGCTATTCTCTAGTGCAGGGGTCAGTAACCTTCGGCACTCCAGCTGTTGTGAAACTACAACTCCCAACATGCTCCATTCACTTCCATGGAGGTGCCAAGAACAGCAGATCAAGTCTGCATGCTGGGAGTTGTAGTTTTGCAACAGCTGGAGTGCTGACCGCTGCTCACTAGTGAATAGACAGACTTCAATTCCCCTAATGTCACCCTCACTCACCAGTGAATTGATAGGCTGCAGGTTTATAAACCAAAGTTCCTGATGTATATGAGCATGTCATCTAATAGCTTCTGTTGTTTCCATTTTTTTTTTCTTCCCGAGGGATGGAGACTTATGAAGAAAAAAATCTAATCTTTTAGCATCTATCAGGTGAATTGGGGCCTATGTGAACTTTCCTGGCACATAAAGCAAATGGACACTGCTGTATGACAGCAGTCATATAGGTGTAATGAAGAAATGATATGTTTGGAATATTTCATGTCTTGTTTAAGCAGAGACTATGTCTTAGTGTAATGTGTACACTCTGCAGAATAAAAATCTTTGTTCTATCCGGTGGTCAAAACTGTGGACTGTTATTAGACGCATCATATTTTAGCAATATTACAAGTATCTTATATGTCACCTTCATAACCACACTTGTGTATACCTGTGAGAGAACAAAATAGCACATCTTTCCAAAGCAATGGGGCTGTAAAGTCTGTTGGTCAAACCCACAACTCTCACTCCTATTTTTCCAAAATCCAACTACATGTAAAAATCTAGCAAATGGATTCCATTGAAGGTAAATATGTAACAATCCATGCATCTAATTCATTATACAATATCAATAATTGTATAATTCAGCATTTTATTTTGAAGCCCTCAGTCTCTCACTTTTTTTCTGACTCCAGTCCTGCCACATTGAGGACATCGCAAAATAATTCTACATACCCCTTGGAAGTCAGCCATCAGAGATAAGGAAATTTTACTTCTCTCCTGCTAATACAGCAAGGGCGCACTCACACATTCTGGCTGCTGCATAGGGCCACAGCTCTGCCCACCCAAGTTGAATAATGACAACACAATTTTGTAAATCTGAGGTATTAACTTCAAAATCAAACCATCACTGGCCATTACAAAAGGAAGGAAGCTCTGCCACATGTGTTAGCTAGCACGTGTATATACTAGCAAAGAAGTGCAGTTTTGAGGGTTTGCTCCTTCCTTTCGCTAACTTTCCAGAAAGTACAGCATGCTTGTCTACAGGGTGTATATAATATTGAAGCTCAGTCCTAAATATACAAGTGGCAACGAGCTGCAATACTATAAAGACATGTTGATAAAGTCAAACAAGTACCGATCCAATTGTAGTGGCCCCTCTTTGGGCTCGTTCACACAGAGTTTTTTGACAGTGGATTTTGACACGGAATCAGTCTCAAAATCCGCTGCCAAAAAGGCTTCGATGGGAGCCGCTAGCTAGTAGCCGAAAAAAGAAGTGACGTGCTCCTTCTTCCCACAGATTCCGCGGGTGACTCAGCCACGCCCTCTACAGCACAAGACTCCCTTCCGATAAGGCCCATTCATTCGGGGGCCTAATCTGGAGCGGAATTCTGAGATGGGATGCCGATGCACTGCTGAGGCATACCACGTGGCTTGCCACAACGGAATGTTCACACGCGGAATCCATTTTCTGCCGTGTGAACATACCCTTAGTCCTCACGTGTGGGTCTTTTCAGTGTCGCATGTCACTGTATTGATCACATGATATCCCGTCTCAATCAGCAATATATATAGCAGCACCTTTTATTTATGTCACCTCCTATATAAATTCTACAAGGAAAGTATCTGCTGCCATAAAATGTTTCAGCGTTGCAGATATCAAAGTTCCAGAATTGTGCTCTGTCAGATACACCATTACAGCTGATCCCATTAAAGAAACAACTGATATCAGATTCCTCAAAAAGTAAACATTGTCACAAGTTCAGGTTTTTTTTTGGCGTCTTCATCACAGTCGTCTCTGGTTGTAAACAGAGCAGTGACCCCCAACAGAGTCCACATACCATAGAAGACGAATGTTCACTGCAGCAAAGAGAACTAGTTCTACAGAGTCTTTGTACGCTTTGCAGGTGGACTGCTGGACAAAGTTCCATTCTTTGGGTTGTCGTTGTCGTCGTCGTCATCATCATCGTCGTCGTCTTCGTTGTCTTGAAAAAGGTAAATAAACTAGAGATAAGTATCAACTGTAAATGTAAAGGGTTGTGACCATCCAGTGTCACCCATTCTATATATTGATAATACTTAAAAGTGGCTGTCCAGGAGATTGGAGTAAAACAAAACAAACTAAAAAAAAAGCATACTAAGGCTGGGTTCACACCATTGCTTGAACTACGTTCAGGGATTCCGTCCCCCTCTCCACATTTTTCGCTCTTCTCGGACGGAAAACAAGCGGAAACCACATGGACTCCATTATAGTCAAGGGGTCCACGGGTAATCGCTTTTTTAAGTGGATTAAGTTTCTGTTCAGGGAGTCCCCAATTGGACTCCCCCCTCCGAATGGAAACCTGAACGCAGATGTGAACCTAACCTCACATACTCTTAGCCTGCTTTCCATTGAGTACTGAGACTCACAGTGCTAAAACCCATGAGGTTCATGTGACTGCGAAAACCAATCAGAGGCCTCGGTAGTGGTTGGAAAGGAGCCAGTGATGTGTCTAAATGATGTCACCGGTTCCTCTCACATGACTGATGACTGGCACACAATAGTAAAGGGACAGGTATGTATGCCTTTTGTGTTGTTTTTTTATACAAGAAAATTATATATCTATCTTTTACACCAACCCTGGCCACTCTATGGGTTGCTCCAGATCCTGGAGAACCCCTTTAATCGTTCTGCAACTTTCTAGTAGCCCTTAGGAGAGAACTGGCCTTGTTACCCATAGAAACCATAATCTGCATAGTTCGATCCTTGCTGCCTCGGCTTTCTTTAAGTGAATAGAAACAAACGTCATAGCGTAGGCCCAGGTATACGGGGACATCCTAATGGATTTTAATGGAAGAAGTCACAGGCTGAAAGTATTTCTAGGTTTTGTTATACAAAGGTTTGAAATATATAGCATATATCTAGAGTATGAGGTTTTTTTGTGTTCAAATTTATCTAAAATTAAGCAACTTTGCAAACAGATTTGACTGAAAATGTTGTACTGTGTGGGGTATACGGTTCTCATGTAGAGCTGTGTGTCTCCATTTTTACGGACTAAAGAGTAGTCCACTCTTGCTGAATGGATGCTGCGGAGAAAGGACAAGAGTAGTCGCAGGAATGGAGGGGGTAAACGAAGGTTTGTCCTGCAGCGCCAGAAAATGACATTGCCTCAGCTTAGGGCATTAGCTGTGCGGTCTGGTATGCTCAGCCTGCCATAGCATTCTTGGTAGGAGCATGTACCAAGTGGTAACTAAATATGGCGCCCCTAAATGCAACCCTATCCCACCTGGTTTGACGTGAGCACAGAAGGTGGTATCTACCTACGGCGCCACCTATTGGCTCCAAACCAGACAAGGGAGCACCATCTTGTAACCAGTCCATTACAGAAGCTGCTCTAGGGGTTACAGGGACTAGGACTGCAGGACCATATTAGATGCAGGGATTATTTGTAGTCTGTGACCATGGAGGTTACAGATCACCAATTTCTATTTGTATATAAGTGAGGAGGACAGACCTGGGCTCTGGGCGGCTCCTGCGCCTTTCTCCCGCTCCACCAGTTGGGTCATCTC
Organism: Leptodactylus fuscus; assembly: GCF_031893055.1. NCBI lineage: Eukaryota > Metazoa > Chordata > Amphibia > Anura > Leptodactylidae > Leptodactylus > Leptodactylus fuscus. Next base: position 85,329,249 of record NC_134271.1, read on the forward strand.
CGTGGATACTTCTCCTTGTAGCCGCTCAAGACCTCCTAGTATTCCACGTAACGTCCCTTCACAGGTTACCCGGAACGGGCGGCAAGATCCGTCCCTTCCTATCAGTTCTGCACTCAGTTCCATGCTTCCTTCTGCAGTCGCTTACATATCACGTCACTTTCCAGCGACAACATCAAGATGCCATGTTGAAGGAAGCTTGTTGTCATAGACTCTCTGAAATCGGCAAATCAAGTATCTATTAGTAATGTCTAAGTTATTGCTCCATCTGGTTACTATGACGACAAGCTATTACTGTACAATAGGAGGAGGCGGTGATGATAGCTTCCGCCATCCAGCTCCGGAAGTCGGTCCTTTCTTGTGTTGACATCCGCCCGCCGGCACCGGAAGTTTCTTTTCCGCGTCTTTCTAGTGTTGCTGATGGCGGCAAACGGGCAGGGTGAGAAGCGCAGCGCGGAGGAGGCCGCCGGGGAGGAGCCGGTGCTATCTCTGCTGGATGTCCTGGAAGAGGACGACGCCCTGGAGGATGAGGCCTGCGCTGTGCTGGGCGGGAGTGACGCTGAGAAGTGCTCCTACCCAGAGGTATTAGGGAGACTCCTAACCCTAATTTCCTGACCTCCCCCCATCAAAGTGTTGGTGATAACTCATTTTATAGTCAGTGTCCCATGGGAAAGGAATATGCAAGTAAGCACTCCTCGGTGGGAAAGGGGATCTTGTTCTAGCAGACAGCTCAATGCCAGTCTGGTTTGGCTTTATTCCCTAGGTTTCAGGAAAAACAGGTATTGATCTATAAGGGACAGCCTTTCAAAAGGTGGCGCTAGAGCAAGTTTCCCTTTTCCAATAAGGAGGTTTTATTGGCATATTATTTTCACTGAATTCTCAACAAGCCAAGCATGGTCTACTGAATTCTAGTATATCCCTTCTGACAGTGGTCCCTGTAAGACTTAAACCTCTCATTCCTAAGTAATGTGACAGCACTGATCCCCTCCCGTATCTCTTCAGACCCATTTTATATTCCTTCTCTAGTACAGACCGCACCATAGACTCGACTAATGCCTCTTTAAATGTTTTGTTCCAAGAAAAAAATGATGTAGTGTTTGGATCCTACAGGCGGTACTTGTAATAGCACAATGTGAGCATTCCAGGGCAATGGAATACTGTTGCTTTTCTAGCAATACAATGCCTGCCGACCCAAAAAAAAGCATTCCAAAACATTGTTGGAGTCTGTGGTATTGTCTGTTCAAGAGAAGGAATTGAAACTTTTCATGCTGATGTGATCCCCTGTTATAGTGATGACATCTCAACCCCAGATGGTGACTACCTTGTTACACAGGAGACACCCAATGCCCTTATAGCAACTTGTTATATTTGGGATCAGCTGGTGTGAGCTGTAACTGACTGTAGTGTCTATATTGATTGCAGGGTTACGTGAGAAGACAGGCATTGTATGCGTGTAACACGTGTACCCCTAAGAACGAGGAGCCAGCAGGGATTTGCTTGGCATGTACCTACAAGTGTCATGAGGGCCACCACTTGTTTGAGCTTTATACCAAGAGGTTTGTATCAGTAATTCAATATACACAAATATAATACACTGTCATATAATATGCAATAAACCAGTATATAATGTGTAATTCATTGTACCTCATGATACATTGTACAATATCCTCCTACTATCTATAATAGACCAGCAGATAATTTATACTACACATAATGGCAAGTAATCTACAATACACCAGTATATAAAATACTGGCACATAATATACAACATCCACAGTATATAATCTACAATACACTAGCACAGTGGTTCCCAAACTTCCTGAAGATTGGAACCTCTATTGGATGAGAATTTTGCTGGGGGCGCCCCTCTATGGTACTTGGCCACATATGAAAAAAATAAATGTCCCTACCTGTACTTTGCCTCTGATTCTGCTGTAACTTTCCTCTTATTTGGCCTTATAGCACTGTGTTCTACTTTTTTTTGCTATTCTGCCATCATACAGTGCCCCCCCCCCCTCCAGAGTGTACTGCTCCAGTGGCCAGAACGCTTCATTAGTAGAGATGGGTGAACCCCATGAGATTCGTTTTGCCTAATATTCGTCATGTTCAGTCCCTTCCTGGGTTCATTTTGGTGAATTATTGTTCTCTAGAGTCTTCTGAAACCCCGGAGTATAATAAGTGAAGGCCCAGGGAAAGTGAAGGAAAATAACAAACACTCTTACTCAACTTGCCTCACCTCTCCTGAGAAACTTGGTGGTGCCTTGTGATCACCATGTGTCCTCTTAAGGCCTCTTGTGATGGCACAGCCCTGGGGGTCACGGATGAGACCCAAGCACAGGATAGTTGAGTTTATTATTATTACTCACCTCCCCTGAAACCACTGCTGAAGACTGTAGTGCTGTGCTACAGATATGGCAGATGATCTTTATCAGCAGCCATATCAGGACTGTAGCACAGTCCTGCACAACATAAATAACGCTGATAGCTTGCAAACCCCTGGCAATTTTTATGCAACTCACAGTTTGGGAATCAGTGCGCTAGCATTTAGTATAGAATAATAATAATACATTTTATTTATATAGCGGCAACATATTCCGCAGCACATAGAAATTGTAGCGTTCCAGTATAGACAAAAAGATACATTACAAAGGAATAGTCAACTCACACAAAGAGAATAGATACCATGGCACAAAATATAGTACACTACTATATCTATATATCTATATATCTATATATCTATATATATATATATATATATATATATATATATATAGATATAGATATATTTTGCATCAGCATATTATACACAATACTCCTAGGTGATAATACACAATACAATACTCCATTACATAATAAAAAACACTCCACTTTATGTAATGTATAATATATTGACATGTAATATACAGTATTTCCAGTATATACTTATAATACATCAGGTACATTGTATATAACTCACTTTTTATCTTAATAGAAACTTCCGCTGCGATTGTGGTAACAGCAAGTTTAAGCAGATGGAGTGTAAACTGTTCCCGGTATGTATGTATGTATGTATGTATGTGTGGTTAATGCCTTGATATATAAGAATGCTCCTTCAATACGTCATTGTTTGGACTTGGGGAATTTCTGAATTAAGCAGTGTCACTTTAAAGAAACCTTTCAGGACTATTTTGGGCACTAAACATCCATCAGGTCCTTATGGACTTGTGGATTAGTATCCTCAATAGCCTATTTCCAACCCTGTCATATTAAAAAAAAAAAACCCAAAAAAAACAAACACTAATAAAGCAAACCCTTTCTATTTACCTAGAGATAAGTCTCAGTAGGCTTTTCTCTGATGCACTCAGCATCTGTGTAGCAATTAACTGAAGCCTGGGAAGTACACCTTGGCTTCACTGCATATGTACCCGAGGTAAGGCATAGGCTCACTGAAACACAAGTATACTTCTTTTTATAAAAAAAAAATAAAATTATTTATTTGAATTCTGATTACTTGTTTTACCTTCTAGGAGAAGGAGAATGTGAATGCAGAAAATAAATACAACGAGAATTTCTTTGGCTTGTACTGTACCTGTAAGAGACCGTACCCTGACCCTGATGATGAGGTGAGCAGCTGAAAGGACCCCATCTCTTCAAGTTATTAAGGAGAAGCTCATATTACAAGGGGAAACTTACAAAATTCTGTAGAATAACATGGTGCATTGAATTTTAGTAGGTTATCATCTCTCTCTCCTTTAATGTAATGGAAATCATCTCTTGTATTGACGTCTTGCTAAGTTTGTACAGCAGCCAGTTGGAGCAAACATGGTTGCAATGCTTTGGGACTTCTAATGAGAAGACCTTGCAGACTTCAGGGGATAATGCAATTGTACTGGAGTTGTTGATCCTAATTGTGTCCTAATGGGGCAGAGTTAAAGCCAACACTAATAAATAATTCTATATGGCTAATAAGAGGTGTCGAATGGGGACCCAGATGTCACTTGTTTGTACCTTCTCAACCTTTAGGATGCACTACTGGTTTTGGTTGGTAAAACTGCATCAAAAAACTCAAATGTTGTCTCCTTACCTTTGTAATATTGGCTCCTGACCTGTGGACATCCAGCTGTATTAAAACTACAACTCCGAGCATGCTCTGACAGTCACAGACAAGGATGTTTTATTATAATAAATGATAACTATACTTAGCATAATAAATTATTACTTCTCTTCTGTAGATTCCGGATGAGATGATCCAGTGTATCGTGTGTGAGGATTGGTTTCATGGGAGGGTGAGTATGTGGTAGTTTGAACTCATTGGAAGTTTTATTAAGCAAAAAGCACCAGCGTGGTGTCATTTCACCAGAAAGCTGTCTATCATGCCTTGCACCACATTTGTCAAGTGTTTACGTGTGGCTTATCAAAAAGTGGAAGTGACCTAAGTTGCAATACCATAAGAAGCGCTAAAATTTTGGCCAGCATTTTTTTTCCCCCTAGTGCACTCACATATCCAGTGATGTATATTTTTTGTATTACTATAAGCCAACTAGTAAGTGATGTAAGTTAGACTAGACAGTCTAAACATACACCAGATTTATCAAACAAAATTACACACTTACTAAAAACTTTGATCAATCTGGCACAGTTTTAAGTCTGTCTAAAACTTGTAGTATTAGCAAATGTGCCCTATTGATTTTAATGTAGAAACATTGCTTTAAGCAACTGACTGGGGAAGGTGGTGGAAGAGAGAACACCCTATGGTATTCTGGTTGGGTAAGCAGGCAACCAACTGGAATATGCTTGGAAGTAAATGGGTTGTAACTCTGCATTTGTATTTCAGCACTTGGGTACAGCTCCACCTGAACACTTGGAGTTCCAGGAGATGGTGTGTCAGGGCTGCATGGAGCACTGCTCCTTCCTCTGGGCTTACAGCAACAAGATCGGAGGTAAGAAACAGTCCATCCAGTCATGTAGTTACACTAGTGGGACAGTACAAGTAAAATACACTCCATATGATTTCTGCATATTCTATATGGCTATATCTATGAGGGAAGAGCTACCTGTACCTTCAGTCACTACTAGGGGGATCTCATTACACATGGATCTATTTGGTTCTGATATTTGTACAAGTCTATATGTAGAAGCAGCTGCACCCAGAAATGTATTGTGTAATTCTCTTCATGCGTGTAATGGAGCTTTGTGTCAGAAAAATAAAAATATGAACTAAAACATTTGGCCTATTTAGAGTTAATAAACCTTTATAACTAATGTGTGGATTTGTGACTCCAGTCCCAGTTGTCACCAAGATCACCCCAGCAGAAGTTGATCAAGATGTTAAGGTTGAAGATTGTCCAGAAGAGACCGCCAAGACACAGAATGGTCCTTGTATAAAGAATGAGGAGGAAAAGGAGGTGAAGACTCTGGATATGAAGGAGGAGGTGTCTACCCCATCCACTAGTTGTGAACAGGTATCTGCTATAACTTTTTGCACCACTTTTCAGGTGCATTTTCTTGGATGCCAGCTGTAGTGTAAAGAATAGAAGTTAAAATTCTGGTTACTATGACTACATCTAAGGTCCTTTAGTATATGTATTTACACTACACACACCCTTCTAATAGATATATATATATATATATATATATATATATATATATATATATATATATATACGCTATATTAAGGTTCAGTAAGCGGCATAGGTCTGAGCATTTGCTGCAACATATAACTATTTTTGGTCTGCAACCCAGGAAACTACTCTGGAATGGAATACACAAAATTTGCAAGACTGTTTGCTCTCGTATATATTGTGCAACTTATAAAGGTGCATGCACAGTCTTTAGTGAAGATTTATTTTTCTTGAAAGATACATTTCCAGGGTGTAAACAAGAATTTTCGCATTTACTTGCAAGAGAATGTTGAAAATGGTGAGGAATTGAAATGTAAAGTTTTACAAGCTTGCAGAACATTTCAAGATATAATGGCTATACATTAGAGTAGTAGTTTTGCTTAATGACTATTGTTTTTTTTTGTTTTTTTTTAAGAAATCTGTAAATGGTGAAGTTTCCAGCTCCATTAAGTCAGAAATAAAATCTGAAGTTAAATCCTGCAAACTTGAAGAATACCAAGAACCCCAGACACCCAGAGGAAATGTTGCCACTTACTGGCCAAGTAACTGGCGTAGTAAACTTTGCCGCTGTGACCAGTGCATGGTATGCAGAATATCCCATGTCTTCATTATAGCCCAATTAGAGTGCATATTATGGCTTTGTAGTATGAACTACATCTTGTCATGTTGTCTGCTCACTACAGAAAATGTACAAGGAGCTAGAAGTTCTGTTCCTGTTGGATGAATGTGACACCGTTCAGGCCTATGAGAATAAGGGAAAATCTGAGGAGGCCCAGCAGACCAGGGACCCCCTGATGACTGCTCTCAGCAACATGAACCGGGTCCAGCAAGTGGAGCTTATCAGCGGTAGGTGTTAGAAAAGTCTTCTGCAGTGAGCAGTGCCTTTTAAAGAGCTTGTACCCTGATAGATATTTATATTTCCACTGGATATGACATGTGTCTATTGCAGTACAATACCCTTTAAATACTAGACCATGCTTAGAAGGAAATCATATTAAAGGACACTTGTGTTTTGTTGATACCATTTTTTTAAATCAAAGCCAGGAGTGAATTGAAAAAAAAAAACCCTCCCATTTTTATTTACCCATCTTCAGTGATGTGTTAAACGGTCTCTGTCACTGGGAAAAGTCATTTCTAGCTAATCACATCCTTGGATGGCCTTTACAAACTCTCCGCCAGCTCATAGCCAGTGAAGTGGTGTAAATGATTAGTGGCCTGGTAAGAACAGTGACCCCACCCCTTTCAGTAAAGTGGAATGGCAGTATTACAAAAAAAAAAAAAAAAAAGGGATATTCCCACCAAAAATTGTGACTTTTCTTGAAAACTTGTGTACAAAGCTTGATAAATCTGCCGGTACGTAATGCTTCTGTATGAATTTTTGTTTTCTACCAGAATATAATGATCTGAAGACAGAGCTGACAGACTATCTAAAGAAATTTGCTGAAGAAGGAAAGGTAACTCTATACGACCCCTATTTGGTCACACCTTTGACTGTCATGTACAAGAGCTATCCCTGTTCCTTGCATGCCATAAATTACACAACTTTTTCTCTCAGGTTGTCCAAACCCAAGATATCCAGAAATTTTTTGAAGACCTTCGTTCACGGAAGAGGCGGCGTGTGGACGGCCTGCAGTATTATTGCAGTTAATTGGACAGTTGAAATTGTGCTCTATAAACAGTGGCGGATGTTCCCGAACCCTTCCCATCATCATGTGTTGAGTTTTAATTACCTTTTTATATACAGACAGAAGCAGCTGCTGATCAATACTGCAGACCACACTGTTTATAGAAAAGCAAATTGGAAATGCCATATACTGATGGGTCTGGACTAGGAACCCCCCCCCCCCAATTTATGGAAATAGTGGTTTGTCCCTGCCACCTGCAGAAGTATGACATATCCAAACTTTCTGATGTACATGTCTATAGTAAGCTTCCCCTGTAGAATCAGTGCTTAATTTTAGTTGTTCTGCTCACCCCAAGGCCCGGGCATTGTAAGTTGCCTGCTACTAACCAGCAGCACATCCAGCTTGCTCCTACTCCTGTGTGGAGGTTCAGTGTTGGGGTGATGGATGTCTCCTACATCTAGCTAAGTTTTATTTTTCTTTTTTTTTTAATAAACTATACTAAAATTGAATAAGGCATTTCCTATTTTAGGGTGTTGTTCCCCTAAACCTTTGTGTTCTCTCTTGTAGAGATAGGGCCCCTATCTGTTTTGGGAGATTCCTGTAAGGAAACATTTGCAGCTGTCAGGGCTTGGCTGTATCAGCTCAGCCCTTGCTGTATGAGGTGTTTTTAATGAGACTCAAAGCCCTCTGCTTATTCTTCATAATGTCTCTGTATTGCTGGTCTTGTATTTTCAGTTTTCTTCACAAGTGTCGTTACAATAAAATAGATTGAAAACATTCATTTGTGGGGTTTTTTTCCTCGGTGTGATATGAATCAACACAGTCACTGCTAGAAATCAATACTAAATGGTTAACTTACTCCTTCATGGTGGAAAGGAGAAAAATTGTATAAAATATTTTTTGCACTGTGTTTGGGATTGCAACTTGTTCCCCATTAACTTGAAGTCCTAGAAATCCCCTTGAGGCTGGGGCCCCAGAAAAAAGTGGCATTTTACAATCCCTGCAAAGTGAAGGGAATGTAGAGAATCCCATCCACACATTGCAGAAAAATAAATGCAATCAACACACTGTGGTTTTTGTAAAACTCATCATGTCAATTTTAACCTATAGGTATAATGAAAGCAGAAACATACTAGTGTTTTGTTTTTTTTTGGAGGGGGTTGTTGATCTTACTGCAAGTGTAAGCACATGTCATCTCCATATCTAACTCCAAAAGTTGGCGTACATTGCTCTCAAACTAAAATGTAATGATATAAATTTACTGGAAAAACAATATGCAGCTTCTCTCCAAATCCGTGTATGGCGACTTGTTTTCAGCAGCCTGGGACTTGCAGTTTCACTGCAGCTTAAGAACCATAACTTGCATAGACAATTGTGTGGCTGACTGTCAAACTAAAATACAGGAAAGTAATATAGTACTCAAACATGAAATGAGCAGGTTTGCAGCACCATACCTCATATAGCTTACACCTGTATATCCTGGGTTATCAGTAACAGATTTATTACAATAACACATATATAAAGATACATACAGGAAACACGTTATTTCACTTGTGTACATAACGCAGCAAAGGATTTGCGTAGATTGGCAAGCAGTGCTGAGAAATTCTTGGTTTCTCGTACTTTCCTCTCATACTCTGCAATACACTCCAGTGGAGGGTCACATCCTGTTACTGCAAAGAATGAAGGTGACATGTCAATTAGAGACCAATGGACCCATCACATGACAAGTGACTGTCTACAGTAGAGAACAGGATTCTAGTATAGAATAGTGGTCTGCAGTTCTTAAAAGTATTCTCTCCATACTGCCTGTTGTAGTTTTGAAAATAACTGCCTTAGGCTAAGTCCTCATGTTCATCCGTCTATATTCCCTCTCTCAAGATCTGAACCACTACACTTTCAGCTTGGAATGGCCAGAGTGGCTGGTCCTGACCATGCAGCATGTGACTGTGGACTTCTCAACTTAAGCCCAGATCTAATGAGGCGCTTTAGGGAAGTCAAAAACAAAATGAGCACACTCATCCTGAATGAAGATGGACTACAGGTCATATCCACTGGCAACAGTGCTCAAGCATGGTTAGTAAAGGGGGAATTTCACTGGGTTTAGTCTAGTGACACATACTCATTTTCTAGTTTCAATAGTCAGGGGATAATCATACACATTAGGGAGAGTGTGTTTCTACATAGGCATACGGAGACTTACAAGTCATTCCTGGTAATCTGTTCCTTTTAGAATAGAGATACTAGTTTGGCAATAAACCCCGCATCATGTCAGTAGGCTTATTAACTGAGTCATGAATGATGTTAAGAGGCACTGTCTCCTAATTACATCCTGGAGAATAGATTTGCATATTTTTTACCCTAATTTCAATAGGTGACAGTGATATTTTGCAAAATACTTCTATATGAAATATGATTGTTGTAGTGGAAATACCCCTAGTGTGATGGATTATCCTTAAAGGGGTTGTTCAATCTAAAATGTTATATTTATTATTTATCTAATCTAATATCTATTAATTAGGCTGGGGGAGGTAAAAAAAAAAAACAAACCATACCTCACCTTTCCCTGGATCCTCTCTGCACAGTTTGGTCCTGCAGTTCAGTTGATGCTTTCCGGTGGAAGTACTTGCCCCATGTGAGAGCTGAGACCAATCAGCAGCCTCAAAAAGGAAACAGGAGATAGTCACCTGTGATGTCCCTGATTCCATTCCTGAAGCTGCTGATTAGCCTCAGCAGTCACATGACCGCAAAGGCCAATCTGTGGCTTTAGTGGAAGGGATTCCGAATGTTACTGCTGGCGAGAAATTCATGAGGCTACCAACCGGACTACCCTGTGACGACACCGGAGCATTGGGGACATTTCCCCCAGCCTAATTCAAAAATATTATTTGGCCCAGGTAACCTCTTTAAGATTATCTTGTACCATGGAAATGATTCAAACAAGCAGTGGTGTGACTTACACTGATATTCTCCTTCCTCATTAAAATAAATGATGCAGGAATATGGCTCCTCTAGGTCTTTGGGGTTAATGCACCTGAAGACAAACTGCAGTCTGTCACCTGTAAAGATGTGGAACAGTTTCAGATTACACTTCCATGGAAGATTCTACCTTACTCTCATGAGTCAGTCTGCTACGTTCCCTATTATTTATGCAATTTTATATGGTACAGCTGCAGTCAACAGAATTACTTAAAACTTCAAAATTCTGCAACTTTCTAATCTTGATGTTTCGTCTTTTTAAGAGCTCTGCTTGCCATCAATGAATGGAATCATTTATTTATACTCAGAAACCACAAAAAAGGGGGATCAGGCCCAAATGATACTGGCTCAGCAAACACAAGTGTAACAAACTGTACACCTATGCTAGTTGGCCACTTCTTACATTTTACTGACAAGCAGACACCTGGAAATTCACAAGGAATGTTAAGTAATAATGATCGATGCCATTATATATACCAAATCACCAAGGAATTGCTGGAATGAAATTTCTATGAATTATTGCAATGATGATATATCTAAGTGATTACAATATCAGAGCAAGTATTTATTGGAGGAAACTCTACAAATTAAAAGTAGGCTCTAGTACCCTATTGGGCCACCTGTAGCCTGAATTCAAGAGGTGATACAGTTGGACATTAAGGCAAACTGGTTCTGTATGCCATCCTGTAGCGCACTCACAGGTTGCCAAACTTAGGTGGTCCCATAAATGATTGATGATAAACCTGGTGTCTGGACAGGTCAAGGTATTGTTGCAATCTGGCAGAGCCATTCCTGGGAAACCCTTGCTGTGTGTTGGTGAGCATTTTACTCCTAAATAATGCCTGATAGAAGCCCTGTCTTGAGAGACGACACATATCTTTGAGCAATTACTATGTCTTGTATCACTACTAGGGGTATCCAATGTCTCTACAAATCATCATACCAGCAGTTAAGACAGTGTGTCACTCTACAGAAAAGCCAGGATTGAAATGCTTACCACAAAGCCTCCATGCTTGAACCCATCAGATCGATGAATTCATGTCTAAAGACAATATGGTTCCATTCTATAGAAGACCAGTTTTCTTGTTCATTACACCTCCTCAAACTGAAGACAATGGTGGCTACTGTCAGGACACGTAATGGGCATTGTGACACCAAATTTCTGTATTTGGATGGCGGACAAGGAAGCTTCTTATTGCAGATCAAACACTCCTCTCTACTTGTGGCATGTCTGCCATCTGGAGCTGGTTTGCCACGTATATGTGCCCTCACGTAACCTAACAGGTCAGATGGGCCAAGATGGCAGGCAATTCTCCAAAATGACCAACCTGCTTTTCTCAGTCCACTGATGTGATTCTTCTCAAAGTCTGTCAACTGGGCAAAATGGCTTTGAGTGCATTGTAGAGGCAAGTCTAGTAATCAATGATTTCTCACCAATAGGTACACTACCCAAAAGTAGTAATTTATAGGGCTGCAGGGGAAACATACAGCCTCTTGTTGCAAAAGCCAGTGTCTACTCATGCTAGATTAGCACCTAGTACCTGCATGAACTAAAATTGTACAATACATATTCTTTCCCTTACACTGTATCCATTGATTACCTCGCAGTTTACGGATTTCCAGCCCAAGACGTTCCTTGAATAACGTGGCCGACTTGTGCAGCTCCTTCAGCTTATCTTTATTTGCCTTCTTGTTTGCCATAGCAACTGCAAGAGAGGAGACCTCATCAGCCACGTCCCTGGTACACACAACACGTGTTAGCTAGGGAAAGGGTGGGTCTTACGTTCTCGCTTGCGGGTCAGTTCTTCCCGTAGTTTCTGGATGTTTTCAGACAGTTCCTCACTAAGATTCTCATTTGCCTTCACCTTGGCAATCTCTCTCAAAATGTCGTCCTTCTTCTCCTCAATGCGTTTGTTCTGGTTCTCTATATCTGAGGGAGATGTCAAAAGGATAAAATCAGTGCAGAGTGAAGATGAAACTATCAAGGTGTGCCACAGAAAAGTCGCAGATGGCAAGTCTCAAAGGATTATCCAGCTTCCAAAATACATCCATTGCAGTGCTAAATACTCCCTGTTCCCTTGTGCAGCCTTTTCTTGGATTTATTTTACTTGAGACTCCATGTATCACTGTTATTTACATGCAGTGAATCTGTTGAAAAAAAAAACAAAAACAAAACACTACATTTCCCATGATGCATTTCCCTGCTCTCCCTCTCTAGGTTTGCTTCTCACAGGAGGGGGGGGGGTGAGCATCCAACTGAAACATCATGGGAAATGTAGTGTGTTCACGGATTCATTGCATGTAAATAACAGTGATACATGGCGTCTCAAGTAAAATAAAGCCAAGAAAAGGCTGCACAAGTAACAGAGCGTATTTAGCACTGTTGTGGTTTTATTTTCAGATAATTTTTGGGAGCTGGATAACAACTAACCACTCAGTGACCTGCTTGTTTGTGCCTTAATAATGTGTTAAGGTTTTAGCCTCTCTGAACTTCATGAGCTACAGCTTTTTTATTTTTCCATTGACACGGCTTTAGGAGTTCTTGAATGCTAATTGAAATTTTATTTCTTTGACTTCTTGGGATACATATAAATAACTGTATAATTCATACACAGCTTTGGTGTTGCAAACAGAATAACATCTCTATTACCATTAACACTAAACCTGTTGAACTATATTTCTTAGACTAGGTTCACATCTGCATTCAGGTTTAAAAAGCGGTTACCCGCAAACCCCATAGACTATAATGGGGTCTGCGTAGTTTCCGCCCAAAAAGGGTGGAGAGAAAAGCGCTGCTTATGTTTTTCAAGTGGAAGGGGAAACAGAATCCCCGTACGGAGAGCCAATGAAAATACCTTTTATGCAACACGAGCAATAGAATGTATTGTATACTTCTTTTTTTTTTACATTATTAATAAAGTATTTTTTAATCCTTATTTGAAATATCTATTTTAAACTTTGTTAAAATGGGGTATTTACTGACTGCAAGGGGGTCCCCAATCATGTCAACAAGAAATCCAGTTGAAGGGGAAATCTCCCCTTGCTTATCCCACTGAGATCAAGGATTCCTCTAATCCCCACTTTTACAGCAGGAGCAGATCTGTTATTGGACAAGCAGAGACAGGACAATCATACAGGACTTATTCATTAAAGGAGTTAACAATATACTACTTTCTATATAATCAGTTTACTGCTTCATTAACCTCTGGCTGCCATATTTATACAAATGGTGAAGATTTTGCAAAAATTGCCATGTCATTATTACTTTGTTAATATTCATTGCTAAGGAATTAACGATGAATGTATTGGGTTTTAGTGAAGATGTCAGCATGAGAGTTGATGTAAGTCACAAAGAAAAATTCCTTTAACCTGGCTTCTAAATGTCCATTACTGTCCAGTAATTCAGAATATCCAATTAGGAGGGCATATGAACGGCAGAGTTATTAAAAAAAAATACCACCTGAGGGTGGCATATACAGCCCAAACTCCAAATGATCTGAAAATCTTCCACTGTTCAATGCTTTAATAAAGGAATTTTACCATTTCTGTACACAGGTTTATAGGACAGGACCCTGTAGCTGCCAGATTATTAGAGGGTCATAGGAAAGTACCCTATATGAGACATCGCATTACCATCTCTGAACTCCAGGATTTTCGCAATCATCATTTCTCCTTCTCTGTATTTTTTAGCCCAAGAATCTGTAATAAAGGAAAATAATGATGTATCAGCCATTTTGTTTGCAGCAAAGTGGAGGAGATAAAGTAAGATTATTCTTTTATGTATCCACTACTGCTTACGGCGGACCAAGAGTCAGGTGGCATTCTCACCGGTAACATTCTGCAGCGATTCCTTGTAGGAGTCCTTTATAGCCTGTGGCGACATCTCCTCATTGCTCTGGCTAACGAATTGTGTCCGGAAATCCTGCATTAAGGCGTAGAGGCTCTGCTCATCATCCATCTTTGCAGTAGACATGGCCTCCACTGGGCTTAAGATGTTACCTGTGCTGAATAAGGAAGAAATAAAGAGACAGGCTGCCGTATGTGCCATAATATCTTCATAGCCACAGATTCTAGACCACTGAAATGAGGTACGAGGTGAATCGAACCAGTCGCCTCAATAGGACAAGTAAAGTATAGTAGCAGATAGTCAGATGGGGCATCACAGTCCATTGGGGAAACAAATGCACTCACTACAGCGTCACCTTCTGCCCAAGATGAGAAGTCACGTGAACACAGCTCCTATCTCACCCCCTCCCCAAAACAAACAAACGTCATAGCCCCTGTAACTGGGAGTCCACAGATGCTTCCTGTCATTACCGACCAGTCCCAATAGTTACATCTACACTGACCAATCCTCCATAGCGCCCCCAGAGCCCCCCGGCCACTCACCCTGCTGCCCCGGACCAGTATATGACGGAGCCCCCGCCTACCGGATTCGAACATTGCCGCTCAGACAGTGCCGTGACGTCACTCAGTCCTGCCAATCGACTGCCTACTCCACACGTAGGCTGATAATCGTGCAGAAGGGGCGTCTCCTCCATCTTTGTTATGGGCATTCGCCCTGTTTACTTAATTTATTGCTGTTATATAGGTATACCACTGTACAGACTAGTGCGGCATAATATCTGTGACCGGGAAAGGTGATTTCTCATCCAAACTGCTGTAGATCTGTAGTGCTGGAATAGACTGACGATTACAGGGAATACTCGTGAGGACATGCAGACTCTACCCATGTACTGTCTGTGAGGAGACTAGCTTGGAGGTGCTGGAGGGACCTACCATAGGCAACTCCATCCTAGACAATTCATTACCGAGGTGACGAGATTGGAGATGCTGGGGAAGGACCTGCTAGAACCAACTCCAGTTTAGGCAGTTCGCTAGAATGGAGCTACTTACGAGAGAAACTCGAATCTAGTCACCTCACTACAGGAGCAGCTAGAGAGGAGGTTCTATAGGTCCTATAGTATAGGGGGATCCTGCAGTATGGCCATAGCTGGCCGAGAGGGACATTCATGTATGGAGTTTTACAATGATTATTAATAGGAATGGAGGAAAAACACATTTGTGGACATTATCTATCATCTATCTATCCATCCATCTCCTATTTATCTATCTATCTCTTCAAAAAACAGGCAGCACACCAAACAGTATGTGGTGAAAAAACCGAAGGAGGTTTATTGAGCCGAAACGTCACAGCATGAGGCACATATTCTTTGGTGTGCCATCTGATAATCTTCCCACTGGTGAGCACCCTATGCTTATACTGGTGCGGTCTTTATATATATATATATATATATATATATATATATATATATATATATATAGTGTGTGTGTGTGTGTGTTTCACAATAAGCCCTGCATACAGCAATATAAATTTTAGAAAAAACACAAGCTTTAATATATATATATATATATATATATATATATATATATATATATATATATATATATACACACACACACACACACATAACTTTCATTGACCATTTAAAAAATAAACGACCTCCACTGGTTATCAACATAGTTTATTAAAGCCAACAAAAACCCCAACACCTCCACTATGATCCTACTTATCTGCCCTGGCCTGGTATTGCCTACTCTCAGGGAATAAAGCAGCCAATGGCATCTCATGTGATGGGGTTACTAGAGTAAGGCTAGGATCACATCTGCAGCAGGTTCTCCATAACTTAGGTCTGTCGGGGGACCCAAACGATGGAGAGCTAGACTGCTAAAACAGCAGTTACCCAAGGACACCAGCAGACCCCATAGACTATAATGGGGTCAGCCCATTCCATACTGAAAGCAGCAGAGAAAAGACCTTTGTGCAGGATTTTTCTCCCCGTCGATTTCAGCGGCCGATGTGAACTTAGACTCAAATGAAGTCTAGTAACCTTCTTTTTTGGTTAATTGAGCGCCAGAAAGTGAGTACTCCTACTACTGAAAGGGATTCCCACACAATGTCATTAAAAGGGTTATCCACCTACTCAGAATAGGCAATCAATAACAGATATGCAGGGGTCCCTGGTGAGTGTAGGTAGTACAGTGCAGCACCATTAAAGTCTCTGTACTGGAGATCTGCAGGGGTTGCAAATCTAATATTGATGGCCTATCCTGAGAAAGTGGATAATTCCTTTAACCACAGTCATGTCAAGCTTGTGATTAACCCCTTCTTGGGTAATCAGCAACTCAATCACTTAGATGGAATCACTGATGCTAGGAGGCCTGGGGATTCAGTGGTGAATACAGCTCTCCATTTTCCTCCAGGAACACTGGGTGGACTTCAGGGTGCATGTTATTTTAATGAATATGGGGGGAGAACACAGACAACCTACTATCCAAATAAAGTATTGCAGTCCTAATGTTCCTTAGGGCTGCACATGCTATATAGAGATAGAGTTGCTAACTTATGCACAAGAAAAAGTTGCAATCATAACTTGACCACAGCTAAACCTAAGGACAGGGGTTAGTCACAGTCAAGGGTTTACACATTGTCATAACCCCTTCTGGTACAGGGACTAGCGGTTTCCATATGCTTGTAGGTATAATAGGGGCAGAAAGTCAGCAGAAGAAAACAATGAAAATGCAAGGAAAACGCAGGAAAAAAGCCTTGATGTGTTTCTGCTGAGTTTTTTCACTACATGTGGCCTAAGTTTTAAAGGATTTATATTGTCAGACAATTATGTTAAAAAGAACCTTTCATGTCCTCTGACACTTGTAGTTATTATGTACTGCTAGAAAGCTAACCGTGCACTGAAATCGGCTTTCTGGTATGCATCTGGGTGCCGGAGATATCGGTGCCATTAGGTTCGCCTCCAATATCCCCTCACTGTCAGAAGGGCGGGCCTTACCGCGTTAGGAACGCCCATCTGACAGTACAAGGTTACCGAATAGTACGGTTGGGGGAGGGAGCGGGTTCCTTTCTGCCCAGCAATGACACTAGGTTGTAAGGCCTGCATTTTCTGACAGTGGAGAGATATCGGTGCCAAAACGAATAGTACTGGGCTACATACTGGGAAGGTGAGAGTTTAGTGTTATATAATACCGCTGGTGCCAGAAAACATGAAAGATGCTCTTTAAATATTTTTATAAATAACATTTTTGTAGCTTTTTAAAGATATCCTCTATTGATCTTAGTGGTGACAGTCTGTTGTGTTGATTGCTTTCAATAGATAGGACAATAAATGCAGGAACCTTCTATGGTCTGGGACTTGTAAGAAATCGAGAATTCCTTATTGTGGCCGGGTTATCATGTGTTTGAACTGTCACTGACTCTTTCTGTATAAGGAGGTAACCTGGCCACAATAAGGAACTCATGGCGGGGGTTACTAACAAATGCCATCAAGTTATCCTAGAAATATACATCACTTTAAAAAGATGGGAAAACCACACATTTTCCTGATGGTTTAGGGTGGTGAAAGGGTTAATTGAGGTGTAGAATAAGAAAGTGCAGCTATAAATGATTTTATTTAAATACATCAAAAATCTTTAAAGTGGTTGTACCATTACGGAAACATCCACAGTCAAATCATCAATAACTTTTCAAACAACTTAGTCTTATTTAATAGAGTATCTGATTCTAGACCAAAATATAATGCATTTTATTTAAAAATATTGCTGCTCTCTACTGCAAAAACCTCTAAAATTCGATCTGCTAGGAGACTCCCTTTCTAGCTAATAGCTCAGTCCCTGCTACTATGGAATTTCTGTCCGTAGATGCAAGAGGAAAAGGTACATTCTGTCTTCACACAGTGAATAGAGATAGGAGGGTATGACTCTCCTCACAGCTCTGCAAACTGCTTTCTCTGTACACTAGACTGAACATAACTGCACGACAACTTACAATGTAAGAAAAGTCTTCCATGTACTTTTATCTACTTCTGTCTGCTTGTGTAATTACAGATAGGAGGTTATTCACAGACCACAAGCGGCTTTCTTGACTGTGCTCCTAGATTTCCCAGACACAAGTAAAAAAAACCACTTTTAAAGTTGTATTGTGCTTGCAGTTCAGTGTTCCTGAATCTCCTATTTGTTCACCAGGCTATTCCAAGCTAGTTGTTTGCTATTGTACAGTTACTCCTGGTAGAATCACAAATAGACAAATCAGTAGTATTTATAATCAATAGATGAGGGCGATATACTCCTCCTTATTGTATAGACCCCATAAGCCCTTTAAGGCTGGGATTATATGGTTATGTTCATGGTAATAAATGTCATACATGCTTTGCTTTGTCTGCAACTGCTGAGGGTGCACTAGGTAGCAGGCCACAATCTTCACGATGAGACTCAAGTGTCACCATTAAGCCCCAAGCCTTATGGTTACATCTCTCACCATTTGGCTCAGAGGTTAGTGAAGGATACACAGAACATACATGAAAACCTGTCAGGTGGTTTGGGACCTCTAAATCACCAACATGGAGTTGGAGATTATGAACCCAAACCTGTATAAATTATTACCAGAATAAGGAGAAAGTTATGGTAGTCCATATACTACAGGTGAAATCAAGTTCATCTTCACCGCACATCATATGCGCCAAAAGGCTGAGATGGACCCCAGAAATGCTTTTTCACTCTGGGAAGAGGTAGATATTTACACAGGTTTGGAACCCTGAATTCCAGCTGCATAACAACACGTTGGTGGATTAGTGACCCCAAAACTACCCGACATATGCCATTTCAAGGGGCTGTCTCACAAAACATCCCCCATAACAGAAAACAGGTGCCAGTGCTAATCACAAAAACTGCAGCATTTACCAGGTGATGAACAGAAAGGTGCCCATCACTCTAATCATTTCTGAGCGCTCAGAGACCACACAAACCCCCTTACTCATACTACAGAGGAGTTTATTATATATCCGTTTTACTGAACAGATAAGTTTTTGTGACAATTGCATGATCTTCTCTTCGAGTCTTCTTTTATGTTGATCTTTTAAACTCCAACCTAAAATAAAGCAAATGAAAAATGTTTTAATGAATCCAGAAGCTCCTTTCTGCTAAATGATGGGAGTGATGTGTCTTCCCCCCACTACTACGGTGGTCTCAACAACAGTCAGCCAGTAGCAGTCCACGTTGTCAATTTAAAGATCTTTACACTTTCTCTTTGAAGAGCTTGAATGTTAGGTGTAGTGTAGTTTTGGTATCTATGGCATTGCATTTACTTTGCTATTAGACAGCCATAGACGAAAGCAGCCATATTTTGCTACTTGTGCTTTACCTTATACATATCAGCTTAGACTTCTTAATAGTTACTCACTGCAAACTCTGACAGGCAGGATGAAAATGATTCATTACAGTGGCTGGTGCTGGATGATGAAATCTGCAGATCTACAGACTGCCTAGTCTACATTTAGATCACACTTTAGTTTGCTTACTAAGAGACAGAATTTTACGTCACAATCACAGCGAGTCCATGTCACTTTTTCTGAGAATTCACACTAACATGTCTATCAAGTCAAATAGTTTTAGCACAAAACAGATGCTCCAACATATACCATATTGTCAGGGTGGGTGTCACATTGTCAGGGTTGGTGGGTGTCACCTCGAAATTAACGTTACTAGAAGGCTTCTAGATGGGAAGACTGTCCTCACTCCACCTATCCCAATATCTAGGTAAGATTGCTCCAATTTGGGAGCTTTTTCTGCATTTACTTGGTCCCTTATCCCTTCTACCTATTCTTAAATCTAAGGGCTCGTTCACACGTTGCAAGAGGGGGCAGATCTTGACTCTGAATCCACATCAGAATCAGCCCCCTCACAATAGAGGTCTATGTAGACCGCTAGCTTACTTTTCTCCGTGAGTGGCATGTTCCCGCTCACGGAAAAAAGAAACAAGCTGCCCTTTCTTCAGGCGGATTCCATGGCTGATTCAGCCCCGCTCTCCACCTCGCGGCAGCACACTCCGGACTGGGCCCATTCATTTGGGCCTACTTCGGAGCAGGAAGCCGCAACAGGTGCATTTTGGTCCTATTCTGACGTGGCCTCCTGCATCGAAATCAGGACCAAAATACTACCCCCTTGCCCCATGTGAAGTAGGCCTAAGGGTTGACTCGTGATCTCTGTAGTAGAAATATTTATTTCTTGATGGTAGTTCTTTCCTGGATACATGATAGGACACACATTGAGACTAATACCTGAATATTCCTTCTCTGTTTGTGCAATGATTTGAATTACATTTTAAAAACGATTAAAAGTTATGTTTTAGGATTAGTTCACATTTTTGCAGCTGTATCATATATGCCCTAGACCAGTGTTTGGCACACAGAACGTCATTACCTGTTGTTACTTTAATCAGGAGAAGACTTCCACTTTAATAGCAGAGCGCTGCTTTAAAAAAAATTATGCAAAAAAAAAAAAAAAAAAAAAGATTATAATAAAGTGACAAATCTCCCCTTCCCCCCCAAGCAACAACAAATTGACCATGACATCATGGCAACAGGTTATACTACGGTCACATCTGCAGAAGCAGAATGGACAAAAACTGATCCATTCTGTGACAGACCTGAACGGAACCTGAGGCATTGCATTGACAATGGGGTATGTTGGGTGTACATTTTCCAGCAATTTATGATGGATGTGTACCGACTGACACCTGATGTAGATGTTAACTTGGTCTTAGAAAGAGGATTTGAGGATGGGACTCGTCCTTAACACAGTGTAGGAGGAGAGTTAGTGCAGACATCTCATTGCTGAGATACACACATTACAGAACCCCACTCACATATTCTTTACCTCCAGTTCTTACGCACCTGCAGACAGTACAACAAGCACGCCTTTGTGGGAGGGGTGTACTAGACAATGTACACAGGGTTTACAGGTCAGGATCTAGATGTATGAAATGCTACAGGAAGAACGACAGATTTGCTTACAGGTCCTTATATACCATGCTACAAACCTGCATATGGCCCATAAGGAGCAGGAGATTTTGATATTTTATTACCTGCTGTGAAGGCTTTTGCCACTTTAATCAGGAGATGGTTTCCATTTTGAAAGCCGGGCCCTGCATTATATAACAAAAAAAAAATAAAATACAATGTTTTAAAATGTAACCTCACTAAAGCCATGATCCCAGAGATCAATGGCACCAAGGCAATAGACCATGATAACATGGATACAGATCAGAAGAGGTTTGAAGTTGGCCTTCATCTTTAACATATTGCAGGGAATATTTATCAACCCCTCTAAGCCGCTCTTGCCGGCATAGAGGGAAGGTTTGTGGGACACATTTGGCTCAACGCCCCCTCTTGCAGCAAACGTGCAACACACTCCAAATTCTGTGCCTTATTCCCAAATGTGGGTGAAAGGGCCTTGGCCTGACAGATTTTATTATAACTTAACAGTTTGTAGCCTGAGTTAAACAGGACATGTACATCATTTTGTAACTGGCATAGATTTCTATTCTGACACAAGGGCGTGTGCCAGATTTGTTAAAAGGCCGGGCATGCCTTGCACCTGTTGGGCTATTTTTTAATTTTATTAAGACTAGTGAATGAAATGTGTTCCAGTGTAGAGTAGAGTTGCTGCATGCATCTCATTGGTAAAATGAACACAATATAGGACTCCACTCCATTATCCTCTACCTCCAGTTCTTACGCACCTGCAGATAGTACAACAGGCACGCCTTTGTGGGAGGGGTATACAAGATAGATGCGTTTAGGACTACAGGGAGACTGACAGCTTCGCTTACATTTTATAGCAGGCCACAGACCTGTGTATGGCCCCAAGGAACAGGACGTGGCATTATTTGTCGTGAAGTCATTCTGCCGCTTCAATCAGGTGATGACTTCCACTTTGATAGCCAAGACCTGCATGGGAAAAATAAAGAAATAGTTGTAAGGTGATAAATATGTGACCTCTCTAAAGTCTTGATCCCAAAGACATTGGCACTAAGGAAACAGACCATGACATCATGATGACAAGTTAGGCTGGATTCACACCAATGCACGCTTTCCCTTGGGGAATTCCCTTCCTCATTCCGCTCGAGAAACGTTCTACAAGCAGGACTTTTCTCTGCATTTTTCAGGCGGAAACCATTATAGTCTATGAGGTCCACGGGTAACCAGTTTTTAAGCAGACTGGGTTTCCATTTTTTGGGTTTCCAAGCGAACCCAAGCACAGGTGTGCACCTAGAGTTAGAAGAGGGTTTGAGAACCTCCCCTATAATACAGTGTAGGAGGAGAGTTCCTGCGCACATCACACTGGCGAGATAAGACCGGCGGTAAGACCCCACTCCTGTATTCTCTTCCTCCGGTTCTTACGTGCCAGCTCGCAACAGTCAGCAGACACGCCTTTGTGGGAGGATATAAGCTAAGAGACCCCACAATATAACACAGAAATATAAGAGGGAATGGTACCTGAGATGTGGCCATCTGCGAGAAGGCACCCGCTGCAAAGAAGTGAAAACACAACATGAAAAAGAGTCTCCAATACACCTCATACAGAAGAAGAGCTGTCCAGCGCCCTCCTGCCCACTACACACAGCAGTATACTCACACCAACCGGCCGGATGGCATCGGCTTAACCCACACATCTCATCCGATGAGATCCGGGAATGGAAGAGAGAGGGATCATTACGTCACCTCCTATCTTATACTGAGCCGGTAGATATTCCACGGAGGTAAAGCGCCAAATGTCTCCACCACCGCAAACATCCACTTGCACTGCAGTCATCAATGGTCTTCAGCAACATGGCTGCTTTATTACAAGTCTCAGAGGCCTCTAGCGGTGGTCAGCTGACACAACCTAAGGCCTAGAGCACGTGACCGTGCCTGGAGACTATTGGCTGTGTGTCCTATAGGTTGCGGTGTGTGATTTTCTCCCTTACCTTGCAGTGTGCGTGTGAGGCGGGAGCCGTACCTTCTATCTGCTGCGTCCCCGGCTGATCACAGAGAACAATAACGTACTAAACGAAATGGCAGTGTCCTATAGACTTTCCTACACGGGCCTGGTCCTTTATCAATGATGTGAGCTGAGCCCTAGCACTGGTAAAGACATGAGCTATGATAGTATTTACATGGGACTTCTCTTCAAGGATCTGCTCTTTACGTAAAGGGATATATATATATATATATATATATATATATATATTTTTTTTTTCCAAGTGCACAGTAGTTATTTTGGTGAATAAAAGGCGGTAGTTTATACTTTTTGACTATTACTTCCTCCAATTCAGTGAAATAAACAATAAAAGCTGAATAAGTCAGTGACTACTTGTGAGTGCAGTGTGTACTATGTGAGGCTGCACTGCAACTAGAGGGATGCTTGTGCTGTGCAATAACCAGCGCTTTAGTATGGACATGACCGTGGTGGTAACATTACCATAACTAATGCAAACAAACTGTTCAGCCATAGCTCTATAGATATCGATGGACTGATTGCAGGACGCTGGCATCATCTATATTCTATTCCATCACCAGCCTGTAGCCATTTTTTCTTGTCTAAAAGTACTCAATGCTTACATATTATTTTACTTTTAGCTTGTGTTTTTGCCTTAAAGCACTTTGCACTGTATACACTATAGGATCCATTTGGCCTACTTTTGGTAGCATTTGTATAATCTGGCCTTATGTTTTAGCTTACCTTTCTGGTTCATGTGGTACATATATATTCTGTCATACCATCAGGTTAAAATGTGGACAGTAGGAAGGGGAGGCCTGACTGCATAGCAAAGACAGTAACATTTAATGAGGAGCAGTCTGAGATCTGTAGATCAGAGCCAAATGATCCAAACTGGCTAGAAAACACTGGAATTCCCATCACTAATCAAATCCCACTGGGTAATATTAGCTATCTAAGGGCTGGTTCACACATGCCGACGTGTTCCATCCAGAAGGAGTCCGCATGAGGACTTCCCCGGACGGAATACAAGCGTAACTGCAAGCGTTGTGCGGTTCAAGCACACGGACCCCAGACTATAATGGGGTCCGCGTGCTTGCCACGCACTGCCCACATGAATCATTCATACGGGCAGTGCGCGGCAAGCACACTGACCCCATTATAGTCTATGGAGTCTGTGCACTTGAACCGCACAACGTTTGCAGTTGCACTTGTATTCCGTCCGGGGGGTCCTCATGTGGACGGAACACATCAGCATGTGTGAACCGGCCCTTATAGAGAGTACTAGAGTTGGCTAGAGAAATCTCAAGTGCCTACAGGACAGTCCACAAAGACCGGTGGGTACAGCTGAAACGAGTGCGCCTTTATTTTATTCCATTCCCTGTTTGGAGCCACAAACTCGCTGATAACCCCTTAAACATTTACCTGCTACATGCTTTTCCATTACTGAGTAGCACATTTAGCTACACCATCTTCGTAGCTCCCATACACCTTTATGGGAGTTATGAAAACAACATGGCAGCAATTTGCAGGGATGAATATATGCCCACAGAATGTTAGAGGGGTCGAATCAAGGGAAATGGGCCAGGATAATCTGCATGAATGACACAAGGGGACATAGTTTTTCTAAACAAGCCATTTATTTCTGAAATGCCAATTATAATGTAGGATAAAGTCCGTTGTTACATGCTTGTCAGTAACCGTAGAAAAATAGAACAAGTGAAAACCTTTGTACAACAGCAATGGTACTTGAAAGAGAGAAGAGGCGTTATACAATGTATCATCATCACACGAGACACAAATTCAAGTCTGGAGGTACCTAAATAAAAATACTATTCTTTAAAAACCCCACTATGTACAAGAGTCATAAACAAAGCTTACAAAGTACTGGTTATGCAGGTTGTACAAAACACTTGCATAGGACGTGGAGTCTGTGAAGTTCGCTGTGGTGTAGATTTCGGTTTCTGAGCCTTTAGCGGTGAAGGCACTTGAACTTTTAATTTTATTTTTTTCTGAATGAGATTTAAAAACTGCAGACTGTCACAGACATTCACAACAGAGACAAGCATCTCGATCCCATAAAGTGTCCCTCATGGACTGGTAACTGCACACACTGCAGATAACACAATGTAGGACCATCCCAGCCGTAGTGGGGTCCATGCATTTCCACCAAGTGCCCTAAAAAGCCTAAAATGAATGATTTTATGACTAGCCAGCCCTCTAATAGATGTACCACATACAAGGTAAGGTGAACATTGGGGTCATGGGAAATTCACAATAGATAGCAACCCTGCATATTTAAAGGGACAATGCCCTCACATAAATCAGTAGGCACAACTGCAGCTACTACATGGCTCAAAGGTGCCAATAAGGGGCAGAGAAGTCATCACCACTCCCCTAACTGCCTAGAAAGAGTTATGGCTACAGGTAAGTATCACGTAACCTCTTTCACTCTACTGAATGGCTGACTGGGATGACAGACGGAAGAGGCCGATGCAACTCATTTTCAAAGTCACTATCCTCCCATGGTTAACTTCGCAGCCTGTTTAGTGGTTACAAATGTGCCATCTCTTACATGTAAAGGGATGTTCTCCTTTAAGAAGCTGGAGATGAAAGGGTTTAGAGGTACAGAAAGAAATAGAAAACTGGTGAAGCAAAATCTACATTATAAAAAGTTCTGGAACCCCCTAATAAACATTGAGGAGTCAATTCCTTTCCATTTTTGAGATCTCTGCTTGCTGTCACTAAATAACATTCTTGTTCATATCCAAAGGCTGACATTATAACAGGACAGATCTCTACCGTCCTGCTAGCTTGAAACTGTAGAAAAAAAACTTAATACAATTGTAAGAAACCTTCAGCTGCGAGGAATTAGGCCAGGGAACATTTCTAGCCCTGGATGTAAAAAAAAAAAAAAAAAAAAAAAAAAAAAAAATGTTCTCAGATTTCAACTAGTAAAGAATTGATACACAGTCTATTAGAAACTTTTCATTGTTCATTCAAAGACACTGCAGAGAAGCATTCACGGTATGAACAAGCAGGTACAAAAGCAACTTCAGAATGTAAAACCCTTCCAGCAAAAAAAACAAACTCTCCCCCCACTGAACTTACATATGTGAAGACAATAAATAATTAAAAGGATAGGGGGGTGTCACTAATTTATCACAGAAATGAGGAACAGCGAGCAAAACGACTTAAAGGATTTCCGGAACTTAAATACTGTTGACCTATCCTTAGGCTAGATCTATTACCAGATCACTGGGGATTCAACACATTCTCTCATGACCAAGGCTTCTACTTCCCAGGTAGGTGGTCACATTTACATGGACCGTTTGCAGCTCAGTACCATTGAGTGAATGTGGAGGAGCTGCAATAACCAAGCACAGCTGATCTTGAGGGTGCCAGGTATTGGGATCCCACCAATCTGATATTGATGACCTATCCTATGAAAAAGTCACCAATATTGTAATTCTGTAAAAACTCTTTAAAGGCTGCGCCCGCCTTTACAACCAATGTCAAATAAAGCAAATGGTCTTCATTAAAAATTTCATATCATATTGTGTCTACAGCTGATATGGAGATCGATGCATCTCTAGGGTAACAGACAACATCAAACACACTGTGTACCTGATACTGCAGTTACACTTTCTGCTATACTATATTAGATGAATGATACAAAGTGAACAAGAACAGAAAGTATGAAACTGTATGATCAGACTACACAGAGTTTGCGGTCTGTTACCATGGAAGGAAAATGTAACAAAAGACTATTTGCAGAGTTGCTGTGGTCTTTCCTTGTAAAGCTGGAAACGCATTTTGATGCAGTTTTGAGTCAACATGAAGTGTTTTTTTCCTTTATTTCCCTTTCCTTTGGAATTCACTCCTGGTTGGCTCAAAACGCAATTACAACTGGTAGAAGGCGGCTGCACGTTCCATAGAGACTAAATCGCATTAAAGAGGTTTTCCAGCGAATTTTTTTCCCCAAAGCGTACATTAGATTCTACGGGACAATAATGCAAGGCCTAAAGCATAAATATACCAGGAGCCACTGTCCTCGAACCCTTTCATCTGCAGCGGTCCTGGCTGGCAAGCCCCTGCAGATCAATTATATATCCTAAGGATAGGCCCACAATATAACAAAGGTGGATAACCCTTTTAAGTGAGAACACTCCTCTCTCCTCCATATTCCATGGGTGTTAGCCATCTGCCAAAAAATAATAGATTTGCACAAACTCCACATCAGTTCACTGGAATGTTCTTGCTATTCGAGTGTGTGTCAACATAAGTATGTGTAGTATGTATATTACTGGAACCAATGGTGGAGTCCGAAAAAAACGCCAATGTAAAGATTCATTTGCTTTGTATTTTGTGGTGAAAAGAAAATACGTTCTCCTGTCCATCAACAAGCATGCGCTTCTATTAGAAGAGACTTCAAACACCATACCACGTGCATTATATTACAATGTATTACTGGGGAAGGTTAGCAAATAGAAACAATATACAGAATAATTTAATTTTTCCCTGCCTTTCTGTAAAACACGTGAACCAGGGAAATTTACATAATTTCATCTCTAAATACATACAATCCTATAACAATCTAAAAACAACAGTCCGAAACAGCCTACGATTGTCGGCAAGGACCTGATTGTCATGGGGACTTGTCCATACTGCCCCCTCCTGGAGGGAAGTGACATTGCAAAACCATAACAGGCTAGGTCTAAATTTTTTTTAATTTTTTTTTTAAAGGGACAGGCACAAAAACTTCCATATAAATCACTGTCCACATACAGCACCAGGTCACATGACACACACAAACACCACAAATGGATCCAAACTGAGATAAAGCAGCCCTAACCAACACAGCATATTAAAAATAATTGTGTTACAGTATCAAAACTGATAATTGCCCTAGTACAGCAGAAGCTGCCATTTTGTTGGAGTCCAACCAAGATCACCAAGCAGATGCTCTACAGAAAGCTAATGACCTTTTATATAGGTGGTGTGTAGGGGTCACCAATAAACAATATAGGAACATCATGCATTACCAGAGCCTACTTTCTACAAATTGGCAGCTAACTGCAATAGCAGGCGACCAAACAATCACTTAGCACATGTCAACAGGAAAAACACACAGGAGCCCTTTACAATTCTCCCGCAGCAGCAGCAGCAGAAGGGATAGTGAAGGCAATGCAGGAATGTTAGCACCTCGAATGAAAAGGTTCTGATCTCATATGAAGCACAGGAGGCATGCCGTGGCAATGTCACAGAGAAGATCCACTGCAACAAGGGATAGAAGATCCAACAAACAGGAAAATTCTGGAAGGGAAAATCTGCACTACCATAGGCTTTGCTATGTCTATCAATCATACATAAGGACACACACACACACTTCCATGCCAGGTTTGGTCCAGACGGGTAAGAATATAAAAGAAACATGTAAGCCAAAAAGCATATAGAAACAGCCTGAAGCAGCAGAGATGCAACCTCACTATGCTGCAAGAAAGGAGGTGGAAAAAAGGACAAACATAAAACGTGGAATACCAATATAAGTGAAGGACAAGAAAATACTATCAAGGATAGACACAGAAAATCAGATTTTTTTTGGCCCGACTGTTTACACAGTAGTCAGAACCCACTTTCAATCCGTTTCTTTAGATTAGGAACCTACCTGCAGGTTGTATTATTCTATCTCACGGGCGTGATAGAAACCTACATAAATGACTGTATGCCATGAATCCTGGACTCAACATATATACACCAGTTTTGTGGCATAGATGTTCAATAATGTGGCACAATTAGCCGCCCTTTTTGCCCAATCGCCCATTCTGTGCCTTGCTAACCACTTTCCATAAACATGGACTGAGTGAGTTGGGCCGAAACAAGAACACCTCGGACTGACATTTATTAGAACTCACTCCAGTATACAAGAAATCTATGCCAGTTACTGACCGGTTTAGATCTCCACTCTGGCACAAGGGATGTGCCTAAGTTATGAAGGTCCAGAACCTCTTGATAAGTCAGGCGTACCTTGAGCCCACTGAGTATACGAAGCACCAGCCTTAATAAATCTGCCCCACTGTGTAAACTATTCTTCTATTACTTGTCACTCCTTACAGAGTTGCTGCCACCTCTCACGACACATCTAATCTAGTAAATAAGTCAAACCTTCATGAAATAGCAGAACTGAAGCTTCTATTAGAACCTG
This sequence comes from Leptodactylus fuscus, assembly GCF_031893055.1. Lineage (NCBI taxonomy): Eukaryota > Metazoa > Chordata > Amphibia > Anura > Leptodactylidae > Leptodactylus > Leptodactylus fuscus. The sequence goes on from NC_134271.1 coordinate 85,358,483, forward strand.
TGATGGGCTGTTCCTCTGTTATTCTTCCTGGATATTTAGGACTAGACAGCTAGGTGTTACCAGTTGGGGATGTTCATTCCATAGCTCAATCAGTGCCGGACCATATAGAGAGAACAGTCTTTGAAAAGGGGAATGGTAGGCCAAACCACCAACTCCGACTTTTTCCCCCACAATCAGACTCCTTCATAAATGGCTGACAGTCATGATCAGCTAGAAAGAGTAAAAGTACAGTGAATGCCTATGAAAAAAAAAATATAAAACTATGCAAATTATACAATATCAATAATTTTATAACTATGAATCATTTATATTTAAGTTGGTCATTGAGTTTTTTCCTACTCCACCTATATTTTGTCCAGACTCCAACTACAGAGCCCAGTCAACTACCATGAAGAATAAGAGAGGAACAGCACAGTTATGAAAAACAAGCTGAAGAGCTGTTAGTTCATAAGGAATACTCATTTATTTACAGTGGCAGGTTTATGTAAACCTACCTATGGAAATAGAATATGGGCACACAGTGTCACTGCCCATCACTTTCAGGTATAGCAGCAAGTGCAGGCAATTTGTTGTCCCTTTAAATAGCATGCAATAAAAAGATGGAGGCTTCAGGAAGGGGGATTTATACTTTCCAGTTAAGGGGAGAACATACCATGGACAAGGACTTACTGCACCCAAACTTGTCCTCTGTAAACCTTCTTCAGGCCTAAAAGTCAACCAAAGCCCATATTGTGCACACAAAAAGGACTTGAGGAACCACCTCCATTATACAATAACCATGTACAGTCGTTAAAGAGCCTCTGAACCAATGTAATATAATGAACGTATATAAAGTGTAATATGGTGCTTACAGGTGGACGTACACTAACATCAGGAATATAAGCAGGTTTATACATACATATACATACCAGTCAAAGAGGCGACATTACATATCCATTGAGCATCAACCCAAAATTACAGGACACATGCCCTCAGATGTAAACATGTCATAGGAGACAACACTGAGGTATATCTGTACTGAGGCGTTAAATATCTAAAATGAGTGTGTGCATTCACAGATGTTGGGTATGTAGGAGCATGTGGTGCTACGGATCTAGTGTTCGGCTGCTCCAGGGTGGAAGGGCACCATCGGCCCCCCACTCAGGCAGAGATGAATTACACACAGGAAGATCCTGCTACCTTCTCAAAACTTATTGCTATGAGACACAACAAGCTACAGAGGGTCCTCCACCTCTCCACAGCTCGAGCATGGACAACATGGATTGTATACAGTATACACTGTGGCTTTAAAAGGTGCCCTTAGAGCTCATAGGAGGTAGGTGATACTGTCTCTAGTGCTGAAAATGTAAGCGATCACACATATTGCATTAATGGAATGAATGTAAAACATTTCTGACCCTTGAATGGCAGGATTTGTGGCTAAACAGATTTTACGCCACATTGAACATAACCAGGTAGAGGCAAGACAGAGATTTGTGACTGTGGTACATGTTAGATCATTCGGGTAGGAATTCACAAGGAACGCACCACAAGCTTTTGGATGCTATTCCTACTCATTCCCCCATACAGATGCAGGCTTTATAGTGTGCAATGTTCTCAATGAGAAGAGGAAAGCATCTCTCACGAGAACAAAAATTGGAGCAGTGACATGAACTGTCAGGGGCATGAGTGGGCACACCCCTCTACACGGACAGTCAAGCAGACCCACCAAAATGAGTAGGTTTGACTTGTGTGTATGGTAACCTTAACATAACATGACAATATTGGATAGATTATTTCACTTTAGACAATTCCAGTCTATGGAGCCGGTTCCCCAGTGATCAGGTAATGCACACGGAGAAGTAGCTCCCATTCCCTTACTGCCCCCTCCTATGTTTATAACCAATAATATCAGTATCCATGCAATGAACAGACACCATCATCCTTAACAGCAGTCGTCACTTTCTGCTCTCTCTAGACAATAGATTGAAATTCTGGTGCGGTATAGTTCAATAAATGCTATTAGCAAAATTTTCTGGCAACATAGCTGATGTACTAATTGGTATTTTAGTCTTTGAGGAAAGAGACACTGCCAGCCTGCACCATGTCAGAATAGACAAAACCTCATTTCTAACAACTTTCTAATATACGTTGCGTTTTCAAGTACAGATCTACAAGCATGTTCATGTGCATATTTGTAGTGGAATCTATGGCAAAAATCCAAGGATGATCCTGGTTTATGCAAATAATGCATGTCATGACACCTGTCGCCTTAAACCTCTCTGGTAAAATGACCCCACGTAACCCAAAAACATAAGACAACGCAAGACTAAACCTTGGATGTACATCCTTTCAAAGTAACAAAATATAAGTTTGCTGAAGCAATGAGCAGAGCTAAACCTTGTAGGAAAGCCAACAAGAGAACCTCTTTAATAAGAGGATTTGGCGATCAGAACACTGATGCAACAGTAAAAGCATCCTTTAAAAACACTTGCTCAGCTCTGTTATGTAATAGATTGATAATGCTTCAGCACAAATATGGAATTTACAGTCAATACTGCAAAAGTTAAAATAGTCTTTGGGCTCCAATATCAGCTTCCAATTCCAGTTAGGTTGGAGTACGGATGTAGCAGGCAGAAATGGTCATTTTTCACTGCATTGTTACTGCCTCATGGTGACTATCAGAGCTTATAGTTAAACTCTTTAGACAACCCTTTCAGGCCAGGACCACAGACTGCAACTTTGCAACAGGTCAGTCGCTGCCGGAACCACCAGCGGCTAACCCGATGCAAATTACAGTACAGTGAAGTAGATGGGATTTCAACAAATGCCCACAACCATGGTAAAATTTTTCAGCGCCAGTTGTTTTGTTCTGTGGGTTTGGAAGCCGCAGCATGTCAATTACTGCTGCCGATTCAAAGTTTGTTTTTTACCTTTGCAATACATATAGGCTGAAAACGGCTCTAGACCTGCAGCAAAAACCAGCTATGGGCTTTGCCACCAGTAGATTTACTGCTGGCTGTGCTGTTAGAACATACTGTGAGGTCATGAACAGTTCACCAAATACCACAAAGAACCAAAATGACAACCTCAGCTCTGCTATTCCCCAGGTTAATAAATTGACCACAACAGAAGTGACTTTCGATTCAAAATTTTCCATGTGATATGCGTTACTAAGGTGAGGACAAGAGTGCAAGGGTATGGCATTACCATGGGTCAGGACGGATTTCTAACGCCAAACAGATCAGGAAGACGTCAGAATGTAATGTAACCTCAGCGCGAGGACATAGAATCCTATGTGTGCTTCTTTGGATCGCTTCATTATTACAAAATAAACACTTTCATCCTGTTACAAAATATTGTTAAACCTAAAACCCATGAAGACAACAGAATAAAAGAAAAAAAATTACATAAAAACACTGCTCCCATACAAAACCAACACATTGCAAATCATAAGAGGCAAATGTATATAGGTGCAAAATTAGACTGCAAATAAAATGTTAGAAAATCAAGGTGCCAGCTAAGAAGTTTAAAAAAAAAAATTTTAAAAAAATAAAACCCCAAAAAAGTCTTGCATACATCCACTGTATAAGAAGCCACCATGGAGGATACGGGGAACATGCAGCTACTGTAATGCATGAGAGAAAATAACGCAAGCTAGGTTATGTTTCCAGTAAAGCATAGATTGACACCGCTCAGAATAAATCCATGGAAAGTGTTGTACTCCACTAGTTTTAGGCACAGAGATGTCGAGAGGTTATTTCATTTTTGTTTCCTCAGAGAGCAGATTTCTTGTAAAGAAAGTCAGGCTTATTAGGAGATCGTCGATCCCTCCCTACAGCATCCTCTCGCTCCAGGTCACTGTTCCTCTGGTCAACCTCAGAGATTCTCCTGAACACCCGCTCATCCTGTCGATCAGAGCTGTAGGCAGAGTGTGATGGTCTGTTAGAGGTTAGGCCGTAGGTCAGGTCTGATTCAATTTTCGTACGTCCCCGTCCATGGTGAGAACCATGGCTGGTACCCTCTTGGGCAGCAAGGGCGAGATCAAGTCTTTGAGGAGGCTGTTCTAAGACATCAAGGTGTAGCGGTTCATTCTTTTGCCTGTGCGGATGACTGTCAAGGGAAAACAGGTAATCCCTCCTTGAGTCATCTTGCTTTTTTGGAGACATCTGGTTGGATAGATAGGAGGGCTTTAATCCATTTGGAGGTGGTTTGCTATGACTGTACAAATCTGGGCCAAAATAAATGCCCTGCGAGGCCAAAGGGGAGTGTCTGCTGGGAACTGGTGTGGATGGTCGGCAGGCAGAGTTGGAGAAATCGTAGAACTCTGGATACTCTGGTTGGCTCTCACGGGAATCAATTTTCTGTTCTACAGTCTGTTTTTTCCGTGAACTGTGCATATGTCGGCTGGGAATGCATGCATGGTGCTGGGCATGAAGGGGCATCATGTCCGACACTTGCTGGCTAAGCTGGGTATCGATGGTCAGTTCTGGCAGCCTTCGGTCCTTCAGTGACATTGAGGAGACACCCATTGCTATATCCGGCATAAACTCGTTTAGAACTGGTTCACCACACTGGCAAAGAGAAGAAATACAAGTCAGACAAAAGGAAGAATTCTATTAGGTATAATTGAGGATGACTAAAGGGGTTGTACCATTAGGGCACTTATCCCCTAACCACAGGACAATCTTCAGCAGCCCCATAGCAATGAATGGAACGCCAGTCAAGCAAGTGCACTGGTATTTGTGGTTCTCCAGCCTCATCATTGCTGGGGAGCTCGTCAGTCCTATGGACAGAAAAGTGTCCTTAATGGCACAACCTCTTTACAGTAAGTGAGGGGATGAGTTCTGCTGCAATTGCTCTAACTGGATATTGGGACTGTTGCTAAACTTGTGACTGCCTCTATCCCTATCACCCAGGTTGTATCTATGGGACTTACTGAACTCAATTCCAAAATTTCCCACTATACAGTCCATACCTTGCCACACTCACGGGGGACAAAGAATTGTAGATTTGGCTCCAAGTCGCAGGGAATATACCCACTATGCTGTCCCCCCCCCTCCTCAACCACACCAGCAAAAAAAAAAAATAAAATAAATCACTAATCACTACATTAAACTATGGCCTTACATATATTTACTCTACTCTAACATGTTGTAACCATAGAAAGCCTTGCTTTTCCAGGACAAGTTGCAGAGGCACCATTTTTGGATAAAAACAAATGTAAGCATGTAATTTTCTTAAAATGTATTACGTGTAAAATATGCAGATTGAACCATTCTGCCTTAAAGAGGTAGTACAGGACTTCAAGATTGATGGCGTTTCCTTACCAAAATCACATTGGCAATAGTCAGACTTCTAGCATTCCGATCAGCCGTTTGCCATAGTGTACCAGAGCATAGAAAGGTACAGAGGTTTCATTGGTATAGCGTGGAAATGTTTCTATGACTGCCAACTCAAACAGTAGCAAGAGGAAGACTGACAAAGTCAGCACCATACTAAGTAGGGCAATAGAATATCAGTCACAACATGGCAATGAGTTTGTCCCACTTCCTATCCACACACGTACTGATACATTTTTTTATATCTCACCACTGGCCCCCAAATAACTACTAGAATTGGAGGAACCAAAAAGTACCAAAGCACCACCTTACTTGAATGATTGGAAGAGCATAATAGTTTCTGTAATGCCCTTAGATTTTAAATGGCATGGCAATGTTCATGTTAGACCACCACTCCATTATAACCCCTCATATCATTCGTGCAGATGAGGAAAGGCAGGAGAATATCCAGGGCCGCCGATAGGGCAGTACTACTGGTACTGGCGTCAGGGGCCCGGCCAAATTGAAAAATGGGAGGGGCCCGGTTTTGGCCCACCACCGTGTGCCGGACCCCTGGCGCCCGTAGCAGTCATTGTATGTCCTATTTCAACTCAGATCTGCATCCAGAGGACGCAGATCTGAGTTGAAGACATACGCGGCTGAAGCAAGGAGCTGACACAGGTCAGCTTCTCGCTTCGCCGCTGCGCGCCTCTCTCCCTGACACATATGCAGCTGAAGCAAGGAGCTGACGTGTCAGCTCCTCGCTTCGCCGCCGCCGATGCTACTGGCTTGTAGACGCGATGTGATCACATCGCGTCTAAAAGCCAGTAGCCGGCGGCAGCAGCGAAGCGAGGAGCTGACACAGGTCAGCTCCTTGCTTCGCCGCTGCGCGCCTCTCTCCCTGTCACATATGTGGCTGAAGCGAGGAGCTGACCTGTGTCAGCTCCTCACTTCGCCGCCTCCGCTACTGGCTTGTAGACGCGATGTGATGACGTCACATCGCGTCTATAACTGTGCGCCAGTGAGAGAGAGGCGCGCAGAGAGCTGCGAGGGAACGAAGGAGAAGGTAAGTCAGTCAGTGTAATGTGGAACGTGAAACTGGGGGCAGAGAGAGGACGGCATGACACTGGGGGCAGAGATGGAGAGGACATGAATATGGGGGCAGAGATGGAGAGGACGACATGACAATGGGGGCAGAGATGGAGAGGACAGCATGACAATGGGGGCAGAGATGGAGAGGACAGCATGACAATGGGGGCAGAGATGGAGGGACATGAATATGGGGGCAGAGATGGAGAGGACGGCATGACAATGGGGGCAGAGATGGAGGGGACATGAATATGGGGGCAGAGATGGAGAGGACGGCATGACAATGGGGGCAGAGATGGAGGGGACATGAATATGGGGGCAGAGATGGAGAGGACGGCATGACATTGGGGGCAGAGATGGAGGAGACATGAATATGGGGGCAGAGATGGAGGGGACATGAATATGGGGGCAGAGATGGAGAGGACGACATGACAATGGGGGCAGAGATGGAGGGACATGAATATGGGGGTAGAGATGGAGAGGACGGCATGACAATGGGGGCAGAGATGAAGGGGACATGAATATGGGGGCAGAGATGGAGGGGACATGAATATGGGGCAGAGATTGAGGGGACATGAATGGGGGCAGAGATGGAGGGACATGAATATGGGGACAGAGATGGAGGGGACATGAATATGGGGGCAGAGATGGAGGGCATGAATCTTTGGGTAGAGATGGAGGGGACATGAAACTGGGGGCAGAGATGGAGGGGGGGGGACATGAAACTGGGGGCAGAAATGGATGGGCGGACATGAATCTGGGGGCAGAGATTGGGTGGGAGACATGAAACTGGGTGCAGATGAAGGGTGTATATGAAGCTGGGGGAGAGATAGAGGGGGGACATATAATGTACGGGTGACTGTAGGAGGATTATACTGTGTGCGGGAACATGAAAAATTAATGAGAATGGGTGGAGTCAACATAACGGTGGGTGGGGCTAAATTTGCCGCGGCGCGCAAAGCGCGCCGCACATTTTGTCCCTCTTTTGGTTCTTCAAAAGTTGGGAGGTATGGGTACAGGGGGCAGTGGAAAGATGTTAGAAGGTGGACGGGGGGGGGGGGGGGGGGATTGTTGGGGCATCGGGTGTGCGGCACTGCGGAGAGGGAACTGGGGCAATAATACATAATATATAAGTTTTTAGCTGGAGAACTACAAAGCACACAAGACCTCCAAAGGTATGTGTGCTTTGTATTAATAATGATGTAGGCCGCTATGCTACTAGCATAGCAGCCTGTTTGGGGGTGGGACTTTCACTTTAAAGGAGTATTCACGTTGCGTTTTTGCCCTCCCTTGACGGGATACGTTGGTAACCAGTCACAATCAGCTCCCCACTTATCCCTGCACGGAGAACTGCAGGGCCCCCTTTTTTTTTTAATGGCCAGTTCTTCATGCAGGGATAAGTTGACAGCTGATTCTGACTGGTTACCAACGTATCCCGGCAAGGGAGGCCAAAAACGCAATGTGAATAAGCCCTGAGGATTTATTAGGAGGGCTCTTATAAATGGTGTTGGCTCTCTATAGGCGCTGTCACACGTAGCAGATTATACCTGCAAATAGAATCTGATGAAGCCTTGTAATGCTGCTAAATAAAGGGAAATGTAATACAGAATTGGTATGTCACAAAATAAAGTAGTTTTAAAATGGCGGCAGCCGGGGGGGGGGGGGCGGGCAGACACTTAGGCTGTATGGGGCCGCAAAATTCCTGATGGCGGCCCTGAGAATATCCAAAAACACTCAATACAAAGAATTTACATAAAGTGATAAATCTCAACGAATCCCACCAAGAATACACAACAGCAATGCAGATGGAAGAAGTTCCCAGACAACAAATACTCACCACTTGCTGTTCTGCTGCCAGGGCGGCCGCTGCTGCCGCTGCTACTGTCTGCCTTCCAAGGCCGGTATTGTTAGTGCAATCAGGGGGGATCGTTTTGACACCAGGTAGGTAGGAAGGTGGTGTAGCTTTAGGAATGGTCCTGGAGTGGAACACTGTATGGTTGCAGGGGTAGGAGAAGGAGCGGGAGGGATGTTGGCTAGGCACTCTGTGCTTCCAGCCTACTTTAAACTGATTGTGGATGGGTGTGGCTGGCGGGTGGTAAGGAGGTGGTGGAGGGGGCAATGGAGGATGGAAGGCCACGTAAGAGTCTATGTCCGTAAACATGGTTTCCGTAGCAGGGGTGCTGTTTATCCTACATCTCCCAGACTGGCGCAGGGTCAGAAGAGGGCTTTCATCACCAAACCTTTCATCTGGGAAGAACTTGTGTGGATTCTAAAAAACAGAGTTAAAAAATATGAAGAGGAAAATTTAATGCATACCTCCAGTTATAAACAACTTTTCAGAAATTAATAATACAGGTAAAAATGAGAAACTTTTAATGCATCTTATTAAAAATACCAGTTTCCTTCTCCACTTACTAAGCAGTTTTCCTGCTCCGTATCTTCAATCTGACTGCTTATCTTGGTTTTTAGCCTCATACAAAGAGGTTCTGTATACCAGTAGCCTCTTCTCTACAAATAAAGCCATGTTAAAAGTGTACAGAGTAGCAGCAATTACATAGGATGTATTTTTTTATCCCTCTTCATAGACAGATATGGAGTAATTAGCAGCTTTAAAAGTAGAGAATGAAACATATTTTCTTAGATATATTGCAGAGGTTTTTTTTTTTTGGAGGGGAGGTTTTCACCTGTAGTATTCATTTTGCAAAGTTGTTTATAACTGGAAGTATGTTTTAAAGAGGACCTTTCACCTCCTGGGGCACATGCGGTGTAACACACCTCTAGAAAGCAGACGGTGTTCTGAATTCATGAGAGGGGGCATTGCTTACTGCCCAGCCATGACGCCTCACCGCTCTCACAGTACAACGCAACTGATGCTACTGTGAGGAGGGGCGTTCCTGACTGACTATCAGAAACGTCCTTCTGACAGTGAAGAGCTACAGTACTGGCACCGATAGCTCTTCACCGGGGATACAGAAGGTGAAAGCCGACTTGAGCGCTGCATTCAGCGCACTGTAGGCTTTCTAGCAGTATATAAAACCGCATGTGCCCCAGGAGGTGAAAGGCCCTCTTTAAGCACATATATATGCCAGGAAGAAAAAGATAAAAAATAAACGAGAAGATGTATGATGCAATGTGCATTTAAGAATTAAATATGTGCAGGAGGACACCCCAAAACAGAATGGTTTTGGGTTGTAACTTCAATGCAACATGGCAAATGGACTTAATCCCCCTCTCGATCGCCTCCCAGAAGGGACTAATTTGTGGACATGTAACCCATATGTCGGAGATAAATCCATCGGAAAGACCACAGTGCCAACATCAATCAGAGATGGAGGAGTTAATTTTACGGAGGAACACCAGGGTTCTATATCACCTGGTGAGCAATTTTAACAAATTTTCTTGAATCCCAACACACCTAGAGAAACCATAGGAACCATGGATATGTTTGATATTAGGGGGCAAGAATACCAGTCCAAACTCCCTTTCTCATTCACCAAAGTATGGGTTAACTACATCTCTAATATCTATGTCTTAAGACCTATAGGACTCTTAAAATTACCTGTAACAGTTCTGCCGCAGAATCTGACAACCCAAACTCTCTCAATACTCGAATCTGGATCTCATAGCTGACAGTAGCACCTTCACCACAATTTAAGGCGTAGGCGCGCTGAACTTGCTCTGTGTGGCGAAGCTCCTGCAGGCGCCGAATCATCTCCTTCACCACTCCAAGGGGAGGAACTGGCAAGACAAACAAAAAATTTAATTTGGGACCCAAAACCTTAAAACTGAATTTAATTATGTCACAAATACATACCAATGACATAAGAAATCAAATCGCAACTTTAGTGTAGGGACCTCCAAGAACAAAAAAAAAAAAACATACAGACTTCATGCTGTATTTAACCTCAAGACCCCAATGCAGACCACTGGTCACTAAACCATGTAAGTATCTTATGTGTGCAGAATGTGTTACTAGATTTTTTTTTTTTTTTTTTTTTTTTAGAAGGACCCTATTATATACATGATGAGATAAGTAATCACCTGGAATTTCATTTGCTACAACAGTGGGAGGGCTGGTCTGGCTGCTGTTCATTTGCTGGTGGTTGATCATGTGACAGCACTGTGGCACGGCGTTGTTAACCATGTACAATGTGTCAGGAACATTGGACATTCGAACCATCCTCAAACGAACCAGATCCGTCTGCTCCACCATCATTTCATCCAGCACAGACTGCAAGAGGAAAAAAAAATCTAATAAATCCAGTCAGTCATTCTGCAACAGCTAACAGGGAATAGGAATACACAGATATTGAAAACCTGCGTAGCCCGAATACATCTCACAGCTAAGAGGCCACTACAAATGTAACCATTCTAAGAAATCCATTGTGAAATAAATACATCAACAGCACATCATTTTCCTTTCCTGATAGTTTGTTACAACAAATTAATTGGAGTCCAGTTTTAGTTTCACACAGGAGTTACTTGATAAATCTTCAGTGGTTCTGCAAATGTGAACAAGGCATAAATAAGCGTCAGGATTGCCTTTGAGGCCCAGTGTTACCTTAGCTTCCTCTACATATGGTGAGAACAGTCTGGGCCTAACATAAATGCCAGCATTTTTTTGGCGTAACCAAGAGTTCGATTTCCCGCTCTCTGATGTTGGCAACATATCTGCTGGAGGAGTGCTGATCAGACCCCTCTTCATCTGCAAATGTAAAAATGAAAGTTATGATGGAACATTTTGCTTTCAGGCGTTTAGCAATGTAACTTAACATACGAATGCCACATTCACCAACAAGATATTGTGGACTCTAAGGGCTAGTTCACACCTAATCCGGAATCTGCGTCAAAATCCGGTCCAAAAAAACGCTTCCCATTGAATTCAATGGGAGCTGGTCATTTCATTTTTCCGCAACCTCCCCTATCTTGATGCGGAAACCGCCACGGCGTCTGTGCCAAGACAATCCCTGCGGACTAGGCCCATTCATACGGGCCTAGTCCAGAGAGGAAAGCTGAGTCTGTCGGAGGCCGCGTCTTAATCCAGACCAAATAACTACGTGTGAACTAGCCCTAAAAGAAAAAAAAATCCTTTTGTAAAGCTTATTTGTTTTTAATCCAACACACTAGCAATAAGAAATTAAAGTTTCCACTGAGGTTTTTAACTAAATAAGATGTGAGGGCTGACTAAATTCTGTACAAAACAAATAGTCTACTCTGTAATAATTTACTGAATATTACTTACAGGGTCGCTCAACACATCACTGTTCATAGGCAAGATATGTTCAATGCGGACAAAAGGCAGAAGAGAAGACAATATCTCCCGCAACTCCTCCACATCCAGGTCCCTGCGTTTTACGCCTCGTTTGTTCACACTGTGTGCTGTGCCACTTAGGAGATTTGGCTCTGAAACACAAGAAGCGAAAAAAACCTTTTCACAACTGGTAAAATAAGATGACGGAAAAGTATCTTCAAAAGCTGACACAGATGGCTTACCCCAAGGATAAACCATTAATATCAGATCAATGGGAGTCTGACAACCCCCACCGATTAGCTGTTTGGAGAACAAAATAAGAGTCAGAAGACGACAGTTCTTCACACTATTGCAGCTGAGTGTCCATACACTCCAGAATTCTTGAGTCAAGCTCCAAAAGTAAGTTTGTGACTTTTTACATTTTTTGGTCAATCACTTTGCTGGATGGGGTAGTTGGCATGACTAGCTTACCAATCTGATGTATACCAATTGCAGTTTAAATAAAAGTCACAAAAGTCCTCTGTGGACTTCTGTAAAAAGAGCTGCGGGAATAACTGCAATGTGTTGCTGCCACAGTTTTCCTGTAGCAATTTTTTTTTGCTGCGCCCCGCTTCATGGGGCCTTAGCCTAGGGCAAAATAATCAAATTCATTTCATTGCCAAGCCCTAATTAAAAATTATAACAACTGCAAGACTGATATTTTGCTGGTTATTAAGAGCAATACAAAAAAGTTTTAGAGTAGTTCAGGGCTAGTTATGACTACACTTCCATTTTTGACTCATTCACAGATAAACAGTCTGTGTGAAATCCCTGTCTATAGGTTGTATAAGGGCCAGTTCACATCGGTCCCTAGCGGCAGCAACGTCCGGGGTTGGCCCATTCATTTGAGCCAACTCCGGAGGGGGAAGCCGCGACAGTCGTGGCAGGCGGGTTTTGACCCAAGAGTGAGGCAGCTCCCCGCGTCACTCTCGGTGCCAAAATCCGCCCACCGCCCCCCGGTGTGAACTAGCCCTTAGAATGACTAAAAATGAAGATTAAAAAAAAAATTTAAATCAGTATTTATTTTTTTTTATTGCTACATATAAGGATTTCTGAGCAATTACTCTATAGATATGACTTAGTACAAAATGTCTCAGCACAGTCCAGGCCTAAAAGAGGATAAAATAATTTCTGGACCATGGATTCAGAATGTCACATGCAGTATCTCACCTCGATCTGCTATTCTCTTCATCAGCTGGTATTCACCCCACTTTATGAGATATTTCAGAATATCTTGTTCACTTGCCTTAAAAGAAAGCAAAAGCACGTTAGTTGAGAAACATCACATCTGTCGTCAGGAATACTGGATGAAACATGTAATCCCTAGGGCTAGGACACCTTGTACTTCTAAATGGTTAAACAGAAAGACCTAGCAGCTCTACATTGTCCAAGAGACACCCTGCAGTAATGCAGACTTTGGTTCCAATAGAAGTGCTCAGTGAACCACCATCTAGACTACAATACAAGACACAAGCAGTAAAACTACTTCTATGTTCTTCTCAGTGTCCCCAGCTATACCTGACAGATGGGAACCCAATCTATTCACAAGTATGGTGAATTTTCAGATTAGTTAAAAAGAGTTGTTACGGACATAAAAGTCTAAAGTTGGTGGTGAAGGGCACCAGATTGCAATCAGAACTATGTATTACCTGCAGGTAGTCAGACTGAATGACACTTAGCAAATGATCTTTATTAAGCTCATAGAAGACGTCTGAAGTCATGACCTGGCTGAACTCCTCACACAGGAAGTGCAATGCTTGGCGGTACACCCAGCTGGAACCATAGGGCTGCGAGCTCCATTTTAAGATGGCAATTAAAGTTTCTAGAGAGATGCTCTCTGCAATGATGTCCTCGCAGCCTGAAAGACAGGAAAGAATACAATTCCTCTATGCTGTGAGCTTCAGTAAAGAAAATATTGTACTATACAGTAGCAATCACCAATTTGTGGCTCCACTGATAAAACTACAAATCCCCAAATCCCATTACAGCCTTAAAGAGGACCTTTCATGGTTTGGGGCACAAGCAGTTCTATATACTGCTGGAAAGCTGACAGTGCGCTGAATTCAGTGTACTGTCGGCTTTCCCGATCTGTGCCCCGGGTAAAGCACTATCGGTCTCGGTACCGTAGCTCTTCACAGTCAGAAGGGCATTCTTGACAGTCTGTCAGGTACGTCCTTCTCCACAGGAGCGCCTATCGCGCTGTACAGTGTGAGCGGGGAGGAACGCCCCCTCCCTCTGCTCACAGTGCTCGTCCATAGACGAGTATTATCAGGAGGGGAGGGGGCGTTCCTCCCCGCTCACACTGTACAGCACGATAGGAGCTGCTGTGGAGAAGGACGTACCTGACTGACTGTCAGGAACGCCCTTCTGACAGTAAAGAGCCACGGTACCGGGACCGATAGCTCTTTACAAGGGGGCATAGTTTGGGAAAGCCGACAGTGCGCTGAATTCAGCGCACTGTGAGCTTTCCAGCAGTATATGGAACTGCCTGTGCCAAAATCGGTGAAAGGTCCTCTTTAAGAATTCCATATACATTTCACTGCTGCATCAAAATCTGAAAATAGACATTTCTGTTTTCATGTATTGTTGGTGGGATGTAGTGTTTACTCTAGCCGCGTAAAAGACTAAAATGACTGGAGTACAACATACAAAGCACATTTACCTACTTCACATGGATAATATTAATATATATATTTTATTTATTTAATATGTATATCTAACTGCTCGGCCCACAACTAGATATTGACGCTTCACCCTTAGCCAAGCTCTGGAAACACGTAGAGCAGCACTCCAGGAAATGCATTATCAATGGCGGACAAAGCAGATACCTTCCCAATGCTTACAGTAGTTGGGTCAGGCCTCAGGAATTAAACATAAGCTGCATACAATAGCCCAGACATCAGCTTCCAAGACTTCTGTGGATATGTGTAAAAGGAGGTTGGATTACGACTAACTGCGTTATAATGTGAATTTGCATGCCTATAATTTTTTTTTTTTTTTGCATCACCACCAGCATAGATTTCAGTCCTGGAGTTTATATTGGAAATATATTATGAAAAGACGTAATAGGTTATTTAAAAGCAAAGCAGGATTTTTATGAAAAACATACAACAAGAGTTGCAGGTTACATAAAATTCTGCTTGCGCTACAAACAAGAGCCATTCAGAAGCAGACATTTGTTTATTTGGCTGTGTCTGCTTCCTTGTCCTGTCTGCTGCTAGCTGTGTGCGAGGTTGAGCTGTGAAGACTACAAGTCAATCACTCCCATATGTGCTCACTGACTATATGGACACCACAGATAAATCTGTCACACCAAAGCCTTGTTCTCTTGCTGCAATACCATCAACGCATAGCCCCAATGGCGTTACAATTCTCTTTTGCAGCTATATCCATATCTCTTATTAGAAACGTTAAAAGGGGGTTGTCCAGCTACAAAAAGATTTTTTTCACATTGATGACTTATCCATAGAAACCCCAGCACAGATCAGCACTACTGGTGACCTTGGGGAGAAGAACGTTACAGCAGGGGACTGGGAACATGTGCCAGCTCTCCTATTCTTCCCCAGAACCCACACTGTGCAGTAGTGGACAGGGATGCTGCACTGCTCTAATCACATGAATAGGAGAGCCTACAACCACTATAGAGATCTGATGAAGGGGTGCAGGTTTTTGTTAAACTTAGCAACACCCCGAAACGCATAATCTCAATAAACGTTGAACCATTCCCTCTTCGCAATCATTTTTTTCCAATTGGATATCTGGTTATTTGAGTTGGGAGAAGGGCAATCCCTAGTTTTGGCTACCTGGAGGCTTGGCCTCCACCCTTATACTACTACAGTAACCACAGTCCTTGGGACAGACTGTAAACCAGCTGGATGCAATCCCCATTTCAGATTACCTTTGCCGTTGCTACAAAGATTTAGCCCTTACCGGGAACAGGGTCCACCAGTTTTTGAGGAAATTTGGGGTCATGCTGAACTAATCTACTATTCTACGGTTCCAACCAGGAGCGCACTGCGTTCCGTTTTTGCCTTCCTCTACATGATCTACAATATTTATGATTAATAGAAATGAATATAAATTTGATCAAATAATATCCACATCTTTCTATACAACGGACTCTTATTTGTGTATTTCCATAGAATGATAACAGAATGTTTTATCAGCAAACTACAATTAGTTGAACGCAGAGCTGTAGGTAACAGTGAGAGCAGGGAGTGATGTTATCTGTCCTGTCTTGTCACACAGGTATGACTAAGGAAACGCAGTGTAAACTATTAGAGGAATATTGTCACATCGCAGAAAAACAAAGCAGCATTGCTAAAACAATATATTTAGGAAAACTGTACAATTTTCATAAGCTAGCAGTATCGATAGGGTCCTTGGGATGGGAATACCCCTTTAATACATTACTTCACCTCTAATGACCCTGAGTTACATTCTATTATATTGTTGAGCTTCACCCATTATTCTGCTGAAGGAGTCACTACATTATACATATATCTATATATTACTTATCTTGTACTGATCCTTAGGTACATCCTGTATTATACTCACTAGCTACACTTACTATCTTGCAGGGGGAGTCGCCAAGTTTATACTTTATTTTACTTATCCTGTATGGATCCTGTAGGTAACCCTTGTGCCCATTCACATGATGGAATTTTTCGCTGATTTTGCTGCAGAGTCCCCCACACCAGAAATAAAAAAAACAAAACAAACAAGCAGCAGATTCTGCCTCCCATTGTTACGCTGAAGAAATAAGCATCCTATTTGATCTTGCGTTATAGTTCAAAGCTATAGACTATCCACTTATTAGGTCCATTCCTCACAACCCAACCAGTACAACAATGCTGAAAATGAAAGGAAATCTGTCCTGATGTCTGAAGGAGCCCCTGTACTCCAGTGACTCAAAATTGAAAAGTAAATTAGAGCCGGTTGACATCAGCATCAACGGAAACCTGAAAGCAGAGACTGGGGCAAAGATGTGAACCCGCCCTCACATCTATTAAAAAATGCCAGTTGGTTGGATTCATTTTACATCATGGCTGAAATGTGAAAGGCTCTGTCTCCACCTCCCTGAGTTGTCTGAGAGCTAGGCTTTATTGAAATAAAAATAAAAAATTTTTTGTTTTGTAACAGATGTTGTATAGACGTTTTGAAAACACATTGTGGTTAGCAGCTTTGCACAACCATTGTCATTTGCCTACCTTGTGCAAGCATATTAAACTCTAGGAACAGTGCTATGTGGTAGAGCTCCATTGCTTCTTCCGGCCGGGTCATGTTTGGCTTTCCTGCTACCAGAGCCTGCACTTCGCTCAGACTCCCAATGGATGGACTACAGTGCAAGACATAGGATAGGTCCACAACATCCGTGTACATGCAATGCAAAATGACTTTTGCATATTTTTTTGGTATTATGGATTCATCTAAAATGATTCTTGTTGGAGTCCTTAATGTCCGGTCTGTTATCTCCTCCCCAGTTCGTATTCGCCTTTGCAGCAAGTTGCGGAAGAATGGAGAACGCGCAGAGAGGATTGCTTTGTGAGCTCGGAGTTCCTCCTCCAAGCAACTTTGAGCTCCATACTGTTCAACCAATTCAGAGTCAGAGGAAAAGCTAAGCACCGCATCGTAGTAGCACATGTAGTCAAAGAGCCCACGCATGTCAAAGTCCAACGAGTTTGGTGTACCAAATTCCTCACTGAGTTGCAGAAGTATATCCACGTTCTGGAACCTGGAGTCTTCAATGCCAAACTCCCCAGTGTACAGATAGTGTAATAAGGCGGAGAACATTGGCATGTCGATACCAGCGGTATTGATATCCATGATTATTTCCGCCCCATACTCCGGAGATGATGAGAGCAGCTTCTTAAAGAAAGGACACCTTGCTGCCAATATGGCACGGTGCACTGGAAAGCATGTCTCCTGGAATATGAGATCCACATCTGTACAATACTTGTATTCATAAAGGTCAGCCATATCTTTCTGTAAAGTCCTAGCCTCTGGACGTGCCACGTTAGCCTGCAGAGAGAGTTCCTTTAAGGCCGCTGTCCCTTCGTATTCCTCCACGAGTGCGTTGACATCTCGGACATCCCAACCAGACAGCAGTTCTCTCATCTGCTTGGCATGATCCGCTGACCTGCTTGACTTCCGCCGCTTAATAAATTTCTTTTTCAGCGTGGCGAGGCCAGAGGTTTTCTTTTTCTTGTCTTGTGGTTTTTCGTGGCCATGTTCAAGGCTATATAACTTAGAGTCATAGCCATATCCTTGGTGAGAGTATGAGGATGTTCCTAAGAGAAGAAAATAAAAAAAAAAAAGGACACTTGTAAAAACTTTGCTCCTACAGAAGGCTGCATATGTACTGGACTTTATTCTAGCCACTTTACTGGCACCTTGGGGAAGCAGGGAATAAGGAGTGCACTCAAATATTATACTACATCTCAATTTAAAGGACAACAATCATTTATAAGGATGTGATCTTGAGGGCAGAGATTTTTAAACACTCCCCATTAATCATCTCAGAACAGTTGGACTTCCCGGCCCATAAATGCAAACATCAAAGGAATTAGTACACATGTAATAGCAGAATAAACCAAGGCTTGATGAAAGTTACGTGTCCCTTTAAAAAAAAAAAAAAATTCTGGATCTATCAGTGGTATTTCAAGTGTGGATTTTCATACACCTATGTCAACATTTTAGAAATTTCCAGCACTGGCATTACATTACATGCTGTGCATACAGGATCCCTATTCTTTTCAATGGAAGACAAAATATGATACTTTACCTATAAATGTCTGCTGCGTTTGTGAGTTTCCCCCTACCCTTGGGGAACACGAGTGGGGGTAGCTTGACGCATTCACACCCATGTCGTCAGTCACTCAGACATTCTGCCTGACCGCTGTCCAAAGTATTATCCCACATCGCCGTGTAATTCCAAATTCCAGGGCCTCGTACGAGATGCTCCATATCTGCAAAGAGATTAGAATCATTTCCAGAAGTTATAGGCATAAAACAGAGGTAGGAAATCAGAATGATCTGCACCTACAGGACCCGAGGCTGCTGTCTTACATATGTAGATGCTGGATTTTCACTGCCAATGCCATTAGGTTTTACCAAATACTGCCCAGACTCAATACAATAAGAAGACACTGTAGCTTTATATATGATTTGGAGACTGTGTAAAGCCAGGTGACAACTCTACAAACACTGTAATGGCAACTATTAATGGGTTCCACTCAGCAAGAAGTGGCTATATAGAATATGTAGTAACATTAGCAAGCAGGAGGCAACCAAGGAGTTTTACTTTTAACGGACAGATTTGTTTCAGGGAGAAATTCTCTTTCGGGGTGTGTATATGCTGTAATAGTTTCATTTTTACTTGAGATATCTTAAAGAAGAAATTAAGCAAGCAACTTGGATCTGCTAAAGTATAGGGCTGAGCAATTACTCGAGCATTTTACCTCTAGCACAATTAATGGTAATTATTTATGTAATGCCCCTTTTACAATAAGAGTATGAGCTGGGCGAGCCTTGCTGTAGTTTTGGTCAGACCAAATACGGCCAAACCAAAACTACTGTTATAATGAGCAGAGGCCCAGGGAAGTGTTACTCACCACTCCTGGGCTCCAGCGTGAATACCTGCCATTTTCTGGGCTTCTGTTTGACAGAAGGCAGAATCACATGCCTCTGCGGGTCAAGTGGCGTGCATCTGTGCCATGACGCCACTTGACTGTGATTCTGTCTGATATCAGGCAGAGGCGCCAAAGATAACAGTGAGCCGGAGCCCAGGAGAGACGAGCAACACTGTTTATGTTTCATCACCTCCCCTTGTGCAGGAAACCTGCAGAACGGACTCCCGGGCGCAGATGTGAACGAGCACCAATAGGGAAAAATGTACATTGTGAGCTCTGTGTGGGCTCACAATCTACAAAAAAAAAAAAAACAAAAACAAAAAAAAACAGGTAACTATAGTCAATATGCAGTGACATCCCCCATCTTCTGAACAGTCATCTCAAAATATCATGATGCTGTCTGAAGAGTCTCCATCCTAAAAACAACTTTCAAGACATCTGGAGAACATATGCGAAAAAACAAAAGCTACAAAGTTTCTACCAAACCGGTTTAGGACGTCTGCTATAGGGGGTTCTCATACTACAACTTTCTAAAACAGTTTTTATTTCAGTTACTCACCATTTTAAGATATCTGCTTGCTGTCAGTGAATAGGAACAACAATGTTATGGCTATCACATGACACATACCAATTTTGCCCGACAGATCTCACTAACTTATTTTGCCCACTATTTTGAAGTGAAAACAAGCAGGTAGCGCTTTTTCTGTTATATGCCAGAATCTGTCACAAAATTGAACAGAAACCCCTCAAATAGCTAATGACAAATTCGTCACGACTCTTCCGGTCATCCTTACACTCTGCAAACATCCAGCACAGGTACTAAAATGAATCCTAATAGCCCAATTTGGAGATTTCTGGCTTTAAGTTTTCCATCCGCACAGCAAATCCCTCCAAATCCAGGAAGACCTGCTACATTGTATTGTTTCATATATAACAAATGACGCAACTCCCCAAATTATACATCTCCAAATAACCAAACACAAGACCAACATCAGTCTGTGGGCATGAGAAGACGGTAAGCAGAAATATATAGTACACTACAATACTCTGCTCACTAGTCTTTATGCAAATCTTGACTTTCTGTTTTTTTTTTCTCTAGTCACAATCGGAGCAACTTTCAGAAGTCTGCTGCTTGCCCTGGGAAATGTATAACTATTTAGATCCTGCAACCAGTCATGAGACCCATTTACCTGAGTTATTTTTATGTAAAGACTCCATACAAGCTTGTGCAGCTGCTGGCTGAATGCTCAGCTAATACTTCTGACTCCTCCATAGACACTCGGCACGACCAAGCATGTATATGTTGTGAATGTAGAGGGTAAGAAGTAAATTACTGGGTGTGGAGAATCAGTGTGTCCCGTCCTCCTCACCCCTCCCCGTCGATATTGTCAGAAAGGCTCTGTCTACAACAGTTAGCTGCCTGATTCCCAACAAAGGAGGTTCGGCCAAAAGTCAATTTTGCTTAAGATGCGAACAGAGAAGACAATTTTGTCTCTATATATTTGAACTATTCTGAGCTGTGGTGATTCTATTATTTCAAGATGGGGGAGCTGGAGAAGGATGGTACAACGAGCTAGTCCTTCCAACAATAAGGAAAACATGAGCAGAGACAGCTAGCAGCAGTAATGTGTTAAACGTGCTGATGCGGGTTCTCACCCCCAAACCAATGTAACTGGAGTCTTCATACAAGAAGGAGGGCAGTGACGTCAGGCTTCTGTTCTTACTTACTGGAATGAAGCTTCACAAACACATGAAAGAGCGAGGATGTGGATCCTGTAATGAAGGGCCTGAGATCTTAACCCTATAATAAGCGGCACACAGTATCCTAGTGACTATCCACATCATCCATTAGGTAAAATGACCTTCCCATAGTGCCAGAAGCCAGCCAAACACATTAAAGGGGTATTCCCATAACTGTTGTTCTGCAGCCTGCAGGGCTCTGTGCTCTCTTCACTTTCGGGTTTTCTCTGCACATTAGTTGGCGGGGTTTCACTTGCTCTGCTATGTGTGCAGTCAGTAATGAGGGATTGGTTTTAAGTGCGTTACCACAGTGTGAAGCTGATATAGCAGAGCTATTTGAGTCAGCTTGCATTACATACATACAGAGTTAACAGACTCTTCATCTCAGCCCTTATCAGCCAAATTCAATTAAACCGGAGCTCCGCTACTTGTCAGACATACAGAGCTCCGAGCTGCTCCCAGCACTCAGCCCCTCCCTTCCCCCTGTGAGCAGGCAGCTACATCACTGAGGTACTGAGCAGATAAGCCCCTGGTCATAGAAACGCAGTGTAAACAATGAAGTGAATAAATTAAGATAGCGGTCAAACAAAGCAGTTTTGATAAAGCAATGTATTTAGAAAAAGTCTTAAATCTACATAAACTAGCAGTATAGATAGGATCCTTGCTATGGGACAACCCCTTTAACTCAATAGATAAGGGAACACACCTCTGGCTCCAATTCTCTCAGGCAGCGCATGGAGGGAGCTAGTGATACAAAGCTGTGGACTCGTTTATTTAAAAAATAAATAAATAAATAAATAAATAAATAAATAAATAAATGTGCTTAGTGATACCTTAGTATAGGACAAAATAGCCAGCCAGCAATGATGAGCGGATCAGGGAAAAGTCTCCTTCCAGGGAGTCATATTGCCACATTCTGCCATACCTGACTTCTATTCAGTAGGTATAGCCCCCATATTATAGAAATCAATACATAGATACAAAGGAGAATATTAAAAAATAAAAATACTGGCTACAGAGTACAGTACAGACGAAGTGGATGCGATTTAAATAAATCCTATTCCCACGATGCAGAAAAGTCTCACACTATAGGATGTCCACAATAAGGACAAACTTGCAGAGTGGAACTTAGCCTAAATGAAGAACCCAGGGGTGGCCACATGTGACATTAGCACAGATAACCGCTGAAGAAAATGATTGGCCGCAGCAGTCACATGACGTTCAGCACTTCTGATTCAGTACCTGTGGAAATGTGGAATGCACCACCTGAACTGAGGCCCCCAGGGCTTTGTATTTATCCTGTACAAACCCCTTAAGGGGGCTCTATCAGCAAAATCATGCAGATAGAGCCCCACATATGCCTAAATAGCCTTTATAAAGGCTATTCAGGCATCGGTAAAGTAATATTAAATTACCCTCCCCCCGTTTTAAAATAAAACCCTAAAACAGAATATGTTAAACTTACCAAACGTGCACGGGGGCAAGCGGGCATTCAGGATCCGACGTCATCTTCAGCCACGCCTCCTCTTCCAGCGATGTCCTCGCGTCACGTCTAACTCGCGAACTGACTGATACAAAAACGGCAGTAGTAGAAGCAGCATGTTACTGCGCATGCACCCGCACCATTTTTTACCAATGTCAGTTCACTAGTTAGACAGGACATCGCTGGAAGAGGAGGCGTGGCTGAAGATTGACGTTGGACCCTGAATGACCGCCCACCGTGCACGTTCGGTAAGTTGACCATATTCTGTTTTAGGGTTTTATTTTGTAGGTACTATAAAATGCAGTGTTTTCGTAACATGGAGCTTCATCCTAAAGGCCACATGTAGCAGAATCAGTTTCCAGCCATTGCAGAATAGAACTTGGTATTTTACAGTATTAGCAAAGAGAATGGGATTTTATTTAGAGCATCACTACAACTACAGGAAGATAGGCAAGTATGATTGAGAGGATGGGGAGAGGAGGGGGGGGGGGGGAAGAGTAGTAGTGACGTTCTGATTCCAGAAGAAGGGAAACAGATCACCACCGAATAACCAGCAAATGTCTCTGGTGCTTCAGAAACACAAACAAAAAAACCCTCATTTTTGATAAATTATGTTCTTTACAAAGTAGGCGTCGGGGAGGGTGTTTAAATAGGGATTAGTTTTTATCCTGCACAACCCCTTTAATAGTCAGCTGGTAGGACAAGGAAGTCTGCATCAAATATATCTGAATCTTTCTCACAATGGCCGCTCACTGAACTTTGAGAATTGCCCATGCATAAACTTGGGGGGGAGGGGGGGGGGGGTAATCGCCCAAACCCAGGTGAATAGGTGTAAATGTGGTCTAGAGATGGGCAATAACCAAAATTGTCAGTCAATCTGGATAACCAATGTAATTTTTAATCTCTTCAGATGCCAGAGTATAACTAGCAGAGGCACATGGAAGGTGAGCAAACATTTCCACTGTGATCCGGCACTGGTCTTCATCGTCATTCAGAATCCTGAACAACATCAGGGACTGTAACTCGGCTTCAACGGCACTTGGCATTGTGACACAAAGATAAAAGCATCATGACGTTGTCACACTTGTGCCTTTGTGTCACCTAGCACTGATGTCCAATCACAGGCCTCAGTGGTTGCTGACGTCTTTAGCTGGCCTGACACGGAACAGGAGCAGTGCTGGGGCCCAAGGGAGGTTAACACCGTTTTCCATGGGCCTCCTCTAAATATAATAGCATTTCTGGAGCAAATGCATTGGTCTGAATCAAACCACCAAACAAATCTTGCAATGTTCACCCAACTCATACTCATACTTTAAAAGGGGCTTGGCTTAAATAATCACTATTAATCGTAATTGAAGTAAAATGCCCAATTGATAATTGCCCAGCCTTAATGGCGCAGATATTTGGTGCAGGCCTTTCTTCTGCCAAAGAACTGTTACATTGTTCCTTCTGCACTGTGCTTGCTAACTTTAAAAAGGACCTTTCACCATCTGGGGAACATCCGGTTTTATATACCGCTAGAAAGCGGACTGAATTCAGCGCACTGAAGGATAAGTAAAGTACAGAACTTATAAAGTGATTTACCTTCATGCAGCTCTCGTATAGAGAGACTATAAGATGATGTTAGACATCATTATTTACAGACGTAGTAAGTTATTAGGTTATGTTCATCATAATATATAGAACCCACAGCTCTATCAGATCCAGGGCAGATACCTACCTGGCTCCTGTTCTCCTGGCACTGATGATGTATATGGTCATTACAAATGCAAATCAATAAGAAAACCATTACCGATGAACAATAATGTACAGTCTGTTGTCTGAGTGAATGAATAGAAGCAATAACTCGGGATCATTTGTTTCTTACCAGAGAGGAAGTAAACACAATGGAACATATATGAAAATCTGATGTCCACTGCTCATAGAGAAGTGTGCCCCTTACTTATGGGGCTAAGAGACCTGTGCCTAATATACTAAGCAGGATTACCAATATAGCTGGTGGAGATGAAGTACCAAACAAAAGCCATAAACGTGTCTGGCACTGTCAAAGAGAAAAAAGAAGCAGAGCAACGTTTCTAATTTCATTAAAAAAACAAAACAAAACGCATATAACCAGATGTATATGAATGCAAATGATCAGATCCCCTATACCTTAAAGCAGGGGTCTCAAACTCAACTCAGCATGTGGGCCGCAGAGCAAGATCCCAGCCAGTCGGCGGGCCGCACCGCGGCAAATTTAGCTCCACCCACTTTTATGTTGACTCCGCCCATTCATTTTTCATGTGCCCCCACACTGTATAATCCTCCTACAGTCACCCGTAAACTATATGTCCCCCCTCCATCTTTCCCCCAGTTACATATACACCCTTCATCTGCCCCCAGATTCATGTCCCCCCATCTCTGCCCTCAGATTCATGTCCCCCCATCTCTGCCCCCAGATTCATGTCCCCCCATCTCTGCCCCCAGATTCATGTCCCCCCCATCTCTGCCCCCAGATTCATGTCCCTCCATTTCTGCCCCCAGTTTCATGTCCCCCCCATCTCTGCCCCCAGATTCATGTTCCTCCATTTCTGCCCCAGTGTCATGCCGTTCTCCCCCCTCCCTTCGTCTGCGCCCAGTGTCATGAGCCCCTTCATTCCACCTCAATGTTTAAAGAGGACCTTCCACCATTTTGCCCACAGGCAGTTCTATATACTGCCGGAAAGCTGACAGTGCGCTGAGTTCAGCACACTGTCGGCTTTCCCGATGTGGGCCCGGTGTGAAGAGCTTACGGTCCGGTACCGTAGCTCTTCTATGGTCAGAAGAGCGTCTCTGACACTCAGTCAGAGACGTCCTTCTTCACAGCACAGCCAATCGCGCTGTGCTGTGAGAGCCGGGAGGAACGCCCCCTCCCTCTGCTCGCAGTACTCGTCCATAGACGAGCATTATCAGGGAGGGAGGGGGCGTTCCTCCCGGCTCTCACAGCACAGCGCGATTGGCTGTGCTGTGAAGAAGGACGTCTCTGACTGAGTGTCAGAGACGCTCTTCTGACCATAGAAGAGCTACGGTACCGGACCGTAAGCTTTTCACACTCGGCCCACATCGGGAAAGCCGACAGTGTGCTGAACTCAGCGCACTGTCAGCTTTCCGGCAGTATATAAAACTGCCTGTGGGCAAAATGGTGAAACGTCCGGATTCAACTTGGATCCGGCGTCCCTAGGCTTGTGCGGGCCGCACAAAATTGTTCAGGGGGCCGCGAGTTTGAGACCCCTGCCTTAAAGGGATTCTATCATTAGAAGCCCTTTTTTAACTAAGTACATGTCGGAAAATCCTTAAGAAAGGCTATTCTTCTCTTATCTTTATTATTCTGATCCGCGTCACCGTTCCTGAGAAATATCTTCTTTCTTCCTTATGTAAATGAGTTTTAAGAATTAACAGGGGACGCACCCTGTGCTGTCCGAAAACTCTCCAATGACGCTGAACGGGAGAGGCCACAGGAAGATGGCCAACAGACATGTGTAGTCGGTGCTTTTGGATGAAGACAGTGACGTGGAAGAAGAGGCAGAGAAGAAGATGGTGGAGTCGCTGGAAAGTTTTCCGACAGCACAGGGGGCATTTACATATTGAAAAAAGAAGAAATTTCTCAGTAATAGTGGTGTGGATCAGAGTATTCCGACATGTACTTAGTGATGATAGAATCCCTTTAAATGTGGAATCATGCCAGCAGCTTTTAGGACTATTCATACTACGGCAGTGTACCTAGGAGGTAAGTGTGAATGCAAGCTTAGAGTGACTAGTAATACAGAGCAATTGCTGAACCTCCATTGTACCCAGCTCGAAAACATTCATAGTCACCACACTGTCTACTATAACCCAATGGAAGAAACTGTTGCATGCAAGTTCACACTGAGTTTTTGGTCAGGATTTTGAGGCCGTATTCGCCTCAAAATACTGACCAAAAAGACGGCTCCCATTGAAATCAAGGAGCACAAGCCAGCTCCTGTAAAAAGCAGCGAGGTGCCTTCTTCACTCCCTCCTCCTCACTAGGCCCATTCATTGCACCTAATCCGGAGCGGCTTTCAGCTGCGGCTATCCATTTTTTGGACCGGAACCTGAGGCGGCCTCTGTTTCAGGTTCTGGTCCAAAAAACCCTGTCTGAACTTACCCTAACTTTGGTTTCACACAGTGTTTAAGAAAATAACTCTACACAGATAGCTACAAGCAATTAGAAGACAATAGACACTGTTTTATGCAGTTTTTCTACAGGCTTGGTCTGTAGAAAAACTCCCCAAAAAGTCGCCAAATAAGTGCGTGTGAAGAAAGCCTTGAAGGTGAGGAATAGTAAATAAGTGGATAATGAAATCGATGCACAGACAGAAATAATTTTTTGTAAGTGCCAACACCTTACAAGGGGATGTACAAAAACAAGCAAGCAATGCTACTCTATGCCGTTTCCAGAACACCCAGTGAGGTGAATAGTAGATGTGGAACGCCAAAGCTACAGTGTTTCCATAACTTCCATCGAGCCCTTTTCCCTCTACGGGAGTTACAGCACCACTCACCAGTTTCAATAATTCATACCCAGGTGGTTGGAACAGGATTTATCATTTCCAAGAAGGAAATAAACCTTTAATGATATTTTCAGAAATATTGGTTACTATAGCCAACAATGACGACCTATCATTTCCTACAATGCTCTCAAAAACAAGAGCTACGCTGTGACTGCTTGCTATGAGCAATAAAGGCAATGTATTGTTTAGACAGTTTCAGAAGTTCACCGCGTATCTTTCCAATTTCTCACTATATTCAAGATCTGTACTTACTGTAAGTCAACGAATATTCACATCTTTCTCACAATCGAAGCTGATCTACGTAAAGCTACATTTACATCTGATTCAGAAGGTCTGTAAGGCATCTCTGTTACAGATTCGTCAAAAAGCCAAACAAAAAGGAGACGCATGCTGCAGTACTTTTTTCTGGCAAAATGGACGATACCCTGCTTTGATCCAGAACAAATGAGAGACTTGTGCTGCTATATTCCCCTTACAGAAGGCTGCATAACACACACTACAGAGAATACAGTCTTTGGGCCTCTTAGTTTGACTCTGTCCTCTTGGCATTCAGCCCAGGTGCCAAGATCTTAGTGGACAAGGTCAAACCGTGCCCAGCAGATCAATTCCTTTAATCTGGTATTTAATAATCAGTTACTTTCTTGCACCACAAATATCCAATACTATAGCAGAAAGCACAGAGAACTGAATGAGAAAACAGGAAAAAAAAAAGAAAGACACAGTTGCAGATTTTCATAGGTGAAGATATTCTACTCTTGCAAACAAAGTTTTACACTCATTCTAGCACGATTTGCCGATAGGTTCTCTTTAAAGAGATTCTCTTTCACGTCCTCAGGACACATGCAGTGTAATACACCGCTAGAAAGCCGACAGTGTTCTGAATTCAGTGCACTATCGGCTTTCCCGTTCTGTGCCCCCGGTGAAGAAGTATCAATGCCGGTACCGTAGCTCGTCACTGTCAGAAGGGCATTTCTCACAGTCAGTCAGGAATGCTCCTCCTCATAGTAGCGTCTATTGCGCTGTACTGTGAGAGGGGGCATTGCTTACCGCTCAGCATCATCACTGGGTAGTAAGGAACGCCCCCTCTCACAGTACAGGGCAATAGACACTACTGTGAAGAAGGGCATTCCTGATAGACTGTCAGAAACGCCCTTCTGACACTGAAGAGCTATGGTATCGGCACCGATAGCTTTTCAGCGGGGGCACAGAACGAGAAAGCCGATTGAATTCAGCGCACTGTTAGCTTTCTAGCGGTGTATTACACTGCATGTGCCCTGAGGACGTGAAAGGTACTTTTTAATGGCCATAATGCATATGGATTTTCCAGAATTTATGATAGCGCTGCAAATTGTGTTGCAACCGTGACTCCATGACCAAACTTATATCATCATAGGGGTAGAAGATGCTGTAAGTTCAGGTCATTAGATTCAAGGTTGGAACAGAATTCATGGCCAAGATACAACTTCAGAAATCCAGAAGCAGTAAGGCCGCGAAGCATTGATGTCTGCTGAAGTCTCATATACACAGCTGTATTACATATAGGAAGTGCATAGTAGGTTACATAGTCAAACTGTACTTCACACACTATATCACATGACCTTTATGTATCGCCATACAGGGTCTCAGCATTCAGCAAAGCTGTATTACAGGACACTTAAAGTTCCATCACTGCATGCAAGCTATATGATATGACTGACTTTAATGCACTAATGCTTAGCAATTGGTACTATGCATTTCTTTTATAATCTAGTGGCAATAAAATTGAAAACTTCCGGTTTACTGGCATAGTAAAACAGCACTACCCAGCTGGAATCCATAGTAAACTGTGCTACCTACTACTGCAATTACAGTTAGGGATTTAAGAGAGCATCATATGAATCCAGGCCAAGTGGGTGCAATGATATCATGTCCAGCAGGGCTGCCCTACAACCTGCACACTGGATGGAGAATGGTGGGAGCAATAAATAATGGGGGGTTCAGAGATAGGCAAAATATTGGATGAAAGGGGTGACTGTGACAAGAGACCTTAGTAAATATAACAAGGGGGTGCAATGATAGGAGTGGGTCAGTATACCAAAGTGAAACAGGAGGTGTGTTACAACTGGAAAGATTTAGTAATGTATAACATTGGCTGCAAAGAAAAAGAAAGAGGTATAGGACAAAAGGGGTGTGATTAAGTATAACAGGGTGCAATGCAACAGAAGGTACTCAGTGCAACAGGATATGTGGTATGACAGGAAAGACACTGTATAAGGAGGTCCCAGGCAACAGGAGGAGGTCAGTAGAATAAGCATGAAGGAGCAAACAAGGGAGGAATCAGTATTATCAGGGTGTACAGTGACGAGAGGTTCAGCACTGGCACAACAGTGTCAACCTGAGGTATAGGAGAGGGGTAACTCCTGGATAAAATACAGGTAAGCAGAACTGTACCAAATAGGGGTAATACAGGGCACAGTTTAACAGGATTGGTGTAGTATGTTATATAGATACATTCAGAATGACAGATGATATGGGGAAGGGGGGGGGGGGAATTACACATATGTAGCGGGTGAAATGAGGGGAGCAGTATGGTATAGATGTATACAGGTGGTGTGTAGTATGGTATATAGAGGTATACAGGGTAAAAGGAGGAGTACAATATGGTGTATAAAGGTATACAGGGTAAAAGGAGGGGTGCTGTATGGTATATAGCACGGGTAGAGAACCTTTGGCTCTCCAGCTGCTGTGAAACTACAACTCCCAGCATGCTCCATTCACTTCCAAGGGAGTTCCCAGAACAGCAGAGCCAGTATGCATGCTGGGAGTTGTAGTTTTGCAACAGCTGCAGAGCCGTACGTTCCCTACCCCTGGTATATAGGGTAAGAGGAGAGGTGCGGTATATAGGGTAGGAGGAGGGGTGGGGAATGGTATATAGAGGTATACAGGGTAAAAGGATAACTGAAGTGTGGTGTATAAAGGTATACAGGGTAAAATGAGGGGTGCAGTACGGTATAGAGAGGTATACAGAGTAAAATGAGGGGTGCAGTACGGTATAGAGAGGGATACAGAGTAAAGTGAGGGGTGCAGTATGGTATAGAGAGGGATACAGAGTAAAGTGAGGGGTGCAGTATGGTATAGAGAGGGATACAGAGTAAAGTGAGGGGTGCAGTATGGTATAGAGAGGGATACAGAGTAAAGTGAGGGGTACGGTATAGAGAGGGATACAGAGTAAAGTGAGGGGTACGGTATAGAGAGGTATACAGAGTAAAGTGAGGGGTACGGTATAGAGAGGTATACAGAGTAAAGTGAGGGGTACGGTATAGAGAGGTATACAGAGTAAAATGAGGGGTGCAGTACGGTATAGAGAGGTATACAGAGTAAAATGAGGGGTGCAGTACGGTATAGAGAGGTATACAGAGTAAAATGAGGGGTGCAGTACGGTATAGAGAGGTATACAGAGTAAAATGAGGGGTGCAGTACGGTATAGAGAGGTATACAGAGTAAAATGAGGGGTGCAGTACGGTATAGAGAGGTATACAGAGTAAAATGAGGGGTGCAGTACGGTATAGAGAGGGATACAGAGTAAAATGAGGGGTGCAGTACGGTATAGAGAGGGATACAGAGTAAAGTGAGGGGTGCAGTACGGTATAGAGAGGGATACAGAGTAAAGTGAGGGGTGCAGTACGGTATAGAGAGGTATACAGAGTAAAGTGAGGGGTGCAGTACGGTATAGAGAGGTATACAGAGTAAAGTGAGGGGTGCAGTACGGTATAGAGAGGTATACAGAGTAAAATGAGGGGTGCAGTACGGTATAGAGAGGTATACAGAGTAAAATGAGGGGTGCAGTACGGTATAGAGAGGTATACAGAGTAAAATGAGGGGTGCAGTACGGTATAGAGAGGTATACAGAGTAAAATGAGGGGTGCAGTACGGTATAGAGAGGTATACAGAGTAAAATGAGGGGTGCAGTACGGTATAGAGAGGTATACAGAGTAAAATGAGGGGTGCAGTACGGTATAGAGAGGTATACAGAGTAAAATGAGGGGTGCAGTACGGTATAGAGAGGTATACAGAGTAAAATGAGGGGTGCAGTACGGTATAGAGAGGTATACAGAGTAAAATGAGGGGTGCAGTACGGTATAGAGAGGTATACAGAGTAAAATGAGGGGTGCAGTACGGTATAGAGAGGTATACAGAGTAAAATGAGGGGTGCAGTACGGTATAGAGAGGTATACAGAGTAAAATGAGGGGTGCAGTACGGTATAGAGAGGTATACAGAGTAAAATGAGGGGTGCAGTACGGTATAGAGAGGTATACAGAGTAAAATGAGGGGTGCAGTACGGTATAGAGAGGTATACAGAGTAAAATGAGGGGTGCAGTACGGTATAGAGAGGTATACAGAGTAAAATGAGGGGTGCAGTACGGTATAGAGAGGTATACAGAGTAAAATGAGGGGTGCAGTACGGTATAGAGAGGTATACAGAGTAAAATGAGGGGTGCAGTACGGTATAGAGAGGTATACAGAGTAAAATGAGGGGTGCAGTACGGTATAGAGAGGTATACAGAGTAAAATGAGGGGTGCAGTACGGTATAGAGAGGTATACATGGCAACAGAATAGCTGGAGAAAAGTATTACAGGGTGTGCTGTATATCACAACAAGAGGTAGCACAGTGGGGAAATGGCTGTATAAGAAGGGGCACAGAGTTTTGAGGTTCAGCACAGTTAGGAAGGGCCAGTACAGCAGAGGTACCTATTAGAGCAGAGTATTCTGTGTGGCCACTAGGCCTTCTGCTGCACAGCTCCAGTCAGTGACAGGGTCCCCCATAAGCAGAGGGCCTGTCACCCCTGCACAGCTAAGCCCCGGTCCCCACATCTTTCTAGCAGTTGACACTCACTTCCAGGCGGCTCAGCAGCTCCGGGCTCCTCCCGCTATTCTCGTGTGCTTCGCCACAGCCATTATTCCGGTGATAGGCGTCCCCGAACTCCCCCCTCCGCCTCAGAACCCCGCCGCCGCCATCTTGTCTCTTCCCCCTCCCTCTGCTACGTCACCAGCCGAGGAATCACGTGATTCGCACTGACGTCAACAGTGGCTCGCCGGACAGTTCTGCGTAGAGCTCTTCGCCGCTGATCCGCGGATGTATCTAATCCTGATCTAGGATACTGTCTGCTGAGCTGCTGTATCTAATCCTGACCTTTAATACTGTTTGCTGAGTTGGTGTATCTAATCCTAACCTGTGATTCCGTCTGCTGAGTTGCCCTATGTAGTCCTGACCTGTAATGCTATCTGCTCAACTGCTGTATCTAATTCTGGCTTGTGATACTGTCATCTGAGTCGGTATATCTAATCTTCACCGCTGATATTGTCAGCTGAGCTGCCGTATCTAGGCCTGGCTTGTGATACTTTTGACTGAGCTACTGTATCTAAATCCTGTCTGTTACGCTAGGTTCACACCCAGGATCGGACTGGGGTGTGTAGGGCCCACCAGTGGAATTGTCTCTAGGGGCCCACCGCCAGGACCCTGCAGATCAGCGGTACCGAGACACGACGGCTAAATGTAATAACATGTCCGGAGCCATTCTGCTCACCCACTATACCATGTGCACTACCTAAACCTACTGCTACACCTTGTATGGCAAGTGAACAGTGCGGCTCCTAGAAATATTACCATTACCTGTATCCACCCTGTCCTGGAAGAGCTGATCTGCAGAGGTCCTGGCTGTTGTATCATCACAGATGTAATATTGATGGTCTATTCTAAGGACAGCCCATCAATATTAGAAACATGGATAAATCCTTTAAAGTGGTTGTCCAGGAATTGGAGCAACTCATGTGCCAGGCGGGAGGTGTAAAATAAAAAAGCATACTCACCTGTCTCCGTTGTCCGCCGCCAGTGTCCGTTCAGTCTCGTGCTGGCGCCTCCTTGCTGGGAGTCCTGCACCTCACGTGATCGCTGAGACTAATTATTTACAGGATTTCCAGAAATGAGTTGCCGCCATGAGACTGAACAGACACAGGCGAGGGACAACGGGGTGCTGGGGACAGGTCAGTATACTTTTTTTTACACCTCTCTGGTGGCCGCTACAGTGATAACTCCAGTTTATAGACACCTCTTTTAAGGGGTTGTCTGGGCCAAATCTTGTATGGACTCTTCACTGTTCCCCATCATACAGTGGCCACTTCACTACTCCCCATCATACAGTAGCCTCTTCACTGCTCCCCCATAATGTATGGGGAACAGTGATGGGGCCATTATATTGTGTGGGAGCAGTGATGGGGTAACATCCTGTGCAGAAAGGGGATGTTAAACTGTGTGGGACATATTAAAGGGTTTGTCCAGGGTTAAACTTTTTTATGGCCTATGGTCAGTATAGGCTGCAAATACCTGAAACCCCACATTGCAGAAACACAACGTCTTTGTCTATTACAGAAAAAAAAAAGTGTTTTACAGAATCAACAAAGCGAATGAAATTTACCTCATCCACACGTTGCAGGAAAAAATAAGATGTGGAACAGCCGCAACCTCTAAAATGCGTGCGCTTAAAAAAATATGGCCAGTTGCTTTCAGCTACGCAATCGGGAGAAAGTGCAGGGAAAATGCATTAAAAGCGCAATGAAATACACTGTGGAAAAAATACATTGTGATTCACTGCTATTTTTTTCTGCAGGGTTTTTAGCTGAGTCTCACTGTTGGGCCTCATCCTGATCATCTGAATATACTGTGTACTACACTGTAAGGGTGCATTCACACGGAGGAAAATGGTGAGGAATTTGGTGTGGAATTTCAGCGCTGAAAAAAAAGCCTCCCATTGATTTCAATGTGTTCCTTTTTCTGCTAGCAGAAAAAGGCATTGAAGTTAATGAAAGGCTTTTTTTCAGCGCTGAAATTCAGCACCAAATTCCTCACCATTTTCCACCGTGTGAATGGACACTAAGGCAAAGGCCTCATGTAGGAAAAACTCCAGTGGCAACGCATGAGTTTTTTCCACACCGCTTATTGCAGAAACCCCACAGAGGTTTCCTCTGAGGACTTTCTGCTTCCTTTATATCTATAGGGACACTGCCAGTGTGTCTGTAGGTATAAGTGACATGCTGCGATTTCCAAAACCACAACAGTTTTAGAAATTGCAGTGTGTCCGCTATGTGTATTTTACTGCAATGTGTGGATGGGACTGCACACACTATATACCTACACACTCAGTCCTGGTTCACATCTGCGTTCGGTAATCCGTTCAGGGAGTCCGCATGGGCCCCCCCTCAAACAGATTACCGAACGCATTAGCAAACAGTGTGCAGTGAAAGCAAATGGATCCCATAGACTATAATAGTATCCGTGTGCTTTCCGTGCGGTGTCTGCAGAGAACATGCGGACAGAAAAGTACTTCATGATCTACTTTCCTGTCCACTTGATTAGTGGGGACACCACACGGACTCCATTATAGTCTATGAGGTCGGTGTGCTATCACTGCACACCACTTGCTAATGCTTTTGATAATCCCATGTGGACTGTACTGTGAGACCGGGAGGAACGCCTCCTCCCCTCCTGATAGTGCTCGTCCATAGACACCATAGATGATTACTGGGGGGGCGTTCCTCCCTGGTTTCACAGTACAGCGCCATAGACACTGCTGTGAGGAAGGGCGTTCCTGACTGACTGTCAGGAATGCCCTTCTGATGGTGAAGAGCTACAGTACTGGCACTGATAGCTCTTCACCTGGGACACAGATCGTGAAAGCCGAAAGTGCGCTGAATTCAAAAACCGCCTGTGCCCCAACTCATGAAAGGTCCTCTTTAATAATAGTTTATGGGTGTGCAACTGTGGGGTATAATAAGTTGGGTGGGCAACTGTGGGGCATATTAGAGCTTGAAGGGTCCACTTTGGCCCCTGTAACCTCTATTATGCCCCACAGCAGCCCCCCTGCAACTTCTATTATGCCCCACAGTCTATTGTACTACTGTGGGGCATAATATAGGCTTCTGTGGGACATATATAGGGGTTGGGTGCATGAAGAAATTATTTATAAGAAATTTACAGAGTCAAGTCACAGCTGAAAGAAGTGGTCATGGCAGTCCAAAGGGAAGAGACAGGAAATGTGGGAAGACGTCTCCTGTGAGTATTACTGCACAAAATATTACTGCATTGTATTTATTATAATGTTACCGTTAGCACCCCCAACCTCCCGCTGCTTGAGGCGGACAATCGAAAGATGAACACCCCCCCGCCCCGGACTCATTACTGGGGTGGGGCATATTTTGATCGTCTGCCTCAGACAGCAGAGAGGCTAGGTTCACCACGGCCGCAGAGTATAATAATCGAAGGGCAGAGAGGGTGTGTACATAAAATTTAAAGAAATTACATTCTTCCTAGGCCTCTTCCTCTGACATCCACCGTCTGTAATCCCCGAGTCTCCACTGAGGCCTGCTATTTGATCCGCCTACTCATTTGACATCACCCATTCTACTTGAGAAGTAAGAGCAGTACTCCCAGGGCTGAAGCCCCGCCCTCAGTGCACCAACTGCCTCAGTTCCAAAGACTTCCAAATCTACAAAAGTGACATGCATGACAAATATATGTTGTTTATCACTGTAATGTGCATATATATATATATATATATATATATATCTTTCATTAGACTGTCTAAAGGTATGATAGTGCTCAATATAATGTCCCCTACATGATTCATGATATTGAGATTCCTGTTGACAGACTCCCTTTTAGGGGCAACTGCAGCAAATGCCTTCTTTCCATATCTATCATATCTTTCCTTACAGGTACACACAATGAAAATATCTGACATCCATTAACCTTAGCTTATATAATATAACAATAATGAAGTGTAATAGCCTTGACTGTTACACTGAATTTCTACACTCATTTTTTAAAAAGCAGTTTTTGAAGCCAAAACCAGGACTCTATTGGAAAAAAAGAGAAGTACCGTCTGTACTTTATATGTTCTATCCCTTTATGATCCACACCTGGTTCTGGCTTCATAAACTGCAGTAAAAAACCTAAATATGAAAAAAAGAGCCCTAGATCATTCCATAAATATGTTACAGTCATTAGTATATATCGCACATTATCCCTGCTTGTCTTTTCCCATGAGCATAACCATATTTATATTTGTAGATAATTAAAAGTTAAACATTTTTACAACTATAACTAATAAAAAAAATTTGCAGGAAAACGCCCGAAGAAAGGTCATGTCGCTTCTTTTTCTCTGCTAACAGAAAAATCTGCTAGCAAAAAAAAAAAAGCTAGCAGTCTACATAGACAACATTGTATGGAGGAGGATTATGACGTGAATTCCGCTGTCAAAATCCTTCTCCATGTCCCCGTGTGAATTAGCCCTTACAGTAAGTTCACACAGGGTTTTTTGGATCGGAACCTGAGGCAGAGGCGACCTCAGGTTCCGATCCAGAAACCGGGTAGCCACAACTGAAAGCTGGTGCACTGCATCGGCATTCAGCCGCTCACTCTGCTCCGGGTTAGGCCCAATGAATGGGCCTAGTCCGGAGGAGGGTGTGTCCACAGGCGGAATCGTGAGGCGACTCGGCCTGAAGAATGAACATCTCACTTCTTTTTTTTCATACATACGTCCTCTACAACTAAAGTGCCACCCTGGCTGGACAGCAGGGAAAAGGTTAAAGTCCTCCTGCAGTTGTCCCCACACATTAATGTCCCTCTCCTACTGCAGAACAAAAAAAACCTCACCTAATAAAAACTAATACTCGCTTCTCCTCTCTCTCCTTCTGTTTCAGTCCTGAGTCTTCAGGGAGCAGCAGGGATGTAAGTGACATCATCACATTGCTCCAGGGGAAGAGAGGATGAATGGAGCAAACGTCTCCCCGCTTCATCATTGTATGCAACTGGGGAAGCCCTACAGGACAGCATATGCCGGAGGACTGTCCTGCTATACTAACGGGCCCCCACTACCATAGGGCCTGGTGCATGTGTACCTTTGGCCCTATGGTAAAAGCGACCCTGGGGAAAGTTTGATTGCAACTTATCCACTACATATATTGAGAACACAAGCTCAATCAACCAGTTCCAGGAGGTTGGACAGAATAAGCATTTGTTTAAATGGGGCTAAATGTCTGGCAGAGCTGTGGCACATGGAGCAGAGATCAGAGTGGCCTCCTACATCTAGTGCATCCTATTATCACTCATTTTAGAGAGGAACAATGTTTCTCATACAACTGAATTAAACTCTCCTGCCCCCATAATTGGAACTTTATACCACGGTATTTCCAGTTCTGAGAACCTCCAGAGTCGTGTACATCCATATTGACTGATATCTGCACTGCCCACATAACACTCCAGCACTTTTATGAGCCCTCAGCTTTCAAGCTTATTCACGTCTGCATTCTGTCCGTTTTCTCCATGGAGAGGACGCAGTCCTATCGATTTTGTGTTTTGTCCATGGTTGAGCCATTTGTCATATCTGTAAATAAGAGATAAACCATTTTTTAAATTGCAGCCTCAAGCTCAGTACGAAATTCTGCCCTGAATCTCCTTCCCTTTGAAGACAAGATCGAAGGAAGATGCAGACACCATGGTTGAGACATCCAGCTGATCAGCCCCTTCCTCTGGGGCTGACCAGCAAGGGAGAACCACAACTGAAAGTGGATCAGAAAATGAAGAGGAATCTGAGGTGGAGGTCTGTCAAAACGGTGCCATAGGGATAGTCGCCCCTTTAAAGTGCACAAATAAACTTCTAATTTTTGGATACTCTGGCAGTATTTGTGTTATTGATAAATTTAATAATATAGTTTACTAGTAGAATACCCGGCGGCTTCGCTCGTGGAAAATATGTTAAATTATTGGTTATGCTGAAGTAAAATTTTCAGTGTCATAATAAATTGACATTTTCAGAGCGCTACAGTAAAAAAAAATTCCACTTTAAATTTTTATTAATTTGGGATTTTACTAATTTTTCGTAACATTTTTTTTTTTATTTCAACGTTAATGCCGGCTACTTTAAGTGATTGACCTTGTGCTTTGTTTATAGTTATAGCACATGCAAGACTGTTTGGGAACTGCAGACACTTAAAATTGAAGGGCATGTCGCTTGGTAGCAACAACTGACACTGATAAGAGATAGTAAATACAGAGCCGCCCTCACACAGTATTAGGGTACAACTACACAGAGGACAATGACGCTGTATTTGGCGCTGAATTTTCAGAGCTGAAAAAAAAGCCTCTCATTAATTTCAATGGGTTTGGCTAGCTTTTTTTTCCACTCACGGAATTTTCTGCTAGCTGAAAATTCAGCGCCAAATACAGCACCATTTTTCACACAGAGTTTTTTGGTGCAGATTTTGACGCTGAATCCGCGTCAGAATCCACGTGGAAAAACCACCTCCCCATAGAGTTCTATGGATTCCACTCGCTTTATCTTTCCACTTGCAGAAAAATAAAGCTTCCTTCAGGAGGATTCTGCCTGCAAAAACCAACGCAGTCAATGGGAGGCGTAAAACCCATAGCACGGATTTGGGCACGGAATTGGCAAAAACCACTCCAAAAACTGCTTCAAAAAAACCATTTCTTAATTCCTGAAGCTGATTTTGTCCTCGCCAAAAAACTGTGCTAGCAGAAAAAAAGAACCCATTGAAGTCAATGGAAGGCTGTTTTTCAGCACTGAAATTCCACACAAAATTCCTCACCATTTTCCTCCGTGTGAATGGATCCATACTAAGACCTGAAGGAGCTGATCTCTCAGTAATGAAAACCGCTTCACAGACAGACTTGTGGAGTTGCCCATAGCAATCAATCAGAGCTCAGCTTTCACTTTACCTCAGCAGCTTCAGTGATGTAAACTCCCTGTACACTCAGCAATAATGACAATCAGGGAGTTTTCTCTTGACCAATATTGCTGCTCTGTAAGGCTGCTTGCACACTACAGTATTTTTCACGGGTCTCTGGACTGTGGATTCTACATCTCCATAGACTTCTATAGAGCTGCAAAATTCACAGCTTTGTGCACAAAGAAGTCTATGGAGCTACCAAATCCATGACCCGGAGGCCCATGAAAAATACTTTAGTGTGCAAGCAGCCACTAAGGATACCAGATGTGTTTTGTCAGTGCATGCATGTATATGTGTGTGTGTGTGTGCACGCATGTGACCCATGTGTATATATGCGTGTGTGTGTCTGTGCATGCGTGTGATCCAAGGGGTATGTATGCATGTGTGCATGCACGTGTGTGGTCCATGTGTATGTATGCGTGTATGTGCGTGTGTGATCCGTTTGTTTGTTTGCAGTGCAAGTGTCCATGCGTGCAGTAGTTGTGTGGGCTCTGTTCGTCCATGTATGTAGTGTGCATCCATCCGAGTGTGTTTGCGTGCGTGCGTATGGTGTGTGTGCGGTGTGCATGTGGTATTTATAGGGTGGTGTTGTGGTATTTATGGAGTGGTGTTTGTGTTGTGTGTGCCTAGAGTGGTCTGGTGTTTGTGTGGTGTGTTGTGGCATTTGCGTGGTGTTGTGCTTGTGGGTTGGTGTATGTGTGCTGCTTATATGGTGTTTTTGGAATGTTTGTGTGTGGTGGTGCGGCCCCTTTAGCAGCGACTCTTTGGCACTGTTGCTATAATCCATCCTTGTCAGTCACAACTGTTGTTTTCCCCTCAGCGCTTTCACGTTCACATTTCCCCATTATATGTATAGGGCCTAACTTCGGAGGCTCCAATCTCATGACTGGGGGACGCTAGCGAGGTGTGCAGTATTCTGCTCCTGTGGGTGGAGAGGGGGCGTGCTAAATTTCACCCAGATCGGGCCAGAACTGTGGATTTGTATAGAGCAGATTACTACAGAATTTGAGTTATATATATAGATTAACAAATTTTGTCTTCTTTCTGTGAACTTTGTAACTCTTTCTCTTGCTTCTCTATTGGGAGCTGTACCCTGCTTCTTATTGTATACAGTGTAGGGGCTGTGTGAAATGAACAGAAAATGGGGGGGGGGGGATCACTTCAAACATAAAATCCTGCTTTTAGTGCCACCTTTCATATGATACTAAGGATCCATTTCTAACAGTAGAGAATGGGATATATACTATGAGAATGTGAGAGGCAGACTGCTGGAATCACGGTATATCTCCCCCAGGTTTCTGACATATGTGTGGTCTAGGGCGGGTCTTGTGTAGGCCTCAGCTCAGGTGTGGGTCCTGAGCTCCTTATTGGGCCATAAAATGCTGCAGACCCTGCAATTCAGGGCAGATCCTGGGAGCAAGAGGAGGAGCCTGGGTCTGTCCTGACATATTGAGAGTTTGGTGAGCCCATTCTCTGCTATTTTGTTTATTTATGTGGTTGGTAGTAAGTCACACGTATACTTTGATTTTTACTGTTTAGTTAGTGCTCGGATGAGCAGGGTTTTCTTTGACGTTTTTGTCTGAAGTTAAGGCTGTATTTTATTTTGCTTATTCTGTACCTGAAGTGAAGGTTTATTTGTGTTGCCGTTTGTCCAAATAAACCTTCCCTACAATACACAGTAGGGATTGGGATATTTATATGCAGTTGCACCAAAAACAAATTTCAACATTTTATAATGCCCCAGATATAGCCATTTGAAGTGATTCTCCTCACCCTCATTTTCCTTTCATTTTACACAGCCTGTAACTGTAAACAATGAAAAGCAAGGGAAACCGTGAAAAAATGCAGTATTTCACAGAAAAGAGCCAAAATGTGTTAATTAATATATCAAAATAATTTATTAATAATACAAATACAGCCAGAAAAATCAAAAGTTGTCCGAAAGTTTAGTTACGCTTTAGCAATTGCTGGGCAATGCTTGTAGTTGATTTGGGACAGCACAATGTTCAGTCTTCTCTTCCCATGAACAATGTGGTTAAATTAAGAGACAAAAAATGTGC
The DNA here is from genome assembly GCF_031893055.1 of Leptodactylus fuscus. Lineage (NCBI taxonomy): Eukaryota > Metazoa > Chordata > Amphibia > Anura > Leptodactylidae > Leptodactylus > Leptodactylus fuscus. The sequence goes on from NC_134271.1 coordinate 85,399,409, forward strand.
AGAATGTTCTTAATCCCAGGCTCCATCTGGTAACTCGTCGTAGGTCATGGAAAACAATCACTGCCAAACAGCTGTTTTCATTTTTTGTAAATAATCATATTGCGAGCACTGACACCCAGCCAGTCCACTGCGCACTGGAGAATTATCATGGCACAGCTTCTATCTCTGCAGGAGGGATGTTGCCAATATGCCACTATACTACACAACCCCTTTTATAATATTCCACTAGACCTCCTGTCTCTCTCAGAAGATGAGATAAGAGCATTGTAATATAGTATGTGAACAAAAATTCATAACAGTCATGAAGCCATGTCATTTACCAGGATTATAAGTAGCCTATATGTTAATCGAGGTTACAATCTATCTGTGTGCCGAATTTCATTCAAATCCATTCAGCCGTTTTTGCGTGATTGAATAACAAAAACACAAACATACGAACTTTCACATTTATAATATTAGTAGGATACTATATTTATACTGCTTTGCCAGCAGGAGAATCAGATAATTGCAATTAGCTGATAAAGCCTGGTCTGTTATCTCTCTATGTAAACAAACAGATAACACTGAGTCCATTGTGTACAAGCATTTGCATATTATCTGATCTGCTCCTCTGCTGAGAAACTGACATGTGGGAAAAACCCTTTAATCCAAATTGGGAGTATGCCAATTTTAAACATCTCGGGAAAAAGAAAATCTAATTTGTCGCAAAATTCTAAAGCAACAAGAGCTATGAAGGTAGCCAGAAGTCACAGCGTGCCCCTGAAGTGGAGCTGAGGAGGATTGAGCAAGCTAGGCGTCAAGTGGCTCTTAGAGCATCTGAAATGCCAGAGCAGGCGGATCAGACGCCAACAACACACTCATTATCTGTTGTCCCAGCGAGCTGTTGAGATGCTGGAACAATCACAGGCACAGCTTGAGAGCTGCTGAAATGCTGGAGCAGAGGGATCATCGACTGCAGCAATTTACTAAATATAGGCGGATCATCGAAACCAACAATACGCAGACGAAGTCACGGGCAGAGGCTAGTATTGACTAAATCATTTACCGCAAAGTCGCTACTTCTCAATGTTTTAAAATGTTACCATCATATGTACAATCCTAACAATATGTATAAACAGTACAGTTCTTCTGCTCCTTCTACCCTAGTACAGGTATTCATGCTCTCATATCTCAAGATTCTCTGCCAGGTGTTGTCTGTGATCCTTGAAAAAAATGGGACATGCTTTGTTTTTTATGGATCAAATTCTTGGATCTGTTTTCAGTAACACTAGGTTCACACCTGAATTGGGGTTTCCATTCTTCAGGTCTGCTTGGCGATCTGAAACACGGAAACCCAATCCGCTTAAAAGGCGGTTAATTGTGGACCTTATAGACTGTAATATCTACCCAAAAAAGGCGGAGAAAATAGAATAGGGAATGGAGTCCCTGAATGTCTATTGAACGGTGATGTGAATGTAGCCTTACCTGATTTGCCCACTGAGGTCTGTAAAAACAAACAATCTGACATGGATCTGTGAAACAGATAGTTGAGGATCTCCTTGGTTGTTTAACTATAGCATTAGGGCAGGTACAAACACAGTGCAAATTGAGAGTGTTGCATGCAAATTTTAGGGTATGTTCACACAGAGTTTTTTGCAGGCAGATTTTGACGCAGAATCCACCTCAAAATTTGCCTGCAAAAACTACTCCCATTTATTTCAATGGGAGTCACTCGCAGTTTTGTCTGCTAGCATTTTTTTTTCAGCTAATACGCGACACGCCCCTATCTTCACGCGGATTCCACGGCTGAGTCAGCCACGGCATCCGTGGTTCGAGACACCCTCCTGCATATACACTTTCATTCAGGCCTAATCAGGAGCGGGATGCCGATGTACTGCATCAGCATCCCGTCACGGCTAGCTGCACGAAAAAGCCATATGTCGGAAAAGGTTTCTGCCATTTGAACTTACCCTTAGGCTGAGTTCACACAGAGTTTTTTGGTCAGGAATCCGCCTCAAAATCAGCCTCCAAAAAAAGCCTCCCAATAGAGTTCTATTGGTAGGCTTTTTTTGGAGGCTGATTTTGAGGCGGATTGCTGACTAAAAAACTCTGTGTGATGCCTGAGGGTAAGTTCACACGTGGTTTTTTGGTCAGGGTTTTGAGGCCATAAGCGCCTCAAAACCTTGACCAAAAAGACGGCTCCCATTGAAATCAATGGGAACTGCACAGGAGCTTTTAACGGGAGCCGTTTCTTCCAGCTCCTGGAAAAAAGAAGTGAGATGCTCATTCTTCAGGCCGAGTTGCCTCGCGATTTGGCCTGAAGACACTCCCTCCTCCAGACTAGGCCCATTCATCGGGCCTAATACGGAGCGGAGCGCGTGGCTGGATGCACCGGCTTTCAGTCGCGGCGACTCAGTTTTTGGATTGGAACCTGAGGCGGAGGCCGCCTCAGGTTTCGATCCAAAAAAGTGCGTGTGATCTTCCCCTAAGACTTCTCAGTGAAATAAGTCCTTACTGTGGATTTACTGCTGATCTTACCCTTTGCAATTTAAAAGCTAGAAACAGTGGTGAATATCTGCAATGTAATATGAAATCTATCTAATATGGAATCCTTTGCGGACTTCCGGCGCATTTTTTCTCATTAGTGCTTTTTTGCTGTGGCACGCTACACAGTTTTTGGAGTGAAAATACAACTTCAGAAATTCTTTGAGGGTTGTAGTTTCTAAAATGGGGGACATATTTTGGGTGGTGAATTATTTTTTTTTATGTCAGGGCCTCTGCAAATACCTGCCAGTACAGTGTAAATTTACAAATTACGCCTCATATGTTAATAGTGCTCTTTCACTACTGAGCCCTGTCGTATTTCTAGGCAAGAGAGGGCCGCACGTTGGGCAGTTCCAAAATCAGGATAAAGAGCATAATAACAGGAGAGCTGACTGTTCACAGTGCCACAATCTATTACTGAAGTAACAGATAACTAGGAACGTTTCAATTTCCATTTTGCATCATCCACTGTATATTTCTACTTGGAAACCATCTCTTTGTTATAATTCTGATTATATCCCTTGATAAATTCTCTGAGGGGTGTAATTTTGAAAACAGGATCACTTTTTGGGGGTCTCCATTGTATTGGTACTGTAGGGGCTCTGCAAATGTAACATGGCACCTGAAAAGTATTCCAGTAAATGCTGTACTCCAAAAGCCCCACTATGTACCTATACAGTTTATGACCACATACAGGGTATTGCCATATTCAGGAGAAAAGATGTAACTGTGGGGTGCTTTTTCTTCTTTAACCCCCTGTGAAAATGAAAAAAAAAAAAAAAGTTGGGGATAAAGTGACATTTGAGTAAATTTTCATGTCCCAATGTTAATAAAATCTATGATGCGCCTACTGGGTGAAAATGATACTTCTTGATAAATTCTTTGAGGCGTATAGTTTCTAAAATGGGGTCAGTTTTGGAGGGTTTCTATTGTACTGCTAATTTAGGGGCTCTGCAAATGAGACACGGCACCTGAAAACTATTCCAGCAAAATCTGCTTTTCATATGCTCAGTGGCGCTCCTTTCCTTTGACACTCTGCCACGTGCCCAAACATCAGCATGCATTCACATGTGGGGTATTTTCATGCTCAAATTTTGGTATGCAGGGTTAAAAAAAGTCTCCAATTATTTGAGGGGTGCTGTTTTGAAACTGGGGTAATTTATGGGGGATTTCTAATATATTGACTTTTAAATTCTCCTTCAGAACTGAAGTGGTCCCTAACAAATGGGTTTGGTAAATTTTCATGAAGATTTGGAAAATCGTAGTTACACTTGTACGCCTTTTAACATCCAAAATAAATTAAAGGATAATTAAAAGATGATGCCAATATAAAGAATACTTGGGTGGTATGAAACATGAATTTTTCGAACTTTACATCAAATTGTAAATGCAAAAAATTTTGCTCAAAATTTGCCACTAACATGAAGTACAATGTGTCACGGAAAAACATTCTCAAAATAACTTGGGTAAAGCATCTCAAAGTTATATAAAGTGACACATGTCATCTTTGAAAAATGGAGTTGTGTCCTTAAAGGAATTGTCCAGAGTAAAATTAGTTTTAAGTTAGGCCGGGAGAGGGGGGGGGGGGTGAGAAAAAAACAGACATACGTCCCCAGTGCTCTGGTGGCTCCTGGCCACACGTGACCACTGAAGTCAATCACCTGCCTAATGGAGGGGACCTTGGACATTACAACCAGTAGCGACTTTTGCTGCAAGAACACATCGCAGCAGCAGGACCAGACAGCGCTGGAAGGCACCAGAGCACTGGAAAAAGGTGAGTATCATTTTTTTTCTTCTTTCCTGGCCTACTGGCCTAATTTAAAAAAAAAAAAAAAAAAATTATCCTGGGCAACTTTTAGGCTGACGATTCACATTGCAGAAGCACAGCTTTTTTGTTGTTGGAGATTTTGCTGCGTTTATTTGAGCCAAAGCAAGAGTGCTTATAAAAGGAATAAGATATGTAGGAAGTACTTATACTTCTCCCTTCTGCTCAATTCACTACTAACTTTGGCTAAAAAAACAGTAAAATCTGCAACGTAAAAAGCTGCATTTGTGGAACGTGGAGCCTCAGCCTTAGGCTAATGCCCCATATAGCAAGCCACAGCCAACAAAACACTGGAAAAGTCCATATTGCAGTTTTCTCCACAGTTTTTTTCACAGAAAGTCCACAGAGTTTTCCTCTGCAGACTTTTTGTCCCTGTTATACCTATACAGAAACTGCCAGCATTTCCATAGGTATAATTGAGATGCTGTGATTTACAAAGATGGAAATCGCAGCATTTCCGCAGCAGATTTTCTTCCGAATGTTTGGATGGGATTAGCCAGAATCCCATCCTCATTGCAGGTATCGTAATACACTGCGTTTTCATAACGTGGGGTGTTTTTTGTTTTTTCATCCTTAAGGAGTTAAAGGGCTTTCACAAGATATTAAGAAATGTATGTAAGAGCCAGTATCATTGGCCTGTGAAGATGTGCTTTACAATAAAGCATCACTACTGAGGCCAATGAATGGCTGCAATGTTCACATGAACAAAGTATGTGACTACATCGCTGCTGAATCATCACAAGTAAATACTGGGGTTTTATTTATTTTTATAATATTTTTTTAATTCATTTTAGACTATTTCCTGCTAGTACACACATTTCTCAAAATCACCGACGGCCCCTTTAAGAAGAGAATATTGTTTGTTTGTTTCTTTATTAATATAACATTTCTAGGGACCTTGCACTAGACAAAAGGCCCTATGTATTGTATAGACTGGATGCTGTCAGCCCCAACTGATCAGATATTTATGGCTATATTTATTTATTTATATAGCTATGAGTATAAAAATAAGGCCAATCCCTCTAAACACATAATAAATGTGGTACAAAGCGTCTATGCCATGTATGTTTTTTGCAGTTGTTAATATTGATGATGCAAATTGAGACAGAATTCAGGAGCATTTTGCATAGTAAATCTCTCCCACAGTCTCTTAGTTTCAGAGATTGTATTACTCAAGGATTGAGCTGTATGCACAAAGGACTGATCTGGCCTTTTTTTTTATTAACATATATATTTTTGGGACACTATGTAGATTGTTATCTAGGATGCTCAAACCTACAAGCACAGAGGGCTTTTATCTCCTCTCCAGAATCCCACAATGACATAATGAATTAGATTATGATTAGTGTCAATCACTTGATGATCAAACAGCTCCGGTCAGTGGGGTCCAGGAAGGAGGGAGGGGTCTGAGCTTCTCTGCCTAGCTCTGTCACTTTGTCTCATTCCATCCATTTCCCACATCAGAACAACTCCAGTGCACTGGAAATTCACATCAGACAGGAACCTGATATCAGTGACAGGCACCATGTCAGCCAGGGTCTACAGGGCCATTGTACTGTCTGCAAAAAGTCCATGGTGGACGTTCACCACTCTGAAAACTCTCAGCAGGTACCACACCAAGCCGTCCAAGAATGAGGTTGGAGTATTTGTGAGTATCATTACATTTTGTATAGTTTGTTGCACACAAATAACTTACTAACTTACAATGCTGTACGTTTACTTGCAATCCTATTTAAAAGCAAAGGTAACACATTGAGCTAAGTTGTCCACATGCATATGCTGTATAAAGTATACCAATACTACTGTACTAGTCATTTACAAACAATGTCTTGTCTTTACACTCTTTACTTGTTTTTGTCTATAATACAAAGTTCAGTTTTTGTTTAGTTCTGTCATTCATGATATTTCTGCAGATTTCTCTGATGATATAAACCAATTAGGTTTTCTGTAGGAAATGAATGAAAGCATCATATTCTTAATGATGGGAATCTTCACACATATATAAATCAGTGTTCTAGGAATTCTAGAAATTGATAAGAGTTTTACTGTATCTATGGGAGTGGAATTCAATTAAAAAAAAGTGAAAGTAAGCCTTAAATATAATATAATATAATATAATATAATATAATATAATATAATAAATGTCCTTATCTCTACTCTGTTTACAATTTTCTACTTTTAATCCCCTTATCTCTCCTCTAGGGGACGCACAGCGTTTGCTATCAGCATAAAAAGGTGTCAGTATACAATCAGTATGTGCATCAGTCCATTTTTAGTCAAACTGAATTCAAATGGACGGATGGCATACTGATGTGAACCAAGTGAACCAAGCCTTACTGTTGTGAAAAGTTTTTAAGTGAAGTAGTAAGAAAGTTATGTGCAATTTTCAACCAAATCCAACACTGTCGGACTTTTTGCAACTGTTGTGTATGAAGTCACAACACGACATTATAGACAGTCATTACATGCAAGATGTCTATGACTTTCTGTTACTTAATACATGTCAGTATGTAACACTAGCCTTAGGGTTTATTCACACGCCAGTCACATTTTTTGAACTCACAGCAAAAAATACAATTTCAGAAAATTACTGCAGGAAATATGACATTACCAAACTATGTGTGAATAAACCCGCATAAATACATCTCAATTATCTCTTGTTCTTGTAGGAAACAATTGTAGGATTTTCAGTTTTATCCTTCGGTCTTCTGTCGCCAGCAGCATGGATTTTAGCCAACCTCCCTGACCAGCCAAGACACTAGAGGAGGAGGAACAGACACATTCAGCTGTGACATCATGATGACATCATCATTTAAGAGGATGATGCAGACTAAACTGAAGCTGAAAATGACAAGATCATCACTGATCTAATGTGTATTATAATGGGATCCACCATCTCACTATTGGTGATGATCTAATATCTGTAATATTTCATATTTACTGCAGTGTGTGTCCGGTGACTACCACAGACATAATTATATTAATGCCTCACAATACAGTGTCATGTATTCTTTCTAAAGGTTTTCTGAGGTATATGATAGGCTTAGATACACAGCTCAGCAGACACTATTACACGATAGGCTTACATATAGCAGCTCAGCAGATAGTATTCCACATTATAGAATTATATATCGCTGGGGCTTATCTATAGGGGATGCAGTGGTAGCAACCGCCGCTGGGTCCTGGAATCTCAGGGGGCCCAAAGACCTCTACGGCATATGAAAACACCAGTTATGTAGATAGCACATGGTAAGTGATGCCACATTACATATTTTGCATTAGGGCCCAGGAGGATCGGGTTATCCTTTGGATATAGCAGCTCAGCAGACTGATGCTAGCCTTAAATGCAGTACTTTATTATTCAGTATTAAACATAGTGTGCATAGATACAGTAGCTTGGCAGATATTAGCACACATTCTAGGATTACATTCAATAGTACAATATCACACATCATAAAGCTTAGATTGTTTTTTTTTAATCATTTTTTATTTCCATTTTAAATTTTTACATTTATACAAGTCAATGTACATGAGCTAGTGCAGTCACATAAAAACGGAACAACTCCATAGAACATGAGGTCTAACAAGAAAAAATAAAGCTTAGATTCAGTAGCACAGTATCATACATGATAAGTGTAGATACAGCATTGCAGACAATATCACAAATGATAAGCTTAGCAGCTCATCAGACGGTATCACACATGATAGGATTAGATACATGGTTCAGCAGACAGTATCATACTCTACAGGATCAGATACAGAAGCGTACCTCCCAACTTTTGAAGAAATGAAAGAGGGACAAAATGTGCAGCGCGCATAGCGTGCTGCGGCACATTTAGCTCCACCCAATTTTATGTTGACTCCGCCCATTCTCATTCATTTTCATTGTGCCCCCACACAGTAAAATCCTCCTACAGTCACCCATAAATTATATGTCCCCCCTCTATCTCTCCCCCAGTTTCATATATACCCTTCATCTGTCCCCAGTTTCATATCCCCTCTCCATCTCTGCCCCCAGTTTCATGTCCCCTCCATCTCTGTCCGAGATTCATGTCCCCCATCTCTGCCCACAGTTTCATGTCCCCCCATCTCTTCCCCCAGATTAATGCCCCCCCATCTCTGCCCCCAGATTCATGCCCCCCATCTCTGCCCCAGTTTCATGTCCCCCCTCCATCTCTGCCCTGGTTTCATGTCCCCTCCATCTCTGCCCCCAGATTCATGTCCCCCCATCTATGCCCCCAGATTCATGTCCCCCCATCTCTGCCCCCAGATGAATGTTCCCCCATCTCTGCCCCAGATTCATGTCCCCCATCTCTGCCCCCAGATTAATGCCCCCCCATCTCTGCCCCCAGATTCATGTCCCCCCATCTCTGCCCCAGATTAATTCCCCCCATCTCTGCCCCCAGATTAATGCCCCCCCATCTCTGCCCCCAGATTAATGTTCCCCCATCTCTGCCCCCAGATTAATGTTCCCCCATCTCTGCAACCAGATTCCTATCCCCCCATTTCTGCCCCAGATTCATGTCCCTCCATCTCTGCAACCAGATTCATATCCCCCATCTCTGCCCCCAGATTCATTTCCCCCATCCCTGCCCCCAGATTCATGTCCCCCCATCTCTGCCCCCAGATTCATGTTTCCCATCTCTTCCCCAGATTCATGTTCCCCCATCTCTGCTCTCCGCAGTCTCGCTAAAACAGTTGTAGTTGCGATGTGACGTCATCACATCGCGCCTACACAGCCACTAGCTGGAGTGCAGCGGCAAAGCAAGGAGCTGAGCTGTGACAGCTCCTTGCTTTTGTCGTGTATGTATTCAACTCAAATCTGCGTCCTCCAGACGCAGATCTGAGTTGAAATCGGGACATACCTCCCTCCAACTGGGACCGCGGGACAGGACATCGAAATCGTGAATGTCCTGCGGAAATCAGGACTGTTGGGAGGTATGCAGAAGCTCAGCAGGCTGTAAAACACAGGAGACGATTAGCTTCAGCAGTCAGTATTGCATGTAGTGAGCTTAGATACAGAAATACTTGTTGGGTAATATACTGCTATGTGGTTTTGTGAATGAAATATATTATTGATTGGGCTTTACCAGGGATTAGTACAGAGCAGAAATTTATAGGCAGAATTAATAAGCAGACATCCAGAGACTATTACCACGGCTCCCTCGTGACTTGTCTGTTCCCAGAGCAGCGGGCTGGTAGTCTGCCAATATACAACCTCCCAGAATGCTTTGCTCATTATTACTGGCAGGGTCTCAGATCCCACTGTATTTACTTCTTATTTAATAAAATAAACATGGAGCTTTTGATCTCTGGTGCCAAGAAAAGTAACTGACTCTGAAGTGGAGAAACACTGTGGTAGCAAATATACAAAACAGGATACAAAGGTTTAGAATACTGAAGAAAAATGACAAACCAACCATTCAACTCCTGTTGACACTCCAAGTTAGTTTATGAGTGATAGATAACAGATCCTAACAAAAGATCAGAACCTTCTTCTTTTCTGAAATACTCTGTGCTGCTCCTTCCACTATGTAAATTTTCCACAAGAGCATTTCAGTCCTTAGGAAAATAACTAGAATTCTATATAATGTTGAACCTGGGTTCCCCACCAGCATGGATTCAGGGGTCCTAGTTAAGTTGCTAGGGTCAAAAAACCCCAAAAACAAATTAGTGAAAAAAAAACAGAAGGATATTGGGCCTCCAATTGAAACTATAAATTATAGTGCAAATCTATGCCAATTTATAGCTGATGTAAATTTGCACAACAAAGAGGAATATGCTTTCAATAAATATGACATCTCAATTCAGCCCGCCTGTTATATTCATGTGTGATAATACACCTTGGAATTATAAGCAATACAGTACATTTAAGAAATAAAACCCTCTAGCCCAAACCACTATGACTTGCACAGACTAATTTTTGGTCACCTCCTGACATCCTCTGTGTGCTCCTGACCTAAGGTAAGCAACAGGCCACCAGTGTTTCAGTACTTATAATTGACATGCTGTGATTTATAACAATGTGAGCATTTTTAAAATCGCTGCAGTGTTTTTTTTCTTTAAAGTGTTGATGGCAATTAGCCAAAATCCCATCCTCTTTGCAGATACAGTGAAATGCAGCATTTTTTGCATCCCCGCAGCTAAATCAACACATTTTCACAAAAAGGGGCCTTAGCCTCAATGTCATTTTTATCATTTGCTAGAGGCCTGCATTATGTACAAGATCTTGGTGGTTTCCAGCTGCATCGATCTCCATTATATGGTTAGTTACATGAATTAAGACATGCAGTTGTGATGAAGATGCGGCACAGATATAATTTGTTATTAATATCATTATCCCACATCCACACAAGCGCCTCTATGTTGTCATGACATTAAATCCAATACTGCAAAGTGTAATCTAATAATACAATTTAGCAAATGCTCTGGTCCTGCAAGCGGCGGCTTCATTATTTCTCATACATTACATGTCTACCTCAATCACACACAATGTCTTGCTCACTGACTCTGATCACTATTTATTTTGCACTAGCTGGTACCCGCGACTTAGTCTGCGGTGATTGTAGAAGTGGGTAAATACAGGCGCGGGTAAGATTTTCGTAGTGTGTATAAGCTGTGGGATATGAAATGTAACTTTTTATCTTGTTTTTGCTGTAATTCTGAGAATACGTGACACTTTTTTGTTGAACGTAATTTTTATTTCAGCTGCTATACGGTGTTCTGAGAAACTGTACATAGTGTCTATGGGACGGAGGTATTACAAGCGAATATACTTCGATATACGACATTGTATGATTTGTTATTTTCCGCCAGTACATGTAAGTTTTGGGCACAGGATACTCTTGAGCAAGCTACATAAAGTTGTCCATGTGAGAAGCCTGGTGTGGCCAAATGTATTCCTGCTACTTTCAGCGTTTGTCCTTGGGATTTATTAATGGTCATTGTAAAAGCCAACTTAAGGGGAAATTGTAGTCGTTTGAATTGAAATTGGAAATTATTTGGTATAATTGAAGTGAGTGGGGTTAACACACTGTCACCTTTAGCTGCTCCTGTAAGAATAGTGGCTTCAATGATATTTGTTCCTAGTTGTGTGACACGTAGCCTCCTGCCATTACACAACCGAGGTGCATCCAGATTACGCATGAGTAGAACAGGGACGCCAATCTTAAATTCTAGTTTATGTGAAGGGACGCCGGGTAATTCTAAGGTGGGCAGTAAGGCAGATTGGTGGCATTATTATCGACCGTTACGTGTTCGTGGTGTGTTGAAACGGTACATCAGAGTATACAGGCCAGAAGTAGACCCAATGCAAACATGCTATCGGAACTTACCAGTGTCGTTGGCATAGAGACCTAGGGAAGGTGGATGGATCGTGAAGACGAAACAGCAGTGAGGTGAGAGTGCCGTCGGGGAGTGTGGCGGGCTAGAAAGAGTAGTTCGGGTGCTGCGGGCTACGGTGGAGGTGCAAAATGGTGGCATGCTGGAAACACCTTCTGTAGGTGGCTAAGATGCGCATGCTCCTGGCAACAGAGTGGAGTGGCTGGGTGGGCGGTGTCGCGGATCATCAGAGCGGTGGGGGTCGGCAAACATGGCTGCCTTAAAGAGGTAGCCTCTGGAGTATCGTTAAGGTGAGGGTGAAAGTGGTAAAGAATATGTAAATGTGATTGTGTGGGGTTAGGGGCTAGGCTGTAGGGCAGTGGTAGGCAACCATTTTTGTTCGGTGTGCTTATTTAAATTTAAAAAATCAAAGATGAGGTACTCAAGTGCCGCACAAAAATTTTTAGGCTGATGACACCTACACTAAAGTCATATAGAACAAACCGTAACATAGAGGTGCTGTCATAGGGCTTGTTAACATGAGCACAGAGGGGGCGGATTATGGTGCATAATCCACGTCATAATCCGCCCTTTCACAATGGTGGTCTATGGAGACCGCCAGGGCGGGCTGCCCTTTCTTCAGGTGGCAGCAACCTCCGGAGTAGGCCCATTCATTTGAGCCTACTCTGGAAGGGGAAGCCCTGACTGTCGTGGCAGGCGGGTTTTGACCCGAGAGTGACGCGGTTCCCTGCGTCATTCTTGGTGCCAAAATCCGCCATTACGCTCCACGTGTGAACTAAGCCATACTGTGCTCCTAGTCACGTGTTTATTGTTATTTGCCTTGATACACCTGTACTTTTCCATTAGTAGCGATGTAAGCACATATGTAACCCACAATTAGTGATAACATATGTGACTGATAGCAGAGTGAGGTAACATCTGTACAGGGGTGACACACTATGTACCTGGATGCTACATCCCCGGTCGCCAGTACCTGCACTTTTCTGTGAGTGAAATGTGGATTAATTTCAGCCACATTTAATTCCTGGTGGCACGGTAACAGCTAAACCACATCCAGGAATTAATAGGTGTCACACTAGGGCCCGTGCACACTGAGTTAACGAGAGTGTATTTTTGCATATTACACATGTATGGAATACATGTGTAAAAATAACACTCCCATTGACTAAAATACACTCGCGTTAACTCCGTGTGCACGGGCCCTGACAGTGCTGGTGCCCAGGAACTGGATTTGGCATTAGGAGAACCTGGGTACACGATGTCACTACCCAAAAAGAAACACCCTAAGGCTCCACATTGTGAAAACGCATTTTTTTGTTGTTGCAGATTTTGCTGGGGTTTTTTTTATCCAAAGCCATGAATGGCTACAAAAGGAAAGGGAATATACAAGAAGTTCCTTTGCTTCTCACTTCTACTCAATTCATTCCTGACTTTGGCTCATAAAACCATACTAAAATTTGCAACCAAAATGCTGTGTTAACGCAACGTGGTGCTTCAGCCTTAGGCCTCCTGCACACAAATGGCACGGATATGGTTTTCACTGACCTATAGATTAAAAATAAAATGACAGGGCTGCAAATACAGACAGGTGTAGGAAAGGTATAGGACAAATATAGGACCTGCTCTATATTTTACAGCTCAATTTGTCCCTGACACACAGCTGCAAAAAGAGGATCTATGTGTATGGGCCCATTGAAATGTACAGGACCATAGTTTTATCCACAATTGTAGATAAAAGTCTGGCCCTGTGCATGACAGTTTAGTAACTCCATGTGCCTCTTATTAATAGCAATTAACCCCATCATGTCCCTCACATTAACCCTTGTGTAAGAGTTACTGATATGTGAGAGACTTGGAGGTAATAATTAAGTATCTTCATTATTGAGGTCTTTTATTATTACCTCCATATGTCTCACATATTAGTAACCTTTATATGAGGCACACAGGGGTTAATATGAGGTACATGATGGGGTTAACTGCTATTAATGTGAGGCACATGGAGTTACTAACACTAAACCATACCTCCCAACTTTTGAAGAACCGAAAGAGGGACAAAATGTGCGGCGCGCGTGCAAATTTAGCCACGCCCACTTTTGCGTTGACTCCGCTCATTCTCAATAATTTTTCATGTGCTCGCACACAGTATAATCCTCCTACAGTCACCAGTAAATTATATGTCCCCCCTCTATCTCTCCCCCAGTTTCATATATACCCTTCATCTGCCCCCAATTTCATGTCCCCCCTCCATCTCTGCCCCGAGTTTCATGTCCCCTCCATCTCTGCCCCCAGATTCATGTCCTCTCCATCTCTGCCCCCAGATTCATGTCCCTCCATCTCTGCCCCCAGATTCATGTCCTCTCCATCTCTGCCTCCAGATTCATGTCCCCTCCATCTCTGCCTCCAGATTCATGTCCCCTCCATCTCTGCCCCAGATTCATGTCCCCCCATCTCTGCCCACAGATTCATGTCCCCCATCTCTGCCCCCAGATTCATGTCCCCTCCATCTCTGCCCCCAGATTCATGTCCCCTCCATCTCTGCCCCCAGATTCATGTCCCCCATCTCTGCCCCCAGATTCATGTCCCTCCATCTCTGCCCCCAGATTCATGTCCCCCATCTCTGCCCCCAGATTCATGTCCTCTCATCTCTGCCCCCAGATTCATGTCCCCTCCATCTCTGCCCCCAGATTCATGTCCTCTCCATCTCTGCCCCCAGATTCATGTCCCCTCCATCTCTGCCCCCAGATTCATGTCCTCTCCATCTCTGCCCCCCGATTCATGTCCCCTCCATCTCTGCCACCATATTCATGTCCCCTCCATCTGTGCCCCCATATTCATGTCCCCTCCATCTCTGCCCCCATATTCATGTCCCCTCCATCTCTGTCCCAATGCGGGCATGCGCAGTCGGCTCTGCCCAGGCCCGATGCCTGACAGAGTGAATTCAGAGCCAGAAGATGCCGCGGGGTCACTGCACAGAGAAGACTTATCGGAGGATCCAGCCCGACCCTCACTCATAGACTTGGTAAGTATAATTTGATTGAATGTTGCCTACCCCTGAAACGAGCATTTTCTCCCCATAGACTATAAATAGGGTTCGATATTCTATTTGAGTAGTTGAATATTGAGGGGCTACTTGAAACGAATATCGAACCTCAAACATTTTACTGTTCACTCATCTCTAGTAATTAACAGCACCTTTTACTTACCTGAGGCACCTAACAGGTGGTGGCAATAACTAAATCACGCTTGCAGCCAGTTGAAATGGATTAAAGTTGACTCAACCTCTGCCCTGTGTTCTTGTGTGTACCACATTGAGCATGGAGAAAAGAAAGAAGACCAAAGAACTGTCTGAGGACTTGAGAAGCAAAATTGTGAGGAAGCATGAGCAATCTCGGGGCTACAAGTCCATCTCCAAAGACCTGAATGTTCCTGTGTCTACCGTGCGCAGTGTCATCAAGAAGTTTAAAGCCCATGGCACTGTGGCTAACCTCCCTAGATGTGGACGGAAAAGAAAAATTGACGTGAGATTTCATCGCAAGATTGTGCGGATGGTGGATAAAGAACCTCGACTAACATCCAAACAAGTTCAAGCTGCCCTGCAGTCCGAGGGTACAACATTGTCAACCCGTACTATCCGTCGGCATCTGAATGAAAAGGGACTGTACAGTAGGATACCCAGGAAGACCCCACTTCTTACTCAGAAACATAAAAAAGCCAGGCTGGAGTTTGCCAAAACTTACCTGAGAAAGCCAAAAACGTTTTGGAAGAATGTTCTCTGGTCAGATGAGACAAAAGTAGAGCTTTTTGGGAAAAGGCATCAACATAGAGTTTACAGGAAAAAAAAAAGAGGCCTTCAAAGAAAAGAACACAGTCCCTACAGTCAAACATGGCGGAGGTTCCCTGATGTTTGGGGGTTGCTTTGCTGCCTCTGGCACTGGACTGCTTGACCGTGTGCATGGCATTATGAAGTCTGAAGACTACCAACAAATTTTGCAGCATAATGTAGGGCCCAGTGTGAGAAAGCTGGGTCTCCCTCAGAGGTCATGGGTCTTCCAGCAGGACAATGACCCAAAACACACTTCAAAAAGCACTAGAAAATGGTTTGAGAGAAAGCACTGGAGACTTCTAAAGTGGCCAGCAATGAGTGCAGACCTGAATCCCATAGAACACCTGTGGAGAGATCTCAAAATGGCAGTTTGGAGAAGGCACCCTTCACATCTCAGGGACCTGGAGCAGTTTGCCAAAGAAGAATGGTCTAAAATTCCAGCAGAGCCTTGTAAGAAACTCATTGATGGTTACCGGAAGCAGTTGTTCACAGTTATTTTGTCTAAAGGTTGTGCTACCAAGTATTAGGCTGAGGGTGCCAATACTTTTGTCTGGCCCATTTTTGAAGTTTTGTGTAAAATGATCAATGATTTGACTTTTTTTTCATTCTCTTTTGTGTTTTTTCATTGCAAGCAAAATAAATGAAGATATTGATACCAAAGAGTTTGTGCTTGCAATCATTTTCTGGAAGAAACTGAGTATTATCTGACAGAATTGCAGGGGTGCCAATACTTTTGGCCAACACTGTATATCCAAACCAATGTCCATGAAATGCACACCATCCCTGCGGAGCAAACCCCTATTGTCCCCCTCCAGCGGCCTGTGATGAACCGCCACACCAGCACGGGAACGCACATGGCAAGAAACCCGTAAATTAAGTAGCCGTCTGGCCCTCTCAAGGGCAGCTGGGTCGTGGGCGTCACACCAGCGAGCTCTGGGGACGACCTCAGACCAAACCAGAACCAAGTAAGTAAAAAATGCAGGAAATAGGTCAAAGTCCGAAAGAAATCAACTCAGATAAATGGACCACACCCAAGTCATTGCCCCCGGCGTGAAGCACCAACACCACTGGGGCCTGGGAGGATCTACCGATGGACACAACTTGCGGCAACACCTGCAGCCAGCTCAAACCGCGGACTCCATGCCATCGTAACTCCACATTTTCAAGGCTCAACTGCAAACCAACGGGTCGGACTGCAGCTCGTCGTGCGGCCCAATAAATGTAGAACTGGCCGAGAATCCAAACTACCGGATACATGCCTAAAACCAAAAGATAAAGAACGAATGAAACAAAACCAATAATTAGTCCAACAAAGAAAAGACCCCGGGATCTAAATTTTACATATATATACAGTATTCACCTGTCCCTATTGCTGCAGTTTCTACTGACGTTGTGTGGTCCAGCGGCGCCCGTCGGCTTCTTCTGGCAGAAGTCCTTGCCACATGTGACTGCTGGTCACCGTAAAGCACACGGGATGTCACCAGTGATGTACGCAAGTGACTTGCGGTGGGGGACACTGGAGCGATGTGGAGAGGTGACTAAGTTTGTTTGTTTTTTTCCACTTTCCCAGCTTTCTTCCAGAGATCTGTCATCCTTGGACAACCCCTTTAACTTTGCAGTCAGGGAACAAATTAAAAATAAATGTTTTGAACACATTTGCACTGATTTTTTTTTAGCATTATTTACATAAAGGGTCACGGCAGACTCTACCTGCTCAGGAGGCTGAGGGCCTTCGGAGTCCAGGGGACACTTCTTAGGGCCTTTTTAAACTCTGTGGTTGCTTCAGCCATCTTTTTCAGTGTGGCCTGCTAGGGGAGCAGTATATCAACCAGGAACAGAAATAGACTTGACAGGCTGATCAGAAGGGCCAGCTCTGTCCTGGGGAGCCCCCTGGACCCAGTACAGGTGGTGGGTGACAGAAGGATACTGTCCATGGTGACCTCCATGCGGGAGAACAAATCCCACCCCATGTATGAGACCTTGATGGCACTTGGCAGCACTGTAAGTGACCGTCTGCTTCACCCCAAGTGTGAGAAGCAGCGCTATCGCAAGTCCTTCCTTCAACCGCAACCAGGCTGTATAATCTACATCAGACCAAGCGAAGATCACTCCGAACAGAAAACTATGAGTATGATTATGAATAGAGATGAGCGAACAGTGTTCTATCGAACACATGTTCGATCGGATATCAGGCTGTTCGATGTGTTCGATTCGAATCGAACATCACGTGGCAAACTCCAAAAAAATTTGATTCCCCTCCCACCTTGGGACAGGAACTACGACACCGGAGGCATCGAAAAAAATCGGAAAAAGTCATTGGCTGCCGAAATCAGGTGACCTCCATTTTAGACGAATAGTGGATTTCAAATCCGGGTCATATGAGAATGTGAACTTTGTGACTAAGAGACAGGGATAGCTGTACAGGCAGGGATAGCTAGGGATAACCTTTATTTAGGTAGGAATGTTATTAAAAATAACTTTTTGGGGCTCTATCGGGTGTGTAATTGTGATTTTTGTGACATAAACTTTTTCCAATAGGAATGCATTGGACAGCGCTGATTGGCCAGAGTATGGAACTCGACCAATCAGCGCTGGCTCTGCTGGAGGAGGCGGAGACTAAGATCGCTCCACACCAGTCTCCATTCAGGTCCGACCTTAGACTCCGCCTCCTCCGGCAGAGCCAGCGCTGATTGGCCGAAGGCTGGCCAATGCATTCCTATGCGAATGCAGAGACTTAGCAGTGCTGAGCCAGTTCTGCTCAACTACACCGTGTGCCGAGTGTGCACACTCGGCTCTGCTACATCAGATGTAGCAGAGCCTGCTACTGCAGAGACTTAGCAGTGCTGAGCCAGTTCTGCTCAACTACACCGTGTGCCGGTCAGCCCATCTGATATAGCAGAGCCGAGTGTGCACACTCGGCTCTGCTACATCAGATGTAGCAGAGCCGAGTATGCCGGTCAGCCCATCTGATATAGCAGAGCCGAGTGTGCACACTCGGCTCTCCTACATCAGATGTAGCAGAGCCGAGTGTGCACACTCGGCTCTGCTATATCAGATGGGCTGACCGGCACACGGTGTAGTTGAGCAGAACTGGCTCAGCACTGCTACCAATAGGAATGCATTGGCCAGCCTTCGGCCAATCAGCGCTGGCTCTGCCGGAGGAGGCGGAGTCTAAGGTTGGACCTGAATGGAGACTGGTGTGGAGCGATCTTAGACTCCGCCTCCTCCAGCAGAGCCAGCGATGATTGGTCGAATTCCGTACTCTGGCCAATCAGCGCTGGCCAATGCATTCCTATGGATTCCTATATCCACACTCGGCTCTGCTACATCACACACTCGGCTCTGCTATATCAGATGGGCTGACCGGCACATCAGTTGTAGCAGAGCCGAGTGTGCACACTCGGCTCTGCTACATCTGATGTAGCAGAGCCGAGTGTGCACACTCGGCTCTGTTACATCAGATGTAGCAGAGCCGAGTGTGCACACTCGGCTCTGTTACATCAGATGTAGCAGAGCCGAGTGTGCACACTCGGCTCTGCTACATCAGATGTAGCAGAGCCGAGTGTGCACACTCGGCTCTGCTACATCTGATGTGCCGGTCACTAGATGTGCACACTCGGCTCTGCTATATCAGATGGGCTGACCGACACACGGTGTAGTTGAGCAGAACTGGCTCAGCACTGCTACCAATAGGAATGCATTGGCCAGCCTTCGGCCAATCAGCGCTGGCTCTGCCGGAGGAGGCGGAGTCTAAGGTCGGACCTGAATGGAGACTGGTGTGGAGCGATCTTAGACTCCGCCTCCTCCAGCAGAGCCAGCGCTGATTGGTCAAATTCCGTACTCTGGCCAATCAGCGCTGGCCAATGCATTCCTATGGGGAAAAGTTAGCTTGCGAAAATCGCAAGCTGACAGGGATTTCCATGAAATAAAGTGACTTTTATGCCCCCAGACATGCTTCCCCTGCTGTCCCAGTGTCATTCCAGGGTGTTGGTATCATTTCCTGGGGTGTCATAGTGGACTTGGTGACCCACCAGACACGGATTTGGGTTTCCCCCTTAACAAGTATATGTTCCCCATAGACTATAATGGGGTTCGAAACCCGTTCGAACACTCGAACAGTGAGCGGCTGTTCGAATCGAATTTCGAACCTCGAACATTTTAGTGTTCGCTCATCTCTAATTATGAAGTCTTCCTTCTTTCTTTCTTCTGTTCCTAAGTTGCTATGGACTCCTAGTATATCTTCTCTTCTCAGCATATGTGTGTCTACTTCCGTAATATATTACTGTGTATTCCTGTATCTGTATTACTATGCTGCTGTAACATACTGAAATTTCCCCATTATGGGACTATTAAAGGATTATCTTATCTTATAAAACTGGACTGATCCTTTCAGCTTTTAGCTAATCTATTCAGATATAGGATTACTTGACTGTGTTAGATATTATCTCAGGGCTGACAAAAGCTTTGAGTATAAGTAAATGTCACACATCTGTGTCCTCACAAAGGTTATACGTCAATTTTTTCCTATTTCCTCCTTATGGCTGTGCAGAACCCTATAGGGACATCACATCCTGTCCTGGTTTGTGTGTATGTTATAAGGATGCTAAGTCACATCTGATGATGACAGTGATGACGAGTAAGGGAGCGTTCACACTACCGTCGGTGTCCGACATGCGTTCCTCCCTGCTCCACAGCACAGCGTGATTGGCACCGCGAGGCAGAAGGACGTCTCTGGCTAATGGTCAGAAACGCCCTTCTGACCATAGAAGAGCTACGGTACCGGACCGTAAGCTCTTCACACCGGGCACAGATCGGGAAAGCCGACAGTGTGCTGAACTCAGCGCACTGTCAGCTTTCTGGTAGTATATAACACTGCCTGTGCCCGGATATGGTGAAAGGTCCTCTTTAAGCTGAGACATATGACTCGCTAGAAAGAAAACCAGTACAACAATGTCCTCTAGTGGTCAGCATAGTGATTTACTTGCTTCTGCATTCCCAGTCAGAGGCTGAAAGAACAATGTCCAAAGTAGTTAAAGGGATTCTACCATTAAAACATTTTTTAGTCCAAAACAAAGGTAGAGTTTATTTTCATTCAAAGAGGTAGTGAAGCAACAAAAGGAAACAATATAAAAAAAAATACCTGCCCGGCTAGGCTCTAACTAAACATAGAATAGGTTACCTCACCTAGAATAACAGAAATCCAAAAGCCAGTAGAATCATTCAGGACACAGCTCCAAAAATATGACCTCTCTGTTGGCTCTCCAGCCAAGCTCTGCCTAAAGTCTGCTGCTGGAGCTGACTTCTTAAGCTTCCCTTGATGAGCAGACTCTCTGCAACTGAGACGCTGCCAGAACATCCCCAAAGTGTGGCCTGGAGGGGGGTGGAATAACAGGTCCCACTACCAACCTACCTGCCATTCCTAAAAATCCAGCCCAGTAACCGGAACTCTGAAATAACCCTTAGCAGACAATAGTTATCTGCTGAGAAACGTTCTTTCTGGAGTTTTCTCAACTCACCCACCTTAGTAGTCTGGGTGAGATGTACACCTCCTCCATTACCTGAACAGCCATCGACTTACATATCACCCCCTTTTCTCCAGACCGGAGGGCTGGGCATTTGTGGCCATCATACAATGCACCCTTGACAGGGCATCAGCGTTTCCCAATAATTTCCCTGGCCTGTGTTCTACATCAAACGCAAAATTTTGCAGAGACAGGAACCATCGGGTAACCCTGGCATTTCTGTCCTTATTAATTTTCATCCATGTAAGGGGAGCATGGTTAGTGATCAATTTAAACTTTCTCCCTAGTAGGTAATACCTCAGAGCATCCAATGCCCACTTAATGGCCAAGCATTCCCTTTTCACAATAGTGTAATTTTTCTCAGCGGGGGATAGCTTCCTACTCAGGTACATCACTGGATGCTCCTCACCATTTACAACCTGGGACAGCACCACTTCTAGACCTGCATTTGAGGCATCTGTCTGCACCAGGAACTCTTTTTTAAAGTCAGGGGCTATCAGCACTGGCTGCTGGAAAAGAGCTAACTTTATCTTCTGGAATGCCTCCTCTGCCTCTGGTGTCCAGTGGATCATCACTGACTTCCCACCTTTCGTCAGGTCAGTGAGAGGAGCTGCAATAGAGGCATAGTTTGGCACAAACCTCCGATAGTAGCCAGCAATGCCAAGAAACGCTCTGACTTGCTTCTTGGTCAGTGGTCTTTTGTATTGCCTCCACCTTATTGATTTGGGGCATTATTACCCCTTTTCCAATGACATAGCTCCGGTACTTGGCTTCCTCTAGCCTTTCTCAGGGTTGATAGTAAGGCCTGTCTCACTCATGGAGTCTAGTACTGCACCTTATAGAGGTGACTTCCCCAGTCTGTGCTATGAATGACCACATCGTCCAGGTAAGCCACTGCGTAGTCACGATGTGGCTGCAAGATCTGGTTCACCAACCTCTGAAAGATAGCAGGAGCTCCATGCAAACCAAATGGCATAACTCTGTACTGGAATAGCCCTTCTCGAACAACAAAAGCAGTTTTCTCTTTGGCTTCCTTAGGTGGCGTTCACACTACCGTCGGTGTCCAACGGCTAGTGTCCGCTGCTAATGTCTGTGCAAAATCTTGTGCGGACATTAGCATTGGACACTAGCTGTGTTCGTAACATTTTGCATTGATTTAAATGGACATCGGGTGCGTTCTTTTACTGTCCGCGTGGGTGTCCTTAAGTGTCTTTTCCCAAAGATGTCCGACTTTTCAAGCGGACAGCAAAACCCGACATGTAGGTTTTTGCTGTCCACTTGAAAAGTCGGACATCTTTGGGAACGGACACTTAAGGACACCCACAGACAGTAAAAGAACGCACCCGATGTCCATTTAAATCAATGCAAAATGTCACGGACACAGCTAGTGTCCGATGCTAATGTCCTCACAAGATTTTGCACGGACATTAGCAGCGGACACTAGTTGTCGGATACTGACGGTAGTTTGAACGCTCTCTTAGACAAAGGTATTTGCCAGTAACCTTTTGTAAGGTCCAGATGTGGTTATGTACCTGGCATTACCAAACTTCTCAATCAGCTCATCAACCCTGGGCATGGGATAAGCGTCAAACTTTGAAATCTCATTCAATTTTCTAAAATAATTGCAAAACCTCCAAGTACTATTGGGCTTTGGTATCAATACAATTGGGTTAGACCACTCACTTTTGGATTCCTCAATCACTCCCAACTCCAGCATGTGTTTAACCTCGGCTGACACTACCTCCCTACGTGCCTCCGATATTCTGTAGGGATTGAGGTTTACTTTCCTCCCAGGTTATGTCTCCACATGGTGCTCTATCAGGTGTGTACGCCCTGATAGATCAGAGAACTTGCGTCTATTCTTCTGCAGGAACTCTCTTGCCTCCTGTTGCTGGGGCACTCAGAGAGTCTCATTCACACGGACTGGAGGGATTGGTGGCAACGAATCACCCACCTCTGTATTTGAGGTCACCAAGGATTCCCTCTGGTTCCAGGGCTTAATCAAATTCACATGGTAGATTTGAAAAGGCTTCCTTTTCCCTGGTTGGTGAACCTTATAGTTGACTGGCCCTACTTTTTCCACAATTTCTTATGGGCCTTGCCATTTTGCTAATAACTTGCTCTCCACAGTAGGCACCAAAATAAGGACTCTGTCCCCTGGGTTAAACCCTCAGACTCTGGCAGAACGATTGTAAATTCTGCTTTGGGCCTCTTGTGCTCTTTGCAGATGTTCTTTTACAATTGGCATGACTGTTGAAATGCGATCCTGCATTTGAGCTACATGCTCTATGGCACTATGGTATAGGGAAGCCTCCGTTTCCCAGGTTTCTTTGGCTATATCAAGTAAGCCCCTGGGGGGTCTACCATAGACTAATTCAAAAGCGGAAAAACCTGTAGACGCTTGTGGAACCTCTCTAATAGAGAACATCAGCTCTGGCAACAGGCAATCCCAGTCACAACCATCTTTTTCTACCACCTTTTAAGCATATGCTTGAGAGTCTTATTAAAGCGCTCCACTAACCCATCTGTCTGGGGGTGATACACAGAGGTCCGTATGTGGGTAATTTTAAACAGCTTGCATAGCTCTTTCATAACCTTTGTCATGAACGGTGTGCCTTGGTCAGTCAGTATCTCTTTAGGTATGCCTGTTCTTGAAAACATACAGAATAACTCACGGCAATACTGTTTGATGTTGTATTACGCAAGGAAACCGCCTCAGGATAACGAGTAGCGTAATCTAAGACAACCAGAATATATTGGTGACCTCTAGCTGACTTCACTATTGGACTGACCAAGTCCATACTAATCCTTTCAAAAGGCACCTCAATGATGGGCAGGGGAACCAAGGGACTACGGAAATGTGGAGCTGGAGCATGCACCTGACACGTTGGACAGGACGCACAGTAGTCCTTCACTTCCCTATACACGCGGTATGGCTTTTGTACGAGAAGCTGCTCCACAATTTCCCCATTACTTTTTGCAACCCGATACAAGAGGTCATTATTCATAGTAAAATGTGGGAATTGGTGGTCAGCATCAGATTCCTGAGGCACATTATTAACAACTGTCACATTATCACGAGCATTAGCAAGAGTGGGCTCTCTCGACTGTGCAGTACCAAAACTATCCGATGAGATTTCTAATTCAGGTATATTAGGCTCAGGTGCTGGGGACGAGGCATCATCTTCCTCTCCAGCTAGGACCTGTAACGGAAAGGTGTCGCTCTCCTCATGCACTTTGGGCGTAGAAGGGGTTTCCACATTTGGCTGTGTGGCTTTACCTTTTCCCCACAAATCCCAGAACAAAGGGAAATCACGTCCCAAAATCACATTATGCATAAGTCTTTTTACAACACCCACTTCATAATAAACAGATCCTACTATAGTCTCTATTGTGACCTTGGACATGGGGTAGTCCGTGACATCCCCATGGATGCAACAAACACTCATACGTTTGTCCAGGATAAAGTCCCCAGCTATCAAGCTGGCATGCACCAGAGTGACCAGGATACCAGAGTCCAACAACGCCTGGACAGAATGGCCACTCACCACAACTTGGCAGACCTGAGGCCCAGTCTCTAGTCCCGGTGCCACTGCACATACAAGTCTGGCAAATAATGATTGACGCCTACCAGCATCACAGTCCATTGCCTCAGAGGTGAATGGGCAATGGGCAGCATTATGTCCCCGCTCATGGCATCTCCAACACTGTACCAGCCCTGCTTTCTCCAACATAGTCCCTTCTTGGACTGGTGGACTGCCTAGAAAACACTTCTCGAGCTCTTTTCCCTCCGCTCTCAAATAACGGTACAGTCTTACTGGGGGGTGCCCTCCGCCAGGTGTTCCTGGGGGATGGTCATGCTGTAGGGTCATCACGGAGTTCCGCCTCAGTCGCTAGGTACCTCTCCAGAAGGCTGACGAGCTGGTTCGCATCTTTAGGGTTTACATGTCCAACCCAGCGCTGCAATGCAGGAGGAAGAGCTCTGGTGAACTGGTCTAGAACCACCTTCTCCACCATCTTTGCAGGGGTACAGGTGTCTGGTTCCAGCCACTTTTTCACCAGGTGAATCAGGTCGTACATCTGGGATCTGGCAGGCTTGTCCATTTGGTAGTTCCAGGTATGCACCCGCCAGGCATGGACAGCAGTGGTTACCCCCAGCCGAGCAAGAAGTTCCACCTTTAATTTATCATAGTCCTGAACATCTTGCTGGCAGAGGTCATAATAGGCCTTGTGGGGTTCTCCGGTCAAATAGGGTGCAATGACATCTGCCCAGTCAGCAGCTGGCAGTTTCTTCCATTTGGCCACTCTCTCAAACACAGTCAGGAACGCCTCCACGTCATCATCTGGAGTCATCTTTTGCAAAGCTCTTTGCACAGCCCGCTTTTCATCTCTGTGCTCCACAGGTCTTTGCGGGCTAGTGACACCAGTCTCTTTAAGGAGCGCAATTTGCTCCATCAGAAAACGATTCGTTTGTTGTTGCTGCATATTGGACTGTACAAGATGCTTCAGTATCTCCTCCATAGTCTGGGTTTGTATAGTGGCAGAAGCCTTCACCCAGGACATAAAAAAAAAATTTCTCCAGCAAGGAGTGGATGTGTCGTTGCCCCTAGCAACCACCGTATGCCCGCATTCTCCAGCAATTGTCAGGGTCTGGGGTTGCTAGGTGGTGGCCAGGACACACAAGTTCAGATTCTTTAGTTTAAAACAAAGGTAGAGTTTATTTTCACTCAAACAGGTAGTGCAGCAACAAAAGGAAACAATACCAAAAATAAATACCTGACCGGCTAGGCTCTAACTAAACATAGAATAGGTTACCTCACCTAGAATAACAGAAATCCAAATGCCAGTAGAATCATTCAGGACAAAGCTCCAAAAATATGACCTCCCCAAAGTGTGGACTGGAGGGGATGGAATGACAGGTCCCACTACCAACCTACCTGCCATTCCTAAAAATCCAGCCCAGTAACTGGAACTTTGAAATAACTCTCAGCAGACAATAGTTATCTGCTGAGAAACGTTCTTTCTGGACTTTTCTCAACTCATCCACCTTAGTAGTCTGGGTGAGATGTACACCCCCTCCAGTACCTGACCAGCCATACATATATATATATTTTTTTGTCCTTGGGATAGCCCACTTAATAATTTTAGGAGTGCATGCCTCTGACACAAAGTGGCAGCAATGCAGCGCTGGAGTCCTGGGTTCAATTCCCCTGCCAGGAACAACATCTGCAAGGAGTTTGTATGCTCTCCCCATGTTTGCATGGATTTCTTCCCATTCTACAAAGACATACTGATAGGAAAAAAAATGTACATTGTGAACCCTATGTGGGCTCACAATCTACATAACCCCCCCCCCCCCCCCAAAAAAAAAACAAAACATATTTTCTTTAAAAATTAAAATTTCCACTTTTTATACATTACTTTTGGGAAGCATTTTTAGACTCAAGATGATAATACCCTTTGATACATTCCTTGAGGGGTGTAGTTTCTAAAATGGGGTCACTTTTTGGAGGGGGTTTCCATTATATTGGTACTTTAGGGACTCTGCAAATGGGACATAGCATCTGAAGCCACATCTTCCCTCCAAAAGCCCAATAGCGCTCTTTCCATTCTGAGCACCACCCATACAGCAGATTATAACTACATATGGCATATTTCTGTGTTCAGAAGAAATTATTTAACAAACTGTGTTGTTGTTTTTTTTCTTCTTTAACCACTTGCAAAGATTAAAAATATGGCACTAATTGTATGGTTTATTGGAAAATAAAAAGTAATTTTCCATTTTTAAGTTCCAATACTAATAAAATTCGTTAAACAGCTGTGAGGTCGAAATGCTCACTATACCCCTAGATAAATTTTATGAGGGGTGTAGTTTCAAAAACGGGGTCACTTTTTGTGGGTTTATATTGTACGGGTACTTTCGTGGCTCTGCAAATGCGAAATGACACCCAAAAACTATTCCAGCAAAATCTGCTCTCCAAAAGCCAAATGATGCTCTTTCCATTCTGAGCTCCACCAGGTACCAAACAGTAGTTTACGACAACATATGACATATTTCTGTGTTTAGGATAAACTGTGTAATGAATGTTGGGGAGCTGGTTCTTCTTTATCCTCTTGTTAAAATGAAAAATTTGGGGTTAAATTGACGGTTTATTGGTAAAAAAGGAATTTGTCATTTTCATGTCCCAATGTTAATAAAATCTGTGAAAACACCTGTAGGGTCAAAATGCTCACTATACCCCTTGACATGTTCTGTGAGGGGAGTAGTTTCCAAAATGGGGTACTTTTAGGGGTTTTTTCTCTGCATTGGTACTCTGGGGGCTCTGCAAATGTGACATGGCACCTGAAAACTATTCCAAAATCTGCCCTCCTAAAGCAAAATAGCGCTCTTTCGATTTCGAGCCCATATAGCAGATTACAACCACTGTGCCACATATGGGTATTGTTGTGTTCAGGAGCAATTGTTTAACAAACTGTGGGGTGCTTTTTCACCCTTAACCCCATGTGAAAATGAAAACTTTGGGGTTAAAGCAATGTTTTAGTAATTTTTCATTTACACATATCAATGTTAATAAAATCTGTGAAACAGCTTGGGGTCAAAATGCTCACTATATCCCTTAATGAATTCTGTGAGGGGTGTAATTTCCAAAATGGTGTCATTTTTAGGGGGTTTCTATTGTTTTGATACTCTTATAGGCTGAGTTCACATGGGTATTTTGGTCAGCATTTTGAGGAATCTAAGGCAGAATCCACGTCAAATTCCGGTCCAAAATACCCCGTGTGAACCCGACCTGAGGGCTCTGTAAGTGAGACATGGCACCTGAAAGCCATTCCAGTAAAATCTGCTTTTCAAATGCCCAATGTCACTCCTTCCCTTCCATGCATGTCGTGTGCCCAAACATCAGTTTATACCCACATGTGGGAAATTGCACAACAAACTGTGAGATGTATTTTCTCCTTTATTCCTTTGTGAATGGGTTAATTTTAGGGTAAGTTCACACGGAGTAACGTGCCACGTAAGATATTGCGGGCCGTATACGCTCCCATTGAGTTCAATGGGAGCCGGGATCGTATACGCGGCGCTATTTTGCAGCCGTGATTTAGCGTCGCGTATACGATCCCGGCTCCCATTGAAATCAATGGGAGCGTATACGGCCCGCAAAATTTTACACGGCGTATATGTGCCACATCACGCGGCACGTTACTCCGTGTGAACTTACCCTTAGGGCTAAATGAATGTATTAGTGGAAAAAATGAACTGTCTAAATTTCATTTTATTGTTTTAATTCTTGTGAAATTCTTATAGGGTTAACAAACATCCCAAATGCTGTTTTGAATTATTTGAGGGGTGCAGTTTTGAAAATGGGGTAATTTATGGGGGCTACTAATATATAACCTTTATAATCCATTTCAGAACTGAAATGGTCCCTAAAAAATTAGATTTTGTAATTTTCTTGTAAATCTGGAAAATTGCTGTTATATTCGTAAGCCTTCTAACATTCAAAATAAATTAATAGATGATTAATAGATTATGCCAATATATAGCTGAGATATGGTAGATAATATTTATTTGGGTGGTATGACTGTCTGAAAAGTGGAGCATTTCATATTTTGAAAATGCAATTTTTTTCCAAATTTCCATAAAATTTCCAGTTTTTTTTTAAAATAAATACAAAAATATTAATTGTTTACCACTAACATGAAATACAATATGTCATAAAAAACACAGTCTCAAAATTACTTGTGTAAATTAAAGCGTCTCAAAGCTCTTCCCATATAAAGTGATAAATGCCACTTTGAAAAAACAAGCCTGGTCCTTAACACACTTTTGGGATGGGTCCTTAAGGGGTTAATATAGTATGGGCACATATATAGTAATATTTCTCTAGAAGTATGGATAACTATTTACATATTCCCCACATATTATTTGTATTTTCCACATGTAGAGATGGCTTGTTGTTTGTGTGTTATATATTGCCTCCATAGATTAGATGGCCCAAATAGGGAGGAGTCCTTGTTATTTGCCAGTTACCCCTTGTTCACATCTGCTTTTGTATTCCATCCGGGTAAAGTCCGCATGGAGACCCCCTGACCGGAATACAAACGCAATTGCAAGCGCTGTTCTGTAAAAGACTATAGACTATAATGGGATCCGTGTGCTTGCCACACACTGCCCGCATGAATCATGCGGACAGGAAAGTAGATGGTGAAGTACTTTCCTGTCCACGCAATGCCTGCGGGGATCTGGCAGTAAGCACACGGACCTCATTATAGTCTATGGGGTTCATGTGTTTTTACTGCATCAGCACTTGCATTTGGTATTCCATTTGGGGGGGTCCCCATGCGGACTCCCCCGGACGGAATCCAAATGCTGATGTGAACGAGGGCTTAGACTGCTACTTATGTGTGTTCTTTTTATGTATTTGCTTTTAATGGCACTATCTTGTCACCATGACAGTGGTAACTGATTGGTGGTTGCTGATGCAACTATGTTGTGGATGGTGCCTTATGACGCGCCCGAGCATTGCTGCGTCATCAGCCTGTACGAGCCCATAAGCGCAAAATGGTCTGTTTCTGTCTTGCTCTGTACCATGCTATGCCTGTTTTTACTGCATCGCAATAAAGTTTTTGAAGTTTGGAGAAGATTGCTGTTCCTTCTTTCATGTGGATTTCCTGGCGTGTATTTCAGCGTGCCCCTGGACTTGTACCAGCAGAGACTTTGTGTCAGATAAGTACCTCACTTGTGCATATTTGCAGTGATTGATATATAGATATATATTGATACATGGAATTAGTAGTACCCACCATTACTCTTTATCATGTTTTAATAGTAAATGTGAGTCAATGTCTGATGTTACATCTCCGAGTGATTCTGTTAAAGGGGTTGTCCCATCACAAGGATCCTATCTATACTGCTAGTTAATGTGGATGTAAGACTTTTCCTAAATACATTGCTTCAGCAAAACTGCTTTGTTTGTCCACTATCTCACTTTATTCATTTTTTTTTGACACATCCCTTGACTTATCTGGTCATAAGTCAAGTGATGTATCTGCTGCTGTGATGGGGGGGATGAAGGAGGGGCTAAGTACACGGGAGCGAGCCTGGAAGGGGGGGGGGGTAGTTTACCCTTTGTGAGGAAGGGACCGCCAATACAGACTGTGCTGGCGTCTACACTGCCCGGCATCCGCCTCTCTATTACAGCGGATGCCGGGGAGTGTAGACGCCGCACAGATGCCTGCAACATCGCTATGTGCCTGCCCCGCATGAAGCCAGCAGCGGCAGAAGCGATGCTGCTATTCCAGAGGGGAGGGGAAGGAGCGGAATAACAGGAGCGATGTTGCAGGCATCTGTGCCGGCGTCTACACTCCCCGGCATCCGCTGTAACTATTACAGCGGATGCCAGGTCTGTAGTCACACTGTGAAGGCTACACTGGTCTCACTAGCTATGAGCGTGCACACAGCACACAACAATGACGCAACAAAGCCGGAAGACAGAAGAATTTCACAGCAACGAAGACTGGTGAGTATGCGACGTGGGACAACCCCTTTAAAGACTGACCTGTCCTTAGTGCATCATCATAGTCATTGTTCTCCTACCATAGCAGAAAGTCTGGTTGTATTTGACTGTTTTTCTCCTTTTCATAGATCCTGCAAGAAACAAAACAGGCATACGAAAAGACAATCTTGTGTGAATATACTGTATAGTTACATCTATTAGGGAGCATATTGCAGTATGCAAGTGACCAAAAACCTCAACTATTTGCACACTGTCTGAATTTAAAAGGTTTATCCAGACAAAACCCTTTTTTTTTAATTATTAAAAAAGGTCTGTTAGTGCTATTAATGGGTTAATAAGTGCACCCAAATACCTTTAGCAATGTTTTGATTGATTTCTGGGTTTCTCTGGAAGCTCTTGGTATCCTCTGCATTTGATTACATGGGTAGCTTCCTGCTCTTATCTTACAACTACCATGATGCATTGCTCTTCACTTACATTCTCCTCTCTCTCACGCCCCCTCCCTGTTTCTCTATCTAGCTCAAGAACTACTAGCCCTACCTACCTAACTAACTTAGCCTACCCCTAATACTTCCTTGCCTTCTCCTCGCTGGCTCCTTCTCCTCTTCACGTCTACTGATGCCTGCACAATAGCACCAGCAAAAGTGAAGGAAGTGAGGATTTGTGCTCAGAAGATCTGGACATGAAGGCAGGTAAGTATGATGGTGTGGGGGTGGTAGCATTGGTGACATTCTGTTTTATTGTGAAGCCACTCAGCTTTCCCTCAAATAACCACAGCAAAATCTGCAACAAAAACACCACTTTTCCACAATTTGTGGCCTCAGCTTATGGAAAGTGTTTAGCATAAGACTATGTCTACCATTGAAAGCTAGGAGAACATGCATGGAAAAACTCCTTTTACAATTGTATATACTATAACCACCATAGATGTATTGTACTTGCACAGAATTCTTTCTTTAATTTTCTTGACATTTCTGACAAGTGGAACAGTAAAATGTTCAGTGCGGGGGACGGGAGGAGATCTTGAGACTTGATACTGAATCCTTAAAAACAGTAAAAGACAGTAATAATGAAATAATAGAGAACAAGTAGATATCTGTTATATGACATATTCCTGCAGTCACTTGTATAGGCTCCCTGAACTCTCCGTCTAGTTTGTATGGCAGAAGGGCATGGTCACGTGGCACAAAACTGCCCATCAAATTTTCTGGGTGTGAGAAGAGAAAACAATTTCACAGAAGTAAGAAGTTTCACGTTAGAAAGAAATTCTCTGTGAATTGTAAACACACTTCAAGAGGTGAAGCTAGCAGATCTCCCATCATGCATATTCCTACAGAGTTTTAAAGGGGCAAAAAAATCATATTTCAGAGATCTATTAGTGCTAATAATAGGTTAATAAGTGCACCCAAATACCTTTAACAGTGTTTTGAGTGATTTCTGGATTTCTCTGTGAGCTCCTGGCATTTTCTGCATTTGTTTACATGTTCCATGTTTTCCTACAACTACCATGATGCCTTGGTTTTCACTCAGAGCTGACTCACACCACCTAACTCTCTTAGTCCCCTCCCCTCTCTTCTCCACTCCCTTCCCCTCCCTTTCTCATTCACACCACCCCTGTTTCCCTAGTTAGCTTGTCCAGTACTAGTCGTTCCTAACTCTACCCCCCACCCCCATCATCATACTTACTTGTCTTCTGGGCACGGAACATCAGTTCTTTTTCATGCCTACGTAATAGAGCCAGTGTGCTGACATGCACAGTAGAGAGTGCATTACTCTGTGTATTGTATGCTGGCCCAGAAGAAGTGACATCCGGTGCCCAGAAGACAGGTAGGTATGATGGGGTGTGAAGGGGGGTGGTTTGTTGAGTCATTTAGGTGATGTTCCGTTTCCAGAAAATTGTAAAATGTACCTGGCTCGGTCACAAGATCGTTCGGTGATCTAGGTAAATATAACTTTTTGTTACACTAAGTAACTGGCCTGGGTAAAGCTGTGTTCACTTTTTTTTTTTTTTTAACTTCCAGCACTTACTGTGCAATAACAAACCATCATACAGAATAATATTCCTTAGTGGCCCCCTCCACATTTTAAAACTACTTTATTTTGTGACATACCAATTATGTATTACCTCCCAACTTTTGAAGAGGAGAAAGGGGGAGAAAATGTGCTCTGCGCGCCGCAACAAATTTAGCCCTGCCTACTTTTTTGTTGACTCCGCCTATTCTCATTCATTTTTCATGTGCTCCCACACAGTATAATCCTCCTACAGTCACCCGTAAATTATATGCCTCCCCCCCATCTCTCCCCCAGTTTCATATACACCCTTTCTCTGCCCCCAGTTTCATGTCCCCCCCTCCATCTCTGTCCCCAGTTTCATGCTGTTCTCCCCCTTTCAACTGCCCACAGTTTCATGTCCCCCCGTCTCTGCCCCATTGTCATGCCGTTCCCCCCTCATCTGCCCCAGTGTCATGCCATTCTCCCCCCTTCATCTTCCTCAGTGTCATGCCATTCCCCCATTCATCTGCCCCAGTGTCATGCCGTTCCCCCCCTTCATCTGCCCCAGTGTCGTGCCATTCCCCACCTTCATCTGCCCCAGTGTCATGCCGTTCCCCCCTTCATCTGCCCCAGTGTCATGCCGTTCTCTTCGCACCCCCTTCATCTGCCCCAGTGTCATGCCGTTCCCCCCTTCATCTGCCCCAGTGTCGTGCCATTTCCCCCCTTCATCTGCCCCAGTGTCATGCCGTTCCCCCCTTCATCTGCCCCAGTGTCATGCCGTTCTCTCCCCACTCCCTTCATCTGCCCCAGTGTCATGCCATTCCTGTTATGTCAGTCCAGGTAGCTGCAACGGGGCTAAGGAATAGCAGTAGGGAATCTCGCCCTGCACTACTCCCACTAGCTATCCCGGTCCCTGCCTCACGGGTGTGGGTCGGCTGTACTCAGGCTAAGCCTGACCCCGACAGCTCCTCTCTCACTGATACCGTAGGCCTAGAGGGAAGTGGGAGAAGGAATGCCCTATAAGATCTCTAGGGACTGGAGACTAAAGGGGGTCACCCCTAACGAACAAGTGAAGCTGCTACTGACAGGGACTGACAAGGGTGTGCGCTGACTAACAACACAAGCAGCACACAGGAAAAATGTGGGAAAGGATTCCCCCAAACCAATATGGGAAGGAACCTTACACTAGGAAAC
Organism: Leptodactylus fuscus; assembly: GCF_031893055.1. NCBI lineage: Eukaryota > Metazoa > Chordata > Amphibia > Anura > Leptodactylidae > Leptodactylus > Leptodactylus fuscus. The sequence goes on from NC_134271.1 coordinate 85,433,147, forward strand.
AAACACAGGGAAACTGAGTAGAAATCAAAGGATAAGGCAATTCACTCACACAGTCAATTATACACAGAGGGAGGATTGGTGAACACAGAAGGGAAAACACACAAACCAACTCGTTCACCCAAACCTCCCAAAAACCAACCACGGAACTTCCTCTATCCCAGATAACCACCTACTCCTCCTGCTAAGGCCTAGCTCTGTAAAAGCGACACTCAGCACAGAACCATGGGAGGCATGGGTTTAAATACAGAGTAGAGACCACTCCTCCCAGGTGCAAATGGGAGGACAGACTAATCAACCAGGAAATAAAGCTGCCTACCAGCAGTGCGCGCGTGCAAGTCAGAAGGTGTGCACCAATACCCACGACAGGACAACCCCGCAGCGCCAGGATGCCACCCCAGACACTGCGCAGCCAAAAACTCCCCAGGTAAGAAAAATAGAAAGCAATGAACCTAAATACTCCTAACAGGATCCTCCCCTCAAGGAGAAGACTCCGGATTCTCTAGGAGCATCCTTCTTCGGGAACTCCTTGTGGAATTTCTCCACGAGTCTGGGGGCTGACATATCCGACTCCAGGACCCAAGAATTATCCTCAGGACCGTATCCCTTCCATGCCACCAGATACCGTAGCTTCCCCCGAACATATTTGCTATCCAGAACTCGGGATATCTCATACTCCCCGGACTCAGAAACTGGTGGAACCTTAACTGGAGACGTTCCCTTCTTGGCCTTCGTTAACAAGGAGACATGGAACACCCGGTTTATCTTCCACCTTTTAGGTAGTTGCAGCTGCGCCGCCACTTCATTTACCATCTTGATGATCTTAAAAGGACCCACAAACCTGGGACCCAGCTTCTTGCTAGGAACCTTCAACCTGATATTCTTGGTGGACAACCAAACCATCTCACCAGGGAAGAACTGCAACTCTCCTCTCTTCCGATCCGCCTGGACCTTAGCCTGGTGCGACGCCCGCACCAGATTCTCTCGGATACGGGACCATACCCCTTGCAGCTTTTTAGAAAATAGCTCCTCCTCCGGAACTGGGGAAGAAATGGAAGAAAATACTCCGAAAACAGGATGTCTACCACCGGAGCATAAAAAAGGTGTGGTACCTGTGGCATTGGAATCATGGTTGTTTAGGGAAAATTCTGCCAGGGGGAGAAAGGCAGCCCAATTATTCTGGTTCTCTCGAACAAAACACCTCAAAAACTGTTCCACATCCTGATTCTTCCTCTCTGTTTGTCTGTTAGACTCTGGGTGAAACCCGGAGGAAAACGACAGTGTAACTCCCAGCCTGCTGCAAAAAGCCCACCAGAATTTAGCCACAAATTGCGGTCCCCTGTCTGAAACGATCTCCTCAGGAAGACCATGCAACCTTACAATTTCTTTAATAAACGCCTCTGATAGTGTCTTGGCACATGGCAGCCTGGAAAACAGGATCAAATGGCACATTTTCGTGAAGCGGTCAACGACTACCCAAATGACCGTGAAACCCTTAGACACCGGAAGGCCCGTGATGAAATCCATAGACAGATGAGTCCAAGGTGCCTTAGGAGGTTCCAATGGATGTAGAAGACCGTGGGGACGGGTATGCGACGCCTTGGCTCTTGCACAGACCGAACAATTTTGAACAAACTGCAAGACATCCTTACTCCACCCTGGCCACCAAAAATTCCTAGACACCAATCTCATGGTCTCTGAAACCCCCGGGTGACCAGCAAGAACCGACTCGTGACACTCCCTCAGGAGACTTTGTCGGAGAGTAGTTGGGACAAAAAGCTTGTTTCTAGGTATCTTGGAAGGTGCAGCGTGTTGCGCTTCGATCAAGGCCTTCTCCAATTTCGTGCCCAATACTGCTACCACCACTCCATCCCCAAGAATAGTGGCAGGCGCCTCTCGTTCCTCCTCAGTCGACATATACCGGGATAAAGCATCAGCCTTAACATTCTTTGAACCCGGCACATAAGTCACGGTAAAATGGAACCGCGCAAAAAATAGAGCCCATCTGGCCTGCCGTGCATTTAATCTCTTCGCCGACCCAAGATAAACCAAATTCTTGTGGTCAGTAAATACCTGGACTGGCCTTCTGGCCCCCTCCAGGAAATGACGCCAATGTTCGAACGCTAGTTTTATTGCCAGTAGTTCCCTATCTCCGATGTCATAATTCCGTTCAGAGGCAGAGAATTTCTTAGAAAAGAAGGCACAGGAATGCGTACCCTCCTCGAACTCCTGAGAAAGTACTGCTCCCACCCCCACCGAGGAGGCATCCACCTCCACTCGGAAGGCCAACCTCTCATCCGGCTGTCTCAAAATGGGAGCGGACGAGAATCGCTTCTTCAATTCTTCAAACGCGGCTAGCGCCTCTGGCGACCACTTAGCACAGTCAGCCCCCTTCTTAGTCAAAATCCCTTGATAAACTGGCGATAATAGTTGGAGAACCCCAAGAACCGTTGGACCGCCTTTAGGTTCTCGGGTCGCGGCCACTCCAAGACTGCCCTGACCTTCTCAGGGTCCATCTCGAATCCCTTTTCCGATAGGATATAGCCAAGGAAACATAATTTATTGACCGCGAACACACATTTCTCCAGCTTAGCACTTAATTGGTTAACCCTCAGGAGATCTAAAACCTCTCTCACTCTCTCCCAATGAGTCTCCAAATCCGGGGTGTAAATGAGTATATCGTCCAGATAGACCACAACCCCCCTCCCTATGACGGCACTTAGTACATCATTAATAAAATTCTGAAAAAACGCAGGTGCATTGGTTAGACCGAAAGGCATCACAAGATTCTCAAAGTGTCCTAGGGGTGTGTTAAACGCTGTTTTCCACTCATCCCCCTTCTTGATTCTCAGCAAGTTATACGCCCCACGTAAATCTATTTTACTAAACCAGCGGGCTCCTGTAATCTGGCTGAATAGATCCGAGATCAACGGGATGGGATAGGGATTCCGCACCGTGATTTTGTTAATCTCCCTAAAATCCAAACAAGGGCGCAACCCTCCATCTTTCTTCTTTACAAAGAAAAACCCCACTGCTACTGGGGACTTAGATGGGCGAATATGCCCCACCTCTAGACTCCCCTCAATATACTCTTTGAGCGCCTCCCTCTCCGGAATAGTGAGATTGTACAACCTTGTCTTGGGTAGCACTGCATTTGGTATAAATTTAATCGAGCAATCATAGGTGCGATGTGGTGGTAATGTCTTGGCTGCCCTTTCCTCAAAGACCTCCCTGAACTCACATATTTCTTGAGGCAAATTGTCTATAGACAAAGACATAACGGATATGGGCAGACATCGACCATTACACCCCTGCCCCCAAGAAACTACTGACTCGGTCTCCCAGTTGATAATAGGGTTATGCTGCTTCAGGCAAGGCCACCCCAAAACTACTTGTGCTGGTAACTTAGACAACAAGAACAAGTCAATCTCTTCCCTGTGGCCACCCACAATAAACTCCAGACCCTCCACCTGTTTGGAGATGACAGCTTGCTGTAGAGGGGTCTTATCAATAGCCCACACCGGTATCTGAGTCTTCAAGACCAAAGGACTCACCCTTAATTGCTCACAAAACTCTGAGTCAATAAGGTTGACTGCCGAACCACAATCAACCAAAATCCGGCACTTCTGCCCATTTACCCATCCTTCAAGGGTCAACCCGGAAGTCTGAGTACAGGAAATATGCACACCTCCCTCCATAGTAGGTTTTCTCCCTTTACCCTCAATAGACCTGGGGTTATTACTCTCCTTGGCGAACCATTCTCTGGAGGGGCATACCCTTGCTACATGTCCCATCCCTCCACACACAAAACAGCATACTGTGCGGGACCCTTCACTCTTGGGTCTGGCACTTCGCACAGTGGCCCCAATCTGCATGGGTTGGTCCCCCGGGTCCTCTCTAAAAACAGAGAATTGAGGAGGGCTAAGCCCCCCAGGACTCTTGTCTCCACGCTCCCGGAGGCGCCGTCCAACTCTAATTGCCAGCTGCATGGCCTCATCTAGATCTCCCGGAACAGGGTGAGAAACTAGATGGTCTTTAACCTGGTCTGAGAGTCCTGTCTCAAACTGACTAAGTAGAGCGGGGTCATTCCAGTGTACTTCTGCTGCCCACCTACGAAACTCTGTGCAATATTTATCTATAGCGTGATCCCCTTGCACCACACGTCGTAGGTTATACTCAGCCGTGCGTACCCTGTCTGGGTCGTCATACAGTAACCCCATTGTGGAGAAAAACGCCTCTACAGTTAGTAAGCAAGCTGAGTCGGCTGGTAACGAATGTGCCCAGATGAGGGGATCATCTCTCAATAAAGTAATAATAATCCCAACTCTCTGTACCTCAGAACCGGAGGAAAATGGCCGTAGCCGGAAATACAAAAGACAGTCCTTTTGAAATCGGAAAAAATCTGACCTCTTACCTCGGAAGGGTTCAGGTAAGCTGACTTTTGGCTCCAGAGGCCGACCCACAGGGGCGCTACTCACCTGCCTCTGTATGCCCTCCACCTGAGAGGCTGTGTGTTGAGCCAACTGCTGTAACTGAGATACGTCAGAAGCTTGGATGGCATCCACTCGTAGCTTGATCCCCTCCATCTCAGTGGAAATCTGCTGCACCGCCTGGTACAACTGTTTCAGGTCCGTCATAATGCAAACGAACTTTTTTTTTTTTTTTTTTACCGGCTGAGTGTACTGTTATGTCAGTCCAGGTAGCTGCAACGGGGCTAAGGAATAGCAGTAGGGAATCTCGCCCTGCACTACTCCCACTAGCTATCCCGGTCCCTGCCTCACGAGTGTGGGTCGGCTGTACTCAGGCTAAGCCTACCCCGACAGCTCCTCTCTCACTGATACCGTAGGCCTAGAGGGAAGTGGGAGAAGGAATGTCCTATAAGATCTCTAGGGACTGGAGACTAAAGGGGGTCACCCCTAACGAACAAGTGAAGCTGCTACTGACAGGGACTGACAAGGGTGTGCGCTGACTAACAACACAAGCAGCACACAGGAAACATGTGGGAAAGGATTCCCCCAAACCAATATGGGAAGGAACCTTACACTAGGAAACAAACACAGGGAAACTGAGTAGAAATCAAAGGATAAGGCAATTCACTCACACAGTCAATTATACACAGAGGGAGGATTGGTGAACACAGAAGGGAAAACACACAAACCAACTCGTTCACCCAAACCTCCCAAAAACCAACCACGGAACTTCCTCTATCCCAGATAACCACCTACTCCTCCTGCTAAGGCCTAGCTCTGTAAAAGCGACACTCAGCACAGAACCATGGGAGGCATGGGTTTAAATACAGAGTAGAGACCACTCCTCCCAGGTGCAAATGGGAGGACAGACTAATCAACCAGGAAATAAAGCTGCCTACCAGCAGTGCGCGCGTGCAAGTCAGAAGGTGTGCACCAATACCCACGACAGGACAACCCCGCAGCGCCAGGATGCCACCCCAGACACTGCGCAGCCAAAAACTCCCCAGGTAAGAAAAATAGAAAGCAATGAACCTAAATACTCCTAACAATTCCCCCCCTTCATCTGCCCCAGTGTCATGCCATTCCCCCCCTTCATCTGCCCCAGTGTCATGCCGTTCTCTTCCCACCCCCTTCATCTGCCCCAGTGTCATGCCGTTCTTTCCGCACCCCCTTCATCTGCCCCAGTGTCATGCCGTTCTCCCCCCCTTCATCTGCCCCAGTGTCATGCCATTCTCTCCCCAACCCCTTCATCTGACCCAGTGTCATGCCATTCTCCCCCCTTCATCTGCCCCAGTGTCATGCTATTCTCCCCCTTCATCTGCCCCAGTGTCATGCCATTCTCTCCCCACCCCCTTCATCTGCCCCAGTGTCATGCCATTCCCCCCCTTCATCTGCCCCAGTGTCGTGCCATTCCCCCCCTTCATCTGCCCCAGTGTCATGCCATTCTCTCCCCACCCCCTTCATCTGCCCCAGTGTCATGCCGTTCTCTCCCCACCTCCTTCATCTGCCCCAGTGTCATGCCGTTCTCTCCCCACCCCCTTCATCTTCCACAGTGTCATGCCATTCCCCCCCTCCCCTTCATTTGCCCCCCAGTTTCATGGGCCCCTTCATTATGTTCCATCTTAATGTTAAACACAAAACAAACACTTACACTTACCTCTTCCATCGCTCCCCCGCCGCTCCTCTCTCTGCTCACTTCACTGACATAATTGTAGGCGCGATGTGATGACGTCATCGCGCCTACACACGCCGAAGCCGGGCAGCAGCGTTTAAAGCAGGAGCTGAGCTGTCACAGCTCCTGCTTTAATCGCGTATGTATTCAGCTCATCGGCGTCCGACGGACGCCGATGAGCTGAAATCGGGACCGGCAAGTGCTGGGGTGGGCAAGTGCCGGGGGGCCCCCAGAGGCTCTGTGGACCCCGGCACTTGCCTGACTATGCCCTGAGCTGCCGCCGACCCTGAATGACTGCTGCGAGCGCAAGGGGGCCGGCACACGGTGGCGGGCCAAAACCGGGCCCCCTCCATTTTTCAATTTTGCCAGGCCCCTGACGCCAGTACCAGTAATACTGGCCTATCGGTGGCCCTGAATGTGCATATGAAACTGGAGGGTTTGGTACCTCAAACAAGGTTAAGAACCACTGTCATAGAGTATTACTCTTTAACCGTTCAAATTGAGCTTCTACTCATAAGTTCCAAGTGAGAGGTTAGATTTTCTTTTCATAATGTGTCTATGTAGAAGCATAAATCTATTTTAAATAACTGCTAATACTAAATAAGGAAAAAAACAGGATATTATTAATAACAGCAAAATACTAATAATCTTGACACATCATTTTTAACATGACTGGAACATTGGCAGAATCGATTGTATAATCATTCATATTCATCAACTATATCAGAGCCAATATTCCAGCTAAGTTGGTATCCATATTAGGGAGCCTTCGCACGATGTAACCCTACGCTCATGCTGATTGTAAAAAACACGTTCAGAATGAGCGCTTAAAAAGCAGCTCCCATTGACTTGAATGGGAGCCGGTATACGTGCGCTTCCCATTGAAATCAATGGGAGACTTTTTTCCCTATGCGGGTAATACATTGAAAGCATGGGGAAAAAAGCCTCCCATTGATTTCAGTGGGGAGCGCACGTATGCCAGCTCCCATTCAAGTCAATAGGAGCTGCTTTTTACGCGCTCATTCTGAACATGTTTTTACGATCAGAATGAGCGCAGCGTTACATCGTGTGAAGGCTCCCTTAGTACAGTATCTGGGCATATAACAGCAAACAGGATGCTCATATCCGCAAAATTCACCAAAAAATATAACTTATCACTTGCAACAAAAAAGCGTTGTGGGAAAGACCTCGGAGGCAATGCATCAAGGTTTTTGCCTGTAGAGTTTTCTGCTGAAAGTCCGCATAGGAAACCTTTCTGCCTCCATTATACATATAGGGAAACCACCAGAATGTCTGGAGGTATAATGGAGATGCCACGATTTCCAAAACTGCGACCATATTGGAAACCACACGTATTTTCCCACACTGTGTAAAACGCTGCAGCCATGTACACCATGTGGGGCCCCGACCATAGACATCTATAAACATGAAATGGCCTTTAGCCAAATAAGGTTTAGTTTTCTTATATAAAACAGGCTACATCCTAGTGACTGAGGGAATGGCCCTTTAGCCTATAGGATTTAGCTCCCTATACAGAACAGGCTACATCCTAGTGGACGGAGGGACGGGATCTCCGGCCTACTAGGTTAGACCTATCCCTGACTGTATGCGGATGATACTGGAGGACACATATGGCGTAATGACTAGATACGTATATACAGCACTATCTATGGGCGCCTCCAGTCACGGGCATCACAATATTCTCGTTTTAGGATTGGCTGCTGCAAGCCCCACCCCTTTCCAGTCAGATCCGCCCTGCTGCTGTTGATGCGGACGGATGCGGCCTCGCTTCTCCTCAGTGCCCCCCGATGTCTCCGGTGACAGCGCTGCGCCCCACCGCCGGGTGTCGGGGCCCGCACTAGTACCTCAAACCGGCCTCTCCAAGAGACGGGGAGAGCGCAGCCCCCTCCAGCACCACGGATCCCTGTGCCAGACGCCTGCAGCTGGACGCCATGTCTACCAAAGCTGAGCAGTGTGAGTGTGCTGTCCATGGTACTAGCAGAGGGGGTGGGGGCACCTTTCTAAGAAATTAAAGTAAGGGGCGCCTGATTACATAGAGGATGACAACGGGGATGGCAGTCACTTGTGGTGGAGGAAGATTGCGGTAGTGGGGTTCATGCAGAGTCTAGTGAATGGGGAAAACGGCCATTATATGAGAAGGGGGTCGTCCTATCAGTGATGAGGTCGACATGTTAGTATTGTGAGGAGGGGGGCTTGTGGTCGTATAGGTCTTATTACAGGACCTATACGTGGTCGTACAGGTGTGTGGGGGTCATCCTATCAGTAATAGATGTCTGACTGAATATAATAGGGTAAGGGATGAGGTCAGCCTGGCAGCATTAGGGGTGATAAAGAATTTAATAGTGGGGATGTCAAAATGTCAGTAAGGGAGGTCCGATCATATATAGTAGATCAGCCTGTCAGTAAGGGAGGTCCGATCATATATAGTAGATCAGCCTGTCAGTAAAAGAGGTGTGATCATATACAGCAGGTCAGCCTGTCAGTAAAAGAGGTCCGATCATATACAGCAGGTCAGCCTGTCAGTAAAAGAGGTGTGATCATATACAGAAGGTCAGTCTGTCAGTAAAAGAGGTGTGATCATATATACCAGGTCAGTCTGTCAGTAAAAGAGGTGTGATCATATATAGCAGGTCAGCCTGTCAGTAAAAGAGGTCCGATCATATACAGCAGATCAGTCTGTCAGTAAAAGAGGTGTGATCATATACAGCAGGTCAGTCTGTCAGTAAGGGTGATCTGATCTTACAGTATACAGCAGGTCATTCTGTCAGTAAGAGAAGTCAGACTGAATAAAATAGGGTAAAGGAAGGAGGTCAGCCTGACAACATTAGGGGTGGTATAGAATTTAATAGTGGGGATGTCAAAATGTCAGTAAGGGAGGTCTGATCATATATAGCAGGTCAGCCTGTCAGTAAAAGAGGTGTGATCATATATAGCAGGTCAGCCTGTCAGTAAAAGAGGTGTGATCATATACAGAAGGTCAGTCTGTCAGTAAAAGAGGTGTGATCATATACAGCAGGTCAGCCTGTCAGTAAAAGAGGTGTGATCATATACAGCAGGTCAGCCTGTCAGTAAAAGAGGTGTGATCATATACAGAAGGTCAGTCTGTCAGTAAAAGAGGTGTGATCATATACAGCAGGTCAGCCTGTCAGTAAAAGAGGTGTGATCATATACAGCAGGTCAGCCTGTCAGTAAAAGAGGTCCGATCATATACAGCAGGTCAGCCTGTCAGTAAAAGAGGTGTGATCATATACAGCAGGTCAGTCTGTCAGTAAAAGAGATGTGATCATATACAGCAGGACAGCATGTCAGTAAAAGAGGTCCGATCATATATAGCAGGTCAGCTTGTCAGTAAAAGAGGTGTGATCATATACAGCAGGTCAGCTTATCATTAAGGGTGGTCTAATCTTACAGTATACAGCAGGTCAGTCTGTCAGTAAGAGAAGCCAGACTGAATAAATAGGGTAAAGGAAGGAGGTCAGCCTGACAGCATTAGGGGTGGTATAGAATTTAATAGTGGGGATGTCAACATGTCAGTAAGGGAGGTCCGATCATATACCACAGGTCAGCCTGTCAGTAAGGGTGGCCTGATCTTACAGTATACAGCAGGTCAGCCTGTCAATAGTGAAGGTTTGATTATATATGACAGGTCCAGCTTGTGAGTAATAGACGTCTGATCATATATGTCTGGTTGGCCTGTCAGTAGTCTGATCATGTACAGCAGGTCAGGCGATCAGTAATGTAGTACTGATCATGTACAGCAGGTCAGGCTATCAGTAACATGCAAGTAACAAAAAACAAAACAAAACGTGAGCCGAGAAGAAGGGCCGTACAGCGCGTAGCCTTGTACCAGACTAACCTGTACAGTTACATCCGTAACTTTTTTAATATGGAAGAATAAAGAGTTAATTTTTAACCTCGTGGATCCTTGTTCTAAATTGGCACCTTGGATGCAGCTGGCGTCTCTTATTGTTGTCTAAGGCTATCAGTAAAGTAGTACTGATCATATACAGCAGGTCAGGGGATCAGTAATGTAGTACTGATCATGTACAGCAGGTCCGGCGATCAGTAATGTTGTACTGATCATGTACAGCAGGTCCAGCGATCAGTAATGTAGTACTGATCATGTACAGCAGGTCCGGCGATCAGTAATGTAGTACTGATCATATACAGCAGGTCCGGCGATCAGTAAAGTAGTACTGATCATATACAGCAGGTCAGGGGATCAGTAATGTAGTACTGATCATATACAGCAGGTCCGGCGATCAGTAATGTAGTACTGATCATGTACAGCAGGTCCGGCGATCAGTAATGTAGTACTGATCATGTACAGCAGGTCCGGCGATCAGTAATGTAGTACTGATCATGTACAGAAGGTCAGGCTATCAGTAATGTAGTACTGATCATGTACAGCAGGTCCGGCGATCAGTAATGTAGTACTGATCATGTACAGCAGGTCCGGCGATCAGTAATGTAGTACTGATCATGTACAGCAGGTCCGGCGATCAGTAATGTAGTACTGATCATGTACAGCAGGTCCGGCGATCAGTAATGTAGTACTGATCATGTACAGCAGGTCCGGCGATCAGTAATGTAGTACTGATCATATACAGCAGGTCAGGGGATCAGTAATGTAGTACTGATCATGTACAGCAGGTCAGGGGATCAGTAATGTAGTACTGATCATGTACAGCAGGTCCGGCGATCAGTAATGTTGTACTGATCATGTACAGCAGGTCCAGCGATCAGTAATGTAGTACTGATCATGTACAGCAGGTCCGGCGATCAGTAATGTAGTACTGATCATATACAGCAGGTCAGGCTATCAGTAATGTAGTACTGATCATGTACAGCAGGTCCGGCGATCAGTAATGTAGTACTGATCATATACAGCAGGTCAGGCTATCAGTAATGTAGTACTGATCATATACAGCAGGTCAGGCTATCAGTAATGTAGTACTGATCATATACAGCAGGTCAGGCTATCAGTAATGTAGTACTGATCATATACAGCAGGTCAGGCTATCAGTAATGTAGTACTGATCATATACAGCAGGTCAGGGGATCAGTAATGTAGTACTGATCATGTACAGCAGGTCTGGCGATCAGTAATGTAGTACTGATCATGTACAGCAGGTCCAGCGATCAGTAATGTAGCACTGATCATGTACAGCAGGTCCGGCGATCAGTAATGTAGTACTGATCATATACAGCAGGTCAGGGGATCAGTAATGTAGTACTGATCATGTACAGCAGGTCCGGCGATCAGTAATGTAGTACTGATCATATACAGCAGGTCAGGGGATCAGTAATGTAGTACTGATCATGTACAGCAGGTCCGGCGATCAGTAATGTAGTACTGATCATGTACAGCAGGTCCGGCGATCAGTAATGTAGTACTGATCATATACAGCAGGTCAGGCTATCAGTAATGTAGTACTGATCATATACAGCAGGTCAGGGGATCAGTAATGTAGTACTGATCATGTACAGCAGGTCCGGCGATCAGTAATGTAGTACTGATCATGTACAGCAGGTCCAGCGATCAGTAATGTAGTACTGATCATGTACAGCAGGTCCGGCGATCAGTAATGTAGTACTGATCATATACAGCAGGTCAGGGGATCAGTAATGTAGTACTGATCATATACAGCAGGTCAGGGGATCAGTAATGTAGTACTGATCATGTACAGCAGGTCCGGCGATCAGTAATGTAGTACTGATCATGTACAGCAGGTCCGGCGATCAGTAATGTAGTACTGATCATATACAGCAGGTCAGGCTATCAGTAATGTAGTACTGATCATATACAGCAGGTCAGGGGATCAGTAATGTAGTACTGATCATGTACAGCAGGTCCGGCGATCAGTAATGTAGTACTGATCATGTACAGCAGGTCCAGCGATCAGTAATGTAGTACTGATCATGTACAGCAGGTCAGGCTATCAGTAATGTAGTACTGATCATGTACAGCAGGTCCGGCGATCAGTAATGTAGTACTGATCATGTACAGCAGGTCCGGCGATCAGTAATGTAGTACTGATCATGTACAGCAGGTCCGGCGATCAGTAATGTAGTACTGATCATATACAGCAGGTCAGGGGATCAGTAATGTAGTACTGATCATATACAGCAGGTCCGGCGATCAGTAATGTAGTACTGATCATGTACAGCAGGTCCGGCGATCAGTAATGTAGTACTGATCATATACAGCAGGTCAGGGGATCAGTAATGTAGTACTGATCATGTACAGCAGGTCCGGCGATCAGTAATGTAGTACTGATCATATACAGCAGGTCAGGGGATCAGTAATGTAGTACTGATCATGTACAGCAGGTCCGGCGATCAGTAATGTAGTACTGATCATGTACAGCAGGTCCGGCGATCAGTAATGTAGTACTGATCATATACAGCAGGTCAGGCTATCAGTAATGTAGTACTGATCATATACAGCAGGTCAGGGGATCAGTAATGTAGTACTGATCATGTACAGCAGGTCCGGCGATCAGTAATGTAGTACTGATCATGTACAGCAGGTCCGGCGATCAGTAATGTAGTACTGATCATATACAGCAGGTCAGGCTATCAGTAATGTAGTACTGATCATATACAGCAGGTCAGGGGATCAGTAATGTAGTACTGATCATGTACAGCAGGTCCGGCGATCAGTAATGTAGTACTGATCATGTACAGCAGGTCCAGCGATCAGTAATGTAGTACTGATCATGTACAGCAGGTCCGGCGATCAGTAATGTAGTACTGATCATATACAGCAGGTCAGGGGATCAGTAATGTAGTACTGATCATATACAGCAGGTCCGGCGATCAGTAATGTAGTACTGATCATGTACAGCAGGTCCGGCGATCAGTAATGTAGTACTGATCATATACAGCAGGTAAGGGGATCAGTAATGTAGTACTGATCATATACAGCAGGTCAGGGGATCAGTAATGTAGTACTGATCATGTACAGCAGGTTCGGCGATCAGTAATGTAGTACTGATCATGTACAGCAGGTCCGGCGATCAGTAATGTAGTACTGATCATGTACAGCAGGTCCGGCGATCAGTAATGTAGTACTGATCATGTACAGCAGGTCCGGCGATCAGTAATGTAGTACTGATCATGTACAGCAGGTCCGGCGATCAGTAATGTAGTACTGATCATGTACAGCAGGTCCGGCGATCAGTAATGTAGTACTGATCATGTACAGCAGGTCCGGCGATCAGTAATGTAGTACTGATCATATACAGCAGGTCAGGGGATCAGTAATGTAGTACTGATCATGTACAGCAGGTTCGGCGATCAGTAATGTAGTACTGATCATGTACAGCAGGTCCGGCGATCAGTAATGTAGTACTGATCATGTACAGCAGGTCCGGCGATCAGTAATGTAGTACTGTTCATATACAGCAGGTCCGGCGATCAGTAATGTAGTACTGATCATGTACAGCAGGTCCGGCGATCAGTAATGTAGTACTGATCATGTACAGCAGGTTCGGCGATCAGTAATGTAGTACTGATCATGTACAGCAGGTCCGGCGATCAGTAATGTAGTACTGATCATGTACAGCAGGTCCAGCGATCAGTAATGTAGTACTGATCATGTACAGCAGGTCCGGCGATCAGTAATGTAGTACTGATCATATACAGCAGGTCAGGGGATCAGTAATGTAGTACTGATCATGTACAGCAGGTTCGGCGATCAGTAATGTAGTACTGATCATGTACAGCAGGTCCGGCGATCAGTAATGTAGTACTGATCATGTACAGCAGGTCCGGCGATCAGTAATGTAGTACTGATCATGTACAGCAGGTCAGCTTGTCAGAAGTGGAGTTCTGATATCTTGCTGGTCAGCCTGTCAGTAATGGAGGTCCGACTATATACAGTAGGTCAGTTTGGCCGAGAGTTATACTTTACATATTTGTTGTAATGTAAGGTGTAGATCATGTAGGGATTGCTATATTCCTATGTCTCTAAGCATCTATAGGTGAACATGGGCTCATGTAATCACGTCAAGGTTATATATACTCAGTGTTGTGTCCTTTATTGCTGCTTTTGTCATGACAATCACCAAAAATAAACTGAGACAAGACGGCGGCTCTCATGCTCATCCATATTCAATTGCTTAGGAATAATTTAATGTATCCCTAATCCTCTAGATTCCTTCTAATCCCCAATGTCTCTCTTGATCTCTATGAGCAAGACAAACCATTGTGAAAGTCACATGTGCTACACTCTGTTCTGCTGGATTTTAATATTCATCTGATCAAATATTAGATGAACAGAATATTTCAGACAGTAGGGGTCTAGCCTCTGTGAGCTATACATATCAGTAGTGCCAAACTATCCCCTGTTCTGGAAGTTTGTTGCAATGTATCAGTCTGAAGGCTGGGCTGCTTAAAGGTAGTCTGTCAGAAATATATTTATTATAAACCTTATCCCAGTAACTTGTATTGTGATAAAGTTTCCTGCTGACAGACTCACTTCTGTCCCTTCCCGCCACAGGCATTTTTTGATTTTGACTTCCCTCCTTCCAAACCCCTTTTTCCATTCACAGCACCATATAACGGTTTAAAGGGGTTTTCCAGTTTCTAACATTGATTCCTATCCTTAGTACAGGTCATCAATATTAGCTCTTCTAAAGTCCGACACTCGGGACCCCACAGAGATCACCAGTACCGAAACTGTTTACATACCGGGAGCCGGCGTAGCCCCACCCCCCCCTCTTTGCTTGAGTTCCTCCAGGAGTTCCTTGTTATTCAGAGGATGGAGGCTTTGGTGGCGGAGGACTCTCCTAATTACTCCAGGTTTGAACGCCTCTGGCGGCCTTGGATCTTGTTCCGGGAATCGTCTGACTTTTCTGCTTCTTTTGCTTGAGTGTGGTGTGGCCTTCTATATTCTCTTTCTCCCGTTGTCCTCTTCTCTCCCTTCCCTGTGTGTTCCCTGACGTTTGTCCTGACTATTTCCTTTTCCCCCTTTTTTTTTTTTTCTCTCTTTCCGTTTTCTTCGTATTCCTGTCTTGTTTTTGTTCCCTCCCCTTCTTTTTCTTTTGTATTATGTTGAGCAGGTACTGCACTAATTTATCGGTTTGGGGTTTCCTCCTGAGCCGCCACTTTTTCCTTGTCCATTTTGATTAGCGACGTTGCTCCGTTTGTTCCTTTTTGTTTATATGTTTTAATTTTGAAAAATCTCTAATAAAACCCGTTTACACATACATACCGGGAGCCGCGCTGCTCACTTGTAGTACAAACTGTAGTGTCAAGTGTAGGTACTGCTCCACTGTCAATTGAAATACATGTGGCAGCGCTGCAGTGCCTAAACTCGCCAATACTGCTTGTGTGGTGAGTGAGCAGAACCACACTGTCTCGGTACCTGTGATCTGTGGGGTTCCAGGGTCATCAATGTTAGAAACCGGTTAACGCCTTTAATGTTTGTAAGACACATTGTACTTTGTAATGGTACTATTTAATATTCTGTATGATGTACTGGGAAGCTTTGAAAAAAAATCATATTTGAGTGGAATTAGAGAAAAACTCACCTGTATGTCACCTGTATTCTATGGGTCTTATCAGTGTCTGGGGTTGCTAGGTGGGGTGACAGACACAAAAGTCCATATTCTTTAGTCCAAAAACATAGGTAGAGTTTATTTTCATTCAAAAAAGTAGTGCAGCAACAAAAGGAAACAATACAAAAATAAATCCCTGCCTGGCTAGGCTCTAACTAAACATAGAATAGGTTACCTCACCTAGGATAACAGAAATCAAAAGCCAGTAGAATCATTCAGGACACAGCTCCAAAAACATGACCTCTCTCTTTCACTCTCCAGCCAAGCTCTGCCAAAGTGTTGCTGCTGGAGCAACTTCTTAAGCCTCCTTGACAAGGAGACTCTCTGCAGCTGAGTCGCTGCCGGAACATCCCCAAAGTGGACTGGAGGGGGGTGGAATGACAGGTTCCACTACCAATCCTACCTGTCATTCCTAAAAATCCAGCCCAATACTGAGCATTTACCAAAATGCTCAGCAGACGAAAGTTGTCTGCTGAGAACAAACATTCCTTCTGGAGTTTTCTCATCTCACCCACCTGAGTAGTCTGGGTGAGATGTACACCCCCTCCACTACCTGACCAGCCATCGGCTTACCGTCTGTATAGTTCCAGGGATATTTACATTTTTTTCTTTTTACCCTTTATAAAAATCTAAAAAGATACAATAAATTTCTGTGTACAAGGATGCATAAGGCATCTGTTTTTTTTTTTTTTTTGCGTTTACTAAGATGTACTTCTTAGTTATACCATTTTGGAGAATGTCTAATGTTTTTATTGATTTTTATTTACATTTTTATGGGAGTTGAAATGGTTAAAAAAACCTCAGTTTGGATCTTTGATTGCATGTCCTATAGCTTGCAGTCTATGTGACTTTCGCTTCAATAGCTATAATACTGTGTCAGGCCTTGGAGCTTTCAGAAGGCTCCCGGCTGTCATAGTAACAGGATGGTTTCCTCAGTCTCGTCACTCAGGATCTGTCCTGCACTTTTAAAGGTAGGGTATTTTTTTTCACTTTTGGGGGCTCACTCAATACTATGCCAATGATCAGAATGAACTCTGGTTGTGCGCATTAGTTTTACATCTCTGCTGTACAATACAGCAGAGACCCAGGAGCTATGGCAAAGAGTAGAGCAGATGTCGGAAAGGTGTTAATTGGTCATTAACATTTCAGGTAACGTGATCTCATTTGATAAAACATGATTTTGGATCAAAACGTAATGCATGTTATTAAAAAGGTTGCTGCTTTCTTCCTAAGAAACCTCTCTAACCTCTCCTGCCTGTAAGTATATTCCTTGTAGCTAATTTACTGCTTACTCCCTGTTACTAGGGATGTCCCGTACTTAGTTACTTCAAACTGAGACAGATTCACAGCAAGTGAAGAGAGGAGGGATAAGTCTCTTCACACAGTGAATGGAGAGGGGAGGGGTTGTAGTCACTCACAGCCTCCACATACATCTTCAAACTTCTTTCTTTGGCACTGGACTAAGAGCAGAGTATACAATGTAAAAAGTCTACCATGTACTTTTATCTACTTCTGGTTGTTTATGTTATTGCTGATGTAATATTAGGTATAGGCAGTAAGCAGATTTCCTTATTGTGGTCAATTGAATTTTTTTTGTGTGTCAGGGATCTTGTTAGCTGCATCATGTCCTGTATTTGCAGTCCAGTGTCCCTGGATCTCCTATAATATTGTCACTTGGGCTTTTCTCAGCTATTTGTTGTTTTACAGTTACTCATGGCAGAATTACATGTATCCAATAAACAGCAATTACCACAACCCAATTAATTCTCCTCCATATACACATCTACATATGCAATTGCATAAATTGAGCATTGATGCAAAAATGACAATGAAGATTAGTGTTTAATAAGTATTAAAATTCTATAAAGCCCAAGAAAAATACACACAATTTCCCTACTCCTATAGCATACATGGAAATACAAGTTGTGCTACCAAATTAACTCATTCTCCTTATATTGTTTTGAAAGGAGACCGTGCACTTAGTTTTTTATATGCATATAACAGACAAAAGACAGGTTCAATCTCACCAATCAGTTCAATTTGTAAAGGATCTATGGAGTTAGAGGCGCAGACAGGGGACCACAGGTTCATCCAGGTTAAATTTAATCCTGTGATACCCCTCAGTGTGATAGCCCACACCCCCAAAAGATTTCCACACCTACAAGGGCAGTACTGTAGAGCTGTCCCAACACATATTTTCCCTTCCCGGTCCTACGCGTTTTGTGGCTGTCAAGGCCACTCTTCAGGGGACCTGTGTCGTATGTGCTTGATAGGAAAATAGCTCACTACAGGCTGTACCCACAGTGGTGCTAAGCCACCTGTCTAAACACAGGTGGCTTAGCACCGTGTTCTTCTCACTATCATGTCATTCATAGGCACATCATGATGGCGCATCACCGCATGACTCTCCCTGGCTTCATGGGAGTTTCTGCGCATGCTCCTGATATACAGTGCAGGTCTTTATCAAGACAGTGATCAGTCCCACCCATTGCAAATAAATAGCCTATGGTGAGGAGTACACATGGAGGGAAATAAATATGACCCACAGGAATAAATTGAACCTGGATGAACCTGTGGTCCCTTGTCTGAGCCTGTATCTCCATAGATCCCTTATTTTACAGATTGCTGAGCCTATACCTGTCTTTTATCTTTTATACAGATTGATGACACTGAACTTGTCTTTTGTCAGTTATATGCATTGGTCTCCTTTCCAAACAATATAAGGAGAATGAGTTAGGGCCCCTTCACACGGAGTTTACGCTTCGTGTATTCTGTCTACGCGCTGTGTATTCTGTCCATTTTACATGTGTAAAAATACACGTGTAAAATTAGAAGTTAGCCATTGAGTTCAATGGCTTTTTTGTATAACGCGCGTCTTTTTCCACGCGTAAACTCCGTGTGAAGGGGCCCTTATATTGATATTTTGTCGCACAATTTGTACTTCCCTGTATGCTATATGATTAGGGAAATTGTGTGTATTTTTCTTGGGCTTTGTGGAATATTAATACTTATTCTTTATTAAAAGCTAAGTTTTATTGTTATTATTGCATCAATGCTGGATATATAGAATTGCATGTAAATAAACCAGTGGAAGTAGTAATGGATAGGGGAGGGCATGCAAATTGCTCCTTATTGTATGCTCTAACCCTCAGGATGAAATGCAAAATGTTCTGCAATCACATGAGACTATTAGTAGTAGAAAAATTAATAGAAAACCATGTATGAAGGCTTCTATAGCCAGAGAAGTGTTTGCCCAACCAGACTCTGCACTAGGGCTGGGCGATTATGACCTAAATCAAAAATTAATTGGGCATTTTACCTTGATTACGATTAATGTTGATAATTTCAGGTCACACGCCAATAAGTATGAGTAAGTTTTGAGTGAACCTCATGTTATTTGTCTTGCAATGTTTGCTTGGTGGTTTCATTCAGACCAAACATGGCTGTACCAAAACTGCTATGATATTGTGGGGTCTCTTCAGACCCTAGAGCATAATAAACGTAGGCCTAGTGGAGGTGATCAAACATAAAAAAACAGTATTTCTCACCTGCCCTGGACGCTGGCCTGATTCCCTGCTGTCTTTGACGCTTTTGACCGACGTCAGGGACCACCTGGGCCTGTTACTGGGCATCAGCGACTGCGTGACGGGGCCAATCATAGGCCTCAGCGATCCCTGACAACAGGCAGCTGTTCTCAAGAGCACAGGTAGTCATGAAGTCATGAAGAGAACAGGGAGTAGCCCAGAAGAGGTGAGTAAGACTGTTTTTATGTTTGATCAGGTCCCCCGGGCCACCCATTATTATACTCTAGGGTCTGAAGAGACCTCACAGTATAATAGCAGTTTTGGTATAATGGAGTTTTGGAAAACTCCAGTACCCTTTCAAAACCAGAGGATCGTCTAGACTGGATACAATTGTAACAGACCCTCAGCAGGATGAATTTTTAGTCCCTAGACATAAATATGTAAGCATTGCATTTGATGGGAGGCAATGGGGAAAAGATAAGTATCCTGTTTGATTTCTGCGGTAGCAGAACTCGTGGTGTGAGACGCTCTGCTGGTCAGGCCCATTCATCTGAGCCTAATCACCATGTAAAAGCTGCAGCATATTCCTCTTTACTTTCAGCCATGTGAACTTACCTTTAGACTTCAGGTTTACTTTTCCCTATTGAACTGATCAGAAACATGAAGCGACATGATATGTTGTACAGGGGTACAGCAGGTAAGTGTGGCGTGCTCTCCAGCGACAGCAACAGATGAGGGCTCACTGCTGTAGGACATTTTCACAGAGATTCCACATTTATGGTGATACAGCCAATATATACATGGTTTTTGGACTTTCAAATACAGATACATATTCGTGCAGAAAAATGTTTTTTTCTCTCATTTTATCAGTCTCTTTCCCCTTATCTGCTGACTCACTTAGAATTTTGCTTTTAAATCTATCTTGGTTTCCCAAGATGGATTGTCAGCTCACATAGGTATCATATTACAGCAGGAGGACAGAGAGGTGGAGGCCCCACACAGACAAGCTGCAGTAGCAAACTGTATTTTTATATCTCAGCCAAGTGTTTTATTCACATCAATAGAGACCAGAAATATCTTTTTTCTCCATTTTCTGTGTGGTGCGAATGCCAAAAAAAATTAAATAAATAAATAAAGTACCGTAATTCAATGGACAGAAATAGTTTTATACCTTATGTATTGCACATAATCTTAAAAAGTCACCTGAAAGTGAAATATGCTGGACATAGTAAGATAATTTACTTGCTTCTTTGGGATTCTTATAGGCTTGTTGGGTAATTGTTTAGCTTTCCCCAAGGCCTGAGTGTTCAACTCTTAAAGGATAGCACAAAGACTCATTTGTTCAGTTACCTCTTACCCTTTTTATGGGTCTACAGGGGCCCCATTTTTTCGTATCACAAAACTCTGGACAGTTCATTCATTTTAATGTTTGTAGACCCATGAAAAGTACAGATGACACACAGGTGCTATCCGTGTGCTGTCCATTCCATATTTTCATGGACTTATTATATGCATGTGTACATGTAGCCTACTGGATTAATTTGATAGTGGGGGTTGTGTCACTCCACTTAGGAGTGTAGGAATGCTGGCTGATGATCCCTGTTGGAGCTATCAATGGGGGTCATATTGTTGTCAGCCAGCTTTTCTAAAAGAAATGAACAGTTTTACCTACAGCTCTGTTCTTTTTGTCCTGCTATGATGCTAAAGACTGTGTTTTCCCCCCATTTTTAATGTGCAGTTGCTTCCAAGATCCGATACCTGCATGAGTACCACCATCGGGTGATCCATAACACGTACCCAGTGCCAACAGGAACAGACATAGCCAACACCCTGAAATACTTTTCCCAGACACTGTTAAGGTGAGATTTCAATATTTCTAGTATGAACTTAATGAAGAAATTAAAAGTTGATAGATTCTTGCCTGGATTTCTGCTTTGTCAATGCTCCTTTAGGACAATCCTATTAACCACGTGTTCTCTGCTGCCAAAGTCTACATTACACCATGGCCGCAATCAGCCGAGGCCAAAAGAGCATCCCCATAAAATCTAAGAACTTCTCGCTAAGGGTCTGTTCACATATTTTGTTCATCAGTTTAACTTATCAGTTTCAAGGATACAAAAAAAATCATGTGAAAATGGATGAGAGTGGAAGGAAACTGATGATCACCTGTTAACATAGAGTGAATGTTACATAGAACTGGATCAGTTTCTGTTCCTTTTTTGTGGGATACAAACGTGTGGTTTATCCTACAGTAACTGATCTGTTTTTATTTAAGGCCATATTCTTATCTGCACCAGGGACTCTGTTGTAGACTCCATTGCAGTATCTGCCTGAAAATCAGTGGAGGAAAAAGTCCTGCATGGAGGCTTTTTCCTCCTCCGGTTTTAGTTTTAAAAACAACGGATACCCGTCAGACCACATTATATGGCGTGTAAGGGTGCCTTCACACGGCATAGCGTGCCGCTCCTTTAGACATGTATACACGTGTCCGAGCGTGGCGCTTCAAAACAGAGCCCATTAATTTCAATGGGTGCCGATATACGCGCGCTGCCCATTCAAATCAATCGGAGGCTTTTTTGCCTATTGATTTCAATGGGTATCGTGTGTATATCGGTACCCATTGAAATCAATGTTCACTGTTTTGAAGTGCCGTGCTTGGACACATGTATACGTGTCTAAAGGAGCGGCGCGCTACGCCGTGTGAAGGCTCCCTAACAGGTTTTTTGGCATTTTGTCTATCTCTGACAGGCCAGAAACATGGTTAGGTGACGCTATTATGAACCTAGCCTAGCATTGCCTTTGTGTAAATAGATGGTCATGAGTTTCCAATTTCATCCATTTTTAGACGTTTTTTGTATCTGCAAAACCGATCACTTAGGCCCCACGTTGTGGAAAGGCAGTTTTTTTTTGTTACGTTTTATTGAGCCAAAGCCAGGAGTGGTTTGAGCAGAAGGGAGAAGTATAAGAACTTCATCCGTATTTCCCATTAGTTTTGTAGCCATTCTTGACTTTGGCTCAAAAAAACGCAGCAAAATCTGCAACCAAAAAAGCTGCGTTTCTGCAATGTAGGGCCTTAGCCTTAGGGTGTGCTCACACTACTGTTGCTAATAGCCACGGCTGTCATCCTTCATAGGATCTAGCAGAGTTATGCTCTATTCAGATCACATTTTTTGTACATCCACTTAGCTAATCTGTTTAACGGATGCAAAAGATGTACGTAATCGGATGACTGTTTAAATAGACTTCAATATTAAAAAAACAAAAACAGATCTGTTTCTGTCCATTTTTTGGATGGACACAAAAGTATGGTATACAAAGTTTTGTGTCCTTAAAAAAAAAAAAAAAAAATAGCGGACAGAAATATAGCTGTTTTTTTTAAAAAAATATTGCTGTCTTTGTAAATGGATGGCCATACGTTTGCATACATTTTTTGATTACGATTTTCTATCCGTTAAGCGGATGTAAAAATCGTGATCTGGTGGATAATTATGGACACACACAGAGTACCTTCCATCTGTGTCCATTCCCATTGACACTAACCTTGTCTTCCATCATGTTTATTTAGTTTTCTAGCAGAAGAAAAAGTCCTAGATGTAAGATTTTTTCTTTTGTAAGAAAAGTAAAAAACATGACAGAAGAAAGCTTTCCTCATGTATTTACCTTGGGGTCAATGCAGACCAACCCCCGAAATACATTTTGGCACAGCTAGACAAGTTTGCCTTTCAAAAAGCTGGGTAAAAATAGTGTTGATTGTCAATCAAGTTATTGGTAGGGAACCTTCGGCTCTCCAGCTGCTGTGAAACTACAACTCCCAACATGCTCCATTCACTTCCATGGGAGTTCCAAGAACAGCAGAGCAAGTATGCATGCTGGGAGTTGTAGTTTTGCAACAGCTGGAGAGCCGTACGTTCCCTACCCCTGGGTTATTTGGTTACTGCTTGACTGTATGCCTAGTTACATTTCATGCAGGGAAATTGACCATTCAGGACTTATTGAGAGTTTGGTGGGCCTTAAAAGAAGAGAGTGACTCAAAGACTTATATTTACTGAAGTTCTGTTTTTATCGGGAAGTGTTCTTTAAAGGGGTTGTCCTTCAAGCAAGACATGTCCCCATTCCACAGGATAAGAGAGGTCTGATCACAAGAACAGGTTATCTGAGTCCTCCCATTGAAGTGGAGCAGTGGTAGCACATGCACCTTGCTGCTCCTTTCAGATTACTGGAAACTGCTAAAGACCCAACTATCTTCAGCACTCCGATAGTGATAAATGGAGCAACAGTGCACATGAGCAGCTGACTGTATATTCACTCAGGGGGAGCCGGGAACCTTGTTTTTATTGATTGGTAGAGGTTCTTATAGTCAGACCATGGCTCAAACACATATTTCCTATCCTATGGATAGGGGCAAGTCTTGATCATGGGACAATCCTTTAAATCTATATATGTTCCTGTGCACTCAGATTATATCGTGCCTTCTCCAGCAACATGAATAACTCAGGGATAACGTGGTTAATATTATTGCAACTCAATTCCCATTGCTCATACATTCAATCCATAAAAGAATGCAAGTTCGTGCAGAGAATGGTATGGGTGGCGTGTGGGTGGTGTGAATTGACAGAAAGCAACATCAAGAAAGTGATAATACTAAAATTACATAAAAGAGACAAAGTGCATTATGACTGAAGTACTTGCTCTGCACCCAGCTTTCAGCTGTTGGGTTATGTTCAGAATTGAAGGTTTATAACATCTGGAGAGTCACAAATTGCACAAGGCTTATACATTTTCTAAGCACTGATAGTACAGGAGACAGATACATACAGTCAATTTGTTTGCCCCAGAGAAGATTTTCTCTATTGTACTTATACAATGTAAGGGTAAGTTCACACAGGGTTTTTTGAACCAGAACCTGAGGTGAAGGCAGCCTCAGGTTCTGGTCCAAAATACAGGTAGCTGCGACTGGATGCCGGTGCGAACTCCGCTCTGGATTAGGCCTAAATGAATGGGCCTAGTTGGGAGGGAGTTTCTGAAAGAATGAGCATCTTGCTTTTTTTTCCGGATGTCGGAACAAACGGCTCCTGGAAAAAAAGAACTGACTGGCTCCCATTGATTTCAATGTGAGCCGTCTTTTTACCAAAAAACTCTGTGTGAACTTACCCTTAGGGTCCATTCACACGGAGGAAAATGGTGAGGAATTTGGTGTGGAATTTCAGCGCTGAAAAAAAAGCCTCCCATTGACTTCAATGGGTTCCTTTTTCTATTTGCTAGCAGAAAAAGGAACCCACTGAAGTCATTGGGAGGCTTTTTTTCAGCGCTGAAATTCCACACCAAATTCCTCACCATTTTCCTCCGTGTGAATGGACCCTAAGGGTAAGTTCACACAGAGTTTTTTGGCGAGGATTTTGACACTGAATCCACCTCAAAATCAGCCACCAAATTCTGAGTCTGATTTTGAGGCGGATTCATAGTCAAAATCCTAGCCAAAAAACTCAGTGTGAACTGACCCTAAGAATCTATCAGCTGGATTTACTGTGTTCACTAGCTGAAATGGTGAATGTTACTCTGGAATAGGATACAGGATGTAACTCAGGGTCAGTACAGGATAATTAATGTTTGTGCACGGTGACTCAACAGTGGCTTAATCGGCAGAATAGTGAGTGCAGCTCTGAAGTATGATATAGGATGTAACTAATGATCACCAGAGAAGAATTAATTTATATACACAGTGACTCCACCAGTAGAATGGTGAGTGGAGCTCTGGAGTATAATAAAATATGTAACTCAGGATCAGTACAGGATAAGTAATGAATAGTGAGTACAGCTTTGCAGTATATTATAGGTTTTTAGAGATGAGCGAACACTAAAATGTTCGAGGTTCGAAATTCGATTCGAACAGCCGCTCAATGTTCGTGTGTTCGAACGGGTTTCGAACCCCATTATAGTCTATGGGGAACAGATACTCGTTAAGGGGGAAACCCAAATCCGTGTCTGGAGGGTCACCAAGTCCACTATGACACTCCAGGAAATGATGCCAACACCTCTGGAATGACACTGGGACAGCAGGGGAAGCATGTCTGGGGGCATCTAACACACCAAAGACCCTCTATTACCCCAACATCACTGCCTAACAACTACACACTTTCCACATTCAAAAAAACCTCTATCAAAGTGGGAAAATACCTGGAAACCTTCTTTACTCCCCAAATGGATGGACACAAACCCCAATTTAAGCTCAACAAACAGTAACAACCACCCCTTTAAATCACGTTCCCCATGACAACCACAAATGGAATAGGCAATGGGAATTCCAAAAGCCCTCACCCTTAACTGTCATTTTGAGTGTGTGTGTGTGTGTGTGTGTGTGTGTGATGTGGTAAGACCTTCCAAAATTCACTTTTCTAGCCCTTAACATGAGCCCTTCCAAACAAAGTTACAGGACCTTAAGCTGAGCTACCAGCAGAGATTGAGGCCCTTGGCATGAGTAGAGCCTTGCACCAGCAGTGTTTTTGGCACTTAGGGTGAGTTGAGCCTTGTACCAGCGTGTGTCCCTTAACATCAGGCGGGCCCTAAGTTCTGCGCTTTGCACAAAAGTTCCACATTAACTAGGCTGAATGGTACAAAGATTAGTAGGCCTGAGAACCAGGAACAGGTCTTGCAATGGCTGTCGGATAACGCTTAAAGCACATTGTCCACCAGCCAGTCAGCCTCTACCTCCTCTTACCCAACAGTCTTGTCCTCCTTCCACCCAAAATTCCCAATCTTCCCAGAACAATAACCCCAACTGTCCCTGCTCCCCAGAGCTGTTCCCCCTTCCTTTGACTGTACCGCAACCTGCCCCTCCATTTCGCGATTCCACGGACCTAACAGACGAGTATCTGTGTCCAGATGCTCAAACACTAGAGTCTCCTCCATTCCATCTCCGGTCGATTTGGTGGCGGATGACCAGCAACCCACCCTCATCGACGACGATGAGACGCAGTTGCTGTCAGGGAAGCCAGTTGACATGCGCATTGTGCAGGAGGAGGAGGCGAGACAGGAGTTGGAAGAGGAGGTGGTGGACGACGAGGACACTGACCCCACCTGGACAAGGCGGATGTCAAGCTGGGAAAGTAGTGTGGATGTTGAGGCAGGTGCAGCACCAAAAAGGGTAGCTAGAGGCAGAGACATGTCCAGAGGCAGAGGTCAGCTGCTTTGCCGAAGCCAGGCCAGACCCGGAATGTCCGAAGATGTTCCCTTTTATACCCAGCCCAGAAAAACTCCCCCATCGAGGGCACGTTTCTTGAAGGTGTAGAGTTTTTTCAAGGAATGCGCCGAGGACAGATATAGTGTCGTCTACACAATTTGCCTCTCGAAATCGAGTAGGGGCCCTGAGAAGAGCAACCTGTCCACCACTTCAATGCACCGTCATTTGGAATCCAAGCAATGGAATCAGTGGCAGGCAGCAACGGCAGGACAAACGTCGCCCGCCGTTCATGCCACTGCCTCTGCTCACAGTTCTGGCGATGCACTCCAGAGGACGAGCCAGGACATCACTTCATCTGCCTCCGCCACTTTGTTGACTTCTCCCTCATCCTCCCCTGTTTCTGTCTTATCTCCTTCTCCTGCACATCAAAGGCACCTTCTTTACAACAACCCACCATCTCTCAGACATTGGAGCGCCGGCAGAAATACACCGCTAACCACCCACCCACGCAAGCCTAGAACGCCAACATCGCTAAACTGCTGGCCCAGGAGAGGTTGGCGTTCCAGCTTGTTGAAACTCCCGCCTTCCCGGACCTGATGGCAACTGTGGCACCTCACTATGCCGTCCCTAGCCGTCTCAACTTCTCCCGGTGTGGCGTCCCCGCCTTGCACCAGCACGTGTCACTCAACATCAGGTGGGCCCTTGCGCTTTGCTGCAAGGTCCACTTGACCACCGACACTTGGACAAGCGCCTGTGGTCAGGGATGCTGCTTATCTTTAAGGACAGGCAGGGTGAATGTGGTGGAGTCTGGTCCCGGGGTGCAAACTGAGGTACCCTATCTCCTCTCCCAGGCCAAAATTCATGGCAGGAGTAGACTGAAACCCTACGACGCTGCAACCTCCACCACAGCTACTAGCGGCAAACGCTAAAACACTGGTGTGGGGAGACGTCAGCAGGCGGTGCTGAAGCTCATCAGCTTGGGGGACAGACAGCACAGTGCCTCCGAGGTCAAGGATGCCATCCTGGCTGAGATGGCATTTTTTTTTCCCTGCTACACCTGGGGCCTGGCATTTTTACGCCTGTGATAATGGCTGGAACCTGGTAGCGGCTCTGGAGCTTGCCAGCCTCCAACACGTTCCATGTTTGGCCCACGTCTAACCTAGTGGTGCAAAGTTTTTTGAAAACATACCCAAATGTACCGAAGCTACTGTTGAAAATGCGGCGCTTGTGCGCCCACTTTTGCAAGTGCACAGGAGTCGCTGCTAGCCTAAAAACACTCTAGCAAGGCCTACATCTGTCCAAACACAGGCTGTTGTCCGTCATTCACACACGCTGAAACCCTACAATACCATATCTTGAGCAGGGTGTGTGAGCTGCACAGACCTTTGATGGAGTTCCATCTACAAAACCCAAGGGTTCCTCAAAGTCAGCTCCCAAAGTTTCTGCACCATGAGTTTCCAGGGGTGGCAGAGTTATGGCTAGGGGCAGAGGCATGGATAGGGATGATGTCTAGGGGCAAAAGCAGTGTGGACGTGGAGGCAAGCTAAGCAGGAAAAACTGGGGGTACAAGCTAAGGCATGGACTGGGGTGATGTCTAGGGGCAAAAGCAGTGTGGATGTGGAGGCAAGCTAAGCAGGAAAAACTGGGGGTACAAGCTAAGGCATGGACTGGGGTGATGTCTAGGGGCAAAAGCAGTGTGGATGTGGAGGCAAGCTAAGCAGGAAAAACTGGGGGTACAAGCTAAGGCATGGACTGGGGTGATGTCTAGGGGCAAAAGCAGTGTGGATGTGGAGGCAAGCAAAGCAGGGAAAATGGTGGCTAGAGGCAAAGGGATGTCCATAGGCAGCAAGGGCAAAGATGCAAAACTCTCCCCTGTTTCAAGAATTTTCCTGACTTGTCTCCCCACAAAACATTCCTGGGAGGAGGGCTGAAACACCACCCTCCTCCTCCTCCGCTGTTAGATTGACCCCAGCTACGAGCTGAAAACGCTGCAACACTGGTGTGGGGAGACGTCAGCAGGCTGGGCTGAAGCTCATTAGCTTGGGAGACGGACAGCACACTGCCTCTGAGGTCAGGGATGCCATCCTGGATGAGATGGCAATTTGTTTATCCCCGCTGCCCCTGGGGCCAGGCTTTTTTGTCTTGTTGGAGGGCTCTGGAGCTTGCCAGCCTCCAACACGTTCCATGCCTGGCCCACGTGTTCAATGTAGTGGTGCAATGATTTTTAAAAACATACCCCAAATTAGCTGAGCTAAGGGTGAAAGTGCGGCACTTGGACACCCACTTTCCCAAGTCTACAGTACCTGGAGCTAGCCGCAATACACTCCAGCAAGGCCTACATCTGCCTGAAGCACCTACTGTTGTGCGAGGTCACCACACGCTCTAACCCTAGATACCGTATGTTCAGCAGGGTGTGTGAGCAGCAGAGACCTTTGATGGAGTACCAGCTACAAAACCCAAGGGTTCCTCAGAGTCAGCTCCCTCACTTTCTGCACCATGAGTTTCCATGGGTGGCAGACTTATGGCTAGATGCACAGGCATGGATAGGGGTGATGTGTAGGGGCAAAAGCAGTGTGGATGTGGAGGCAAGCTAAGCAGCAAAAACTGGGGGTACAAGCAGCCGGTGGCATCATCACTGACAAGCACAGCTGTCTGTCAGCTGACAGGCTGACTTTCACCAAAATGAACAGACAATGGATAGACTCATCATATACATGTCAGTTACATGACAAATTTAGTCCAAGATGGGTTGGAGATCTGCGGAGAGGAATCTCACCACCTCTTGCGGGTGCCATCATTTGGAAGGCAAGCCCTGGGCTCAGTGGGTGAGAGCAAGCGCAGGATAATCGTCGTTTGGCCTGGCGGCCACTGCCTCTCCCACTGTTGACAGGGCTGGCGCTGCAGTCCAGACCAGCAGCCAGGACACCTCCACATCTGCCTCTGACACTTTGGGGAGTTCACCCTTATCCTCACCTTTTCCTGCCATTTCTCCTTTTGCCCGCGCCATCATGCGCCTCTTCCCAGCAACTCCCCATCTCCCAAGCCTTTCATTTCATGCTAAAGTACAGCGCAACCCACCCACATGCCCAAGGCTTCAACGGCCTCATCTCAAGAAATCTGGCCCAGGAGATGTTGGAATCCCGGCTGAGGGACACTCTGCCCTTTTTGGGCAGAGTGTCTACTGCGCCACCGCACTGTGCCGTCCACACCAGCACTTTCCCCCAAACATGAGGCGGTCCCTAAATTCAGCGCTTAGCCCTAAAGTTCCATGTGACCAGTTACGAATGGACAAGTGCATGCGGACAGGGACGCTACCTTTCAATTTGGGCACAGTGGTTGAATGTAGTTGAGGCGTGGACCGGGTCGCAAAATGTGGTGGCCTGACTTGTCTCCCCACACAACATTCCTGGGAGGAGGGCTGAAACACCACCCTCCTCCGCTGTTAAATTGACCCCAGCTACGAGCTGGAAACGCTGCAACACTGGTGTGGGGAGACGTCAGCGGGCCGTGCTGAAGCTCATCAGCTTGGGGGCCAGACAGCACACTGCCTACAAAGTGAGTCATGCCATCCTCGATGAGACGGCAATGTGGTTTTTGCCACTGCACCTGGGCCCAGGCATGTTGTCATGTGTGATAATGGCCGTAACCTGGGATTGGCTCTGTAGCTTGGCAGCCTGCAACATATTCCATGCCTGGGCCACGTTTTTAACTCATTGCTGCTAATCATTTTAAAAAGGTACCCCAATGTTCCTGAGCTACTGGTGAAAGTGTGGCGCTTGTGCGGATAGTTTTTAAAGTCTATAGTTGCCGCTGCTAGCCTCTATGCACTCCTACAACGCCTGTACCTGCTGGAACAACGGCTGTTGTGCGACGTCTCCACACTGCTGGCACTAAACATATCATGTGTTGAGCAGAGTGTGTGAGCAGCACAGACCTTTGATGTAGTTCCAACTCCAAAACCCTCGGGTTCGTCAAAGTCAACTCCCTCAGTTGCTCAACCATGAGTGGCCATGGGTGG
This sequence comes from Leptodactylus fuscus, assembly GCF_031893055.1. Lineage (NCBI taxonomy): Eukaryota > Metazoa > Chordata > Amphibia > Anura > Leptodactylidae > Leptodactylus > Leptodactylus fuscus. The sequence goes on from NC_134271.1 coordinate 85,463,591, forward strand.
CAGACTTATGTGAAATCCCATCCCATCCATTGCACTGGACACAAAACATTAGCATGCGCTCAGCACAACTTCGGATATGGCAGCTGCGTTAAGCAGGGTGCAGGGTACAACACAGACCAGGCCCGAGCACCAGGAACAGGTGTTAGAAATACTGCAGCATCCGCCATTTCCTTCCAATTTTGGGGTTTTGGACCCGCCACCGACTTGTCTGGACCTAAGTGGGGATCATGAGACACAGTTGCCATCAGGGCAAGCTGTGGTCATGTGCGGTTTGCAGTAAGGGGCCAGTGCGCAATTGGAAGAGGAGTTGGTGGATGACGAGGCCACCGACCCCACATGGACAGGGGTGATGTCTAGGGGCTAAAGCAGTGCAGATGTAGAGGGAAGCTAAATCAACAAAAAACCTGGGTAGAAGCAAAGGCATAAACTGGGGTGATGTTTAGGGGCTAAAGCAGTGTAGATGTGGAGGGAAGCTAATTCAACAAAAAAAAACAGGGTAGAAGCAAAGGCATAAACTGGGGTGATGTTTAGGGGCTAAAGCAGTGTAGATGTGGAGGGAAGCTAATTCAACAAAAAAAACCGGTAGAAACAAAGGCATAAACTGAGGTGATGTTTAGGGGTGAAAGCAGTGTAGATGTGGAGGGAAGCTAAGCAGCAAAAACAGTGGGTAGAAGCAAAGGCATGCAAAACTCTACCCTGTTGGAAGACTTATTCCTAGGTCTGGAACACGTTAATGGCCCCCCTGGACAAATTACTGCCACTCAGGGGCCTAGTGTCACCAGGAGGGACAAGTATAGGCGCATGTTGTGGGAATACCTGGCCGACACCAGCTCTGTCCTCTCCGATCCCTCTGTGCTCTACAGCCTACACTTATTTTCTCATCTTTTTTTCTGCACTGCACATCTCTTGCCTGCTTCCTTTGGGATCTTACAAGTGGTGGTCCACTTCCAAAGATGGTAATTTCACTAGACAGTGTAACGGGAGTAGCTGAGGAATCGCTGTCTTAACCACTTTTTGGCACAAAATTAACTTCCAAAGCCAAATATGGTGCAAGTATATGATGCAAGGACACCTACACACCTATCTCTGACACATTGGGGAGTTCACCCTCATGCGCCCTTTTGGCCTGCACCATCATGCGCCTCTTCCCAGCCACTCCACATTTCCCAAGCTTTTCATTGCAGGCAGAAGTACAACACAACCCACCCCCATGCCCAAGCCTTTAACAGCCTCATCGATAAACTGCTGGCCCTGGAGATGTTGGTGTTTGTTTATGCTTCTGGAGACCCAGGCCTTCCGTCAGCAGATGGCAGCTGGGGCACCTCCCTATGCTGGGCCTAGCCGTTACTACTTCTCTTGGTGTGCTGTCCCTGCCTTGCGCCTGCATGTGTCCCATAACATCAGTCGGGCCCAGAGCTCTGCGCTTTGCTGCAAGGTCCACTTGACCACCGACACATGGACAAGCGCCTGTGGTCAGGGATGCTGCAGTGCTTATCTTTAATGACAGGCAGGGTGAATGTGGTGGAGTCTGTTCCCTGGGTGCAAACTGGGGTGGCCTATCTCCTCTCCCAGGCCAAAATTCATGGCAGGAGTAGACTGAAACCCTACGATGCTGCAACCTCCACCCCAGCTACTAGCGGAAAACACTGTAACACTGGCATGGGGAGATGTCAGCAGGCCGTGCTGAAACTGATCAGCTTGGGGGACAGACAGCACAGTGCCTCCGAGGTCAGGGATGCCATCCTGGCTGAGATGGCATTTTTTTTTCCCTGCTACACCTGGGGCCTGGCATTTTTGCGCCTGTGATAATGGCTGGAACCTGGTAGCAGATCCGGAGCTTGCCAGACTCAAACACGGTCCACGCATGGCCCACGTTTTTCAACTTGTTGGTGCCATGTTTCTTTGAAACCTACACCATTGTGCCTGATATACAGGTCAAAGTGGGGCCATTTTCGTAAGTGAGAACTAGCCTCTGCTAGGCAGAAAACATTCAGAGCACACTCCTCTCATCTTCGCACCGTTGGCTGGCGGAGGAAGACGAGGGGGTTGGAGTGGCATCTGATGTCCCTGTCCCACACGAGGCTAGAGGGTGCACTTCAGTGCATCCCATTGCTTCACCACAAATGGTGTGAAGGGGAGTGGAAAATGGAGGAAATGGAGAGTGACCCTTACAGTTGGGGCCAGCAAAGGCATGCCAAGTAACACACTGGCACACATGGCTGACTTCATCTTGGGTTGCTTTTCAACACATATTTCACATCATGAAGAACAAATAATACTGGATTTTTACAAGCCTCGAACCCCGGTCTAGGTCTAATGTCTGTTCCTTTCTTATATTAGGGGAGAGGGAAAAAAAATTACTTCAGTGATACGTTTAGTGTACATAGACTGACTATTAATGTGCATCCCACTTAGTGTTGTTAGGGTTACACACCGTCACAACCTGGCTAAAGCTTCTATAGCTGTTAATAAAGTCAACATAACTTTACGGTATCCAAAAAGACAGCTGGTACCGACAGAGAGCAAGACAAATGTCAACCAAAGCTGTGAGCTCTGAACACCCACAGTGACTTTGGCGTCATCATCATTATAAGGGAGCGGGTGGTAATAAATAACTTGGCAGTGCCTAAAACCCAAAAAGCTTATACAACTATATTTACATTAAGATACACAAATGACACTTTTCAGTAGCATGTCATGAGACAAGCTGATAAGCTCTTCCTTTGTGCAGTGCTATTTGAAAGTTAAACGCTGCCTTTATTTTAATTCTGGAGAAGGTGCAGACATTAGATTTAGAACATGTTGTCTTCATTGTCCAAATCCTCTATATAGGTAACATGTTTTTCGGGCCGAGCTGTCTGGGAACGAGCTGGTGCAGCACTGACAACCTGGGTGAATATGGCAAGAGCCTGAGATGTAGGGTGAATGAATCCCCAAATTATTTGTGGAATTCCCAGTGAGACAATGGCACTGTATAGCAGTAGCAAAAATTGTGGGTGCACGTAACCCCAATATATTCTTTGAATTCCCAGTGAGACAATGGCACTGTATAGCAGTAGCAAAAATTGTGGGTGCACGTAACCCCCATATATTCTTTGAATTCCCAGTCAGACAATGGCACTATATACCAGTAGCAAAAATTGTGGGTGCACGTAACCCCAATATATTCTTTGAATTCCCAGTGAGACAATGGCACTGTATAGCAGTAGCAAAAATTGTGGGTGCACGTAACCCCCATATATTCTTTGAATTCCCAGTGAGACAATGGCACTGTATAGCAGTAGCAAAAATTGTGGGTGCACGTAACCCCCATATATTCTTTGAATTCCCAGTGAGACAATGGCACTATATACCAGTAGCAAAAATTGTGGGTGCACATAACCCCCATATATTCTTTGAATTCCCAGTCAGACAATGGCACTATATACCAGTAGCAAAAATTATGGGTGCACGTAACCCCCATATATTCTTTGAATTCCCAGTGAGACAATGGCACTGTATAGCAGTAGCAAAAATTGTGGGTGCACGTAACCCCCATATATTCTTTGAATTCCCAGTCAGACAATGGCACTATATACCAGTAGCAAAAATTGTGGGTGCACGTAACCCCAATATATTCTTTGAATTCCCAGTGAGACAATGGCACTGTATAGCAGTAGCAAAAATTGTGGGTGCACGTAACCCCCATATATTCTTTGAATTCCCAGTCAGACAATGGCACTATATACCAGTAGCAAAAATTGTGGGTGCACATAACCCCAATATATTCTTTGAATTCCCAGTGAGACAATGGCACTGTATAGCAGTAGCAAAAATTGTGGGTGCACATAACCCCCATATATTCTTTGAATTCCCAGTCAGACAATGGCACTATATACCAGTAGCAAAAATTGTGGGTGCACGTAACCCCAATATATTCTTTGAATTCCCAGTGAGACAATGGCACTGTATAGCAGTAGCAAAAATTGTGGGTGCACGTAACCCCCATATATTCTTTGAATTCCCAGTGAGACAATGGCACTATATACCAGTAGCAAAAATTGTGGGTGCACGTAACCCCAATATATTCTTTGAATTCCCAGTGAGACAATGGCACTGTATAGCAGTAGCAAAAATAGTGGGTGTATATAGCCCCAATTCTATTGCTAGGGGACTTGCAGGGTATTTCTGAGGTGAAGGTGGGGGGGGCACACCGTTGGAACGGGGATTTGGGGTGTATATATGGGGTATACGGGAATACACTGTCAGTGTGTTCCATTCAGGATCCTGGGAAAGCTGGGTTGCGGCGATTGAGCCCGTCAGTGCCACGTTACACTGACAAGCTTCTCCCTGGAATTGAAGTTATATGTAAGCCCAATATATTCTTTGAATTCCCAGTGAGACAATGGCACTATATACAAGTAGCAAAAATTGTGGGTGCACGTAACCCCAATATATTCTTTGAATTCCCAGTGAGACAATGGCACTATCTACCAGTAGCAAAAATTGTGGGTGCACGTAACCCCAATATATTCTTTGAATTCCCAGTGAGACAATGGCACTATATACAAGTAGCAAAAATTGTGGGTGCACGTAACCCCAATATATTCTTTGAATTCCCAGTGAGACAATGGCACTGTATACCAGTAGCAAAAATTGTGGGTGCACATAACCCCCATATATTCTTTGAATTCCCAGTGAGACAATGGCACTATATACCAGTAGCAAAAATTGTGGGTGCACGTAACCCCCATATATTCTTTGAATTCCCAGTGAGACAATGGCACTATATAGCAGTAGCAAAAATTGTGGGTGCACGTAACCCCCATATATTCTTTGAATTCCTAGTCAGAAACTGGCACTATATACCAGTAGCAAAAATTGTGGGTGCACGTAACCCCAATATATTCTTTGAATTACCAGTCAGAAACTGGCACTGTATAGCAGTAGCAAAAATTGTGGGTGCACGTAACCCCAATATATTCTTTGAATTCCCAGTGAGACAATGGCACTGTATACCAGTAGCAAAAATTGTGGGTGCACATAACCCCCATATATTCTTTGAATTCCCAGTGAGACAATGGCACTATATACCAGTAGCAAAAATTGTGGGTGCACGTAACCCCATATATTCTTTGAATTCCCAGTGAGACAATGGCACTATATAGCAGTAGCAAAAATTGTGGGTGCACGTAACCCCCATATATTCTTTGAATTCCTAGTCAGAAACTGGCACTATATACCAGTAGCAAAAATTGTGGGTGCACGTAACCCCAATATATTCTTTGAATTACCAGTCAGAAACTGGCACTATATAGCAGTAGCAAAAATTGTGGGTGCACATAACCCCAATATATTCTTTGAATTCCCAGTGAGACAATGGCACTATATACCAGTAGCAATAATTGTGGGTGCACGTAACCCCAATATATTCTTTGAATTCCCAGTGAGACAATGGCACTATATACTAGTAGCAAAAATTGTGGGTGCACGTAACCCCAATATATTCTTTGAATTCCCAGTCAGACAATGGCACTATATACCAGTAGCAAAAATTGTGGGTGCACGTAACCCCAATATATTCTTTGAATTCCCAGTCAGACAATGGCACTATATACCAGTAGCAAAAATAGTGGGTGTATATAGCCCCAATTCTATTGCTAGGGTCTTGCAGGGTATTTCTGAGGTGAAGGTGGGGGGCACACCGTTGGAACGGGGATTTGGGGTGTATATATGGGGTATACGGGAATACACTGTCAGTGTGTTCCATTCAGGATCCTGGGAAAGCTGGGTTGCGGCGATTGAGCCCGTCAGTGCCACGTTACACTGACAAGCTTCTCCCTGGAATTGAAGTTATATGTAAGCCCAATATATTCTTTGAATTCCCAGTGAGACAATGGCACTATATGGCAGTAGCAAAAATAGTGGGTGTATATAGCCCCAATTCTATTGCTAGGGGACTTGCAGGGTATTTCTGGGGTGAAGGTGGGGGGGCACACCGTTGGAACGGGTATCGGGGCTATATATCGGGTATACGGGAATACACTGTCAGTGTATTCCATTCAGGATCCGCGGAAAGCTGGGTTGCGGCGATTGAGCCCGTCAGTGCCACGTTACACTGACAAGCTTCTCCCTGGAATTTAGCTCTTATAAGAGCTGTTGGTTGTCTTCTCCTTCCTATCCTAGCCTGTCCCTGCCTACCCAGAATCTAAGCCCTAGCTAACTGGACGGAAACCTCTGTCCCCGGTGAATTGCAAGCTCAGAATGACGCGAAGCTGGGCGTCGCTGTTCTTTTAAATTAGAGGTCACATGTTTTCGGCAGCCAATGGGTTTTGCCTACTTTTTTCAACGTCACCGGTGTCGTAGTTCCTGTCCCACCTACCCTGCGCTGTTATTGGAGCAAAAAAGGCGCCAGGGAAGGTGGGAGGGGAATCGAGTAATGGCGCACTTTACCACGCGGTGTTCGATTCGATTCGAACATGCCGAACAGCCTAATATCCGATCGAACATGAGTTCGATAGAACACTGTTCGCTCATCTCTATAGGTTTTAATTAAGGATTAATGTAGGATAAGTAATGTATGTGCACAATAACTCAGCAGAATAGTGAGTGCAGCTGTGGAGTGTAATACAGGATATAGCTAAGAGTAAGTAATATATTTAGGTATATTTATTATGTCTTGCATGTCATCCTTGTAGATGGCGTGAAATTTTTTTTTGCAGTAATTGGTGGTTTGACAATTTTTTTTTTACTTTTTTACTTTTGTGTCTTTCACCAGTTCAGTAAAAAGAGTTTGTGGCTAGGGTGGGGCCATAGGCCCTACTATATTTATCAACATTTACTCCATAAATCTAGCATAAATGAAGTGTGAAATGTATGTGCCAGCTATGAGTACAATTCCCCTCAGCTGAATAGTGAGTGCAGTTTATGGATGGATGGAGAGTATGGTGTTGTCTGGTCTTCATACATTTTTCTATATGACATGTTCACAGGGGATTCTTTTGCTGTCACTGCGTTCACATAATTGATCTGGACCTGCTGTCAGCATTCACACAGTGGGCATTGATTATCAGAAACCTCATTGATTTCCAATAACCTGTATTTATGCTGAAGTTCCTCACTTGTACTGCTGCTCAGTGTTGACTAGCCTGCAGAGATCATGGTATCTTGGTGCACATCATGCCCCTGTACCAGCTGTGGCTGCTGAAATTACAGGGTAACATCATGTTTCAGGCCAAAACTTCATAGACCGTTGAGTAAATACATTTCTCTGCTTCATCTTTGTTCTTGTGCTTATAATAAGTTATATAATGTCTTATACTCTAGTCACATCCAAAGCATACTGGATTATTATCTTTCTGTAATAATCAACTGAATCACTTCCAGTTCACCCCAGTATAAATGAATTAAAGTAGATCTCTTAAAAGTAGCGCAAAGGAAATGTGAAGCAGTTGCCCTTTAGAAAATGGAAGTGATAACCTCAGTGTTTGCCAAGGACAACTAGTTCAGTTTTAATTTTAGCAAATGTGATACATCTCCCCCATTATATTTACCAGTAATCTTCAACTGTATAACCATGGACAAGTCCCTGGAAATCATGTATCCTCCTTGGGATCCTGAACATTGTATCCCATTCCTTCTGTATGTAATGTCTCTTTTTTGTTGTTGTGTCCCAGGGAACCCCTATACAAGAGACCCCTGAACACTAGGCTCTATAGGCATTAGTATTATTGCAATGTGACTGTAGTATAAAACATGATCAAAGCTTTACTTAGCGTTATATTTAGGTTGGGCCTGTTCGTTGACATCTTTGATCTGGACTAGTGTTTATTTGCTACTGAGCAGCACCACAAGTTAGCAGAGCAGAGGTTAGTTTATCAAGCCTCAGATCCCCAACGCATATTGTCAGTGATATAACATGTGCACGGAAGTGTCCTGCCTGGCCGCTTGTAAGAGGGTTTGATGCTTGATAAATGAGCCCTGTCAGCTGAACTATTGCATTATAATGTTATAATGATTGAGCTTACATGACTGTTCACAAGAATATTATGTGCTGTGATGCAGTTAGGACTCTTCAAGGGGAGGTCTATAGACAGTGACTACTTTTTGCTCAGTTCTTTGTGCAGCATCAGTCAAAACTCCTAAAGTATAGCTCTATCTGTGGGCACCATATTACATTTGACAGCAACATATATTCTGAAATACTATTTTTTTTTATTGGCACATCCTGATTCTGAATCATGTCTACTGATTTCTTGTTAGCACTGACTTCACATCTCCGATTACCCCGCTGGATCAGTGCATCTCCCATTCATAATGTGCTATTGTGCAATGTCCTCATATACTTCATGGTATACTAGTATACAGTATTACAAATCCTGCAGCAAAGTCACTCCAATATGGTTGACATAGTTTTGAAGGATATGGCTAATATTTCCTTCCTCTGTCAATTAAAGTGGTCTTTATGTATATGGGAAGTGTAAAACATGATATCACTGAGGATCAGTAGAGGGATTTAGCATCTAAGTGATGATATTTAGATGTAAATAGAGATATGGTGATCATGGTTGGAACTTGACTTAAGGGCCACTGTCCAGTCTTACGTATGTAAGGTGTAATAATTGTAGAATGGAAATTTCTGCAACTCTCCTCACTGTTTTTAAGATATCTGCTTACTACCAGGGAATTACAGCCTTTGTTGTTTACTTCCAAATGAGGAAACCCAGTCCTGACCTAGTCCTGCTCACACTGCATTCTGTTATCATCTGAATATATCCAGTCTAGGTAATCCTTTGTGATCCAGGTTGATGCAATGGGGATATTTGATTAAGATCGGCATTTCTTCTTCTTTGCATTATTTAATAGGTGACATTAGGAGCAATCATTTCTAAAGGTTTCAGCACCCAATATGTTCATTGGACTCTGCTGTTAGATGGGCACCTGTTAAAGAATGCAAAGAGTTGGAGGTGGTGAATGATCCTCTTTAATCTATTTCCCTGACTGGCACAAGACGCACCTGCATTATTTAGGGGCTTTGGACTCTTAAAAAATTTGATTGCACTCCTGATTTCAGATACAACTCCCATCAGCTTGTAGTAGAGATCTAGTATATTTGCTGGGCTCAGGTGTCCTTACATTAGCCCACCTTGATCTAAGCCCTGTTCTGGCCACTTTAGTAAAAAGTGGAGTGTGGGTGCAAAACCAACAATGTGGAGCATTTTTAGTATCTTTGGCCATTATCCAATAATATGCTGTATTTGCACCAGCTAGTGTAGCTGAGTTAGTAAATATCCCCCAGTATAGATAAAATGCAGCACATAAGGAGTCTGATTTATGCTTCTGCATTGTGTAGCTCACAGAGGATTGTCCAGACCTTGGGTCCCCAGCTTGTATCTCTAGCTGCTGAGAGCTTCAGCTTTACAGCAGTTGGAGAGCCTTAGGGGGAGATTGTGCGTGCCGTATATGCTCCCATTGATTTCAATGAGAGCGTGGATCATAAACGCCGCGGCACGTTACTCCATGTGAACTCCCCCTTAGGTTAGAAACTATTGGTGTAGACCAGAGGTTCCCTGCAGGGTGCCTTGGAAACCCACCAGGGTCTGTAACATTTTGATTGGGAAGATGACCGCATTCCTTCATGAACATTATCTGCATCCTTAGGGCCTTTTTTTTGGTAAAAATTATTTGGTAGGGCTGATTTAAGAAGATTTTTTTTCCTGAGTGGCCCAGAGCCTGAAAAGGCTGGGAAACATTGGACTATATGGATTCTGTCAGGACAGGATTACAGCCTTTGTAAACAATAGTAATTGTCAGTAAGCACATGTTTTAAGATTGGAAGTAATTGTAAAACAGAGTCTGTTAGAAAGGTAAGACTGGACAGGGCATGTGTAAGTAAAGATGATTAATATAGATACAAGTGAGAGCAGAGTGTTGTGGACCTCCCCTTGAAGAGCAATCTCTAATCTTATTATTAATTATGCCATAAAATATTGAATTTTTGTAATACCGTTTAGAATTTGGTTGGTTTACACTTGTAAATGTGCTCAGTTATTAAATTCAGAAAATCTTATACTGATATGTTGACATTCACCTCTTGATAAACCTGGGAATGAAATGAATGCATATATTGATAATGATCATTAATGAAATGCAGGATGCCTTTTAAGGCCCCTTTAATGTGTCTTATGCTGAGCCTGAGGTTACAGACCTCCCTGGAGAGAAGCTATTCTGCCTGTGCCCCCATGACAACACTCCCTGCTCTTATGCTCTGTCAGCTTAGTGCTCCCATTCAGTAATAATATAAAAGTACAATCCAATTTATTCTTTCATTTTTCTAATTTGTGCTAGAAAAATCAAAAGTGAATTGTGAATTGGTTGCTACAAAGCCCTTTCTGTCTATGAGAACACTAAGCTGAGCCAAGGACAATATGTGTGGTCATGAGGACACTGGCATTATTCTCACAGGGAGTATGCAAATACAGTTCCTGGTAATAGCATGGGTACCGTATTTTTCGGACTATAAGACGCACCTAGGTTTTAGAGGAGGAAAATAGGGGGAAAAAAATTTAGAAGCAAAAAAAATGGTAAAATATTTAATATATGGGAGTTGTAGTTTTGCAACAGTTGCAAGGCCACATTAACAGGTGACCCTGCAGCTGTACGGAGATGCATAGAGCATTTTTTTTGCGGGGCCAGATATACTTTTTAGTTATACCATTTTGGGGAATGTCTATTGCTTAGATCACCTTTTATTTAAATCAGAGGCAAAATGGTGAAAAAACCCCACGGCGGTTTGAAAAATATCAGTAGAGCGGGCATTTTCGGACACAGGGATACCTAATGTGTATGTGTTTCACAATAATTTTCTACTTTTATATGTATTCTAGGGAAAGGAGGTGATTTAGAAGTTTTATTTATTTTATTTTCTAATTGCGGGCATTAGCTTTGGGCCTCCGCCTATAGCCGAGACCCGGTTGCTATGGCGACCGCTCTGCAGCAGAACAGCCACCATTATTCTTACAGACCCAGCATCCCGGCAATAGAACGGGATGCTGGCTCCTGTCACTGCAGGAAGCCAGCAGCGGCAGGAACATGGCGAACTCCACCACATTCGGACTATAAGACGCACCCTCATTTCCCCCCCAGATTTTTGGGGAAAAAAGTGCGTCTTATAGTCCGAAAAATACGGTATATTTAATGTAACACATGTCAGGTTCTTAAATTAACATAAAGGGGCTTTAAAGAGACCGGGTCTCTGGTTCTCCTTTACACTTGTATTGTGTATTGAATACATTTTACAAAGGATGCTGGTCAGGATATTGTTACCAAAGCACCTTTAAAAGGATGATAATATTGCGTATAACCTCAAGCGGCCCATGGGGCTTACTATTGGTGGTTTTGCAAAGTTTCTTGAAAACTTAAAGTGTATACTCATGCAATATACGGATTATATATAAAAATGATCTCCATAAACAGTAGAGTCACTTTGTAAGTACTTTGCATTAGTTACCTTGTACATATCCTGATATACAGTCTGCATTATACTACAGTTACCATTCTGCTGATGTAGTTACTGTCTACATACCGTACATTATATTATTTATCTTTCACAGTACTGACCCACAATTACAGCCTGTATTATACTCTAGAGCTACATTCACTATTCTACTTGTGGAGACACTGTGTACACACATTAGTTATCCTGTACTGATCCTGAGTTTGTCAGATATACTCCATAGCTGCATTCACTATTCTGGGGGAGCTTTAGAGTATAATAGAGCTTGTAACTCAGGAATAGTACAGGGTAAGTAATGTAATGTATTCAGTGACATCACTAGCAGAATAGGGAGTGCAGCTCTTGAGTATAATACAGGATACTCAGGATCAGTTATGTCATGTACACAGTGGGAATGATTTGTCATGTCTTGGCCACATGGCATACAAGGCATGAAAAGTTGCAATTTGTTATTTTTTTTAAAAAGTGAGTGGATGGTGGGAACAATCTAGGTGGCTCAGGCAGGGACGCCTTGGCCCATGAGATTAAGGCTGGGTTCACACAGAGTTTTTTGGTCAGGAATTTGAGGCGGAATCCACCTCAAAATCCTCCACCAAAAAATGCCTCACAATAGAGTCCTATGTAGCGTTTTTCTTTTCCCATTAGCGGAAAAAAGAAGCGACATGACCATTCTTCAGGCGGATTCCGCCTGAAAAAACCAACAGCAGTATTCAGACCCCTTTAAATTTTTCACTCTTTGTTTCATTGCAGCCATTTGCTAAAAGTAAAAAAGTTCATTTTATTTCTCATTAAAGGGGCTCTATCACCTAATTTCAGCAATATGAGATAGACAGACATATTGCTGAATAGTCTTTAAAAAGGCTATTCCAGCCCCGCTAATAATTTTATAAAAGAGCAGCCCATTGTTAAGTTTAACCTAAAAAACGTATATGTAAATCATACTTACAATGTACGGTGGGCGTTTCATGCACCCCTCCACGTCATCCATCTTTGACGCCCTCCTCTGGTTTCTTCTCGATGAGACGTCCTCCTTCTTTTGCGATTTTCCGCCTCCATCTTCCTTTCTTCCGGCAGTTTTCATTGAAATCTCCTGAGAACTACACAAAAATGGCGCCGGAGCGGAACGCATGCTCCGGCGCCATTTTGTGTAGGTTAAACTTAACAATGGGCTGCTCTTTTATAAAATGATTAGCAGGGCCGGAATAGCCTTTATAAAGTCTATTCAGAAATATGTCTATCTCATATTGCTGAAATTAGGTGATAGAGCCCCTTTAATGTACACTCACTCAGCACCCCATCTTCACAGAAAAAAACCCTGAAATGTAGAAATTTTTGTCAATTTATGAAAAAAGAAAAACTGATATCACATGGTCATAATTATTCAGACCCTTTGCTCAGTATTGAGTATTTGCACCTTTTTGAGATAGTACAGTCATGAGTCTTCTTTGGAATGATGCAACAAGTTTTTCACATCTGGATTTGGGGATCTTCTGCCATTCTTCCTTTCAGATCCTCTCCAGTTCCGTCAGGTTGGATGGTGAACGTTGGTGGACAGCCATTTTCAGGTCTCCTCAGAGATGCTCAATTGGGTTGAGGTCAGCGCTCTGGCTGGGCCAGTCAAGGATGGTCACAGAGTTGTTCTGAAGCCACTGCTTTGTTACTTTAGCTGTGTGCTTAGGGTCATTGCCTTGTTGGAAGGTGAACCTTTGGCCCAGTCTGAGGTCCAGAGCACTCTGGAAGAGGTTTTCTTCTAGGATATCTCTGTACTTGGCCACATTCATCTTTCCTTCAAATGCAAGCAGTCGTCCTATCCCTGCAGCTGAAAAACACCCCCCATAGCATGATTCTGCAATCACCATGTTTCACTCAGGGGTGAACCTGGGCTTTCTGCCGCCTGAAGCGGACGTAAGAAGGCCGCCCCCCCCCCCCCCCCCGGTCGCAAGAAAGGGGCAGGGTCGAGCGGAAAGGGGGCAGGGTCGAGCGGAAAGGGGGCGGGGTCGAGCTGAAAGGGGGCGGGGTCGAGAAGAAAGGGGGCGGGCCGAGCATAGCGAGCGGCATTCGCAGGCAGAGAGCAGGCAGGGAGAGGACCTGCTCTCTGCCTGAGTGTGAGGGGCGGCCGCTGGAGCAGCGCTGCGTCCAGCAGGGCCACCCCAATACACCGCTCGCTTCCCGTGTCGGGCTGCAGACACGGTGACGCTAAGCCAGTCCAGGACAGCTTGTCCTGGACTGGCTTAGGTCAGCAAAAATGCCGCCCTCCCGAGGCCCTGGCATAGCGCCGCCTGAAGCGGTCGCTTCAGGTCGCCTCATGGGAGGTGCGGCGCTGGTTTCACTGTTGGGTTTGTATTGGGCAGGTGATGATCAGTGCCTAGTTTTCTCCACATATACTGCTTAGAATTAACTCCAAAAAGTTCAATCTTCGTCTCATCAGACTAGAGAATCTTATTTCTCATAGTTTGGGAGTCCTTCATGTGTTTTCTGACAAACTCTATGCGTGCTTTCATATGTCTTGCACTGAGGAGAGGCTTCCTTCGGGCCACTTTGCCATAAAGCCCCGACTGGTGGAGGGCTGCAGAGATAGTTGACTTTGTGGAACTTTCTTCCATCTCCCTACTGCATCTCTGGAGCTCAGCCACAGTGATCTTAGGGTTCTTCTTTACCTCTCTCACCAAGTCTCTTCTCCCACAATTGCTCAGATTGGCTGAACAGCCAAGTCTAGGAAGAGTTCTTGTTGTCCCAAACGTCTTCCACTTAAGTATTAGCGCTAGTTCACACGGAGGCAGGGAGGCGGATTTTGACAGCGGATTTCGCCTCAAAATTCGCCTCCATACAATGGTGGTCTATGGAGACCACTAGCATTCTTTTTTCCGCTTGCGGAAAAAAGAAGCGAGCTGCCCTTTCTTCAGGCGGAAGCAACCTCTGGTTTCGGCCCATTCATTTGAGCCGACTCCAGAGGGGGAAACCGCAACGGTCGTGGCAGGCGGGTTTTGACCCGAGAGTGACGCGGCTCCCCGCGTCATTCCCGGTGCCAAAATCCGCCCCACCTGCCCCCGTGTGAACTAGCCCTTATGGAGGCCACTTTGCTCTTAGGAACCTTGAGTGCTGCAGAAATTCTTTTGTAACCTTGGCAAGATCTCTGCCTTGCCAAAATTCTGTCTCTGAGCTCCTTTTGCAGTTCCTTTGACCTCATGATTCTTATTTGCTCTGACATGCACTGTGAGCTGTGAGGTCTTATATAGACAGGTATGTGCCTTTCCTAATAGAGTCCAATCAGTTTAATTAAACACAGCTGGACTCCAATAAAGGAGTAGAACCATCTCAAGGAGGATCAGAAGGAAATGGACCTCATGTACGCTAAATATGAGTGTCACAGCAAAAGGTCTGAATACTTTTGACCATGTGATATTTCAGTTTTCTTTTTTAATACATTGGCAAAAATATCTACATTTCTGTTTTTTTTTCTGTCAAGATGGAGTGCCGAGTGCACATTAATGAGAAATAAAATTAGCTTTTTTTGCTTTTAGCAAATGTCTGCAATGAAATAAAGAGTGAAAAATTTAAAATGGACTGAATACTTTCCGTACCCGCTGTATTCATAATAAATGGAGTGATTAGAAGGATAATCTATTGTTAATATAGCTAGGGGAACTATCCCCCCCCCCCCATCCTTATATAATAGTTCCACTAGGGTTATTAACAATAAATCCTCCATATAAATAGCCCCCTGCCCTTATAAATTACACTGAAATTATTAAAACTACTCCCTGTTAGTAAATATGTGCACCCCCCTTATTAGTAACAAAGCCATTTAATTTCTCAGGAAAATAAGAACATTTTTACTTACCTTACCACGCTCCACCGCTGAAACCTGAGACTGAAGTCTCTCTCTGCTTGTGACCTCTGGAGTAGGACCTGCGCACGGGGCACGATGGCATCACGACATCACGCCTCGTGCGTAGGTCCTACTCCGTCTTCTATGCAGTGATCTATGTAAGAGCAGGGACTACAGCTCCCTGCTCTATAATATATGTCCATGTCCACAGTATTTCGTGCATAGCATGCCAATACACTTGTAACTAGGGCTCTCCTGATCCAGATCATCAGACCAAAGGTCTGGTTCTGTGGATCCCAGGGCCCCTTTGGAGCCAGAGCCCCTAACGCCCCCTATTGCCGGCCCTGAAGAGGATATATATATTTTATGATGAGAGGATAGGGAAATCAGGCTTGGTAACTTGGCAAAGAAGACACCTTTTAGGCTGGGGCCCCACGTGGCGTTAACGCTGCAGCAGAAAAAAACTGAATTTTATAGTAGATCAACACATTACGTAAAAATACACACAGCGGTTTTGAAAATCGCAGAATGTCAATTATACTTATGGAAACAATTTCCTTATAGGTATAATGGAAGCAGAAAGTCACTTTCATTTACTGTGAAAAGCACTGTGGGAAAAACTGCAGTGCATTGCGTTCACGTTTTTTTTTCCCACAGCATTTTTGCTGCGGCTCGCTACATGGAGCTTTAGCCTTAGAGTTGATCTGATTTACATGTATATATGATCATTACAAGGAACTGACACAATTTATTTATTTATTTTACAGAGGTTTAACAGAGGTTCGGGGGACATTTGTTACGTGTGGAGGAAAGGTTATTAAAATTCTCTATGGGAAGAGTTATATTATAAGACTAGTCAACTTATGGCATACCCTGCCCCAAGATGTATAATTGGCAGGTACTATAGTATGTTGTTTCCACATGCCAGTGCGAGCTGAACTGCACTCACCCAACCTGTAATATTGGTGATTGTGAATATTGCATCATTTGTTCCAGGCAAGTCTATGGGACAACTGCTGCAGTGCTCACAACCGTTGAGTGAGTAAACACTACAGCTTGTGCTGTGCAGAGAAACAGCTGATCAGCAGGGGTCCCAGCAGTCAAACATACCCATCTAAAATGTATGTCCTATCCTATGGATAGGACAACGATTTGGAAAAGCTGGATAACCCCTTTAATCAAGTGAGTGCAGCTCTGGAGTATAATACTGGATGTAACTCAGGATCAGTACTATATAAGTAATGTAATGTATATACACAGTGACTCCACCAGCAGAAAGTGAGTGCAGCTCTGGAGTATAATACTGGATGTAACTCAGGATCAGTACTATATAAGTAATGTAATGTATATACACAGTGACTCCACCAGCAGAAAGTGAGTGCGGCTCTGGAGTATAATACTGGATGTAACTCAGGATCAGTACTATATAAGTAATGTAATGTATATACACAGTGACTCCACCAGCAGAAAGTGAGTGCAGCTCTAGAGTACCATACAGGATGTAACTCAGGATCAGTGCTGGAACGGAATGCACATAGTGGCTCCACTGTTTATTTGGATTTATTGTATATATAATATGTATAAAATTGAGCATACGCTTTGAAGAATTATGGTCCTTTTAAAGGGATTTTACAGGATTAACTCACGATATTATTCAGTGACATTCATTCAGCACAGAAATGATATTGTGTGACTAGTTAGCCAACTATGAAGGTGTCAAGTTAACAAAATAGTGTTTGTATTGTTAAAATAATCTGTTTCCTCCCCAAACATGGACAATGTTAAATTATAAGCGCATAATCCGCCATTGCCATTAGCTCCACCTATGCTACAAATCATCAATTATATCTTATTTTTCAAAGCTTCCTCCCAGTAGCTTAGTGAACATTTTTGGAAAGAAATATGATTTCTTAATCCATGTGCCTGTTGAAACCTCATTATGTCAGATGATACTGATGGAATGTCATGAAACAGTATCATAAAATACATACAGACATTATTTTGGTGCAATAAACATGTGTTTTTTAAGAAAAACTAAAACCTCTTAACAAACTCACATGTTTATTACTGGCTAAAAACATGTTTCTGGAAGTGCCACACCTATATTTTACAGGGTTTGATTTACACAGACGTCAATGGATCAAGACCTTAAAATAACAAAGACAAAAAAAAGCAAAAACAATAAAGAAGAAGATAGAAAGTAACCATTGCACTGTTTGAAATTGTAGAACTATGAAGTGATTGGATGATCAGATTGACCAGCTACCCATCGGGTTTTGGATTTTTACAAAGCATGGGTGCCTGCAAAGCATGGGTGTGACACTGAAACATGCATCCTTATAGTTTTGCTCCTTATGAACCAGATAACACATGAGATGCAATGAGAATGTTGAGCAGAAATGAAAAATAATAAAATAAAAACAAAATAGAGAAATACATTTTTTTTCCAATTTCCTCTTGTCGAGCGTGAAAGTGAAGAGATCTAGTCTAGAGCCTGGCACCAGATTGGTAGGCATTGCATCTAATGTGGCGCGTATCTGGTGTTTTATTCTTTGTTTTACAGTGTCATTTCAATGTAATGTGCTGTTTTTTTGTGTCTTTGTTGTCTCTTTTTTTTCTTTGTCCCCTCAACAGCATTTTGTCCCGGTCAGGCAAGAAGGAAAATCAAGATGCCGCCAATTTGACAGTGCCCATGACTATGTGTCTTTTTCCTGTGCCATTCCCACTCACTCCATCTCTAAGACCACAGGTCAGTTCCATCAACCCTACTGTTACTCGCTCCCTCCTTTACAGCGTCCTGCGAGATTCTCCATCAGAACGAGGCCAACAAAGTCGAGATGCTCAGTTATCAGAGTACCCTTCATTGGACTATCAGGGGCTTTATGTGACTCTGGTGACCCTGTTGGATCTAGTCCCATTGCTTCAACATGGACAACATGGTAAGAAAATACTTTTTTACATTGCAATTATTATCTAGAAGGGGCACAGGCTGCACAGTTTGGGGGAACAGAGTAAATATGTAATTCTACAATCTGTAGAGCTAGAAGCCAATTTTCCTTATTTGAGAGGAAAAATTCCTTCCCGACATCAAATCTGGCAAGCAGAATAAATTCCTTGATCAGTGACCCATCCCTAGTAATCTAGTAACTAGAACCTGTAATATTGTTACACTGCAGAGATATGGAATAAAGTCTGAGGGTGAGGAGACCCCTGTGAATTTTTTTGTGGTATTCTTTCTTTCCTTCTGGCAGGTAAAGAGTAAACCACCTGAACACTTCCCATATGAGTATTTTCCCATTAGCCAGACTTTGGAGTGCTTAGTCCTGTAGGCTTTTCTGTGAGAGTCCCATGGGCTTTTCCATTGAGAGTCCTGTGACTTTGCCATGCAAGTCCTGCAGGTGTTGCTATGAAAGCCCTGTGAGCATTGCTGGACCTTGCATAGGTTGTCACACAGAAGAATGTGGTCTCTGTTTTATTTTTATAGTCGCCGTTGCTGCAGCATTTTCCAATAGTGGTCAGTTTGTGTGATGACTTTGCAGAAAGCTGCCAACTTGAATGATCCTCCAAACAGCTTGTTATGACCTATGGATCAAAGTGACCTTATGGGCGCATATGGGGTGTTTGAGTATCTTGCCTATATTAACATCTTAAGGCTAAGGCCCCACTTTGCGGAAACACAGCTTTTTTTGTTGCAGATTTTGCTGCAGTTTTTTGAGCCAAAGCCAAGAATAACTACAAAAGGAATGGAAAATATAAGGGAAGTTCTTATACTTCTCCCTTCTGCTCAATCCACTCCTGAATTTGGCTCAAAAAACTGCAGCAAAATCTGCAACAAAAAAAAGCTGCGTTTCTGCAATGTGGATCCTTAGCCTAACAGTCACATTAAAATAGTAAAAAACCCTTTTTTAGAATTTATGATTGTAGTAAATATTAATGGCACGTAACTCTGGTGCCTTATGGGAATTTTAACCCTGTAGCTCTCTAATGCCTTTTAGCCTTAGAGCAGTAACATTTTACTTCCCTCTGTGTTCTAGAGGGAACTTTTACATTTTGTTTTAATGCAGTTTTATTAGGCCTTGTATTCTATTTTTTGGGCTTGGGAGGGCGGATATAGGGGAAAAACAGCAATTTTGCCATTATTTTTAAAGATTTTTTGTATGGCATGCACAGCGCTGTATAAATAATATGTTGACCTTCTGTAAGGGTAAGTTCACATGGGGAGCGGAAGGGCAGATTTTGGCACTGAGAGTGACACGGGTTCTGACAGTCGGGCTTCCCCCTCTGGAGTAGGCTCAAATGAATGGGCCGACCCCGGAGGTTGCTGCCGCGAGGCGGACGCCATGGCTCAGCGAGCTGTGGAATCTGCCTGAAGAAAGGACAGCTCACTTCCGCTCACGGAAAAAAGATCGCTAGCGGTCTCCATAGATTGCCATTGTGAGGGGGCGGATAGTGATGTGGATTCCATAATCCCCTCTGTGCCCGTGTGAACTAGCCCTTAGGGCCACCACAATAATGACCACACCAAATTTATATAGTTTTGCTTTTCATTTTATTTTTTCACTACTTTTGCACAATAAACCTTTTTTTTTCCCAGAAAATAATTTTGTTTTTGTGTCGCAATATTCAAAGACCTGTAATATTTTTTTTTTTTTTTTTTAGCAATGTGGCTGTGTGAGGATTTTCTTTTTTTTGCCGGATGCTTTCTCATTGTTATTGGGACATTGAAAAAGTGACTGTTTGAACAGAACAGAAAACATCAATTCTGGCATCAGAATATTACAATTAGCGTTTTTATTATATAGAATAAATACTGTGCGAATTGTCATTTATGTGTCCGCACAAATCATGCAGAGAGAAAAGTACTGGAAGCATGATGTAGTGATACCAATTGTGGGTATCACAAAAAGGGAAAACAAATGCCTATTTTGACTTTTTCTGTAAAATTAGCTGGTTTAGCATTGACTTCAGCATGTAAGGGGTCAAATGGCCAGTTGTAGAAATGGAGGGCATCCAGAATCCTGAAAAATTCAATAACTTTATTTAGGACACGTAGGTAAGGCCAAAATCCAAATAGCCAGCTTGTTTTGAGTAAGTAACACGCTCTTAGTTATGACATTACACGCTCCAGACATGTAGGCTACTTAGAGATTGTCTTTTCTCTGTGTCCTTAATAAAAATATTGGATTTTATTTCGGGCGCTGCATGCCCTCCATTTCTACAGTTGGATGGCAATCCTGTGTCTGCATAGGGAGATTTTTCTCACTCCAGGAAGGACTAGGTGATCGGTTCCTTCCATTTTGTACGTGCTTTGGTTAAATGGTCTGAGGAAGCAACAGCCTCGCTAGGCACAGAACAGTCATTAAATGAACAGATGTTCCTCTAATCACTCCAAAATGAGACCCCAATATTTGACAAAAACAGAAAAGGTATTCTTCCTGATTGATGAGGTTGGGGGGAGGTTATGTTATGAACAAAAGTCAAATGGTACCCTTTCCCCTGGGAACATCCAAAATCTTTCTCCTGTACCTGAACAACTAGCTGAAGTAAGAGCTACGAGTATATGCAGCTCTCACTTCAAGCAGTGATAACTCTGGTTCTACTGGGGCTACCAGCATCGCTGCTCTAGCCACTGTGACCCCAAATCTAGAGCAGTCTTAGGTCATTTCTCTCTCTGCAGTTTCATTGTTACTTATTTTTTATGAAGGGACGCCTGAATACAGAAAACCCATCAAAACGTGAGGATTTGATGGGTTATTGCTGTGCTGGCAATCAAAATGACCCTTTTCCCATGGCTGGTCACAGTATAATGATTTAATTAAAGTGTCGGCTTTGTTTTTCACTAACCATATGTCGTTCCTATTTCCAGATCTGGGACAATCTATATTTTATACAACCGCTTGTCTGTTGCCGTTTCTGAGTGATGATATTTTAAGCACTTTACCCTATACCATGATCTCTACCTTGGCCACATTTCCTCCTTTTCTTCACAAAGACATCACCGAGTATCTCAGTACATCATTCTTACCCATGGCGATATGTAAGTAGACCCATACGTTCCAGGTTTATATTGAGTTTTGCTGTCTGCCTCATTATTGATAGAGAAACATTGGTGTGAGTACACAGGACCCAGAGGTAGGAGCTGCATCCACGCTCACATAGGAGTATGAGAATGCCCAAACAATTGTCTGAAACTAAAGTAACCTATGCATTGTAGGTGGCGGCCCCGTTAAGGAATTTTCTTTGAGGCCTCAGTCTTGATTAGCAAGATGCAGAGAAGACTTCTAAATTGCTATCTTTAAACTAACACTCCAACACTTTTTTTTAAAATCTATTCAAGGTAGTTAAAAGTCTCCCTTTAACAGATTTCATACGCTTTGGGAGGCATCAATTAACTAAGGGACATTTGACAAGGCCATGTCCAGACCAGGCAACACAGTCTGTATGATGGCCCCATTACCTTGTTCAACTGTGGCTCATCTGCAGTGATCTCCCAACAGCATAGTTAGGCCCTGTTCACATCTGCGTTCGGTATTTTGCTCAGTGAGTCCGATTGAGGATCCCCCAAACGGAAACCGATACGCATTAAAAAGCAGTTAGCTAAGAAACCACACGGACCCTATAGACTATAATGGGGTCTGTGTGGTTTCTCCTCAGTGTCTGCACGAATCATGCAGAGAGAAAAGTACTAGAAGCAGCACTTTCTCTCCGCATGTTTTGTGCGGAAACCGAACAGAAACCACAGAGACCCCATTATAGTCTGTGAAGTCCGTGTGGTTTAATAGTGAACCACTTTTTAATGTTTATAGGTTTCCGTTCGTGGGGGACACCAAGCGGACTCCCCGAACAGAATACTGAACGCAGATGTGAACCGGGCCTTATTGAAGTTGTGAGTTCCAAACCAACCCTGTTTTTTTTTTCGTTTCAGAATAAGTTTTAGTCAGATTTAATAGATGAACAAGAAAACCCCCAAAAATACAGAAAACAGCATAACAGGCACCATCGAAGAACAAATGTAGATGTAAATCAATATAGGCAATAAACGTATCACAGAGGACAAGGGGGAAGACAACCAGAAGGGAAGATGGGAGGGGGGGATAATCAGAGACCTTGCAGAATACAGTATTTATCCCTGGGGGACCAAACAGATTGGAACGCTTCCAATTTGTTGTTGAGGGTGGCAGTCAAGAATTTCAAGCTGACATCCTTCATATGAGCAATAAGAGCAGACTCCATAAGGTGTATGCATACTCTTCCAATGGAGTGCTACAAGTGTTTTAGCAGCAAAAAATGCTAAAAATATATTATTGAGGTGCTATTTTTTTCTAATATATTTTCTTACTATAGAGTCAATGTTCATCAAAGTTCATGCCTAAATTTAAAAAGTCATAATATATATAGAAAGGTTATATACAAAGAAAATATGGGGGAAAGAATGAGAAAAAAACAAACTAGGCTGTGACCGCCCCAGGCACATTTTCTGATTTCCTGGTGATGTCCTGTTTCGCTGTTTCCAGAGATCAACAGTACTTCTTTCTCCTCCCCCCTATACTCACAAACGCTCACTTCCTCACTGGGCATCGCTTCCTTAAAGTGAGCCAGAGCTGGCACCTGTGCAATAGAGCGCCTGCAGAAACAAACTAGAAGCAATGTTCTATTGCGCATGTGTGGCTTTTGCCGGTGTTCGATTGCACAGGCGCCAGTTCTGGATCCCAGGTGTAAGCAGAAGAGGGACAGCAGCAAGCCAAAGTCATCTCCAGGATGACTAGACAGGTAAGTATGATGGTGTGGGGAGGGGGTTGGGGGACTGAGTTAGTTAGCTAGTTAGTTAGATAGTGCTTGCATTCAGCAGGCTAGCTACGGAAACGGTGGCTGTGAGGACAGAAATGAGAGGGGGATCTGAGTGAACTGCAATTCATCATGGTAGTTGTAGGATAACACAGCAGGAAGCTACCCATGTAAACAAACGCTGAGGACATCAGAGAAAGGCAGAAATCACTAAAAACACTGCAAAAGATATTTGGGTGCACTTAATGTTATCAATGGATTAATAACAGACCTTTTTTAAAAAATAATTTTTTTTGCCCAGAAAACCCCTTTAAAACAGCAAAACTAGGCATTGCTCCACCAAACACCTCGGGTGAGAGACCAGGGGGGAAAGAGGGGGTTATAGAATATTGGTGTTAGAGGGGAAATCCAGCTTTGCAGTCCTTACTGAATTGAACTGGAAGAGTGCAGGACATTGACCTAGGGGTCCACAAGCGGGCCTGTAGGGAGGCTGTTGCCACCAATGTAGATTCCAATGATACCCGTTGGAGGTTGCTGTGTTCATGATGGATAGCACTTAGTTCAGAGAGCTGGATGGCTATATAATTAGAGATGAGCGAGTACTATTCGAAACGGTAGTTTCGAATAGCACGCTCCCATAGGAATGAATGGGAGCGGCCAGAGTGCAGGGGGTTAAGCAGCCGGACACCGGCCCCGGATGTGTGCCGGCTGCGTCCATTCATTCCTATGGGAGCGTGCTATTCGAAACTACCGTTTTGAATAGTACTTGTTCATCTCTATAATAATATGTACAGTGGGGCAAAAAAGTATTTAGTCAGTCACCAATAGTGCAAGTTCCACCACTTAAAAAGATGAGAGGCGTCTGTAATTTACATCATAGGTAGACCTCAACTATGAGAGACAAAATGAGAAAACAAATCCAGAAAATCACATTGATTTTGTAAGAATTTATTTGCAAATTATGGTGGAAAATAAGTATTTGGTCACCTACAAGCAATCAAGATTTCTGGCTCTCACAGACCTGTAACTTCTTCTTTAAGAGTCTCCTCTTTCCTCCACTCATTACCTGTAGTAATGGCACCTGTTTAAACTTGTTATCAGTATAAAAAGACACCTGTGCACACCCTCAAACAGTCAGACTCCAAACTCCACTATGGTGAAGACCAAAAAGCTGTCAAAGGACACCAGAAACAAAATTGTAGCCCTGCACCAGGCTGGGAAGACTGAATCTGCAATAGGCAACCAGCTTGGATTGAAGAAATCAACTGTGGGAGCAATAATTAGAAAATGGAAGACATACAAGACCACTGATAATCTCCCTCGACCTGGGGCTCCACGCAAAATCTCACCCCGTGGGGTCAAAATGATCACAAGAACGGTGAGCAAAAATCTCAAAACAACGCGGGGAGACCTAGTGAATGAACTGCAGAGAGCTGGGACCAATGTAACAAAGTGTACCATCAGTAACACACTACGCCGCCAGGGACTCAGATCCTGCAGTGCCAGACGTGTCCCACTGCTTAAGCCAGTACATGTCCGGGCCCGTCTGAAGTTTGCTAGAGAGCATTTGAATGATCCAGAAGAGTATTGGGAGAATGTCCTATGGTCTGATGAAACCAAACTGGAACTGTTTGGTAGAAACACCACTTTACGTGTTTGGAGGAAAAAGAATACTGAGTTGCATCCATCAAACACCATACCTATTGTAAAGCATGGGGGTGGAAACATCATGCTTTGGGGCTGTTTCTCTGCAAAGGGGCCAGGACGACTGATCCGGGTACATGAAAGAATGAATGGGGTCATGTATCGTGAGATTTTGAGTGCAAACCTCCTTCCATCAGCAAGGGCATTGAAGATGAAACGTGGCTGGGTCTTTCAACATGACAATGATCCAAAGCACACCGCCAGGGCAACGAAGGAGTGGCTTTGTAAGAAGCATTTCAAGGTCCTGGAGTGGCCTAGCCAGTCTCCAGATCTCAACCCTATAGAAAACCTTTGGAGGGAGTTGAAAGTCCGTGTTGCCAAGCGACAGCCCCAAAACATCACTGCTCTAAAGGAGATCTGCATGGAGGAATGGGCCAACATACCAACAACAGTGTGTGCCAACCTTGTGAAGACTTACAGAAAACGTTTGACCTCTGTCATTGCCAACAAAGGATCTATAACAAAGTATTGAGATGAAATTTTGTTACTGACCAAATACTTATTTTCCACCCTAATTTGCAAATAAATTCTTACAAAATCAGACAATGTGATTTTCTGGATTTGTTTTCTCATTTTGTCTCTCATAGTTGAGGTCTACCTATGATGTAAATTACAGACGCCTCTCATCTTTTTAAGTGGTGGAACTTGCACTATTGGTGACTGACTAAATACTTTTTTGCCCCACTGTATAAAAATGAGGAACCGATAGTCCACCCAGTCTCTTATGAAAATACACGAGACAATATTGTATATGCGGTCTTTTATAGGCCCAAAAAAGGTTAAATATCTCAATGTGCAGAGAATATAGGGAAGCAGAGGACTTGTGATATCACTAATAAGTAAATGATACACAGATTAATTCCAGACTATTTCTTATTACTGAGGGGGTGACACATTATGTACTTGGATGTAGTTATAACTGCACTCAGTTCTGGGGTCACAGGAGCCGTCACTAATAAGTAAGTGACTCACTGATTAATTCCAGGCTATTTCTCACTACTGTTGTGGGTGACACACTATGTACCTGGATGTAATTATAACTGCAGTCAGTTCTTGGGTCACAGGAGCCGTCACTAACAAGTAAGTGACAGACTAATTAATTTCAGGCCTTTTCTCATGACTGAGGCGGTGACACACATTGCACCTTGCTATAGTTATAACTGCCCTTAATTTTGGGGTATCAGGAAGTATCATTAATATGTAGTCAGTTCTGGGGTCACAGGAGGTAACACTAATAAGTAGTTGTTTAACACATTGATTAATTCCAAGGCTATTTGTTATTACTGAGGGGGTGACTATCTACTTGAATACCAATACCCGGGACCCCTGCTTATCAACTCTTTGAAGATACTTTGGTGCTTTTGCGAGTGCTGAAACTCCTTCACTATTTACATTGCACAGTATCTGTTTTATAATCACCATGCAATGTTATTACAGCTAGTAATAGTGCATGACTGCTATGAAGCAGATGCTGTGTGATGTAAATAAGAATGGGCCCCACACAGTGTAATGTGCTCCACAGTAACCTCACACAGTATAATATGCCCCACAGTGGCCTCTACACAATATAATATGCTCCTCAATGACCCCACACAGTATTCTAAGCTCCACAGTGACCTCACACAGTATAATATGCTCCACAGTGGCCCCCACAAAATATTATATGCGCCTCAGTGGCCCCCACACAGTATAATATGCTGCCCACAGTGACGCCCACATAGTATAATATATTGCCCATAGTGGCTCCCATACAATATAGTATGCTCCCCACAGTGGCCCCACACAGTTTAAAATGCTTCAAAGAGCCCCCTGGAGCCAATGTAAATTTAGATTTACTGACTGTGAACTGACTGACTGACTGGCTAATGAGGCCAGTAATAAAAAATAGCCTGGAAATAATCAGTCTGTCACTTGTTTATAAGGGAAAGCACTTGTAACCACAGAACTGAGTTCAGTTCACTTACAGAGTTTAGTACACTGTGTGGCATCACCTTTAAAGCGGTTTGCCACTTTCAGACCAATATTGAGAGACAAATGTTATGGTTTGCATAATAAAAAGTGGTACAATATTCCAATATACTTTCTGTATCCATCTCTCACAGTTTTCTAGATCTCTGCTTGCTGTCTTTCATTCTGCTTACTTCGAGTGGATGAAGCTCTGACCATGGTCATGTGATGGTCACACAGGTCCACTGTTCATTATAGTCACAGCACAGTAATCAGACATCTGCCTGGTAACCAGCTGTGCACCTGTGTGCTCATCACATAAGCATGGACCATAAATCACATGACCGTGGTTAACTAGAAGTAAAAGAATGAATGACAGCAGAAAACAGTATATTGGAAAATTGTACCACTTTTTATTATGCAAACCATAACATTTGTCTCTCAATATTGGTCTGAAAGTGGCCAACCCCTTTAATGAAATAACCAGTACAAATCATTGGATCAAGGGGGACCATACGGTGGCTCAGTGGTTAGCACTGTAGCCTTGCAGCGCTGGAGTCCTGGTGTTCAAATCCTGCCAAGGGCAAAAAAAACATCTGCAAGGAGTTTGTATGTTCTCCCTGTGTTTGCATGGATTTCCCACATACTGATAGGGAAAAATGTACATTGTGAGCTCTATGTGGGGCTCACAATCTACATTAAAAAAATAAATAAAAATCATTGGATCATGAAAAGACATCTAAAAAGTTTTTATTAACCATTATATATCAATGTCAACTTTTTAAAGATTTCTTCTTGCTGCCAATGAATAGAAATATTCACATTAACACATTGCTAAGAGACTAAAAAATTGGGAGTTGATCCTCCCACTGCCCAGGGAGACAAGATGAATGCAGGATGGGCGTGTCTAGTGATGATGCAGCAGTGCTCAGTAATAGAAGAAAACTCTGTGCTCCAATATCCTTATTTGAAAAAAGAATAAAAGCGCTTTTTCTCTGCATCCCTGGTGCTCTGAAACATAAGAAAGGTATCGTTTTTATTCTGCTAACAGAATCTACAGCACTATGGAAGTGGTTTAAAGTATCTGGGGGCAGAGATAGACTCCCTTTAAAAAGAAGCAATCACTTTAAGAGAACTTTTCAACACCTTTCCCAAATTCAGCTCATTGCATTATTTATTTGGTGTTGCTCCACTGATTTTGTCACAATTGGAATACTTTTTATAGATTCTGCCATTCTTGAGCAATAAGTGATCTTAGTTTTGACTCCTCATATGCTATTTAGGCTCTGTACTGACAGGATGGCGGTGTCAGGCAGGAGCAGGCAAGGAGTGTGATTCGGAGCTCTGACACTGGCTGCCTCTATTTGGAGCTCCGCACTGCTTGCCTGTTTCTGCCTTACACTGCCTACCTGATAGTATAGAGCCTAAATATCATATCAGGCGCCAAAACTAACAGCATTGATTCCTCAGGAACAGGAGCTAGAGAAAAAAATTCCAACTACACTGGAATCAGTAGAGCAGCACCTTTTGACAGAACTGGAGGTTGCACGGGCGGTGAAAGTCCTTTTTAAACATAAAGAACATTATGTGAGTTTTGCAAAGCTGCACTATTGATTACCCTGCAGTTTGGGATACACATTGTACATACTGATGCAGTACTATCCAAACATGCCACATTACATTACCGCAGATTTCATGATTCTACATTATTTAGTTTCACTGTAACAATAATGTACCAAAGGAGTGATGTATATATAACAGAATATATCCAAGTGACACTGATTGACCTTTCTCCATTTTAGTGGGGTCTAGCAGGAGAGAAGGCGGTGTTCCTGCTCATGTCAACCTGTCTGCCTCCTCAATGCTTATGATCGCAATGCAGTATACATCAAACCCAGGTAAGAACCCTAAGGCCAGGGCCCCACGGGCCGGATACGACGCGATTTGCCGACGACAGAAACCATACCATACCAATATCATTACCATACATTGCATAGGGGCTGTGCTTGTTTTTGCAGCCTCAGTCCATTCATTTGATGCAAGGATGCAGTAATGCTTATAATCACCTCTGCTTCTGTAAACAACTGATTTGTTGGGGTTGCGCTTGTTAGACCACTACTTATCTCATATTGATGACCTATCCTTGTATAGATCATCAGTATGTAAAACTTTATAAAACCCTACATAGGCTGGGGGTTCCACGTGGCAGAAACGCTGCAGAAAACAACTTGTAGCCTGATATGGGGGGGTCTTAGCCTTAAAACCACTACTGCGTTTTTCACATGTTCACTGTATGGAAGTAGTAAGTTCTATGGTGCAGAATTATCAATCCTGTCGAATGTTTAGACAATGTGTACTTGGTCCAATCAGTCTAATGATGCACCAAATTCATCAAAGTAGTTCATGTGGTATGTTAAATTTGATGCATCATTAGACTAAGTGTTATGTTTAACATCATATCAGAATACTTTGTGCCAAATATTTTGTGAACATTTAACCATTTTAAGCTGTACCTCTTCCCCTTAGCCTCAACTTTTTCCAGCTAAGGTTCACGAGTGAGGTGTCATGTGTTTAAAACCTATAATGTAGTGGAATCTCAAAACAAAAAGGAATAACGACACTGAGCAACCATAGTGTAGTAAATCCTACAATGGGAAATGTCCTAATAAGTTGTGAACGCTCACCTTTAATGGTTGTGAATCAAAGTCACAACTCTGTATTCACATGTATAACCGGAGTGTCCACCTCGGGTTCAGCAGCAGTAATCCCAACACCTCAAAGGATGTTCGTATGCAGAGAAGAAAGGACCAAGTCTCAGATTTGGTAACAATCTGGGAAATAAGGAACTGCGCTCCCCTTCTTAGTTTGGTAAAAACGGTTTTATTAATGGTAAACTCACACACAACGCGTTTCGGGCGTCCAACTACGCCCTTCCTCAGGTGCAATAGTTTCAGGTTCTATTCCCAATCCTCACTCCTTCCAAAAACTTATGTTCGCTCTGCATCTCTGCTAAATCTGTCATACGATCTCAAGATGGACTGACGCTCACTGATTCACCAAATTACACTTTTCCTTTGATGTCTTCTGAAAATGGCGCCAGAACCATCCCGCTGAGCACCGCAGTAACAATTCTGTGCGGAAACCACTGACGTCCTCTCTCTGGTTCCGGCCGATGACGTGGCATTGCTGTAACAATTCCGTGCGGAAACCACTGACGTCCTCTCTCTGGTTCCGGCCGATGACGTGGCATTGCTGCTGATGGGCCCATCAGCAGCAATGCCACGTCATCGGCCGGAACCAGAGAGAGGACGTCAGTGGTTCCCGCACGGAATTGTTACTGCGGTGCTCAGCGGGATGGTTCTGGCGCCATTTTCAGAAGACATCAAAGGAAAAGTGTAATTTGGTGAATCAGTGAGCGTCAGTCCATCTTCAGATCGTATGACAGATTTAGCAGAGATGCAGAGCGAACATAAGTTTTTGGAAGGAGTGAGGATTGGGAATAGAACCTGAAACTATTGCATCTGAGGAAGGGCGTAGTTGGATGCCCGAAACGCGTTGTGTGTGAGTTTACCATTAATAAAACCGTTTTTTACCAAACTAAGAAGGGGAGCGCAGTTCCTTATTTCCCAGATTGTTACCAAATCTGAGACTTGGTCCTTTCTTCTCTATAATGTAGTGGAAGGCATGTGCACCAATGCTTTCTGAAAAGTGACCTGGGATTATGTAGGTATTGTATGGTACTGTTATTTGGCACTCTGTAGTGCAATATTATTCAACATACACCGTGCTACCACCATACAGTTCCCTGATTGCATCATCATAGCTCCCAACTGTCCCGGATCTGGCGGGACAGTCCCAATTTTACACTGCCGTCCTGTCATCCCGGACAACACCTTAAGGTTTGTCCCGCTATGCCCCTGAAGTGTTTTGCTGTTAACAAACTTAGGGTAGGGTAAAGGTTAAATGGTAGATGCTAAATGCTAGTGGGCTAAACAACCTTTGATGACATCATGACCATGTGATCAGACTCTTGTGTGGGCGAAGCTATTCTGGATACTACAGGACAATGTGGTTGGTGTTACACAGAAAGTATAAGCTGCTGGAAACGGAGAATGATGGAAGGTAAGGAGGAGAAAAGAGACAGCATGTGTGAGGAAGAGGGGGGGAACTGGGGGCATATGTAGGGGGCAATTAATCTCAATGCAGATGAAGGGGGCAATTAAACTGAAGGAAGATGAAGTGGCAATTAAACTGGGGCAGATAAAGGGGACATTAAACTGGTGGTAGATGGAGGGGCAATTAAACTGGGGCAGGTGAAGGTGAGCATTAAGCTGGTGACAGATAAATGGGGCATTAAGTTGGTGGCAGATGAAGGGGGGCATTAAACTGGGCCAGATGAAGGAGGCATTAAATTGGTGACAGATGAAGGGGGACATTAAACTGGGGACAGATCGAGGAGTAGACATTAAACCTGGGGGGGGGGGGGGTGTGGAGATGGAGGGTGACATTAAACTGGGGGCAACTGGAGGAGGAAATTAAACCATGGGGTCGGTAGCTGGAGGGGGACATGTCTACCTTTAGTTGCCCCCA
This sequence comes from Leptodactylus fuscus, assembly GCF_031893055.1. Taxonomy (NCBI): domain Eukaryota; kingdom Metazoa; phylum Chordata; class Amphibia; order Anura; family Leptodactylidae; genus Leptodactylus; species Leptodactylus fuscus. The sequence continues at coordinate 85,494,940 of NC_134271.1, forward strand.
GTTTAATGTCCCTCTCCAACTAACCCCACTGTTTAATGTCCCCCTTCAGCTGCCCTAGATTAATGTTCCCTTTGAGTTTCTGCCAGTTTAAACTGGGGCATGAGGAGAGGGACTTAATACTGTGTGGTAATTGGAGGGGAACATTATAACGTGGGGGCATATAACGTTAGGGTGACTGTAGAAGCATGGAGGCATATGGAAAAATAGATGAGAATGGGCAGAGTCAATGTAAAAGTGGGAGGAGCTAAATTTGCAGTGGTGCGCATAGCACATTTTGTCCCTCTTTCTGTCCTATGAAAGTTGGGAGGTATGGCATCATATTTGTAACCCCTGCAGAATAGAAATTCATCTCATATAATAGATGCCATGAAAATTGCTGAAGGAACCCAAAAATCCTTAAATCTGTAAAGGAAATTAAGATTAATCATTGTATGTATCTTGTCTTAATTCATCGCCATTTTTAAAAGAGAACCTTGCTCCACCTCCATCTAAGTCTAGTTATTTGTATAATTTAATATGAGCTGCTCCACTGATTTCAGCACAGTTGGAATTTCTTCTCTAGCCGCCACAGTTTCCGAGCAATCAATGCTGCCAGTTTTAGCAACTGATGTGCTATTGAGGCTCTGAAGGGCCTCAAAGTCAGAAGTGTGGTGTCAGGCAGGAACAGGCAAAGGGTGCAGTTTAGAGCTCTGACACTGTTCTGATTCTGATTGGAGCTCTGAATTACATCCCCTTGTGTGCTCCTGCCTGACACCACCCACCTGACAGTATAGAGCCTAAATATCTTAACAGGTGTCAAAACTAACTAGTCATTGCTTGGAAATGGAGCTAGAGAAAAAATTCCAGCTGTGTAAGAAGGAGTGGAGCATTTTAACAGACGGTAAGAGCTGGAGTTGGTTTAGGTGATGAAAGGTAAGTAAATAGGTAAGTATATACTTACTTAAGGAATAGAAGTGTTATTGTTTACATGAAACTAGAAAATCTTTTTACCATGCAGTGCAAGCTTTCATAGAGGATATATCTCATTAACACACATTTCTGCCTGTTCTTCCATAGTGTACCATTGTCAGCTGCTGGAATGTCTCATGAAGTATAAGCAAGAGGTGTGGAAAGTAAGTACGAAGCAGGAAAATATGGCAGTCATGTGGAGATATAAGTAATCCAGCTACTGCCAGGGTCTCTCTGAGGGGTGGGAGTTTAGGTGCAATGGAGACATTATAGGGTATGACTTTATATCCACTTGTGATCTGTGGTGCTTATTTACTGTTTAGTTAAGTTACTGTTTACTAAATAGTTCCTATAGACTTCCCTATGGACATTACGCTACGTCTTGTAATGTACATGATTATTTATCTGTAGGATTTACTATATGTTATTGCTTATGGACCCTCTCAAGTGAAACCACCAGCCGTACAAATGCTTTTTCATTACTGGCCTAATTTGAAACCTCCAGGAGCCATTAGCGAATACCGTGGATTGCAGTATACAGGTAAGACAAAAAAAATTTCAGGTATCTTGATCTTCTATACAACAACTACTAATGGCCATAATTACAGTTGTTAACAGACCATTACTGATCCTGTACTATCTACTGCAGAGCTGCATTTACTGTTGTGCTAGTGGCATAGCTGGCATAGATTTCAGGGATCATTTATGCAAATAAGCTGGTGTAAGTGATCATAAATATGCCACACCCACCTCGCCCCATTCCAGGAAAGTGATAAGAATGGCTCAAAAGTTACAAATGTTGCATATGTTTGCACAAAAATTAGCAACTTTTTCATGTCTTGTACACCAGAAAACTGATGTACAAAGTATGATAAAACTCCCCCAATATATTCACACATTATACTACTTATCCTGTAGTGATCCTGAGTTGCAGGTTGTTTTCTACTCCAGAGCTGTACTTACTTTTCTTCTGATATACATTAAACTAATTCTCCTGTACTAATCCTGGGGTACACCCTGCATGATACTCCGGAAGTGAATTCACTTTTCTGCTTTTAAAGTCACAGAGGAAGTGTCATCATGCCTTGTTTGACAGTTTTCTGGAATAAAAGGTAACACATTTTTGTGCAAGTCAGTTTTTTGTGCAAAAAAAATGGATTTGCTCTTTTTTTTCACTGCCCTATCCACTTTCCTGAAATGAAGCATGGTGTGAATAGGACCATAGGCTATTCCCTATGCATGATAAATAGTGATGAGCTAGTAGTATTCGATCGAATACCTCACCAGCATAGAAATGCGTGTAATCGGCCGAACACCAAGGGGTTAAACGCATAGAATATTCGAAGCATTTAACCCCTTGGTGTTCGGCCGATTACACGCATTCCTTTGCCGGCGAGGTATTTGATCGAATACTACTAGCTCATCACTAATGATAAGTAAAGTCTACGCCAGCTGTGATCCTGGCGGACAGTGTAACCAATTATGTGGTAGATTTATTATTTATTTATTATACCTTGTCTTCCATCTTTTGGAAGGGAGTATGGCGAAGGGAGTGGCCTGGGTGGGGCTACTGACCATACCAAATTTACGTTCATTTACACCAGTTTACTGCCATATATGCCAGTCCTCATAAATCAGCCCCATTTTAATTATTCTGTACTGATCCTGAGCTATTATACTGCAGAATTAACTCTCTTACATGTGACTGTAGCACTAAACAGTGTTTTATCTCCCCAGCCTGGAATCCCATTCATTGCCAGCATATTGAATGCCACAATGCCATCAACAAGCCAGCAGTCAAGGTACATCAGTACTTTTTTGTAAAATATATGATGAACTGTACCTGATACTCATTCACCATTAATGATCGACTGGAGATGTGGCCTATGAACATGAAGTGATATAGGTCACATTGAGGCTGGGTTTGCTTTTTTACTGAAGAACTGTGTGTGGTAGTTAAAGGGGTTTTCTGCGAATTTTTTTTTTTTTTTAAAAAAAAGGTCTGTTATTGCTATTAATGGGTTAAAAGTGCACCCATATACTTTTAGCAGTGTTTTGAGTGATTTCTAGGTGTCTGTAGCATTTGTTTACATGTGTAGGTCCCTACTATGTAACTTCCTGTGTGCCTTCCATGCTACCTCCCTGTCAAAGCTCCCCCCTCCTCTCCCCTCACCAGAAGCGGTGAAACGGAAAGTGATTATCAGAAAGAGTCACATGACCGCCTCAGGGATATAGGTAATTATACATTTTTTAAAAAAAATACAAGTAAATTAGAAATTAGGCAGGGGGAAGGGGTTGAGTTTATTCTGGACGACACCTTTAATAGTAGTAATGGGCAGCATGTATTACTATACATTTCACCTGCATTCTGCCAACCAATAAGAATGGCTTTACAGACCAAAAATGTCCGAAACAAAAATACTATTGTTATACTCTGGGGTCTCTTATTACAAACTGCTGATAGGACCTCAGGGGTTATGTTGGCGTCATGACGCATAATGATGGCGACATAATCCCTGAGACCAATCAGGGATCGCTGAAGTCAGACAGAAGAGTCAAAAAGAACCAACATTATACTGTGTGGAACTCAATATAGGGTATTATACTGTGTGGAGGGGCCGCTATGGGACATTATACTGTATGGAGCGGCCTCTGTGAATCATAATAATGCGTGGAGGGGCCGCTAAAGGATATTATACTGTGTGGAGCTCACTATAGGACATTATACTGTTTGGAGGGGCTACTATGGGACATTACACTGTGTGGAGTGGCCACAGTGGACCATTATACTGAGTGAAGGGGCCACCTGTATGCTAACAGCCAGTACACCAGAGGTTTCCAATGCAATAGCCATTACCATACAGGTGAAATGTATAGTAATGTGCTACTCAGTACTGCAATTAAAACCACATGCATTTCTTCAGCATAAAACCTAGTGCAAACCCAGCCTCACATGCTCTTGAGCACTGAGATCTATTTGCCCTGTTCAATTGCAGCTCTGCTGAGTCTGCATAGCTATTTTTTGTTAGAATTATAAATGCTAGTTAAGCTGCTCTACTGGAGAACAAGCCTTCATATATCAGCTTTCTGGACACCCATGCCTTGATGGGAAGAAGAATCGTGAGCTTGTAATGCATTAATGTTACCACTAGATGTCAACACAGGATTTAATAATGCAATCTGTTATTTTTTTCTTTTATTATGCGCCTATTCCTTCAAAGGGCTCCAGTTTAGGACATAAAATGTTGCCTTGATATTGGGTAAATAAAAGTACCTTCTGTTTTTGTCACTTTATTATTGGAATGCTGACATTCTTTTAGTTTTATTTTTCCATGAATTGTGTTGGAACCCTGATACTTTCACCCAAAAGATTTGCAGATGATAAAAAAAGATGAAAACAAAATATTGAAAACATTTTTTCAGTATCGAATATGAGCACCATACGCAGAAATATTCACATATACACACCTTGGCATACTATTAGTGAGGTTATTAATTATTTAAGGAATGTTAAGCCACACTAAATGCCCTTTGGCGTACAAGTCATCAAGATTGGTTGCCGGCAGCCCCTTTAAAATTGCCAACCAATGACATTCCAAGTGTGCTTGATGGGAGGCAGCGACACTGCAGGCTACTTACAGTAACATGAGCAACTTGTATGAAAAAATGGTTCTTGAGACACTTTGAAGAAATGGTTGTACTGCTGGTTTCTTGAAACAAGTCATTGTATTGCCAAGCTGTTAGTGTAATGAAGACTAGAGGGGTCCAGCTACATTATTCCACCCAGACCATAATCCCCAGAGTAGGGCCAGTTTGTCGTTTCCTTGTTAGGACCTCTTCAGAGCATTACCCTATCTCCATCTGTCACAGCATCCGAGATAAAAGGGGGACTCATTGCTGAAGAGGACAGACCTCCATTCCAGCCTTCATTGCCATTTCAGCACTATCATAGCCTTCTAGAGCGGTGGCATGATGTTAATGGAAAACCTGTAGCTGAATGTCTGGCTCATAGCCCTGTGTCGTGCAAACACCTTTTAATGGTTATGTCAGCACCGTTTGCCACACTAAATTTGGGATGTGATGTCCAATTTCACTTGCAGTATAAAATGTATATGACCGTATACACCATTCTATCCATCTATGCAGAGGTTCGCCTCCTCGCACCTCTTGCTGTCATACCAGTTTCTCATTGTTTTCGCAGCCATAGATTCTGTCCTTCTCATGTTGTTGAAGATGGACACATTGATGAACATGAGGCATCACAAAATTCTTATACACTACTTGATCTGATTTTGGATATTTCCTTTCCTTTCAATATCGCTTTTATGCCCCTCCCACATGTCATAGATTGAAGCATTAACATTTGATAGTTTGCAGATCTTAGCAATACTTGGTACTCAGTTTGTATAATCTTACAGCTTGTCCATCATGGTGTTGCAATTTAATTGTTTAAGAGAATAAATGATACACGCTGTTACTTTCTATACTTCCACAATATTTATAATTCAGTGAGTATTACCTTATTTATTTTATTGCTTTCTATCTGAAAAGTCATAAGCTCTTTCTCCTCAGCTTGGTCCTGTAATGTCATGGTGGCCCTCTGTGAATTACATACCTTTCTATTTTCACAAGAGAGTCACGTCCCAGGCAGCTGAATTTCTTGTACATTTGAAATTGGATGAATTGTACCATACTGACTCTCCACAGGGGACTCTTATCACAGTTACAGGACCTGTTGCCAAGTACAGAATGCTAACTGCTATATATCTTTTGGTTCTTGCTGTGTACCTGAATAATTTGGCATTCATTTTTTGTCAACGGCATCCATCTATTTAAAAGATATGGCCCCTGGAAACTTACCAGTAAACTAGCTATGAATCTCCAAGTGGACATGAACTTTTTACCTTCCCAGAGAAATACAAAATGTTACTCCCACTTGGAGAATCATAGCTAGTTTATATATAACCTTCCATGGGCCTTATCTTTTGAATGGATGGATAGATTTATAAAACAAGCAAACTAAGGAAAAACCCCACCAAATTATTGAGGGATACAGTGAGAATCAAATTATATATAGCATTTAGTACTCCGTGACAGATCCTCTTTAATGCTGGGGAATCAACAGGGTTATAATGTTTTAAAGAGGACCTATCAACACCTCCACCAACTCCGGTTCTTAGTGTCTGTAAATAACTGCTGCTCTACTGATTCCGGCACAGTCAGAGATTTTTCTCTAGCCCAAACCATTCCCAAGAAATCAATGCTGTTACTTTTGGTGCCCGATATGCTATGTAGACTCTGCACTGTCAGGAGGGCAATGTCAGACAGGAGAAGGCAAGGGGTGTGATTCTGAGCCCTGATATGCTATTTAGCCCCCCCACCACCACCACCACCACACACACACACACACACACACCTGATACTGACCTTCTGACATTACAGAGATTAAATAGCACATCAGGCACCAAAACGAACTGTGCTTGTTGTTCAGAAATGGTAGAAAATTCCAACTGTGCTGGAATCAATACAGTGCCAACTATTAACAGGTGTTAAGAACTTGAATTGGTGGAGGTGGTGAAAGGTCTTCTTTATACTCGAGTATAAGCCGAATTTTTCAGCCCAGTTTTTGCGCTGAAAAAGCTCCCCTCGGCTTATACCCGAGTCAGAAAAAAAAAATATTTTTTTTTTAGGGGGGGGGGGGTGTCTATGACCAGCCACAATGTTAATGTATAGAATCTCCCATAAGATGCAAAAAAAAAAAAAAAAGTTCTAAATCACTTCTTTCCCTAGTATACATACAAAAGTAGAAAATTACTGTGAGACACATACACATTAGGTATCCCTGTGTCTGAAAGTGCCTGGTCTACTGAATATAGGGTATCTGCAGTGCTCATATTCCGTTTGGAAGGGGTTAATAGGAGCACTGCAGATACCTTATATTCAGCCAGACTGAATTCCAAGTGGGGGAAGAAAAAACAGTCCTCAAGTTCAGGGAAGGGGCAGACAGACAGACAACCAAAACTACCCCTCCCCTTCCCCAGCACCCATCAACTACTGCACCAAAAAACTCCAACCATTTAAATTTTTGAAATTTTCCAGTAGCTGCTGCATCCCCCCCCCCCCCCCCCCCCCTCGGCTTATACTCGAGTCAATAAGTTTTCCCAGTTTTTGGTGGTAAAATTAGGGGCCTCAGCTTATACTCGGGTATATACGGTATATAGGAGAATATAAAGAGAAAATGAAAATAACACTGTCCCACAGCAGAGTTTGCACTGTCTCTAGCTACCAATGTGATGCTGCATTAAACAGATTAATAGCAGAGCACAGAAAAAGTGACATTTAAAACTTGAAGGTGTTGTCCCATTAAAGATTCTTTTTCCCTATCCACAGAATATAAAGGTCACATTGCAGGGGGTCTGAAAGATGTCCCATGCCTCCTTCATGTCGCAGAGAAGGAAGCAACGGTCACGAATATGCGCTGTCATAGTTGTCGGAACCCCAGCAATGTAACACTTATCCTGTGGATAAGAAATACGTGTCTTTAATACCACAACCCCTTTAAGTGAACTCTGATCAGAAATATACAGAATGGTGAATCACATACAGTGTGCATAAAAGAAGTGCAAAGTGTGAAGACAATCAGGTGAGGGGTGGTGGGATGGAAAAAAGTGTTTTCTCTGGACTGCTTCACCATGACATATGACAAATTCCTTTTTTTGCAGATGTGTATTGATGCAGCACTATCAGTGGCCCTGGGGGACAAACCACCCCCACTGTACCTGTGTGAGGAGTGCAGCCAAAGAATCACTGGGTGAGTAGCTGGATAGATAACTTATAGAGGTATCTTATACGCCCATTGACAAAAAAATTATGCACCCAGATACAAATATTGGATTGCTGCCAAATTTGGCATTCGTTTGGGTCTTGGTCTTGCCACTAAAGGGGATAAAAGTACTTCATCTTCTGCCCTATACACAGGGACTACTTGTGGGTAGTGTACCTCTCGGTGACAGATCATTGGTTAGGCATGCCTCTATGACACATTTTTCCCAGTTATAAGAGGGGGTACAACATTTGACTAAGAGAAGCAGGATGTTCTGACCTATCTGTTAGGGGCAGTGGTTACTTTAGGGCTTGTACCCATAGCAGAGAGTATTTAATTGATCTGCCAAGGAACATGATTATTCTCAGTTTCCTTGTTCTGTTGTAAGTGTTTCTGGCACTTACCACAAAGAAATTTGGCATAACAAGGTCCATTATGTCTCCTGCCGTTAACAGCCAACCACTAGCACCTTTGGGCCCCTTCACACGGAGGATACGCTGGCTGATTCTGAACATGTAAACGTTCCGAATCAGCGGCGTTTAAAACAGATCCCGTTGCTTTCTATAGGAGCCGGCATACGTGCGCTCCCCATAGAAATGAATGGGCTGCTTTTTTCCATTCATTTATATGGGGAGCGCACGTATGCTGGCTGCCATAGAAAGCAGTGGGATCTGTTTTAAACGCCGCTGAAGCGGAACGTTTACATGTTCAGAATCAGAACAAAAACATATGCAAAAAAGGCTTGACAATAAATAAACATCCAAATAATTAAATAAAAAATATTGTCTGTAACAGACAGGATGGTTGTAAATATAATAAATATTTATTAAAAATACATAATACAACAACAGTTGTCACAAATAAATAATTGTAAAATAAAAAGGGAGAACAACCCAGCAAGATATATATAAACCAGGTGGTGGGTGGCAAGTATATACTGATGAGGCATTAAATAAAATAACCAAGCAAGGTAAAATGTGGCAATTTATATAAGATACAAATAAACACTCAGTGCAAAGTATATACAAAGGCACATAGTGCTAAACAATTGTTGCAACATACCCCAAAAAGGACACCATAATATAAAGGATACGCCAGTGTAAAAGATATACTGTGACCAAACAGAAAACCAAGCAGGAAATAAATAATAATTAAAAATAATAGCCAATGCCTACCCACGGGACCTGGACACCCGACGCGCGTTTCACCTCGCACAGATATCCCCTGACGAAGCCTGTGCGAGGTGAAACGCGCGTCGGGTGTCCAGGTCCCGTGGGTAGGCATTGGCTATTATTTTTAGTTATTATTTATTTCCAGGGGATATCCCCTGACGAAGCCTGTGCGAGGTGAAACGCGCGTCGGGTGTCCAGGTCCCGTGGGTAGGCATTGGCTATTATTTTTATTTATTATTTATTTCCTGCTTGGTTTTCTGTTTGGTCACAGTATATCTTTTACACTGGTGTATCCTTTATATTATGGTGTCCTTTTTGGGGTATGTTGCAACAATTGTTTAGCACTATGTGCCTTTATATATACTTTGCACTGAGTGTTTATTTGTATCTTATATACATTGCCACATTTTACCTTGCTTGGTTATTTTATTTAATGCCTCATCAGTATATACTTGCCACCCACCACCTGGTTTATATATATCTTGCTGGGTTGTTCTACCTTTTTATTTTACAATTATTTATTTGTGACAACTGTTGTTGTATTATGTATTTTTAATAAATATTTATTATATTTACAACCATCCTGTCTGTTACAGACAATATTTTTTATGTTCAGAATCAGCCAGCGTATCCTCCGTGTGAAGGGGCCCTTTGTTTGCAGTGATGTTGTGAAAGTGAAACCTGGACTGCTGTAGAGTGGAACTGTATTGTCCTTAGTAATGTGGTTTCTGGCAACCGTCGCATTAGGGCATGGTGGCCATGAGGTGAGCGCTTCAGTTTGCGCTGGAGCTGTACACTGCACCTACTACTGGTTGGTCCCTCTTGTAGTGATATGAGGGATACCAACAACAGGATAATGTTTGCCCACAAATAGGAAGGATGCAAAATTATCTGTTGCAAGAGTTCTCTACTTGAAATGCGAAGTACTCTAGGTAAAAAAAAAACCTGTTAATGCAGTCACAAGATTTGGATGAAAATGTTCTATGATAGATCCAGTTATATTAGGACAATTCCTTAAAAAAATTGTAATTTTAAGGTGGAATTACTATTAATCTTATCTAAGTATAAGGGAGTCTTCACACGAAGTAAACGCTTTGCTCATTCTGAACGTAAACTCGTTCAGAGTGAGCGGTGTTAAAACAGATCTCATTGATTTCTATGGGTGTCGGCATATGCGCACTCCCCATTGAAATTATTGGGACTGTTTTTTTTACCTATTGCCTTCAATGTGATACGCATTGATTTCAATGGGGAGTGCTCGTATGCCGGCACCCATTCAAGTCAATGGGATCTGTTTTAATGCCACTCACTCTGAACTAGTTTACGTTCAGAATGAGCGGAGCGTTTACTCCGTGTGAAGGCTCCCTAAATGTAGGGGATTAGACTTTAAGGCTAAGGCCCTACATAGTGAGCCGCAGCAAAAAAGCGCTGCTGGAAAAAATTGGTGGAAACGCATTTCGGTTTTTCTGCAGTGCTTTGCACAGAAAGTCCACAGAGTTTTCCCCTGTGGACTTTCTGCTTCTATTATACCTATACGGAAACCAACAGCTTTTCTGTAGGTTTAATTGACTTGCTGCAATTTCCAAAACCACATACTTTTTTTTCAAATCATAGCATTTCCACTGCAAATTATTTTCCGCAATGTGTGAATGGGATTAGCAGGAATCCCATCCACTTTGCAAGGACTCTAATGGCGCTGAATTTGGTGTGAAATCTGCGTCAAATTCAGCACTGCTACCAGAAAAAGGAACCCATTGAAGTCAATAGGAGGCTTTTTTTTCAGCGCTGAATTTTACACGGATTCCACAACAAATTCAGCGCCATTTTCCTCTGTATGTCAGCATACCCTAAAGGCTGGGTTCACATGGGGATTTTTGGACGGGAATCCAATCCAAAAAATGGCTAGCTGCAACTGGAGTCATTTTTTTGGACTGGATTCTGAGGCAGATTCCACGTCAAAATCCAGTCCAAGAGTGAACCCAGCCTAAAGCCTCGTTCCCACGGAGTTACGCGGCGCTCATTTAGACATGTAAACATTTGTCAGAGCGAGGCGCTTCAAAACAGATCCCATTGACTTCAATTGGTGCCGACTTACACGCGCTACACATTGAAATCAATGGGAGGCTTTATAACCCATTGATATCAATGTGTAGCGCGTGTAAGCCGGCACCCATTGAAGTCAATGTGATCTGTTTTGAAGCGCCTCGCTCCGACAAATGTTTACTTGTCTAAATGAGCGGCGCGTTACTCTGTGGGAACAGAGCCTAAGTGTTTCTCTAACGGAGACTTGGGAGTGCAGGTATTGTATAGAAGCTTTTGAAGTGTTGCTCTTCTGCTCACAGATCTGTTCATTTCTGCAGGGATCACAGTGCATGGCTGATAGATGTTCTCCTGCCACAAGGTATGTGTAATTCAACACCTGTACGGTAGGGTGTAATTTACATAAATTGCCCATACATGTTAGATTTCCTTGGCCGACAATAGGTTATGAAAATACTGTGAACGACCATTTGCATTGGCATTCTTTTTTTCTTCCAAAACTAGATTGAACATTGAAAATTTTTTAGCCAGCAGTAAGTGAAGTATGAGAGTGTTTGGCATGAGAAGCCATGGAAATAAGCAAGAGTCTGAACTCTTTTCTGGTTTAGTAGGCACGAACAAACTAAAATATTGCCACATGGCACTGTTTATGTACATACCTGGCATAATTTAGGTGCTAGGTTAACATCTGTGTTGGAGTCTCTCAGCTGTCTGTGGGTAACCACTTTTTTAGCAATAGCTCTACATCATGTGGCCCCGAATGACAGAGAAACCAACACTAGTGTGAACCTAGCATTAATGTGTTATTTTCCTTGCCAAAACTCAGTGAAGCTGTAAACATTTCAATAGTAATTGACTGTCTTTTTGTTGAGTGGAACAGTAAAATCTGGCCTGTGCTTTTCCTAGCCAAAAACCCCAAATCATTAAAGTTATATACACTAAACTGGTATAAAAGTGCCCGAATAAAACATGTCTACCACCATAATGAAACAGAAAAGCCATTGCTTGTTCACTTTCCAAACACCATACTACCCAAAAAGGTAATATTTTTTTAGTGCTTGTAAAAGCTATTAATTCTTCCTATAGAACTGTGTATGTGTATAAACACCCAAAGGCATCTGCCCCATAAAGGTATCACATTTGGATAGTTTTTTTTTTAATTTTAAAAAAGCGTATAGTGTGTATTTTAAAAGGATGTTTGTGTACCACCTACAACCATACGAATACCCATAGCCATAACTATGTTTGCATTAAAGAGCTAGAGCGATAGAGCCCTACGAGACTTGATGTGTTATGCACAACATTTTAAGGAAATTTGCCCTGTTGGTTCAGATCTAACCCATTTGGACCAAAATTTTTGCTCCAAAGCTTCTCAAAACCAAAATTAATTATGAAAAGTTTGCTCCTCTCTAATGTTGATCAATCATCAGTTATTTTGCGCAGACCCATTGCAGGGGATTTATCAAGACAGGTATTTAATACACTGATCTTAAAAATCCCTGCAGTTTCTGAAGGATGTTCCTCATTTAGGAGGGAGCCATGTGCCTCACAACTGCCATAGATTTGAGGCATTAGGAGTTTGATGATTCAGACAAACAATCTTACCATCGATCAAATGGCTGCATCATGGCCGTCACAAAAACTAACATGTATGGTCAGCTTTAGTTTAACTATGGTGCAGTCACAGACGCAGAGAAAGAATCTGCAGCTGCACATCTGCCAGACGGCCATAGCGAAATCTGTCATTTAGACTACCCTAGCGCTCTGTGATGTTTTAACTTTGGTTCAGTGGAACAATAAGGGTCTGGGTCTTACCGGGAACACCAGGCTATGGGGAAATGAGAATGATTATACTTTAATCTAATGTTAAGTTTTGTATATTTCTTACTCTACTCTTATGGAAAACACGTAAAAAAAAGTTACTTATTCTTGTTCCAGTGATCCTCTGTTCATTTCATTTTTTGACAATGAACCTTTAAAATTATGAAATATTCATGTATTCAGTATTTTTGTGGTGGATTAACCATTTAAAAAAGAGTTGTCAGGTTCTTTTTTTATTGATGACCCATCCAGATGATGGAGATCAGTAGAAACCTGACATACAGGACGTTTGGTGATCAGCTGTTTGAAGAAGTGTTTTCAATCTTTACATTGTTTGCTGTGCTGTCTGTTTTGTAGCAGCCTTGTGATTGCTCTATATGCAGCTTTGTCCCATAGAAGTGAATGAAACTGATAGCATGCCATGTGAACAGAGAAGAGGTCACAGCACAGTGATCACACGAGTGCTGCAGCCCCTTCAAACAGCTGATCATCCTGGGTGCCAGGTGTCAGACTTCGCACTTATCTCTTAATGATGATGTTTTAATAAAAAAAAGAACTAGAAACCCCTTTAAAGACAAGTTGTCCACTCTCCTTGCATGTCTGTTTTAGTAAATACATGTATTCCCCATGAATTAACAGGGTTTTCCCGTATAAATGTTTCCCCTCCTCTTCTTGGTTTTATTGACAAGTTGGTAGGGGGACTTGGCTTGTGTGATGTCTAGGTCAGGCCAGCAGCATTCTCTGAGATTGTACTTGTTCTAATCTAGGCATTGTCATTTCTGAATTTCTATACAGAGATGAATGCCATGGGTCAAGCACACTGTTCTAGCCTTTATCAGAGCTCACTGAGTGACAGGTTTTTCTTTAGCTGTCAATAACAATGAAGAGACGAGGATATGTGTCTGACCACTGCTAATAGATAGCAGAGGTGGCCTGAAACCCAGGCAACAACCTGTACACACTGAGGATACATATTCAGCTGTATCTAACAAATGGAGCAAAATAGATAAAGCACTGTACTGGGTAAAACTGCTCAGTATGCTGTTCTATAGCGAGCTTCAAGAAAATGGTGCTCGGGCATGTGCAGTAGCGCTCAGAACAGAGCATTACTGCGCATGCCCAAGATTTCAAAGCGCAGGACCGAGACTACAGAGAATGGAGGAGGTTACACCTAGGGAGAAGGCGGCATCACGGAGCACAAGCGAAGGAGAGGGCTTTACAAGGGTATGACGCAGGGGGGTGCTCGATGGCCTTGAGGAACGCCCAGAGTGCTTGTCCAGCTTCATTTGCATACTGGTTTTACCGATATGTAAAAAAAAAAGGCTATTCAGGCATATAACTATCTAGAATCACGATTTCCCAATGATAGAGCCCCTTTAAGCTACGACTCTAAGGGTGCATTCACACGGAGTAACGTGCCGCGTGACCTGGCACGTATATGCCGTGTGAGATTTTGAGCACCGTATATGCTCCCATTGATTTCAATGGGAGTTAGTCTCGTATACTCCGTGTTATTTTGCAGCCGCGTATATGGCACTCAAAATCTCACACGGCGTATACGTGCCAGGTCATGCGGCACGTTACTCCGTGTGAATGCACCCTAAGTATGCATTATTCTTCTGTTATCCTGCACAGAAATTTATAAATAAGTTTCACTTGTCAAAAAAATGTGTCCTGCCATAGTCTGACATTGTCAGCACTGATATGGATAGTGTTCAGTGCAGGTACAAATACACTGCAGTACTAAAGGAAATAGTAGTGTCAAGGTGTTAATTTATTAATCCATTTACAGGGGGAATAGCGGAGGGAAGGAACAAATTTAATCCAGAATTGTTATTTCTGGTTGAATATAAGTACATATTAAAACAGACATGTCAGAAATAGTGAAAAGACCACTTTAATTTTACACACAAAGGGGGAGTTCACACGGAGTAACTTGCCGCGTGATGTGGTACGTATATGGCGTGTGAGACTTTGCGCGCCGTAAACGCTCCCATTGATTTCAATGGGAGCATGGATCGTATACGCCGCGTTATTTCGCGGCCGTGATTTTACGGCCGCAAAAATAACGCGGCGTATACGATCCAGGCTCCGATTGAAATCAATGGGAGCTGTTACGGCGCTCAAAATCTCACACGCCGTATACATGCCACATCACGCGGCACGTTACTCCGTGTGAACTCCCCCAAATTGTTGCAAGAATCATTGGTACTTGGTATTGCATTTTCTCTAGTTCTTACAATAATTGATGGATAATGTATTTTGGGTGGAGTTTACTCCTAATAACAGACAATAATAAATATTACAATGTAAACCTGCTTTTAGGATCAATGTAATATTCTCAAATTGTGTTCTCAGAGTTACAGAATAGCCATATTAGATTCTAGGATATTATGTATTGATTGCTGCACAGAAGATAAATTGCCTGATAATAGCAGTGACAGATAGCAGCAGATATCAGCAGACTTTAATAATGGTCACAGGGAAAATTGTTTCCTGGCACATTAATAACTGCTCAAAATCTATCAATAAGTCATACACTTTCATTCATTTAATTTATTGCAGGAAATGATAGTAAATGGTAAAATGTATGGCATATATAAAAAAAAAAATCAAAAGCATAGTCAAGTAATAAAACATCGTAAATAAAAGTAAGTTAAGAAAAATTAATACATTAAAGCGTAAGCATATTAATTAAATGTAATACATAAAAGTAATTGGAAAATAAAATAATGTAAAATTGTAATTATAGATAAGATAAGATAAGATAATAAAAATTACATGAAATATACAAAAGTAAAATGAAACTAAATAAAGTGATATAAAAAATAAAATAACTTAAAGTAAATTTATATTGCATAGAATTATTTTTTCTTTCAAATAAAATTGTAAAGAGAGCCTTTTACCGCCTCCTCCATCAAGTCCAGCTCTTAGCATCATATGCTCCACTGATTCCAGAAAAGTTGGAATTCTTTCTCTATCCCACCATTCCTGAGAAATCAGTGCAGATAGTACCTATTATGCTGTACCATGCTGCTGTATGATGAGCTATCAGGTGGGTGGTGTCAGACAGGAGAAGACAAGGGGTGTGATTATGAGCTGTAACATTGCAAGTCTCTGATTAGACTTAATCCTGCTCCCACCTGTCAGTACAAGAGCCTATGTAGCATATCAAGGTAGAGAAAAAAAAATGTGGGAGCTAGAGAAAAAAATCCAGCCATGCTGGAATCAGTGATGCATCACCTATTAACAGAAGCTAAAAAGTGCAGTCAGTGAAGGTGGTGAAAGGTCCATTGTAACTAGTTCTGGACAACCCATTGACTATATGCAGATGGTCCACGCTTAACCATGCTAAGATGTATTTGTACATCCTTGCATGGGTAAGCAACTACACAAAACCATGTAGCTATAAGATGCTGATTTTGGCTATTACTACAGCTGTACCTCCCATAGAGAAGGCAAGGACAGTTTATTACAATGTGAATAAAAACGGACCAGAGAGTTAAACTAAAACCTCATTCACAGCTGTGTACAGTTGCAAGAATAAGTAAGTGACCTATGTGGTCTTATTGTCATACAAATCTCAATTAAATACAAACACATTCTAACTAAAGCAATACCAAACAAACTGTTTCAATATTAATTTCTTTATTGAACACATCCAAAGTGCAGGAAGAAAAAGCAAGATGAGACAAGATCGGAAGTGTAGGTTTGACTTATTAAATAAAGGCACACAAAGCTTGGTTACTGACAAATCTGCTCTTCTCGAGAAACATTCTTTAGGTTAGGGCTACACAACAACTTTTTTCACGCAACATGAAGATGACAATGTGTAGCTATGTGAACTGTGCTTAGAGACTTACATCCTTTAGATCACTTCGAGAACACAGTGGAAAATCCTGTGAAAGGGGTGAGAAAGAAATCAAAGGGTAACAGAAAAAGACCTACAAGCTGCAAAATCCTCTGTTCTTTATTAGAAAAAGACCGTAGTGTTCAGGAAAGGATACCACAAAGGAAGCTGCTCCTACCTAAAATAAACCATTGCTTCCGATCTTGAGTTTGCCTGAGACCTCCAAGATGTTCCGAAATGCTTCTTGAAAAATATTCTATTGACAGAGAAAATAAAAAGGACACTTATAGCACAAATGCTCAACACTATGTTATGTTAACGCTATGTAACAGATCTTACAGTTATTAAATACAAGGGCCCATGTTAGAGCAGCCATGTGCCGTTTGTGAGTTGGTCACTAATGAGGCCTGGGATTAGCTACATTGGTCATCTGGCAAAAACATAGCATCACTGCTGACGTCAGCTGTGGGGCCGCTATACAGAAAACCAGACCAGATGCTACTGAAAACAGAGGATTAGGGGGAATTGAGTAGTATTTTTCATGTTACCGGTTTTATCAGTATCCCTATTAAATCTTAGGGACATAAGATAACAATTAGAAAATATTTTATTTGTGATCACTGTAGTAATTCCAAAAGATTCACTTACTTTTTATTGGAAATAAATTTAAAGGGATCCAATCATTGGAATCCCATTTTTTCTCCATAACACGTATGAATAGCCCTAAGAAAGGCTATTCTTCTCCTACCTTTAGATGTCTTCTCCACTCTGCCGTTTGGTAGAAATTCCAGTTTTCATCGGTAGGCAAATGAGTCCCCAGCACTCAAACAGCATTGGGGGCGTCCCCAGTGCTGTGAGAGAAATCTCCAGCGATGCCTCTATCTTCGCCTGGAATGCCTCTCCCTGCTACTTCTTCCGGCGGCGGGTTTCAAACTTCTAGGCATGTGCAGTCGGCTCTTCCATCGGACCTGAGGCAGAGACGACTGGGCATGCCCGCGGCCATTTTCTTGTGGCCGCTTACACAGTAAGCTGGTGTAAGGGGCCACAAGAAAATTGCTGCAGGCCTGTGCAGTTATGTGCTGTTTGAATGCTGGGGACTGCCCCCAGTGCTGCGAGAGAACTAATTTGCATACGGATTTGCATTTGAAAACCGGGATTTCTACTGAACGGTGGCGCGGAGAAGACATCTAAAGGTAGGAGAAGAATAGCCTTTCTTAAGATTATCCGTACGTGTTAGGGAGAAAAAATGGGATTCCAAACATTGGATCCCTTTAACATCCATTGGATATGTTCACACACAGCAGATCTTTCACAGTAATGTCTGCAACTGTACCTCATATAACTGGGGTTTCCAGTAATCCATTCAGGTGCTGTTGAAACAACCCCATTAACCACTTGTCGACCTCCTGTTGACTATATATATTGCTGTTGCTGCCTTTCCAATGGCTGTATACACAGCTCTTAATGAGTGCTGTGTACACAGCCATAGAAGCCGCCATCTTCCCTCAAGCCTGGTGGAAATGCCTTTCCAGGGGTCTATTATGAGCTTATGGGGGAACACAATGTGTAAAAAAATAAATTAATTAAAAAAAATGCCACTACTATACATCACATGCTGCAGTCCACTCCCCGGAGACACAAAACTATGTGTCACCTATGTGAAAATGATCAGAACGGAGAGGAAAACCTTAAAAAATATTTTAGAAGCCCTTTATGCTATTAAAAAATGGAAAAATGTCTCCTTTTTTAATGTTTTCCCATATTAAAAAAAAAATGTTAAAAAATAAAAATGGCATAAAATAAAGCCCTATATATCACTGAAAAAAAAGGCAAAAGTTATTTGAATACGTTTTTTATAGCCTTCAGAATTGAATATACCAAAAAAAGCAAAACTGTACATAGTCATGAAGTGTTTGATATGTATACAGCCATATTATTTCTGTAGAAATTGGCATCACTGATTCCCTTGTGTTCCCTGGAGCCAGCTATATTTGGCATAAACATTCAGATGGTTGCCACTAGATGGCACAAAGTCAATACGATTTTGTAGTGGTTCCTTTTTTGAGAAAAAAAGTGATATGGTAGAAACTATTTAAAGACATAAATAATGTGAATTCTTCACTCTATATACCTATCTATGAAGTACATGCCTGGTTATCAGACTTCTTGAATCATTGGAATAATAAAACTTCACTACATATATATCTATAACGTCCTTCCACTGTACCTCCGTCCTTGTCTATGGATGACACTTGTGCAGTGTTGCGCCCATGTGTATTTTCAGTATATATGAGTGTCCCAATCCCTGTTCTTAGTGCAAATGGTTCATGTGAACTGTACCCATTGAAAAGAATAGTCTATGGGGTCCGTGTGCTTTTACTGCACAGCGCTTGCAGTTGCGTTCGGTATTCCATTTGAGGGGGGGCCCCATGTGGACTCTCTGAAGGGAATACCGAACGCAGATGTGAACAAAGGGTAAAAGGGGAGCAGCACACGACTGTGTTTCACCCGGGCAACACGGTCCGTGTGTTAGCCAGATATACCGGCTTGAATTTCGTGCGGTGAGCTGGAGTCCTAGCAGAGTAGTTATCTATGATGCTAGGACTCCCTGCCTCCCAGCGACATACTGCCCTATATCAATTAAAGTACAGGACAGTATGTCGTTGGGATGCAGGGACTCCTAGCATCATAGATAACTATTCTCTAGGAGTCCTGCTCCCAGCACGAAGTTTAAGCCAGTAAATCTGTCTGACACACGGACCTGGCCTTGTAGCACGGGTGAAACACGATCGCGTGCTGCTCCCCAAATTGCCGGCCTCAAAGGGTGTGATTTAGTGCAATGACTGCAGGAATAGATTAACCTGCTCCCCTTAAGCTTCCTGTGGCTAGTTAATGTAAATTTGCATAAGCCAATCTAAGGTTCTAAAAGTTTATAACTTTTCAACAACAGTAAGCTTATTGAGGGCCACCATAGGAAAGGACGTTATTTGATGTGGGACCAACTTAGGGTAAAAAAGCACTCAACAGTTTTGTTTTGTATAACACTAATGTAAATGAGGCCGAGCAGATATTGTACTGTATGTGATGGCGCTGTTTACTGAGTTCTGTGTACATGTCTTATGCAGCTGAGATTTCAGCCATTTGTCAGAAGAAGGTAAGAACTACCTAGCTTTGTCGGCCGTGTTGTCATCTCTGCTGTGATGTGTCTGTTTGTTGCCTATGTCATTGTTGTCAATCATAAAGGGGTATTACATGCAATATGTCCATTACAGAACACTGTGCCTTTAACAAGCAGGTTCCAGCATAACACAATCAGATGTTCGATCCCAGTCTGCTTGCCAGTGGTTGTGATGTTACAACTCCCAGCATGCCAGCAATATGGCTTTGGGATATGCTTGGAGTTGCAGACCACTGACTTGGGGCACGCTAGTAATTGTAGTGCTGCTCTAAGACTTGCACCGTCAGCTTTGTTTCATTCATTGACCTACAAAAGGAGGTTTATGGTTTTATGCAAAACTAAATTATTGTATGATGAATTGTTCTATAAAGTTCGAATAGATTGTGCTTCAATGTTTCCCATGTTTTAAAATGTCTGCTTGATGTCAATGAATAAAAACTTTCTCATTTATATGGCTAAAGTCCAATCCAGCACAAACAACTGCAGCCCTTTATTACACTGTGGACATACGACTGGTTACAATGAATTTCCAGCCTCTGGATGCAAATATGACAGCAAGCAGATGTATAAAAAAATGGGAAAATTAAAATTTGTGTTGTATTAAAACGTTGTAGGATCAATAACCTAAATTTGCATAGAAACAGAAAACCTGTCTACAAAATCACATGACTTTATTGCATTTTTGCATGTGCAGAATTGGTATTTCTCATGATCACTTTATCCATTGTAAACTATGTTGTGAGTGTTCACCATCAACATCATGCTGCTTGCAAAGATTTGTACTTGACTACATAAAAAACCTATTTCATTGTCCGGCATCACTAAATTATCAAGGTTAGGTAGAAGTTTTTATAAAATATGGTTGAAGAATTAACAGTGATGACCATATTATCCAGGGAGATTTTGGTTAATTTTTTATCCCTTAAAGCAACTTGTGAGTATTGTAATCTTTTATTTTAATTCCATCCTAAAGATGCCCTAATAACCATTTGTGCCCACTAGTATTGAGCAAGTAGTATTCGATTGAATACCTCACCGGCATAGGAATGCGTGTAATCCGCTGAACACCAAGGGGTTAAACGCTTTGAATATTCGATGCGTTTAACCCCTTGGTGTTCGGCCAATTACACGCATTCCTATGCCGGCGAGGTATTCGATCGAATACTACTCGCTCAATGCTAGTTCCCACTAGTTGGCCTACAATTTAATATGGAACTACATTTATTAAAACTTATTACTGATTTCCAGAACTGCAGCTCACATGTAAGAAGGGCGGTGGTGACTTGCTTCTCTGCTGGATGCTGTGGCCGCCATGGTAATCGACCAGTCCGATATTGTAAACGCTGCCACTCCTACCACCACAACAGCGAGACTGGGGGAGCCTCTTCATCAGAGACTCACTTGTTTCAGACCTCACCACCTCCCATCAACACACGGGAGTGTGGGGCGGAGGAGCTCGTGTGCGCGGTGGAAGCAGTCATTAGGTAAGAAATGCCTCCATTCTATTAAAACAGAAGTCATCTCATTAGTTTTTTCATACATCTATAGTGCTGGTAAAGGGAACAAACTTTGCAATATATTTTACAAAAGAGAAATGCCTGTGTCATTGTGATTCTGCTATACTCTGTACGCAAGCAGATCAGTTTACAATAAAGTCTATGGAGAGGGGAGGTGGGGAAAGAGAGAGATAAAGGTATGAGGCAATATGCAGAATTAAATGAGTCATTCCTGTCAGGAGAAAGCTGGATAGTGATTCCTGGTAACTCAGCTATGTTGTGAAGAGAATTGCTTTTCTATAGTGCATGTTTCTCTGATTTAAGGGAGCTCCCTCCATAGACTTGTGTTGTCCAGATTTGATCAGTGACGGGAGGGAAAAAATAGGCGATTCTCTTTAATTACATATATTACAAAGTTTGTAATTTGAACCTGCAGTATAGATTTATAGAGACAATATAGTTATAAGAAAATTATAAAATAAAATGGAAAAGGGTCTACCTAATAAAAATGAGTCCTAACCCTTCAATGGTTGCCATACATGCAAAAAAAATACATGAAGTCTAGATACAATGAACCTTCACCTCACCCATGCACTACTTTATTTCACGAGTGCTGTTGATGCAGGTGGATTGAACATTTGCTGCCAGTGTCGTCTGAAGCTTACAGATGACTGATGTAGATCTCCGCTATGGGAGGCAACGTGATTAGCTTCTCTAACGAAATGAGACTCTAAAAGCAAACAACCCTTTTGATGGAGTTGCCCAAAAATAAAATATGATGGTGTTTGGCATTTACTGCTGCGATAGATGATCCAGTGACCATTTGCTCATGTAGTAATGCAAACACCATGTATTCAAAGTTTATAGTAGTGTGCGCGTTCACCTAATGTGCTAGTAGACACACGTGCTCAGTTACTCGCCCTACAGCCAGGTCTTTGCATAGTTATCCTCTGTTCCCTGCAGAGCAGCCAATAAAAAAGCTTTCTGTCTGGCTCGTCCGGTAAGTAACAGAGCCTCTACAGTATGCTGGCAGTATACTTGAGAAGACTCACTCGGTAGGAGAAGTAAGAAGGGACTCTATTGTTAGCTGGCAGAGGGGGAAGGAGACTGATTCTATCCAGAGCCTATTCCAGGCAGCATAGGCTAGCAACAGCACTGAAAGAGACACATCGAAAAATGAATTTTATTATATTGAAGCACTGCCAAAATTACTTTAAAACAGCCTTTTAGGCCATTTGGACTCGGGGACATCCCTCACTACACATGTGTATCTATTGTTTCATACCATCTTGGCCAAAAACATTTTGAATGCATTTCTTGGTTTGATTTTCTAGTTTGCTGAAGGAAGCAGAGTACCATGCAGAGCAACGGGAGTATGAGATGAACCGCAGGAGACAGATGGGTTTGGCCTCTTCGCATCATTCACTAGACAACACAGACTTTGATAACAAAGATGATGATAAACATGACCAACGCCTTTTGAGTCAGTTTGGAATCTGGTTCTTGGTAAGATTAACTGTTCACACCGCTGAATTTGAGGTAGATTCTGCTTCAAAATCAGCTCCAAATTCCACCTGAAATTTGCCTCCCATTCGTTTCAAAGGGGATCAGAAGTTGATATTTTCAGCTAGCAGAAAAATATAAGCGTCATGCTTGATCTCCAGCTGGTTTCCACTTGCTGCTATCACCCATAGAAGTGAATGGGAGGCAGAAGAAATGCCAGGTTCGTGTGGAAATTTCTAATTTCACATCAGAATTTGGGCCAGCAGAAAAATACGGCCTCTCCTGAAGCTGAATTGTTCAGCTTGTAGACATTCCACCATGTGAATGTAGACACTTTTGATCAGACAGCAGAGTGCTTCATATTCTTGGATACCCCTTGAACTGATAGTCTATAAATGTCTGCCAGTTTACAGATTACAAGAAGCAGAGTTGTAAATGAAGCACTGGAAGTGACTGGAGTATAAAATATGAAGTTAAAATCTGTTCAACATAACTGAGCAAAGCTACGCGATGAAACCTCTAAAGTCTAGATTTACACTTGATGTTATTTACACTTGATGTTATTTCATGTTATGCTATAACCCCTGTTATCACAGGTCAGTCTCTGCACTCCCAGTGAAAACACACCCACTGAAAGCTTGGCGCGCCTGGTCAGCATGGTCTTTCAATGGTTTCACTCTACAGCGTATATGATGGATGATGAGGTTGGCAGTCTGGTGGAAAAACTCAAGCCACAGTTTGTCACTAAGTGGTTGAAAACCGTTTGCGACATTCGATTTGATGTGATGGTCATGTGCTTGTTGCCCAAACCAATGGAATTTGCCCGGGTAATTACTAAATACGTTGAACTAATACTATACTGCACAAAATAACATATCATTGTTGTCTTAAATTACACTCAGTCAGAATCACTGGCAGCAGTCAGTATATTTGCAGTGGCTTCTTTAAGGTGTAACAGGTTTACACCAGCGCCTGGTCTCCACTTTGCAGGTTTCCGTCTTCTGCTTGAGAAACTGGACAGGAGATGGAAACCCGGCAGTCAGTTTTCAAACCCATTCACTTGAATGGGGTGTCCGCCCGTGAGCGTTTTGTGCCTCTTTGCGTTCAAACCGTTTTTTTTTTTAACCAGACAATGTCCTGTATGTCCGATTTTGTGTCCAGTTAAAACAAAAAACGTTTCACCGCGGAGAACACAAAACTCTCACGGGCGGACACCCCATTCAAGTGAATGGGTTTGAAAACTGACTACCAGGTTTCCATCTCCTGTCCAATTTCTCGGGCAGAAGACGGAAACCCAAAAAGCAGAGACCGGGAGCAGGTGTGAACCTGCTCTAAACTTGTATTTATTTTTCCATAAATGTATAGAGCAGGTTTAGATAACAAGCTTTGCAATATAGTTTATTAAAGAAAACTGCCTGTTTCTTCACTTATTTAATATTTAATTTTACAATTTTCAATATTTTTTGTGTACACCCAAAGATATTGATTGCTTCACAGATATTTTTTTTAATCTTACTTTATTACTTATCAAACTTGAGTAGCTACAGCATCGACTTTCGCAGGGGTTGACAAATCACAAATGTGGCTTTGCATGTGTCTGACATGATTTCAAGGACCAATAGCATTTGCAGTGTTTACATGAGCACTGTCTATCTGATGTAGAAGCCTTCTTTAATGTCTAAAGGCTGTCTCTAATGCCCAGGCACCAAACTATGCCTGGATTTGCTGAAATTTGTGAAAGTTGGGAGCTATGTGTATGATAGATATGGTGTATCTTTCTAGACATGTTAGATACTTTTTTTTGTCTCTACAGCACCTCATGGTTGGCTTACTTTAGATCACTGTTTTGTGCAACAATGTTGGTGGCGTTTTGAGCACATCCCCTTTTCTAGTTTTAGACACTCAAAACAGTATATAAAGAGTGTAAAGCTCATAATAATTTTTGGTGCAAATTGACTGAATATTCTGACGGATTTAGATAAATAAATCTCGCCCCTACTGTGCTGTTCCTCTTGTAGGGTCTGAGGTGACAAATCCTGACACAGCGATTGTCTCTGAATACTGGGGTGATGCACAAGACATAATGCTATAGACCTTCCATTAAATGTTCCTTAAGGCTATGTTCTCATACTTTGTAAATTTCTCATTCTCTGGCACCATTGCTACTGCCTGATTATAGTACTATACTATGACTTTTTTGCAGACTTATTTGTGATCTTGTGAAACCACTAAAGATATTCTGAAGACTTCCATAATCCATAATAGTCAGTGTATTTCAATACATTAATTGTATAATTGTGGCTAAGTCTGTGTTTCCTCAGGTTGGTGGATACTGGGACAAGTCTTGCAGTACGGTCACTCAGCTGAAGGAAGGTCTCAATAGAATTCTGTGCCTTATTCCATATAATGTTATAAACCAGCCAATCTGGGAATGTATCATGCCGGAGTGGTTGGAGGCAATCAGGACAGAAGTGCCTGACAATCAGCTCAAGGAATTTCGTGAGGTTCTCAGGTTGGTTACAGTAGAGATTAATGATATACTGTGGTTATTAAAATTAAGATTGTGAGTAAACTAGTTAGCCCCTTGGGATATATTTTGCCATTTGTAGTCTGGGTAATGGGTCTTTAAGAATCATGATCAGAATAACAGTCATCTGTTGTGTGTCTGTGTTCTGTGTTAGACATTACATTTATTTGTGTTAATTCTATTTTCACAGTAAAATGTTTGATATCGAGCTTTGCCCTTTGCCTTTCTCTATGGAGGAAATGTTCGGATTCATAAGCTGCAGGTTCACTGGTTATCCATCTTCTGTCCAAGAACAAGCTTTGCTTTGGCTTCATGTAAGAATTTTGTACTGACAGTTGTTTATTTATCTGCTAATGTCAAGGAAACTAATAGAGATATTTAGGTTGTGGGGACTGCCATGGACTTAGATGTGGGGACCTGCATGTGCTTCAATGTAGGGACTGCCATGGGCTAAAGTGTGGGAGTTGCCATGGGCATAGTAGTGGAGATTGCCATGTGCTTAGCACTGGAGATTGTTGTGGATTTAGTAGTGGAAATAGCCATAAAATTAGTGGTAGATAAAGTCTTGGGTATAATGGGGAATGCCAAGGGTTTACTTATGGCATGTTCACATGGAGTTTTTTGCAGGCAAAAATTTTTTTGCAGGCAAAATCCGCGTGCAAAAATGGCTCCCATTGACTTCAATGGGAGCCGCTTGCTTTTTTTCCGCTAGCTAGTAGCAGAAAAAAGAAGAGACATGCCCTATCTTGCCGCGGTTTCTACGGTTGAGTCAGCTGCGGCGTCTGCAACTCAAGGCATACTCCGGTTTAGGCCCATTCATTCGGGGCTAATCAGGAGCAGGATGCCACGACGGAATGCCGATACACTACAGCAACATCCCGTCGCAGCTAGCCGCACGGAAGTTCACACGGCAGAATTTGGTTTCTGCTTTGTGAACATACCCTTATGGGGAAAGCACTATGACCTTCCTTGTAGGAACCTCTATGAGCTTAGATATGTGGGGAACACTATGCAAGTATCATGGGCTAGATTGTGGTGGCTTTCATGAGCTTAGTGGTTTGGAACAGTATTGGTATTTGATGAAAAAACTGATTTTTGCTTAGTTGTTGAGCTTAGTACAAGTGTAATGAGACGTACTGCCATGGAATTAGCGGTGGGGAACTATTGTGGGCTTAGTAGTAAAAACTGCTTTGGGTTTAATTATGGGCACCATCTTATACTCAGTTTTAAGGACCTCCTTGGGCATCTCATTATGTCCTTCATTTAATACAGGTTTTGGTTAGAACTACACAGTGACTTTGGCTGCAACAGCCATTGTTCATCCAAAGATTGTCCTTCAACATTGTTCAGTATTCATGTAACTGAGGTACTATTGCAACCCCTGATATTCCCTTGACTGAGACACTCAATCACCAAAAAATCGCTGAGTGATAGATCTTTTTGTGACTAAAAGTTGTTGTCATTGTAACATGAAGGTGTCAATACGATCTGTGTGACAGCTGTTGTGGCGCTAGTCTTATGCTGAGCCTAAAGCTAATAATGTGTTCTAATTTGTAAACAGTCAGATATGGTGGATCAAGAGAATGAGGACCTGAAGTTTGAGTGTTCCCTGGGCTGACCCTATGTGTATAATCTTACAGGTGTTGTCAGAACTAGATATAGTGGTTCCCCTACAGCTGTTGATCAGCATGTTTTCTGATGGGGTGAATTCTGTGAAGGAGCTGGCTAACCAGAGAAAAGTACGGATCACAGAACTTTCAGGAAATGTTCCAGGCCACAGGGTAAGATGAAGCTAACTGTTACACAGATAAGTTATTCTAGATAGCTAAAGAATCCATCCAGTAAAGTCATCTCTCTTTTCCAGGGCAGTATTGCATCAGATCCAGGCCGTCGTGTATTACACAGTATGCTGAGCCCTTTCCCCAGCCCCTTTCATAGTCCCTTCCGAAGCCCTATGCGCAGTCCTTTTCGCAGCCCCTTTAAGAATTATGGACATCCTGCTGGAAGAACCATTGACTTTGACTGTGATGACGATGAGATGAATCTCAATTGTTTTATCCTCATGTTTGATCTCATATTAAAACAGGTACAATGCCAATTCACAACTCATGCAGTAGAAGGTAGATATGAAATGGCAATGGGAATAAAACCCAGTTGGTAGCTTAGCACTAGGACAACAGGTTAGAACAACATCTGCATGTTTGTGTGGGTTTCCTCCGGTTACTCCAGTTTCCTCCCAAACTTCAAAGACATACTGATACAGACCTTAGATTGTGATCCTATATGGGACAGTGACCGACAATGTCTGTAAAGTGCCTCCAAACATGTTGTCGGTATACAGGTAAGAGAAATAAATTATCTATCTGATTGTTATGAAATTCAACAAGATAATGGAACCTCTAGTGCTGCAGCCATTTTGGCATTGATTAAAAAAAGGGGCAGAGTCTAAGGGAATGCCTCAATCTTTACATCTTATGAAGGATAACCTGCCCTGAGACCCTCACCAATCAGGAGATTGGGGGACCTTAGTCTGAATGTACAGCTCTCGGCTATCTCCGGCACCCCTATAGACCATTACTCCTTTCAGTACAGGGGACAAACTCCGCCGTTATCCTGATTGGTGAGATCTCAGCAGGTGAACCTCTAATGATGATTTGTAAGCTATTCCCTGCCCTTTGACTAGTGATAACTTAATAAGATGTAAATGCACCTTTAACCTTTTCATTTTAGCATGGGTTCTCCTAGTAAGGTTACAACCACTGTAGTAACTACTGAGCTATTGAGGATGAGAGGCAGAGGTGTAGCAATGATGAGTTGAGCAAGTGAAGATAGCCAACGGTTGTTATCAGCATGGTAGTGATAGAAATCAAAAGTATTGGGGGTGATCTATAGCCAAAAGACCAAAGCCAATTTAATCTTGCACTCGTGAATGTCAGCTGGCTGCCTACACTCAAGTAGAGACAAGAGTCATGGAAAGTTATTAGTTAACCATCTTCCTAAACTATCCATGGCCATTGTATGTTTTGAGATCATTGTGGAAGGTTCTAGATATTTTCTCTGTTGCAGATGGAGCTACAAGATGATGGCATCACTCTGGGGCTGGAGAACAGTCTGTCCAAAGACATCATTTCCATCATAAATAACGTGTTCCAGGCCCCATGGGGAGGATCCCACACCTGCCAGAAGGATGAAAAGGCTGTGGAGTGTAGTCTGTGCCAGTCCAG